>NC_073699.1:46850874-47557124 GCF_023634085.1 Falco cherrug | reverse complement strand
AAGCCCAGACAGCAGGAAATGGAGAGTATAGGGCAGAAATCACTCCGGCAAATAAGACTGAAGTCTGCATTTGTGAAAACACTAGCACTGTGGAGAAGCAAAATAGCAGAATTGTGTGGGTCGCTTTAAAATTGACCTTTCCATAATCAGAGGACAGAGGGAATGTGGCCAATGCACTTAGTTTAAGGAACACATCTTCCCCTGTCAATCACTCCTACCTTTGTGAGCAAGTAGGGCTGCTCCTTCAGATGTGCTGACGCAGGCTGTTGATAGGGCCATAATGTGAAGTGAAGGAGGGTATTTTAACCTTTATTTTACATTTTACCTTGGATACATTCATATATCGAGCTCCTGACACTGACCCCCAGACAAAAGCATTAGAAAAATGGCAGACCCTGATGTGCAGCACCAAGCAGCTCTTTTACCAAGTAACGCTGCTGAAACCCCAATATCACGAGATCATACCTTCAAACAGAGAAGCTCTTCTGCACAGAATGTGCCCGTGTTTCTGGCCAGTCTCTAACTGGATTTGGAACCCCTGCTGCCTCAGTCCCCTGTCCCCGTCCCCTATCCCCTCTCCCCCCCAGCAGCAGGGCTAGCTCAAGCATCTTTTTAATCCCCTCACTTGACTCCCATCCCAGTGCTTCTTATCACACCACCACTGTGCTAGCACAAGGAATGAGACTGCATAGAGAACAACCACAAAAACAGTGAAGTAACCCAGAAAGATAAATGAGATAAATAAAAAAAAATTAAAAGGAGCAGAGGAGATGATTATAGCTGGATCAGAGCTTTAACTCATTCTCAGCATGACAAACAAAACAGACAACGACAGCACACTGGTAGTGCAGGAGCAGTAAACATCTCAAGCCTGTAACAGCAGCTGAGGACCCTACAAATAGAAACCACTGCATATTATTTTAGCATCAAATGTATTTTAAAATCAACTGCACAAACATACTTCATAGAAGATGTGTGCAAATATTCATTGCCAGATGTTAAGCATGATCAGACAACACTGGGTAACAGCTGAATTAGAAATAACTGACTTGACCCTTCCTCCCTTATCTTTCTCACACCTCAATCTACACAGTGATAAAACAGAATGGATCGCTTCTCTTCAGTCTTACCTAACCTAGCTGTGAGAAATCTTGAACTGATGCAAATGCATCTATTTATATCAAATAGAGCAGGTGATGTAAGCAGCGGAGTTCCTCTTCCTCTGTAGTCAAAAAACCTTTACTTAAAAGAACAAAGGCAAAACATTTCATATGGGTGGGGGGTTTTGTCTTCCTCCTTCAGATCTGGAAGTTGTTTTTTTTCAATCACAACTGCCAGGACTGTAGGACAGTTTATTTCAGTTTCTGAAGTGAGACGCCTAACTCTACCATCTTCTCTTAATAATCACACCATAAGAGAAGATCTGCTTCAGGCAGACTGTTTGCATGCTGTCCCTTTGTATGTCCCACAGCACAATACAGGGAATCCAAGGCTGCTCACTGACTAAAATTTCAGTCAAATGACTTCTCCCCCTATTTATTGTTAAATATTGGAAAGCCACAGCTATTCTTAGAGGATCATAGAATGG
Organism: Falco cherrug; assembly: GCF_023634085.1. Classification (NCBI taxonomy): domain Eukaryota; kingdom Metazoa; phylum Chordata; class Aves; order Falconiformes; family Falconidae; genus Falco; species Falco cherrug. The sequence continues at coordinate 47,555,536 of NC_073699.1, read as the reverse complement.
TTTGCGTTGGAAGGGACCTTAAAGATCACCTAGTTCCAACCCCCCTGCCATGGGCAGGGACACCTTCCACTAGACCAGGTTGCTCAAAGCCCCATCCAGCCTGGCCTTGAACATTTCCAGGGATGGGGCATCCACAGCTGCTCTGGGCAGCTTGTTCCAGTGTCTCACCGTCCTCAGGGTAAAGAATTTTTTCCTAGTATCTAGCCTGAATTTACCCTCTCACAGTTTAAAACTATTACCCCTTGTCCTATCACTACAGATCCTATTAAAATGTCTGTCCCCATCTTTCTCTTAAGCCCCCTTTAAGTATTGAAATGTGACCAGAAGGTCTTTGCAGAGCCTTCTCTTCTCCAGGCTCATCAAGCATTTCCTTCGCATTATAGGCATATTTTGGCACCTGGGTTTTGTGCTGATTTGGTTTTTTTTTTCCTGGCTGCAGCTATTGGCACCAATTTAAGTACCCCTGTAAGGCTCAAGGGTTCCACGATGTGAGTAAATCGCATTTTGCATAAATTTACTCTTGGAATTCTTTCAGGTTTTGTTTGACAGCTTTTGTTAGCAGCATCTTATCTAGCATGAAAAGCAGAGGGGTTTTATTTGACTTCAGCGATGTTTTTTATTCTGGAGCATTGCTCTGTACACAGGGATAAGGCTACAGATATAAAGTACAATGCTTCTTACAAGATGCAGTTTTATGCTGCCTCACATGAAAGGTGTCTTAGGAAATCCTCTATAATCCTCATATTCACACCAAAACTGAAGCAGGTCTGTTTATGAAACAGTAGCAGGTTTAGATGTGTTGTGTTGAAAGTACACATGAAGGATTTGCAGATTGAGATGAGACCTTGTCTTTGCACCCGAGAAGCGGGATAGTGCCACATGTATATAAATAACTAAAGTTTGTATTTTGGTTTGTACAAATGTTTATGAATACATCTTCATCATAGTATAGACTTTAAGAGACAGCATGTCTTACCAGTATACACAACTTAGTGGATGTTTTTTAAACACTGCATGAGACGATGTCAATAATAACAGCTTATGTACTCAGAATACTAAATATCCCAGAGCTGATCTGTCAGATTAAGTAACTCTAGATCAGCTGAAAGAGTTGTCAAAAACTCTTCCTAGTCATCCTCAATGCCCAAGGAGAGGGAAGAGGAGAGGGAAGAGGGCATATGCCTGATTTTTTCCAGTTCCACAGATGTACACACACATTTTTGTCTTCGTACTGTGTTGAGAACACATCTGCACCTAAAGTACCATCTATTTTTAAAGACTAGCAGCTCAAGTCAACCATAAGGAAAACAAAAAGGAGTACCAAAGTTTTTTTAAAAGGAGATGTTCAAAATTAAGGCAGCCTGAGAGGAAGACACACAAGTCAGGCTGTCAGTGCTATGCATCCCAATCACGGGAGAGGAGTTTACACACTTGACCACAGACACAGAACAGGTGATAACAGTTCACTGAGCAATTAAGAGCCGCCCCCCCCCCCCCCTCCTCCCCGAGCCCCCAGCCTTCTCTAAAAGCACAGACAACCCTTGTATCTAAACCAATGGCATCCCTCCACCCGCAGAAGGGAAGCAAGCATACGGGTTTCAGGTAACGATACAGGTATGCTGTCATGCCAAGCTCCATGAGGACACTGAACAGCAAAAGAGAACAGGGGACAATACTGTTCCTTCCTTTAACATAGGGCCTGCAAAGGTGGCTTGCCATTGACAGACAATCCAGCAATCTTTGGAACATAAACTTCATAGTCTTTTTGCAGAGGAAGATGAATTACATACCAAGTTTATTTCAAATATTGAAGATTGTGGTGTTTCCTTTAGGTTTCATATTCAGAGGGTTCATTATAACACACAAAACCAAACAAACCAACCACCACCCTGAGGAACTTCAAAAATGGCCACTGAAAACTCATTGAGTAGTAACTAAATTTAACCGAAGAATAAACTTAACTATGCTACTTTTTCTCTCAACCTGTCCAGGAAAAGCATACAAATCATCACTTTTGAAACGCAAGTTTAAGGTTTTCTATCCATTCCAAATGACTGTAAAAAGCTAAGGATTTTAACATCAAGAGACTGAAGAGAGCTTCCCACTTACTAAAGAGAAAGTGGAAACAAATCCAACCGACCCCCCAAAACCTCAAAGTATAGCTCTGGTCTGGGTGCGACCTGAAGCATGAGACCCAGGTTTCATGAGCAAACAAGAGCGGGGAGGGGTGCACACCTCTGGAGAAAAAGCAAATTCCACTCGCCCACGTAGGCAGTGACACAGCCGCTTGCTTATCTGCTGTCCCGAAGTCACAGGAGCTAAGAAGCGCAGATACCGTGACACCACGTTCCTAAACCTCCAGATTCTCAATGCCTTGTCCCTCTTACAGGCTCCAGGAGAGTTACGGAGTTACACGCTCCCCCTGTAACTTCGGGCGGGGCGGACAAATGGCAGCGAGGATAATTAAGAAAACGGGCGTTCCTAATCTCAGCACCACGAGCGCATGTGGAATTCGCGCTATGCCATCACCTTCATCCTTACCCGGACAGCCCGCCACCCGCAGCCGTCAGGCTCGGCGCCCCGTCCCCGTATTATTTCAGCCATGTTGTTTCACCTCGCAGAGCTGCCCCGCAGGCGACCCAACCCCCTCCCCCGCAGCCCAGCACCCGCGGCAGCAGGCGTGAGGTGGCACTGCCACCACGGCAGCGCGAGGGGAAGGAGAAACGCCACACGCGGGCGGCACTTCCCGCCGGCGGGCACCAAACGGAGAGGTGACACGTGTGTGTCCCCCGCTCGCCTCAGGGCGCCGCACGGCCGGCAGGGCCGGGGGAGCCCCCCCGCCTCACGGGAGGGCGGCTGGCACCCACCTGCACGGCGGGGAAGGCGCCCTTCAGCAGGTAGAACATCCTGCGGTTGGAGAGGAGGTCGCCGCTCGTCAGCTGCTCCTCGGCCCCCTCCCGCGTCTTCCCCTTCGCCTTGGCGTTGAGGACGTTGCCCTCGCGGACCCGCTTCACCTCCTCCCCGCCCCTGACGGCGGCCAGGACGGACACGGCCAGCAGCTCCCGCAGGTCCACGGCGCCGGCGGGCGCGGAGCCGCGGGGGCTCTCGGGCCCGCCGGCCGCCGGCTCGCTCAGCATGAAAAAGGCGAAGCGGCCGGCCAGGAAGCCGGAGTAGAGGTGGTAGAGGACGCCCAGCCCCAGCAGGCAGAACACGGCCATGCCGAGCGGCGAGAGGCGGATCCCCATGGGGGCCATGGCCGCGGGGCAGGGGGCACTGCGGCGCGGGCGGGCGGCGGTACCGGCAGCTCACCACAGCCCCATGGCGCCGCCGGGGCGCTGCGCTCCGCTGCTACTGCGGCGGGGCCGCCCGGGCTCCACACTCCCCGGCGGGCCGGTGGGGAGACGGCGCCGTCTGTATCCGGGTCAGGCGGAGGCGGGGCCGGCCGCTCGCACTGAGCATGTCCCGCCGCCCTCCGTGCGGGGCCGGGCGGTGCGGCTGTCCCCAGTGCTGCGCGGTCCCCTCTGCGGGCGGCTCGGTAGAAGGTTGGGGGGAATCCCCCCCATTTCCTACCGTGGCCATGCCCGGCAGCGCACGCTGGCCACCCGCCGGTTGTCCCGAAGCCTGTGTGTCGGGGTGCCGCTCTGCGGGCCCGGGGCGCGCACGGCCGGGCGGCGGGGCCGGGGGGTGTCCCTGGCAGCGCCACCGCCCGCTGCGTGCGGGGCGGCGGGGGGCGGCGGCACGGGCCGGGAAGGGGCTTTCCCTTGGAAACTGCTGTTCGCATAAATTGCTTAGTTTCTGAAGGGTGGCTGTTAACGGGTCCGAGCAGCAGCGCTGAGCATCTCGTTGTTTTTCACGTGCTTAGGAGTGAAATTAGGGAGCTTGGGGAATCTTCGGCTCCCGCCGTGCTGCGGGGAAGGGGCTCCAAGGATTCCTGCAAATCCAACCAGTTCCTCAGCCAAGTGACGTGCTAAAAGCCTACCTGCACTGTGCTTTTCCTTTGCACCTCAGTTGGATTGGGGGAGTGTGAAACTGCATGGTTATGACCAGAGTCTCTTTATTTTTTTTTTTGTTTTCTAATTCTCTCCCGTATTTTTGAGTAAGCTATATCAGAAACAAAAGAAATAAATTTACAATTGTTTGAATTAATTACATGTTCTTTTACTCAAGCCGTATTTTTGTCTGTTGATACACAGGTTATAGACACAGACCTTGGTAGTGACTCTGGGAAGAAGTAATTCCTAGGGATCACATGCTATAACTGTTTTCCTGGGATCTTGTGTTTTAATTTTTAGAAGTGTTAAGCTTCTGTAATCAAGAATGTGAAAACTAGGAAAGACCAAAATTAAGATTGGCTTTGCAAACTAAAGTTGCCATATCATCTTCTCTGCATTTCCATTTTAATGGCAACTTCAATTACATGGTTGCATACCAAGTATCCTGCAGGATCACGCCCTCTCTGAAGGGTATGTACTGGGACTGAAAATGAAAGGACAGACCGTAGGGAGAGAAGTGTTCAATTTCAAAATGAGATTCAAAAGAGTTAGTTGGATTTTATTCTTTGCTGTGCTGGGATTTAAAGAATCACAGAATGGTCAGGGTTGGAAGGGACCTCTGGAGACCATCTAGTCCCAACTAAAGCAGGTTCATCTACAGCAGGTCACACAGGAGTGCGTCCAGGCTTATTTTGAATGTCTCCAGAGAAGAAGACTCCACAGCCTCTCTGGGCAGCCTGTGCCAGTGCTCTGTCATCCTCAAAGTGAAGAAGTTCTTCCTCATATTCAGCAGGAACTCCCTGTGCTGCAGTTTTTGTACCCGTTGCCCCTTGCCTTGTCAGTGGGCACCACTGAAAAGAGCCTGGCCGCATCCTCTTGACACTTGCCCTTGAGATATTTGTATGCATTGATAAGGTCCCCTCTCAGTCTTCCCCAGGGCAAACAGGCCCAGCTCTCTCAGTCTTTCCTCATCAGGAAGATGCTCCAGTCCCCTCATCACTTTGTAGCCTTTTGCTGGACCCTCTCCAGTAGCTCCCTGTCTCTCCTGAACTGGGGAGGCCAGAGCTGGACACGGCACTGCAGTTGTGGCCTCACCAGGGCAGAGTACCTCCCTTGACCTTCTGGGCACACACTTCCTGATGCATCCCAGATCCCACTGGCCTCCTTGGCCACCAGGGCACACTGCTGGCTCATGGGCAACTTGTGTATGCTATTGGGCAACAACTAGAACGTCCATGCTTTCCAGCTTCCCATTCTTTTTTATGTACAAGGGTTTTTTTCTATACAGTTGCTTCTCTGGCAGAAAGGCAGAGGGAGGATACACTGATGAGTTTCCTTATTATCAATTTCACGATTCAGCATTTCATATAGTAATAATTAATGGTAAGAAGCTATGCAGCAACATAGGGTTGGTGTTGGACAAAGAGTAAACTTGTATCTGTAATGAGCAATGAATGCAAGACTAACAACTAGGTGTGCTTGGGAACATGACCGTTATAAAAAATGCTGGGCAAAGTAATCAACAGCTATGCTGCCTGATGCTATCAGTAACAGTTTATGTGTGTTCAGTAAACAGGAATTTTAAACTACTGGTGGAGGAAACCCAGAAGGAAGAAAACCTGCAGGTTTTTGAACTGGTTTCTTAATGGAAAGAAAGTAAAATACTAGGCTTTTTGTCCCACTGAAGTTTGCAAAGACCTTACAGAGGTATAAAAATAAGATGGATTTATTACTTGCTGCTAACATTTCTATGCCTGACATTAATATAGACAGCAAATATTAACAGTAATGTAAACTGTGAAGAGGACAGTGCACAAAAGGCTCTTTATTTCAGTGATACTGTATGTGCCATCTCTGCCAGGTTTCAGAATAAACTTAATTACTGAATGATATCACGTAACCAATAGATGATATGCTGGCATCCTTTTTCTCCCTAACAAACTTATTCTGGAATTACCAATATAATTTTTAAAGGTCTTAGTCTGATACCTCCCCAGCTGTTTTTCCAAGATCCCCAGATCAGGTTTCTCGTGTTTATTCAGCCTGTCAACTTCACCTGGGCTCCAGAACACCACAGAGATCTTTGCAAAGTGCTCCTGCCAGTTGACGTAAAGGGAGTTTAGGCAAGGCTTTCTTTATGGCTTCAACCTGTAAGATGACTTTCCAGAGACCACAATGTAGGCACAAAATGAAATAAACTTGGAGGGAAAAAAAGAAGTCTTTGTTCTGAGGGAAGGAGTTAAAGAAATTTTAGTAGATCTAATTGCTTAACGATTACCTAGATTGTTGTTGGAAAATAATGCTTTGTTTTACTAACTATTGTGTAAATTAACTGAAGCAAGGAGTCTACAGTTCCTTCTGAAGGACAGTTCATGATGAGAACTAGCTAAAACCAACTCTATAGTTTGGACAAAGACCAGGGAACAACGGAGTCTGAGCAAAGAGAGAAGGTAAAAAGTTCAGAGCGAGGGAGACTACCAAGCCTTCATCCTCACGACCCTCATGACCACCACCAAGAGGCACTATGCAAGCGCAGTTGGGAGGGACTTATGGAAATGACTTCTTGGAACTAATTTTAATATGAAGCAGGGCTAGGTTATGAATATGTATAGGCATATTTGGAAATCTTATGTATATGCAACATTTGATTATATAAATTGAGGCAAGTTGTTGCCCCTGGTGCGCATGGCTTTGCTGAGACTACCCCCTGTGCTGCCCAGCTGAATAAACATACCTACTCTACAATCTAATAAGATTGTGGAGTCTGATTCAGCACGTCAGTTTATTCTTAGCAGAAGGAGATTTATCCCTTTGCATGAGGGGTGAGGTAAAAATCAAATGGAAACATCCCTTTTGAAAATATAAAGCTTTTCTTTTGGACACTTTAATTGTGGGCCAAAACCTGATATATTTGGGGGAAAAATAAAGTTTTGCCTGAATCAAACCAAGTTTTTAAACATTGTGGGTTTGACAGGAAAATTACATCCATATCTAATACTGAAGTGATCTCGAGTGGAGTAGAAAACAAGCTGCTCCAACCTGGATTGGAGCTGAGGATGCAAATCTGATGTTACAAAACCCCCGACTGGATCTGTGTCAGCTGCCATCTTAAGAGTCAGCTTTATGTGAAGGCAGCCCTGACCCTGAGGACCCAAACAACAGGCTGGTGTGCTGCAAGTAACGTGCCTCTTCAGCTTCCCACAGAAACAGTCACTGTGGGAGGGCTTAGCGGAGCTTCTCAAATGGGGTGCAGTGTGCTGGAAGTGAAGTGCGTTGCTTTCTGTTAGGTTCAGCTAGCAGAGGCTGTGCATGGCAGAGAGGCAGTGCGATAGTGCAGTGTGACTCCCTGAACTCGCCAAGAGCGATGCTCATGCTGTTCACTGCAACGTTTGTGAGATGAGTGATGGTGACTTTGGCAGAAAGGTTGTACTCTGAGTTGGGGAGGTTGACAAATGAAGGGGGCACTTGCTGGTAAGGAAAAGGCATTAAGTCCTGAGCCCCAGGTGGGGATCCCCAGGGAGCACAGGGAGGAAGGCTATGTAGGCACTCTGACCACTGCTAGGGAAGTTGGTCCCAGAGAGGAGAATGCCATGGCCATACACAACCCCCCTGTTTGTGCTATGGCTGTGTGGGGAGCATGCCAGAGTACAGTGTGTTTGGTGTCCCTAACTTGTAGAGTCTGTGGAAACAAGGTATGAGCTATTGAGATTCCATCCTTGTCCAGGCTAATAGTTTTTTTGTCAACAGTACTTTACAGTGTGGTATATTGCTATAGCTACTTTGCCAGCATCAGTGCTGCCTGGTGGAAAAACAGGCAATGCCTGCATCTTCCATAGCTTCAGCCACGTGAGCAGGCTAACAGGGTCTGTTGGCAGCAACAGAAGTGCTGTGCTGCTGGTTGTTTCTCCGTGACTCCTGCGTAACCCTGGTGGTTTATGAAACCACTCACGGGCAGCATCAATGAGCGTTCAAGTTTTGTGTCTGCAGCTGCACTATGTCTGTGGAAAAGGTGGGGGGTCCCTCAGGGTCAGAGTTGAGTTTGATATGCAGCGCATGAAAAAGATCTGCTTTGTCTGAGCTTCTGAGAGGCCAAGAAAGAGCAGATGGCAGTCGGATGGGACCAAAGTACGAGAGGGGAACCTGCTGTGCAAGTGCCAGCACCAGCTGCAGCCACTTCACTTTCCTGTCAGAGCTGGGAAGGTAGTCCATGAGGGAGGCCCGTACCTACCATTGGGTGTAAAGTCTTTTGTAGTGTGGGGTAGCTTTCCCTTGCATAGAGCATTTGATTGATGCAGCGTGTGTGTATGGGGAGCTATGAATAGTTGTTGTGCTTATGCAATTGGGTTCTTCCTTCTTTCACTCTTTTCTTTTCTCCTTTTATTTCCTGTTCTTGCTGGGTAATTTTGCTTGTAACACCACCTCACCCAATCTTGTTTACAGCAGCACTCCCAGTTATAACTGGCTGTTTCTTAACACCTGGCTGGCTCTACAGGGCCGAGAGCCTCAGGAGGGTTGTGCACAGATGCATTGAACTTGAGGATATTTTTAAATGGCTTTATTTAAATTAGTATGTAAAATAAAAGCAGCATATGACAAAATGTGCGAAGCATGAAGGTAGACTAAACAGGACAGAGAAAATGGGTTAATGTCTCTATTTTAGAGTGTATCCAAAATAGGAGTGGGCTAAAGCTTCTACCATGCTTTTTACTACCCACTCAACCAGAGTATGAAGTGAGTGCTTGGAGGTTTGTATAGGAAAGGCATGTAAAGCTCCTGCTGTGGAAGCTGCATATGTAGTGTAGAAGACAACTGTGAAGTAGTAAGAGATGTACAGAAGGAATTAATGGCTGCTGCAGGGCCTTGATTAGATGACTTGTGGTATCTGTTCATCTTCCCATACCAACTTTGTGTTTATTTGTAAGAAACAAAAATTGTGAACTTGCCACATGACTTCCCATGGCTGCCACAGAACGACCCACCACTGGTAAGAGCATGAAAATCCGCTTCTCCATTTCTTAGCACTACTGCAGTATATTCCTGCCCTCACACTGCCGTGGATTTGCCATCTGAAGAAACAGGTATTCCTGGGGCAAATTTGGAACTCACTGAGAGAAGCAGGCTGTGTGAGATCTTGCTCAATTTTATCTGTCATGGACTCTTGTGGAACAGACAGGCTACACCTTTACCTCTGTCTGTGAGCACTGGAGCTCAGTTTTTCATAACTGCCAACAAAATGTCAATGAGTAGGACCCATGCGGCAGCACATGTGGTACAGGTTAATGGGACAGTTGTCAAAAACATGGGACCAGCTGTATGGGTGTGGAGCATGGTGAAGAAGGCCTGGGCACTGCTGGGGCTGAGGTATCCTGGTTGTTGTGCTAGATCATTCTGCTGAAATGGCTAAGGCATCCCCAGAAGAGAAGAAGGGAAAACAACTGTCTTAGGAAATTCACTTTGTGGGACTTAGCTATCTGGGCTTGATGCTGGATCTGATTTGAGGTGCTGTAGGTACTGAAGAGTCCCTAGGTACCCCTAGCCCAGCTTTTTGCAGAGGTTTCCTCCCAACTGCAGGGTGCTCCTTGCACCCATGCTTCCTTTTCCTTAGCAAAGAGGAAATGGTACCAAATCCAAATGTGGGAAGGAGCCATAATCTGCAGTGCACATGGGACTAGTCTGTATTCCTCGCGAGGATAGGATCCAGCTCCTGGAGCTTGCAGCAGGTCACTCTGCCAGAACTAGAGCTGTCATGGACATTCATGGTCCCCTGGTGTGTGCTGTTCAGAGCCTGTCTCCTGCATCGCTCCAGATCCGCTTAGCGCTGACAGTGAGATGTTCAGCCGTCAGTGAGGCAGCAAAGCTCCTCACTGCCTGATTGCCAGGAGATGCTGCTTTGCCTCCTGCCTGCTCGCTCCCATAAGCATCTCAGTGCTCTGAGCAGCATCCAGGGAGCATTGCTTACAGCAAGTCCGGCTCTGTGCTAGCGCTTGGTTCTGGCTTAGTGGCAATGCCAAGATTATTAAGTGCAATACCTGTGTTTCAGGAAAATGCCTAAGGGAAAACAGAAGAGCCCAGTCCAAGAGAGAGCACCCAAGGCAAAAGACAGATGCAAAGCGGCACGTAAGTGTGGCACAGAGAGAGAGCTGACTGTGGTGAGGCTCCAGGAAGAAAGAGCATGGTCCAAGCTTGCGTTTGGGGAAGAGCAGCTGCAGCCAGCCAAGTGCCATGTCCTCAGGAGTCAAGGAGTGGCAAGGGAAAGAGTAGGGGCCTGAAAGGACCTGTGGATGGTCTGGGGAATTCTGATATAGGCACCTGCTGCTTGATCTGATACAGAACTGGTTTGCCAAAATCTTTGGGATGATTTTTAACGCACACAGTGTTTATGAATCAGATCAGCACTCATCTTACTACAGAAGTTTTAATGTGCTCCTTTCAAGACCTTATGCCATCTTATGTGTACAGTCAAACCTGGTTTAGGATAATAAGAAAGGGTAGCATTTTACTACCTTGTTGAGTCACAAATTTGTTAATAGGCCAGTAAGGTATAGAGCTTAACAGCTATTCTGCAAAAAAAATACTATATCTCCAAGGAAATGAAAAAGTCTTTAAGAAGTCAAGTGTAGAAATATCTTCTGAATAAGTAAGAAATTAAGAAGTTTAGAAGGGAAAAGGCTGAATTTGTATGGAACCCTTAGAGGATTAGAAGAGCGAGCTTATCTGTAAAAGCTTATGTGATACATAAGAAGAGGCTCTGTAGATACAGCCTAAGCTGTATGGTATGCAGAAGACTGCAACCACAGGAAATATGAAGAGGGGGAGTTTTTTATATTTGATCTTGGTGCAAAAAGCTTAAGCTCTTGTAACTTTGTCGGGTTTGGATGCTGTACAGAAAAAATCCTTTTGTTTGAATTGTAAACAGCTTGGGACTGAAATACGATTTCACTGGTAACTGAACTCCCAGGCTGTGAAGAATCTGAATGACAGTGCAGTGGCATTTCAGTTTCGGAAATGCCTCGCACTCCAGCACAGGTGAAGTGCATGGAAGCTGTACAGAGTCTGAGAGTGAGTATCACAAAAATGGGGAAAAGCAGAAAAATCTGCTGGTGACAGTAAGGAAACTGCTGTAATGATGATAAAACAGTGAGGAAGGCATTGAACCACAGGAATATTGAGGCAGTTTGTGGCAGCTGTCAGGCATAATCTACACATCACTCTAATAAATTACTTAGTGTGGAGTAAATTTTAGAGGTCCAAGAAAAAGAGATGATATTAAATGACCTGATAGTAATTTCTAGTCTTAAGTGCAAAATCTTCAAGTCTATGAAGTGAGTAAAAATGCTATCAAACTTAGAACAGCATTTACATATGGATTGGAAATATCCATCAGAGTGAAATACCCATTCAATTTATAAAGAATAGATTACTATGTAAGTAAAAGGCAATGAAATATTATGTTTCACAGCTTTGTGGAAAGTCTCCTGTAAAAGTCTATTATATATCGCCTGAGAGGTTTAATTGCTGATGGATTCTAACAGACTTTTCCAGAAAGGGTTGTGGTGATAAAATCCCCTCAGCTAGGCAGAACTTCATTTTAACACCATGCTGGTTTACAGAGGCACCTCTCAGACTCAGACCTGTCACGTCTATTTACAGATTTCCTCTCCACCCAAAACAAGATTGCATATTCTTTTCCTTGCAGCACTGCAGAGAGCTTCAGAAATTGCACTGAATGGTATCAATTGCTCTGTAGTTCAGCGGCAATTGCAGCTGAAGGGGGTTTTTGCTCCTCATTTTTCACCCACAACTGCTCATTTCTGGCCCTACCCTCTTCTTCCCCTAGTTGTACCAGCAGAGCTATTCACGGTTCTCTCCTGCAACCTGGGGCATGGAACTGAGACAGAGTTAAAGCAGTTTTATATCCCTGTGTGGTGCTGCCCAACTGAGCTCTTTAGCTTGGCACAAGCCCAAACTTGCCTGATCTCCCCACAACAGGCTGTCCCCAACCGTGTGTTTCCACCACCCCCATGCAGGCTAGTCTAAGTGAAGCCATGCAGTGAGCTGGGCCATGTAGCTCATCCATCTGAAAACTAACTGCGCAAAACAAATGGAAAGCATTGGGAATGGCATGGAGATTGTTGCTCATTTGGATGTCAAAAATGATTTTTCCCTGATTTAAGTTGCTATGTCCAGAGGAACTAGATGTCATGCCACAGCCTGGGAGTGAGGGTCAAGAATACTTTAAGGTTCCTAAGTATTGTCTCTGAAGTCCTGTGTTGTGAAACTGCCTCCTGTGCTTCCTATTGCAGCTCCAAAATAGCTTTGTAAAAGAGTGCAAATACCCTTAGTAAAAGCATCTCTTCTCTTTGAACATCTGAGGGTGGTTACCTCAACAGAAGGTAATAAACCCCAGGTATTCCCACAGTTAATCTATTTGAAGGAGGCAGTCTCGAAGTCTAGGCTGGTTCAGCACTTCTGGCATCAACCCTCAAAGTTAACACCCGCTTTCAGGATACTGGTGCTTTGTGCTAGAAGAGAAACACCTGAGTGGCAAGTGCCTCCTCGTTGTGGATGCTCCTCTGCAGAGAAGGGGAGAGGATACTGTCCCAAAGGCTCCCAGCAAACTTTGCCTGGACACTTTTTTATGGAAGGGGAATATAACACAATTTAGGGAAAATTTTGCTTTGAAAGTTCAGGAGCTTGGACAAACTCTGTTATTCCCCAAAGCAGCTCCCTAGTTTCTTGCAATGAGCAATTCCTTGGGTTCTCTACTCTGGCCTTTTTTTTGCCTTTTTTTTTTTTTCTTTTTTTCTTTCACCATACCACTTTCAGGGAAGTTTACTCTGGTGTACTGAAGTACTGGCTTTATTTGGATGACAGATGTTGAAATAAAGTGAGTATTTTTATCTTTGATTATGGAGGACAATGTTGAAAAGTTTATGATTTTATGGTAGTTGTTTAAAAATTATTCTCAAACTATAACTTTTAATACTTAATACTGTAATACTTTTAATATGAACTTTTAACTGGCCAGCGGTCTGGTTTGGGGATTTAGGGGAAACTGAAATGGAGACCTTTCTAGGTTGTTTTTGGGGAATCCACACGTTGCTGGTAATTACTCGGTTTCACTGATCTCAGTAACCATTCATCATCCAATCAATGATACAGTAGTGGACGTTACAGAACAATATCAAGCAAAAGTTTTAATTAGAAGATGCTTATTTTTATAATGTTCTTAGTCAAAAGCTGAGATCAAGTTTCTATCCTGTATATAGCAATTAAAATTAAATTAATTTCTTAGATACTTAAGAATCCAGAATTTCCACTATTACAAAATCTATCGCATGAGACTGTAGAAAGGGATAATAGTACAACAGTTAATATGCCATTGACTGCTTCTAAAGGTTTATTTTTTTTTGTCCTGTAGACTGTTCTTAACTGAATAATAAGCTTAGTAGTCTTGGCTTTAATGAGAAGGTCATTAAGCATAGGAATGTTAAACTAGCCTGCACAAAATTGCTTCCCTTGGCTGCTGTATACCAGTCTGTTCTCACCTTGAATTTCTGTGTGCCTACAGACAATAGACAGCCAGCTGGTGCTGAGATTCGATGAAAAATGCACACCATGTTTACTTTTGCTCCTTTGAATATCTCATAGTGTCTATCTTTATGCTGCTGGTGCTCTTCTGCCAACTGGGAAGTATCATCAGGGTGGTTGGAAACAAAATTTTATGTGAGAAGATCTTGCTTTTAAGAAGGGATTGCCTTCCCATTCAAAAAGTTGAATCAATGTTTAGTTTCCATTCTTGTGTTTTGTTTTGTTTCAAATTGTTTATTTATTAATTTTATTAAATTTTAATTATTTATTAAATCAATGAGAGTACTTGTGAGATAGATTGGGGGAGGTGATATTTCTAGAGATACTAGTTTCTCAGCTATTTGAGAAAATTTTGTTCTTTCCACTTTCATGTAAGCAACAATGAAGTAAATATAACTACTATATTAAACTGATCCAATGTTGTATAGTTTGTGTACAGCAGTTTCTATTTTATCAATATTTTCAATGAGCAAGTCTGCCCCCATTATACGGAATTTGACAATGGATTTAATTTTTTCCTGCACCTGAATTCCATTTCACTGATGGTCTGGCATCACTCTCAAATTAAGTGTATCAGGTTAGCACAGAAGTCAGCTCTGTGCTTGAGTGCACGCTCTCCAGGTCTTCACACAGCCTCTATGTTAATTGAGATCGGCTTGAGCCTGGAGCAAACACTGGCTCACCGCACGAGGCGATTCAGGCACAAGGGGAGGATTCAGGCAGTGTGGGACCAGTCAGCATGAATCGTGTGGTGCAGCAGACAGAATTCCACATTTAGAAAGGACTATAGGGGTATCTGAGAAGGAGCAAGAGAGGAACTGGCCTGATGACTTCCACTGGCTCTAGTTTACTCTTTGTTAGTGTTGTTGTGGGTGAAGTCATGCACTTTGGTCTCAAGAGAGAAGCAACAATATATTTTATTGATCTAAAACAGTGTGTTTGCAAAGTTTAATGGCAAATGCAGCTGTGGTTTAACAAGATTCAATGGCAAGGTACATGAGTATTTGCTGCATAAAGCACAGAATCAGACAAAATTGTCACAGAGACCCTTCTGTTGAGTCATGAGATTCAGAAGGGACTCCCCTGAGTTCTAAACTCCTTCTCAGAGGGCAGTTTAGACGTGGTTGCATCCAGACTTAGTCTCAGACTTTGACAACAGTTTATATCTAAGGATTTTATGTCCACAATCAATACTTTATGTCACTTAGCTAAGATTTCAGTTTAGCATGCTATTAATCACTTACTGAGAATATGTTGTGGCAAAGATCTCTCAATCTGAAGGAGTAGCCTTGAGAGGTGTCCCTGTTCAAGGGGAGATCCTGTCATGTAGCCCACTGCTGTGCAGGACACCTTAACAGTCCCTGGGCTGTCCACTATTTATGGAATAAGACGAGTGACTCATAGTCATATTTGCATACCAACTACAGACGTTAGTTTCTTCCAAACTTGGCTTGAGTTAGACCTTCACCAGTGCTATGGTTGGGCGGCACGTTGCTCAGATTAGCCCTTGGCTATTGTATTGTTATCTGTCTCCCCTGAATGCACTTTGAGTGGATGCAGCCATCGCAACCTGAGGCATCCATTACTGGTACATTATCACCTGAGCAGGGTTACAGGAAATAAACATCAGGTTGCAGGGGAGGCAAACCATCACGAGTATGACTGCTGAGGTAGGCTGGAGGCCCCGCTAACCTGCTGGCTAACGCCAGGAGAAATGCAAAGGAAGAGGTGCTTGCAGCCAGAAGCTGGTGCTTGTGCACCACATACTTTGCAAAGGGGAAATGCCAGTGTTTCATTCTTAACTTGTGAAAGGCAATAGGTCTGATGGCTACTGGCTTGTCTCTTTGCTCATCATAAAGATTCCTTTAGCATGTGAGATATGTTGCTTTTTACTTGCTCAATTAGTAGTTACACCTGAAGTGTCTCTTGTAAGGGTTGCATGGGGGTTGCGTGAATACTCTGCCTGCACTAGCAAAGATCTCTGTTCTGGTTCCATGTAGTCTGGAGTACTCCTCCACGTGGGATGACCCCAGATCTTCTATTTCCAGTGCAAATGGCCCACAGGACTTACAGCAGTTATGAACTGGAAGAGCAGCTGTAAGTCTAGGTGACCAGCAGCTCAGCATCCAGAGTTGGTGCCTGGGTTTGAATTTCACTCTGTTTGCAGGGACAGCTGATGGGGTTTTAGGTGGTAATATATGACTGTCATCAAATGAATGTCTTTGACTCTATTTGCAGTGCCGTATCAGAAATACCTGTACGTGTTCCCTGCAGAAGGACTGATTACACAGCAAATCTCCATAGCTGTCATTGCCCATCAGTTATGATGTGAATTGAAGATGATCAGTATCACAGAGATCTTGCTAATAGTTAAAGAAGAGGCTCTAGTTAAAGTTTCCATTCTGCTCTTCTCTATATTCCACAATGGGTTTCATACTCATAAAGAGTTGCAAGGGTATATTTAGAAAGGAAGATGTGATTAAATGATCGTGAGCTTAATCAAATTATAATTCTTCTCTTGAAACCCATGGTAGTTAGTGGCTTTTGGATTTACCCTTCAGCCACTCCTGTATCTTGTTTCTTATCTTCTAACTCCCCTAATCAAGTCCTTACTGGTTTACTGTGTTGTTAATAATATTAATAATGCTATTTTTGTTCCTGACTGTGTGAAATATTTATTTTTATCTGACTATTTTTCTAATGTGATCCTGATTAGAATATTTAATTTGCAAAATATGTTTTTTAAATGATAAAGGTTTATGACTCTAATTAGGACAAGTAGGAGATTGCAGGTGAGATTTAAAAATTACCCAAGAAGACATAACCGAAAGAAGACTTGCTGTTTTGCCCTTTTTAATACTTTTCTAAGTGTAAGACTAGGCAGTTGAAAAGGAGCAGTGAGAAGAGAGAAGGGTGTTAGCTGAAGGATGAAGTGTGTGAGGTAGCAGTTTGTGCTGTTCTCAAGCATTTATTGGAAACCTTTTTTCTCTGTAGAAATCATTACAATCGTGACAATTTTGCTGAAACATTCCTAAGTAAGTAATGGCCACTCTGTTAAAAACACCATCTTCTGCTTGTACTAATATTGTTAATGTAATGCATGCCTAATTATGGAGCTCTTTTAAGAATGGTGTCCTTTCGGTTTTCACTAGTATTGTGTAAACAGTGCCTTGTTCCCCATTTCTAAAAGAAAACTGCACTGTCAAGGTTTCTTCACATCAATGAAATGTCTGTAAACAAAGGAGCTCTTGTTTATCTATCCTTTGCCTCAAAAAAAGTCAAACTGTTGGCTGCCTTTGTAATTTTTTGAATGTGAGCATGTTGTTCCATGAAGATTTTTGGAAATAGTAGACCAAAGATCGAGTGGCACAAACTCAGGCTCTCATTTCCCACAGAAGCACAAATTGTGCTCTCAGACATGAGACAATGTTCTCATGCCCATGAAAAAGCATACTTATATATTCAAATAAAATATTCTGGTAAGCAGAGTAGAACTACATGTAGGGATTGCATCGGTCAAGTGGGTGTTTTTTCAAAGTATGATAACATGTTAGTCGAAAATTTGTTCCAAAGCAACTATATTTTGTTTGGACACTGCAGTCTGGCATTTTATCTTTGCATGTAGTTATGAACCACACAAAATATTCTAGAATAGAGTATGGATTTTTATTATTAATATTCTTGTGAGCAGTAAGAGTGAGAATATTTTTTAGATAGACTAAAATTTGATGCCTTAAATGATTTTTCCTGGTTAGGCAAAGAAAATGCTGTTGACCAATACATGTATTTTGACATGAAAGAGCTTTAAAAGTATTTTTTTAAAAAAAAATATTTCCTTATAAAAATTTGTTCCTTATTTTGCTATCATCTTAATTATTTTTCTGCAACTTCCCCATGTTAATCTGACTTTTACTCCTAAGAATAACTGTCTGCAAACAAAATTTGGCTAGTTTTCTGCTAATGATAATGTTTCTCTGGAATAAATTGAAAATCTTCCAAGGCACTTAGAGAGCCAAGGCCTCAAGCACCTTGAATCCAATGCAGTAAAGATTCCCTGCCCAAATTCCACCTTTTGTCTCCTTCTTTTTCATAAGTGAATGTTTCCTGGAGAGCAAGACACTTCTCTGAAAGTTAAAATATATAAAACATAACAACCACCCCTGTTAAAACTCCTCTCATGTCATGCTAATCCTTTCTTCAGTATGTGGTCTCATGACCAGGAACACATTGAATTCTTCAGATTTCCTTTTAAAACATTGCCAGTGCACTTGAGAAGGCCTCTTTGTCATTGCTTTTCAGTCGCAGTGTACAAATGCTGACTTTTGAAGCAAATTAACAGCCAGGGGGCTGTGAAAAGTGTGTAGTAGTTTCAGAAGGAGAGAGACTAGTTTCCATGTAGCTGGTGCTGCTCGGGTTCCCATACAAGTTGGCTGTGGTTGGTTAGCACGTGCTCAGCAAGTCTCTAACCAGCCAGAATCTTGCATTAACATCAGAGACATGCAGTGTTGTTGAAACTCGCACAAAAATGTTGGGGTGTGTTAGGAACAGAATACAACCAAGTTGTTGCGTATGTGGGTCCAAACTCAATGTATCTGGAAAATCTGAACAAGAGGAGATGGAGACAGACTGACAATGCTGTTCAGATATTAAAAGCACATTGTACACCATATTCCTGTTTGAACAAGAACCTATCAGCTGGGAATCAATACCTGGGGTTTTTTTTCCTATCTTGTGTATACGAGACCAGTGCCACTCACAGATACAGCTCAGCTTTCTGCCGTGTGACTGCTCTTGTAAATAGGGGCTGCAGAACTGGGCTCTCAATGCATACCTTACAGCACAACCTTGAACTTTGGGATACTGATGACAAAGAGATAGGGAAAAAACTTGGGGTTTTTTTTTTAAATAGGACCCTAAAGACAAGCTTATCTAGCTTTACCACTCAACTTTCACTTTTTTTTTTAGTGCTAAACATTTAGATTGACATCTAGGAAGAGGCAGTTGTAACAGGTCATGTTATTCTTCCATTTAACTTCAGCAGTGCCTTTACACAATAGTAAGAGATATCCTTAAAGGGATGAGCCAGCAGTGTCAGAAGGAGATGGAGCCTTATGCTTGGTTTCTAATGTTCACTTAAGCACAAAATATGTGGAGATTTATCTATATATATGTATATATGAATGCTGTTTTAATAGTACTTTGCTAAATGTGACTGCGGTCCTACTGCTGTACAGGTATAATCGGCCCATGGACTTTATGTCTCTTCCACTGTAACCTAAGTAATCTATAATTTCCAGGTACTTCTAATTTCTTGCAGATGCACTGTAAGATATTGAGCTGTATTTCATCAAGTTACCTTGTTATTGTTGGTCCTGAATTTTAGGACATTAAAACCCCTAGGTTGCAAATTTACTAGTCTGCTGAAGAGCTATGTGTTACTGGCACTATATTTCTGGTTTAATGATCGCTTACCCTATCACAGCAACATTATTCAGACTCTTTCTGGGCTGATTGCTCCTGGAGCTGTTGCTTTGTAGTGCACAGCACTAAATAAATTGATCTTCTATACCCCAAAAGGCAGAGGAATAGAAGATTAAACTGGGATGTTTATCACTGTATTAATTTCCCAGGGAGGAAACAGTGAACTTACTTGAATCAGACTGTCTGCTGTTGCTAGGATACTGGCATATGAACAAAACTTCATGGTCAAAAAAAAAAAAAAAGCTAACATGTGAAAGAGTGAGCCCCAGACACTTGATCTCTTCCTACAGTAGAAAGCTATCATCCATCTACACAATACCAGAGGGCTACATCCAATCTTAACAAGCACTTTAGTATACTGGTGGTGGAGCTTAACAGAGATGAGTTTGTCCAAAAAGTGTTTAAAGCCAGTGTCTATCCGTAAATTTGTCACCCTATGTTGCCTAAGCCAAAATTGGTTTAGCTGGTGCTTCAGGGATCTCTCTCTGTATGTATGTATGTGTGTATTACAGAGAGAATAATTGATGCTTCCATTCATTGTATATTCAGACTTGCTCCACAGGGCAGGAAAGAGACGCTGGAGCAAGTCAGAGTCCAAAGTGCTGACTGCAAAGCCTTTATCTTGTACCCTTCAGAATTCTCCAGGATTCATAATTAAAAGCTTATAGTTATTAAGCTGCAAAGGGCACAGTTCATCAAAGAGATTCAATAATCTGTGAAGTGAGAAAACTTACTAAGCTGGCTTTTTGCAATACAAGCAAAGACAATAATGTATCTTGTTCAAGCAAACACATGATTAAATCTGACAGGGTGCATTAAGCATGTCATGTGGGCAACAGTCAATACTAACAGAATCTGTTAGTGGAAATACCTTCTGAATCATCTTGTAGGTAGGGTAGATTGAAAACAGTGAAAAGATGGGTACGTTAACAACACACTACTGTGGGTGAATGCTAAAGCACTTCGCGAGCATCAGAAGGATTAGTGAAAATAAAAGAATCACAGGCTGTTAATTAATGGGACTTCAGCAAAGGCAGATGCTAAAGTGACTGAAGAGGTAAACTGAGTGGGTTTTTTGTTACCACAGTTCAATTAATTTACTTCTTTCCCCATGCAGCATAACTAGCCCTCTTATTAATGGTGTGTTTAAGAGCTCTATTTGATGGGAAAAGGAACCGCTAGAGAAATCTAGTCACAGAAATAAATCCGTTTCAAATAACTGGAGGTCAGACAAGAAAAACCTAAAGAAAAGAGGACCTGTGCCAATTATTTCATGAACTATTTGTAGTAGCAGTATCATTAAACCTGCTTCAAACAGTATTGTGCAGTACAGACACTGTGCTGAACTAGACAAAATTTAATATTACTTCCAAGAATAGGCTGAACTTCAAATACCTGTATAAGTTTGGTGTTTTTGAAAACTACCTATCAGAGAAGTGTGTTTGATTAATTTATGCATTGGAGTGGTTCTGTGTTAATAATTGTTGGAACATCCCAGATGTTCATCCTCGAGGGCAGACTGATGCTGTGCATGAACTTGTTCCTTAAGGTCTAATCCTTTCCTGTGCCCTTGGCAGTAAGGAACTGTATCCTGCCAGATGGGGTACCAGGGAGGTGTTTCTTGCATAGAGAAATTGGTGGTGGAAGCAGAAGTCTTCCTTTTTTTTTTTTTTGCAACTATGCTCATTAGCAGGTACAGACACTGCAAGCCTGAGAGCATGCATGGTGTAGCTTCTAGCTGCAGAAATACAAATTTTATATAATGTATGTTCACAGCTGGTCATATTTGGACAGTTCACTTTCTAGCAAGGGTGAGATGTTTGTTTCAGGTGGTTGTATCTACAAAGTGCAAGCCACCTTGTGCTGCCTGCCTGTCCTGGATCCACTGAGCTGTTACAGGCAGCTGCCACTTCACCATTACTCCCTGTAATTTCAGTCTTACTTTATATGCTCTGAGTCAGAGAAATATCTCCGTGTCTATATATAAATAAATATATATGTTATGAAATAATATAGCAGTAAAACCTTTTGGGGTTTACAAATCCAGAATGTCATGTGGCTGCTAACGAATACACTGAAAAATCATAAAGCTCAAAACTGTGAATGTAGAGACCGTGAGCTTAGAAATTGTGTTATATGCTTTACTGAGCAAGTTCAACTATGGCTGGACATTTCTGGCTCTTTGAGAAAGACTCCTCCTGCAGTCCAGCCCAAGTTTCACAGGTCTGAAATCACTCACTGGATCATAATAACTGAGCTCTTTGTATTTCCCATCTGACTTAATCATGCTTTGCTTCCTGAGCCCTTACAGAACATCCCTGATTTGTAAGAGGTATAGGGATGGTCTTCTGTGACAGGATTACGGCATTGGTGGATAAGGGAAGAGGGACATCATCTACCTGGACTTGTGCAAAGCACTTGATACTGTCCTGCATTACATCCTTGTCTCTAAATTGGAGAGAGATGGATTTGATGGATAGACCACTTGATGGAAAAGAAAATGGCTGGATGGTTGCACTCAAGAAGTTGCAGTCAATGGCTCAATGTGCAAATGGAGACCTGTGTCAAGTGGCATTTCTCAGGGATTGATACTGGGACCAGCACTTTTTAGTGTCTTTGTCAGTGACAAGGACAGTGGGATCAAGTTCACCGTCAGCAAGTTTGCCGACAACATCAAGCTGGTGTGGCTGACATGCTGGAGGGAAGGGGTGCCATCCAGAGGGACCTTGACAGGCTTGACAGGTGGCCCCTGTGAACTTCATGAAGTTCAACGAGGCTGAGTGCAAGGTCCTGCACCTGGGTCAGGGCAAACCCCAGTATCAATACAGGCTGTGGAATGAAGGGATTGAGAACAGCCCTGAGGAGAAAGGCTTGGGTGTATTGATGGATGAGAAGGCAACATGTACTTGCAGCCCAGAAAGCCAGCCATATCCTGGGCTGTATCAAAAGAAGCGTGACCAGCAGGTCAAGGGAGGTGATTCTCCTCTTCTACTCTGCTCTTGTGAGACCCCACCTAGAGTACTGCATTGAGCTCTGGGGCCCCCAGCATAAGAAGGACATGGACCTTTTGGGTCCAGAGGAGAGCCATGAAGATGATCAGAGGGCTGGAGCACCTTGCTGATGAAGAGAGGTTGGGAGAGTTTGGGTTGTTAAGCTTGGAGAAGAGAAGGCTCCAGAGTGGCCTTATTGCAGCCTTCCAGTGCCTAAAGAGGGCGTGCAAGAAGCCTGGAGAGGGACTTGTTACAAAGGTGTGCAGTAATAGGACAAGGTGGAATGGGTTTAAACTGAAAGAGGGTAGATACAGATCAGATATTAGGAAGAAATTATTCACTATGATGCACTGGAACAGGTTTCCCAGAGAAGCTGTGGATGCCCCATCCCTGAAAGTGTTCAAGGACAGGTTGGATGGGGCTTTGAGCAACCTGGTCTAGTGGAAGGTTGGAACTACGTGATCTTCAAGGTTCCTTCCAACCCAAACCATTCTATGACTATGATTCTGTGTTCAGAATGCATCTAGAGTATTCGTTTAGTGAAGACTGGATAGCAATGTATTATCAGGAGAGATGTGATAAGCTATATCCATGAGGGAACATTATTTTTCCTCTTTTGTTACTGATTATAATTCTATTGATGAAGTATCGTTGAAACACAGATGTCTCTCTACATATCCCTTGTTGTGGGCACCTTGCAAATTTAGCATCACTCTAGAATGCTACTTAGGTAACGTTGCCATCTGGACATTTTGGAGAGACTTACTCCTGAGAAGAAGAGTTACTCACTCCTGAGAAAACAAGTCTTCCTTGTGGGGGCTCAGCTCAGCATCTTTGCTGAGGCGAGGGAGGCTCCTAGCTCAGTGGCTGATATGTGTCAGAGCTGTAAATGCAGGCTGCGGAATCACACATATCTCAAAGTATTCACTCCTTACTCCTTTTTTTATGATTTAACCTTTTATTTTTAAGATTCTAATGAAATAATGTGATTCCAAGGTTGAAGGTTAAGCCATAACCCAGCCTCCTGGCAGTCTCTCTTGAAAGATTTGTCGTAATGGCTTCTCTTTGGCTGGCTGTTCAACAGTTTACCCAATAAAGGAGAAAAATAATCACATTAAAGTCAGCTATTTAGACCTGCATTTTAGTAGTATTTAAATCATGATTTGCATGCTTTTCAGCTTCTTGAAGTTGCTAGGTTTTTCCTGTTTTCAGAATAAATAAAAGGAGATGTGAATAACAGTTGTATTATGCATTTTAAAATTATATAAGGCCTAAGTTCCAAGTTATCCTGACAAAAGTCTGGAATAATTTCTTTGGGGTAATGAAATTAAAGTAGTGGAAAACAAAATGTAAGTGACATCAGAATGTAACACAACAAGTTTAAGAAATATTGGAATAATTAATCTCAATAAAGATGAATCAAGTGTTAGATTTCTTTCAAAATCACTAAAATGGTATTTAAACCACCATTAGCTAAAATGAAAAGAAGAACCCTGTTCTGGATGAGTAATTGACTTGCTTGCAAGCTGCTTCACAGGGAGCCATTATATATGCATTCATTTGAAAGTGACTTGTTGCCACAATCTACTTCTGTCTTCCTCTTTAAATTACATTGGTAAAAGTTCTCCATAAAATTAGTGTGTTGTTAAAGTGAGGACTAGCAGTGCTTGCTGGAATATATTTTATTCTTTATTACACTGCCTTGAACCTGGAACAATTATAGCAGTGAAATTACTTCAGATTTATGCCACATTCATTCAGAACAGAATCTGAGTTTGGAAAGTGTGGTTTTGATGTCGTGTAACTTTCTCATTCATATTAAGTGATGCTGATGTGTCTCAGGCAGAGAAGACCAACTCCGGCAAGACTATCAGTGCTGTAATGTTATGGAAAGTCATTTCTGTTTAATGTGCTTTTGAGATGCAGCACAGTCTTGTTGAAATATTTTTTACTTCGAGACCCCCAAACTGATGGAATTCTCTGCATGTGGTTCAGCCAGGTCTCTAATTTTTGTCATTTCAAAGCAGCTGGGAAGCAAAGAATTGCAAGAAGGGTCCCCCATGCCAAGAAGGAGTTGTTCAGCACAGGGCTTTGCCAGCACTGCCACTAAATAATAGAAGATGAAAATTGCAGTGGGGGAGCCAGGGGATGAGAAAAGCACACAGCAGAAGAGCATAGTGGTGTCTGCGTAGATATTATAAGGGGGATAGGAAGAGCTGAGCTGAAAGTTGCTGTTGAGTTGAGCTGCTTGAAAGCATCATGGCTGATTGCAGCTGTAAGAAGCATTTTTCTTTGCTCCCTTTCACACATTTCCCGAATTGCCTAACACTAATTCCAAGTGCCATCGCTGCTTTGTGGGAATGGAAGACTGTTTCGGAGACAAATAGCACTTATTTGCTTTATCCTAAATCCAGGCATTTTGTGGATAGTAAGAGACAGTCAGGGCTGTGAGCTTCATACATTGCAGAGGCAGTTAAGCGTATACATTTCACAATGGGCAAGGATCTTGCACTACGTTTTCCAGGAAGCATGACTGTGTATTTTTAAAAAGTTCAGTGACATGCTTGCATTCACCACCCTGCAGCCTGCTTTCAAGGCACCTCATGATGCAACTTATGTTTTAAAGAGTTGTATTAAAACTGTGTACATTTTTCAAGTTGAGACAGCTTGTGTGGGATTCATCTCACCTACCTTTGTAATTCCCAGTAATTAGGCTCTATGTATAGTCAGTGAAAGCAGAGTGAAACCTCTGGATTGCATTTATCTGCTCATAAAATAAAGTGACTTGTTCTCTCAAGCAACTCATTTTTCTTTATTGACTATACAGGCAACCCAGAGGACAAGCTAGCACTTAGCTAATGTCAGTTGAAACATATTCTGCTCACATTATACCACATCCCTAAGGAAAAATGTACTCACCCGCTGCCTCAATATCTTTTCTTCACATAATTATGCAAAAAGTATTTAAACTGCTTGGAAGGTATCCTGCATCAGCCAGAACTTCGAGGTAGAACTGCCCCTCCTCTTCTATGAAGGGACTGGCCAAAAGGTTCTCAGTCTCTGCAGGCTGGATTTTAGGACACAAAGTCTAAACTAGAACAAACCCCCTCCCATCTGCTTGGTGAAGCATGCTAAGTGAAAAAATGTAAAAGTAAAGTTGCCCTTCCTCAGTAGATTTTTGAAGGCTGGGTCCATTTCTTCCAGTTTTGCTTTCTCTTTTCTATACCTCTAAACCCCAAAGAAAGAGCAAAACAACTTTTCCTTGAAGGTAATTTCCAAAAAGGAACTGAACTAAACTCAGGCTAATTCATTCAACCTGACTGGAAACCCTGGAGCCCCTTTCTGCCATGAAACTTGTAGAAGTCGCTGTTGAAGTGGCAGCCCCTGGCTGTGCTTGTGACCCCATCCTCCCTGTCTGCTGCCCTTCTCGCCGCTGACCTGCCTCCCCCTGCCCACTGGATGCATCTGCTTGCTGGCCCGAGGTGCAGAAGGCACAGCAGCAAACAAGCATCATTCTCATCACAAATGAGAATAAGGGAATAAGATTTCTTGAGAAAGCTAGCACAAGCCTGAGAATATTTTCCTATCAATTACACTCACCTACATGCTATCTAGTAGATGTTGCTGACTTGAACCTAGTGGCCTGCCAGGGTTGGTAGCTGTAGAAAAAGTCACAGCTTAACTGGCTTCAGTAGAGCATCTTTGTTCCTGAGCTCAGCAGAGAAAGCAAGGCTACAAGGATTCTCCCCATGAAGTCCGTTCAGATTAAAAACACAACAGTCAGCCAAAGTGGTGTAGGAAGCTTATTTGTTTGGCTTTTAAGTGCTTGGTGTCTGGTTACAGTGTATGTAAATCTTCTATAGTCCGTGGCCACTGAAATATGATTGCTAATTCTTTTATTACTTCCTTCTCAGTTCAACATTCTGCTTGCTTAAAGACAGGGACAAGCTGCACAAAGAAACTGAGCTTGAGATTGCTATAAATTAATGGTGTCCTCATTATGCATCGTTTAGATTTTCTGTCTTATTAGTATGTGAAATCTTTATTTCCTTGCAGAGGGAGTTCAAAGTGAGAAAACAGCTAGCTAATATTTAGCAATTAAAAAGCCAATTTTCAGTAAATAGAACTCTGAAAATCATAAACAGTTTATTTGAGCATTTAACTTTTAGTAGAATTCCTTTCCTGAGTAAGCATATACTTTTGTCTGTATTACCTCATGCCTGAGACCACAAATAACCTCTCACATCATCTGTTATTAATTAACTGTTACATTAGCACTTCTAATATGCTTGCAGTTGTAAGTTAAAACTTCCTAATATATGTATCATGGAACTGACGAAAATTCAATGCTAACTACATCATAACTAAAAAGTCCTTGCAGATAGCTCCCAGGTTCCCTAGGGCATCTTGACTGCATGCACACAGCTGGCTGGAGTCACTTTTCTCCTCTTTTTGTGTCTGCTGGGGGTTCTTTTTGTCAGCTAGACCCCTAAAATTTGGAAAGGAATAAACTTGGTTTCATGAGACAGAGAAGTTTGGTATCGTGCCATTCATTAAGTATGGGTAGGTTAGTCTTTAGGCAGACCCTGCATTTCCTCTGTAAGTTTCTGATCTCACTCGCTGCCTTACCTGTGCAGCTCAAACCCATGCTGACCGTCCCTGACAGAGTCCTGGTGGGTCTGGCAGGGGAAAACCAGGAGGCCCAGCTGTGTACGTCAGGTCAAGCACAAATTGGAGTGAACAGCAGCAATCTCAATGCCGTTAACAGCATGTCAGCTTGCAAATTGGAGATGAAGAAAAATATATTTCGTAGGAAAAAAAAAATGATGGGAAAGCCCCATATCCTCAAACCACACAGTGTCTTGCTGAATGCAAAAATCATTATCAGATTCCTTCTGGGGAAAAAATAAAAAAAAACAACAAAACCAAACCAGCAGGATTAGACATATGTCTGTATATCTGGCTAGAAGCTTCTGAAAATTTTCCCCCAAAGCTTGGCTGAAACTCACCCAAAACTTTTCTAACCACAAGAAAAATATAAACAAACAAACCCTGGTTTTAAGCGAAGCAGATACTTCGAATGAAAGTGCTAATTGAATGCCAAATCTGATAAACAGATGATGGAAACTTTTCACGCAAGTCTTCTGGTAAGAATAGGCTCAGGGAACCCACCAGGGTAGTAGCTTCTCCTGGATCTGTGTTGGCCCCAGCTGCACAGTAACACATGGCAGGGAAGAGGCGTAGGGCCTGAGGCTCCTTACATGGTGAGAGTGAAAGCAATAAAACATGGAGCCAGACATCACATTTGCAAGATGGGAAGATAAAGGAAGTGTGGAGTCTTATCTCTACCGTGCAGCAGATTGACTTCCACTCTGGGTAATAGGGATAACAAGTCTCAGCTCTTTACCAAAAAACTTCAGAGGCTGCAGAGCAGCATCTTGCTTCTCAGCTACTTAATCACCATTTAATAATCTGAGGTGATTGCCAAATTCCTTCTGAGGGACTAAATTAGGGATTATTTAGGGAGTTTTTCTCCCTGGATATAGCTTTTATGAAAGCAACATGCATGACTAATTGCAAAGTAATAAAAGCTGGAGACTGAAATTAAACTTTATGAAAAAGCTGTTGAAAGTCTTGTATTTCGGGGTTGGTTTGTTTTGCCACAGTAAATCCTGGATAAGCAAATGTAAAATGAGCTTATGTCATTCTGACTATAAGCATTTAGCGCAGTGATGTTGATTATCATGTGTTCATTCACCAATGCGCTGCATTTTTGCAGAAGGCCCCTGCACAGGTTTGTTGTCTGGGCAGTGCTGCAGGCTTGGAATCAATCTGAGATAGAGCTCTTCTCCTCTGATGGGTGATCTGCTTTCTGCATTGGTGTCTCACAAAATGTCAAGGTAGGGTCACACAACAGTTCCTGTTCCCTCAGGGTGGACAACAGCTTGCCTGCAGCCAGTCTCCCACTCCTTCTCAAGAAATTGCTCTCCCTGCTCCACAACAACAACCAAAATTCTGCAGCCAGCAGGATGACTACCAGCAACCTTGCCATCTGCATTAGGCCAAATCTGCTGAGCCCAGCCAAGGACCACCTGCTCCAACTGGAAGTGTTGGTGGAGGTGCCTGAGAAGGTACACTGTATTTACCAGCTGACTACAGCCTTCTGGACTCATCAGAGTTTTGCTGTTTAGAGATGCCCTACTGTCTCCTCTCTTGAGAAATGCTTGTGAAGGAGTTGCCTGGAAGAGCAGCCCCACAGCTACAGCTTTCTATGCAAAAGCAGGGGTCAGGAATGGGAAAGACTCAGAGTGACAGGGTTCACAAAGCAAACATGGCTGGCCTCTGTTCTGCATCTGCCCTTCACCTGCTCATCAAGTAGATGCTTTGAGAGCAGTGCTCTTACCTCAACATCATTTCTGGTGGGGCTGGACATAGAGTGCTGCTCCCTCAGCCCCACTTGTCCTGTGGTCTCTGTTTGGTCACTGCCTCTCAGGGCAGGAATAATTTACTCCTCAAGATGAGCTAAAGCCTGAGGGCCTCAGCTCTGACTTCTGAAGCTTGCTGGCTGAGATAACCTTTTTCAGATCCTCTCCATTCAGTGTAGTGGACATAGCAGAAAACAGGGCATTCGCAGACCAAGAAGAAAATTAGAGCTTTGCATGTGTTTTGCTTTAGTTGGTTTTCGCTTCCAAGAAGTCATGTCACTGTACATGCTTTGCTTTCTAGAGCTGCATTTGGAAGAGTAAAGTGGCCATACAGGAGAAGCAGATAGGGAGTATCAAGCTGAAGCACTCCAGGCTGTACCACCCTCTGTTCTCCAAGGAGCAGGAGGAGATAGGTTGGTGGAAAATGAAACAGCACGGGTATGTCAGGTTCACAAACACGGTAACAACCTGTCTCATGCATGAGGGAAGTTTCTGATGTAAAGCTGAGGCTGAAATATATAGTGTCTTCTCCTCACCAGGAACAGAAAAGAAATCTGCCCCAATGTCTACTGTGTCTGCAAACAGGAGGCTGGTTCTTGCTTCTGCATACGTATGGCTTTCCTTTTCTCCACTAGAAATCCCTGTGCTGAGACATAACTTTCTCCACTGTGGACACTGGATCCAGCAGAAGAGAGTCAAAATAGTGCCTCTTCCTGGCATTAGGTCTGTTGTGTGTTTGGGTGGTGGGTTTTTTTTCACCCAGAAAAGAAAAATGGAATGATAATTTGTCAGGTGCATTAGGCATGCGCTGAATCAAATGAAATACCTACAAGACATCACACAGGAAAAGACACATTTCAAAAGAAAAGCCTCCCACCCCGGAAAGTGGTACTGCTGCCAAAGGACTATCCATAGAAATATTTCTCAGGAGAGCAGAGGAAACACCGGCAGAAGGAAGCTGGCAAGTCTTTCCTTACTGTGCTTTCCCAGCATCTCTCAGAACTCGTGTTCTACACCGAATAGCCTCCTCCAATTAACTGTCACACCCCCATGTGACAATTGTGTTCAAAAGTGAGAAACAGGTGATCCTTTTCAAAGAAGGTCTTTTTAAGAAAGGACTTTATTCTGTCTGAGGCCTAAAATCCTCTGAAAATGCAAGCAAGGTTACCCACCAGTCTCAGGTCTCCAAAAGTTCGGAGTAAGGCTGGTGCAGGTTTGCCATTGCAGTTTGTGCAATGATCCCCTTAGAAATTGCTCAGCTGTGTTGTCCTGTCAGTAGCTGTTGCCTTTGGAAAACCCTAGCTGAGATCCTAGTTCATCAGAGCTTCGTGGAGTCTGTTTTGTGGTGGGCAACTGTGTGAAATGTTTATAATGCAAACCAATCCAAGTGCTCTGCTTTTAAGATCATGGTAGAAATCTAGTGAACAATAGTTTACTACTCCAAGTGGTCCCTTGCCACCTGTTAACTTCTATAGTTTCACTATAGCTGCCTGCAGCTTTGACTGCAGTTGCTCCAGAAAGCGTGGTAGATTTGCTCCCATGCTTTGAACAACTGGAGAGCTTGTCAGAGGAAAGAGTGTAGAATGAGTTAGCTTTGATTAAAAGAATTGATTCGAGTTTCTCATGGATTTACCTAACTAACAGTACTATTGCATGGAAAGGTTTGCAGGCCCTTCTCAGGGAAACAAAACCCAAACAAACAGGGAGATAAAACAGACCATTGAAGAGGGGACTGAAAGTCAACCAGACAAGGCAAAGAGAGAGAGAAAAAGAGGTTCCAGGGGTCAGCAATTGAAAAGATCCAAGAAGGCTGAGAAGAACAAGAACCTCAGGTATGTAACAGATTCTGCTGTTCACCTTTCAGTGCTCTGAACACTACTTTATGAAATATCCCTGTGATGCAGAAAGATGGTCCCAGATAGGAAACACGCACCTGTGTTTGGGAGAAAATGTGCGTCCAGAGAAAAATAGCACCCCAAATTTTGCAGTCTTAACTAACAAATGTTGTACTTATTTAAGCTCTGCTTGCACAAAGGTAAGCAGACCACCTGGCAGTCACAAGAATCGCAACTATTAGCTCTTTGTCCTGCTCCCTTCATAAAGAGGCAGCCCCCCCACTTTTTTGTTCATGTCAGCTGGCAATCCTAACTCTGGCTTGTATTATCTGAATCCCAAATAAGCACCAAGGATTTCTTCCAAGTAGCTTTAGACATGAAGATATTGACACTTCTTAAAAAAGCTCATATTGCCCCTGGGATAATTTGGGGGGGGAGGTGGGGGGGTGTGAGAAATAAAACATACAAAACCATCTAGGCCCTGTGCAGAAGACTTCTAGCCTGGTGTCTTTGAATTTTTTTCTCTGCATTGCTCACTAGACAGCAAAACAGTCCAGGCTGGCTCAGTGCAAAGAGATCACGAGAGCACTCAGTGTGTGGTTTTGCAGAAAGAGGGACGGAAAGAGGGACAGAAAGAGGGACACCAGCCCTGGAAGCCACACAGTCCCGCCAGCTCTGCACCTCTGCCCGAGGGAGCCTGCTTTGCCTCTAAACCTGGGATGCCAGAAAGGGACAGTGGGGGATGCTGCTGCTCAGGTTTTGGAAATGATTATGTGATAGCTACCCTGAGGCTGCCTGTCAAGCCCTCAAAGGGGCCCTGTAAATCCCTGTAAAGCTGCAGTTTTCTGAGGTTATCCTGTATGTTTAGAAGGGGCCAAAGCAATCCCATAGTCACTGCCAACAAAAGTTCTCTCTTCTGTGCTGTGAACAATTCCTTTTACAATGTGTTTCCCAAAGAAAGGGGAACAAAAGGTTCCTGCCTTTATGATCCCATCAGTGCTTTCTGACTCTATCATTGTAAATGCAGATTTATTTTTACCAGTGGGTGGCTGAGCTGTGACCCCTGGGCTACCAGGGGTGCAATGTGGCCCCAGTGCATTCGCGGTAGAGGTGAGAGGAGGCAAAAAGAAGAGCCCATGCCCTGCTGCTTTCGCCAGCGGTGTACATTCGGACAGGACTGAGATGGATCAAAAAAGGGCGCTGCATGGCACCTGCCCACAGGGTGCCAGGGCAAAGCACTCCTGCTGCTCCCACCACTCCAGGGCATCCCTGCACCACCCTCAGACCCACCATGCCCGCAAAAGTCTCTCACAGGACACCTCAGGTGCAAGGGCAGCTCTGAGTCCTGTGCTGCCTGTCCTCTGCCTTGTACGGGTGAAGAGTAGGTTCCAACAGGCGTTCACCGTGGCAGAAGGCTTTGCTGTCTGCCTTACGAGCACATGCCCATCAGCTGGCAGAGCTGAGAGATGGCTCCATGATCCATGGAGAGCACTGGGGAGCTCAGTTCTTCAGCACTAGATCACATTTTAGATATTTTCTGTTACCTTCCTTCAAAGCACGGACTAAAGTGTTAGGACCCGGACATATTGTCAATTTCAGCCTTGATTCTAGTCATGGTATTGTTGATTCTGAGCTTTTGAAAGAGTTGAAACACCATTTCTTGACCAGGCCATCAAAGAGGCTGATATATTCAGTAGTTTATCTAAAGTGGTCCCTACTACCTACCTTGTAACTGTGTCCATAACTGCGGCAATCAAAGTTTTTTCTGCAAAATCAATACATACAGCTGTTTCGGGAGATATACACCCAACTGACGTAGGATTTATTTCCAGTGCATTGAACTGCAGACATATGGACCTTGAAACCTCATCTCTTCTGTGGGATCTTGGAACATGCTGAAGTGCTTTTCTGATTAGCAATGAGTGTAAACATTTGCTTGCACATGGAAGGGTTTCAATAATACAACTCAGTGGTTAATGACAACAGAAATACAGAACTGCATGTGAAAGGAAGAGAAAATGCTGTTAATAATTCTCTGAGAAGCTGAGCTTTGAAGCCTAGGCTTTTGTGCATTAGGGTCTTATTTACCTTGCATTTCAGATTTCCTCATCATTTTAGCATTGCTTGTGAGGAGGTAGATTCTTTCTGTATAGATGATAATTTGCTTACATTTAGTAAATGGCACAAAATCCTACTACACTAATGATAATTTTTCCAGACTAATGAAAATTATAAACAAAAGTATGCCTGCTAAAATAAGTCTACGCTTCTATTACTGTAATAAAAAACAGTAACTGTAGTAATAGTTTCAAATGTATACATTCGTAGCTACAGCAGTTGCAGAGTTGCTGACTAGCATACTCTGACATCCAAAACACAACAGGCTTATATTGAAGACTTTATACAAATATAATATTTTTAATATGGCACTCCTTTGAAATATTAATTGTTCAATAATAAGTTTGTAAATGAAAGCATAAAGATAGAAACGTGTTCATGCTTTTCAAACTGAAAAGCAATCAGGTTAATAAATCAGTATTTGTTACCACTTCTTCTGCCTCTTTTCCTCTTTGCTCTGTCTTCTGTATTGCCCTTCCAGGATCCCACACGTTTATGTGAGATACTTCTGTCTGAGAGATTGCTGTATGTATTGTCCAGTTTGCAGCTAACAGTGTAACTGCACACCTCTGGGATATTCTCCTCCTTCAGAAGTCTGAAATAACTGCATGGACATCACTAGATCAGGATGTGGTCCAAGTCCAGGTTATGGTGTTGGTCCTGGATTCTCTTTTACAGCAGTTGCTCTGTGAGACCGTTTGCCCCAAAGCTCTGCCAAAGCATCAGGATTGGGCTCATAGCCACAAAACAGGGATGAAAAAGACCACAGAGGATCGTGGCCACTGCTTCCCTAATGGATGGGGAGCATGCTCTGTGTTAGTGCTAGTGAAGGAGTGATAGTGCCTGTAACCCTGCCCTATAAATCTATTTATAAAGTTTTGTAAGTAGGTAACTTAGAGGATATGGCCACAAACATTACTAAACTCTGTGCAGTGATTAGCCCCAAAGCAAGGAACATGTCCAGGGCTGCCTTGTCAAACAAGCTTTTGAGTTACCAGCTTTATTGAACTTCATTACACATCTCCTTGAGCTGTAGTGCAGCTCATTTACCCACTTCTTCCCACACACACTCACGCACACCGTCCCCCCTGTAATCTGTGTCCCCATCCCAGGAACTACTTTTTGCCTGCCACGCGCTTGTACCTGTAATACACTCCTACAGAAAAGGACTGAGAGGGCTATTAATGTGCTCTCAGCTAAAGGTGAAATGGTTTCTTTAAGTGATTTTTCTATTTGGAGAGGATCATAACAATAATATTTCAGAATATCAACAAAAATCCAACTGTATGATAAAAAAGGAACTTTCAGGCTCCCCTCAACCCTGCAAAAAGCGAGCAACAACCTATAGGCAGGAGCTTGTCAGGGTCTCGACCAGAGTCAGCATTGTATCATTGTATATTTAGCCTGGTCTAAACCAGCTCTAACAAAAATGAGCCTCACAAAAGAAAAGAGAGGCAGATAAATCTAGTGACTAACCAGACTACGCTCAATATCTGTCTTCACAAAAAATGTCATTAAGACAATGAATTTTAGCACTGTACTAGGCTTTTTTCAAGCTGGTTAGGTCATTGTTTTAGAAATTGGAGGTTTATTTATGAAAAGATACATTACAGAATGTAGCCTCTATTTTAGGTGGTCAAGAGAACGCACAGCACAAGGTTATGTCTACCTATGTCCACTGGAGTCCCTGCACAGCTTCGCCAAGATTCCCATCCTGAGGCTATTCCTCAACATCTTTCAGTTGGTTAAGACACATACAGTCCATCCACTCACTGACACCGTCCAGGGCAGTGTATTTGTCCCAGGTGGTGTGTCATGCACTACTGCCTGTCTTTCTAAGGGAAGAAGTATCCATAACAGAAGTGCCTTTAATCCTAACTGAGGCAGAGCAAAGGTGGGATGGTGTACAGCCTGTCCCTTTCAGGGAGCATTCTTTTCAGACAGTACAAATAGGATTTTAGTACCTTACCACATCCTAGGAATACCTGTGTCCAGTTCTGTGGTTCCTTTGCATCACCTGAGGATCCAGGATCACAGACCTCAGAATTCAGAAAGAGGTGTGGGATTCAACATTTTTTTAAATACTATTTCCAGTATTTCCCAGACCTGAACACTATTAGGTGAGGATAAAGCCTGTAAGACCAGTCCTCCTTCTTACTACCTTACCATATGTAGCCTTACTTTCTCCAGAGTAGTCTTTTAGCACACAAATGATGACCCATAAGTCATTGTCTTTCAACACAGAGAACAATCTAAAATATTAGAAATATTTAACTGATGCTACGTTTTCAGATGATGGGCAGATTAAATTATCCTTCTTTGACCAATTCCTATTTCTTCATTTCCTCACCTTCTCCTCCTGAAGAATCAGAAAAATGCCATATTTCTTGAGATCTATGTTTAAGCCTTTTCAATCAGAGGCTCCAAGGATACTTACAGAATACATATTGCTCAGTCATTACTTTTTCTTTCTCTGATTTCTGCTTCATGGTTTGTTCCTCCTCAAAAGAAGACAACCCCTCTGGCTGCAGGAAGATCGGCCACTGTGCTTGTGACAGCAGTGAGCACAGTGGCAAGAGGAGCCAAGTCTGTCCTTTTCCACTGCAGCAGCTATTTGTGATGGACTTTCTGCCCTTCAGAAAGCCTTCAAAACAAACAGCCAGGCAGCACAAAAAACAATTTTTATATGCTAAAGCTGCCCTTCCTACCTCAGCCAGAAGGTCTCCAGAGAAGCTGGAGAAGCCAAATCCACCAGGATGTTCACCCACTACCCTGTGAAGTAGCTTGTGTGCAAAAGAATGAAGCTTATCTTTCACTAACTGGTGTCATACAACAGCTCTTGGCTGCTTTTCCACTGTGAGTAACCACGCTTGATCACACAGCTGCAAAAGCTGTGGTTATACTTAAACTGTGTATTTTTCTGCATATACCTACATCAAATTGTTGTAAAAGTTTATTTTATCTTCTTAAACAGTATCTGTGGACTCAGTCATTTCAAGCCCTTGCCTTCCTCAGAAGGGAAAGTATCAATGACAACACACAAAATTAGGGAACAGATACACTATATAGAGACAGGCCCCAATAATCCATTTATCTCCTGTAACTTCCCATTACCCTGTGCTCAGCTGTCGTGTGGCCAGGAAGTCCACGTTTGTGTCTGGATCCTGATGTTGGCTTCCTTTTGCAATGTAACTTGTTGAGGGTTTGTTCTGAAGCACAAAATATGCCAAAGAATTGATGGGAAGAAGGATCTGAAAAAGCCAGGTTCAATGCTGCCCAGAAACCCTTGTCAAACGCTAGTGGCATATGCTAAGATAAAATAAGTGTGTGCTCCCCTATGTCAGTGCCCTCTGACTCTGTCATTGCAGGTCTGATTTAGTTTTACCAGTGGGTGGCTGAGCTGTGACTCCTGGGCTACCAGCGGCGTGATGCAGCCCTGGCATCTTCTGAGCTGTGGTGAGGTGAGGGGAGGAGAGTAGAGGCAAGGAAAAGCACCCATGACCTGCTGCTCTTTCCAACAGGTTTAATTTGTGCACAAGTGAGCTGGAACAAAAAAGGACACTCTGGGGAGACTGCCCACTGGGCACCTTGGCATATCCGTGGCAGTTCAGCTTGATGCAATCCCTTTCTCCAGAGTGAAAACAATCAGCTTTTTCTCTGCTTTCCTGAGGATCCTGCCACCCATCAAACCCCCATCCAGTTCTCTCATGCTTTCCCATGCCAAACCCCTGGCCGTTACTGCATTGCTCTCATAAGATCTCTTGAAAGCTAATTTCTGTGAACACCTGCAAAGTGATCAACACTGATGGGCTGCTACTGCTGCTATGTGGGGTACTACAGCACGGTCATCTTAGTTTGTAGCTCTGCAAGCAACTGAGTTTTCAGTTTCATAGCTTAACATAAATTAAAAAAAACCCATGAAGATAACTGAAACCAAGACTTTTTAAGTGTTCTCCCCAAAGCCAAAACGAAATTCAGTTTCTGTCCGAAAAAGGATTTTCAAGTTATTTCAGGAGGACAAGGACAACAGGGACTTTTGTTTCCTGGAATGATCTTAATGTCTAAGAAAAAGAAATTTTAAACAAAGTATTTTGAATTTAAAAAGTGGGGAAAATTCAAAATGTCAAACTGAAACATTTTAACTTGTTTTGAAGTTCTGTTTCAGTTCCTGGGAGGCCAAGCCAATCTGATAAATTCAAATTAGAAGTGTTCCAAAGCAGTCTTTCCATAGACTTTTTCAGTGTGAAAAAGTGCTCTGTGGAAAATTTGAGTCAGCTGGAGTTCATTGGTGCATTTTCTGTTATCCGTCATTTATCTCCTGTTTCTATTGTTATCTCTTTGAAGCAGAGCCCTCTGTACATGGTTAGATAGCAGCTAGAAAGATGGAGTATTGTTCTCTTACTGTGGCTTGTGTGCCTACCTAAAAGTAACAAAGGGCTGGGATTTCCAACAGTGAAGTTAGAAATGTCTGCCTATTTCAGGTCCTAATTTTTACTCTGTGTTCAGTTTAGCTTGCTAAATTGCTACAGTTCCCCATGCTGCATTGCTGAATTTCTCCTCACTCCCAGCCACCCCCATGTGAGAGGCAGCAGATCTTCCTCCCACCCCATGTCACTGCATGAATTTCGGAGCATCCCCAAAGAAAGCTCACGTCACAAGTTTTGCACCTATGCCACCAGGGGAAGCAAGAAGCTAGGAAACACACAAGAGTACAAACAGCATGGATAATTACCGCTTTTGCAAGGTTTGTCCAAAGGTACTAAAATCGATTGTGCTACTCCTAATGTACTGCTGATTACAGTAAGATTTTTTTTTTGTTCTTATACAATAATTTTCAGATTCGCTCCTACCTCCTCTTGTTTGTCTGATTATTCTAATCCTGTACGTCTCCTTGCCCATCTGGAGGTGGATTGCCTGAGTCCCAATTATCCTTCACTTTCTGTAGTCATTTACGATGATGATATATGCCTCTCAGCTTTGCTCAGTTTATAACGGTACAAATGTAGCAGACAAGGGTGGATTGCATTTCACATCTGTTGTTCAGATGCCTTGCAATTCTCATTCCTTCTTCTGAAATACTAAGGTCAGATCTAATAAAGACGTCCATGGTTTTGGTTGTTGTGCTGGTGAGGAAACCCCATCTCATTTATCACACATGAAGGTCCCTGTTCAATGTCCCCATGCGCAGTGCGCCTGCAGCAAGCGTCCTTTACTTGGTGGTGGTAAAGGGCTGCTGTTCACACGGGGTGATAAAACCATGTGCTCCTGGGACCTTGAACAGGCTGCTCACAAATTCTGAACACGTAACAACTTATTCCAGTTTTGATAGCTTGTGGCTTAGCCCACACCTCTGCCCTCACATCTTGTGTAGAAGGCTTGTTGAAAGATAAACAGTCTCAGAATATGCTTAGTCCTGCAGAAAAAGCCCAGTGAGGCACACTATCAATGCTGCATCTGTACTTCCAGTTCTTTCATTAGGGAAAACATTTCCAGTGAGGGGCAAACTGGTGAAAAGCTGAGTCATTGCAGCTAGGGATGACCCAGAAAGTTCTCTTTTCGCTGTAAAGAAACCTGCTCTGTTTTGTGTATGTAATTATATACTAGTCAGAGCAAGGACTGCAACATGACTTTCTCCCTTTCACCCAGTAGAAGTCACCCTCTCCCCATTTTTTTCTCAGGGGACAATTAATATTTAATTGAGTGTATCCAAGGGAAGAGCTCCAAACGAAGAAACAAAGAGGAAACTTTTTCCAGACAGTCTAAACTGCTGATCAGGCCACTTTCCTGAGAGATGGATAAGCCAAGTTCAAGTTCTAGTTGAGACACACAGAGGGGATCTGAATGGATGAGCATGACTGGACTGGAAGAAGAGCAAAGCAACTGTAGGAGATAATATATTAACAGGCAAATTTCAAATATCATGTCAAGATAGTTTTTGATTAATTAAAGCCCTTCTCATTAGTCAGTGATTAATGACAACTCTTCAGGAAAAGGAAACATACAATTGAAAAGCAGTAGTGTTGGTTAAAAAAAAGAAAAACTCCTGTGTTTGAAAGAACTTTCTTCTTCCCTTAAGGTGTGTTTGACATCCTTGGCTATCTTAGGAACTGAAATTTTGGAAAAAGTCAGTGTATTGGAAGAGGGAGATAGAAGAACAATTTTCTTCTCCGGAATGCCCTAGGGAATATTTGAGCTCAAATTGCTTCAGTCAAAAACCAAATCTGATATTTAATTAAAGTGTAAAACCCACATGACAAATAATCTTCCAAGTATGATCTGGAAAGGCCAGTTATCCCAATCAAAATAGAGCACATAGTTTTACAGGACTTTGAGAATGGTATTAGGTCAATGCAATTCAAAACTGTTAATTTTATTCTTGTCAGGAAAATTACAAATCAGCAATTTTTTAAAATGGAACAAATGTGATGGTGGTCCAAGTTTAATTAGAAATTATGCACCTGCTCAGTTTTTAATGGCAATAGTCAAAGTTTTATAGTACTGTAAAGGGAAAAAAACCCAACTGATAAGCCTCAGAAAATTGGACATAAGTAGAATGGCTTTCCTGAATACACACATTTAATCTCCATTCTAGCCAGAGTGTCTGTCACTCATCCTGGGGTGTGTCAGCACCACAGAAGCAAAACTAAGGGGAAGAAGATATTAGGAATCATCCCCCCATCTCATGTTGAACAGTGTATACCTGCCTGCATTAACAGTGCTATTCCACAAAAATATCAGTCAACTAACTAACCCTTTCTTGAAGAGTTAGTTTTGCATTTGAACATAAGACCAAACAAAGAAAAGTAACTTTGGTGATTTTTCTATTACTTTAGGATTTTACCATTTAATAATGATGAGAATACAAGAATAACCATAATGGTTTAGACTAGGAACCCATCTAAGTTACTCTTTGCATCGCACAGTGATGACAATGGGACCCCAGGGTGGAGGAGGAACAGGACAAGCTTATATGACTCTTCCAGCATCTGAGCATTTTGAGCATCTGAGCTTGAGGAATTTCCTGAGCACTCCATGATTTTTCTATTTAGTGACTGGCAATGGATGTCTCTCCAGAGTTGGTGTCCAGGCTCTACTTACACCCATATACACTTCTCACCTCCTCAGCATCCCCTGTCTAGGAGTGCCATGGGTCTGCTACACACTGAGGTACCAACAAACTTTTGATAGTTTCAAACATGGCTTTCAGTACCTTCCTTTAAGGCCTGTAAAAATTGTATTTGACCTCTGCCTTATTGGAATAAATTCTGGTGGTGGTGGCCACAAAAATAGGGAGGCTTGGTTAGTTTATAATATTTGCCTTTGTTTCATCAGGAATGAGTTTCCATCAGAATGGTTCTTTTTCACTCAGACTAGGGGTTATTTCAGAATACTGTATCATTATTTGCCTTTGGACTTGACCTGATTTCTTCCAAACCTCATTTGACAGAAGAAAAAGGGGCATGCTACATAATTCATTAGATACCAGAAGTGCATTAAAAATGTATTTGACAAGAACTAATCCCACCAGGAAATCAAGTAACAGCTTATTTCCTCAAAGCAGTCTTGATGGAGCAGGCCCGTATTTAAACATTTGAGACTTTCTTTATATTAATTGGGTAAAAAAATAATTCATCGTGATGTTTATGTTAAAAAAAACCCAAAACCACCAACCCACACACACCCCAAAAACCCCAAAAAACCAAAACAAAACCAACAAAAAACCCCAACCAAACCCACCATGGCAAGTTCAGCTGAGCAGTAGGAACTTAATGAACCCAAACAAATGGTTCTGTGCTCAAGCCCAAAATACATGTACCTTCAGGCAGCAGCCTAAAGAAATACTAGTTTGTTGAATTATTTAGTGAATGTGGCAGATCCTGGATAAAACCTTTTTTCATCTGCTCAGCTCCAGATAAATGGCATGTATAGGTAACCTGTGCTTGCAGATGAGTGCTTGCCCTCCTACAGAAAGAAACCATACGGTTTGACTACAGAAAGAAACCATACTGGTGATGTGGCAGTTGCCCCTGCTGCCTGTGGTTAGAGGGTGAGCTTTCTGAGGACAGAGGGTTTACTTTAAGATCCCATACTGGAACAGCATTGCCTTATGTCAGGATATTTATAGCAATTCACTGTATGCTTTGAGCAAAACTGTCAAGAGATCTCCAGAACCCATTTTAACATTGGCCATACGTAAACTATTGATCGCTAGACTGTTTAGATCTCTTCCCTTTAACTCTTAGTATTTGACAAGAAATATTCTGCTGCCTAAGATCTGAGATACAGTCACATGGAGATTTTCAGAGGAAACATTTCTTGTTTCTTATTTCTTTTCTGTCAGGACAAGCCAGTATGAAAGAAATCAAAACATCCTGTAGAATTTTGTCAGTTTGTGGATTGGTTCAGTAGAAACAAGGCAATTTTCCTAGGGAGATTTTCTCTGTTTTCCTTCCTGACATGCTCACCTCCAGCCAAAAGGCAGCTGTCAAGGCCAGAGCCTGGCAGCCTGGACCAAGAGCCTCAGTGTCTCTTATGGTTTAATGGAATGTCTTCTGTAGGTGAGAAGAGAAGGAGGTCAGCAAGGGTCTCCTCATCCCTTTCAGTTAAAATGTGATATATATTTGGGATATTTTCCTATGTTTTTTGGAAATGTTCAGGGGATTTTGACCTATTAAGCTTGTTCTTTAACATGGGAAGTTTTTATATGGGAGGAGAAGGGCACCGAAGAAGGCACGAGGAAAATGAGGAAGGGACTCCTTACAGCTTGGCAATTTGAAATTCTCAAAGGATAAGTGATTTCTTTCATGTCCCAAGAGCGTCTCCTGCAGTACACAGTACTCTGTAGGACCAATCTTCTCACATCAATGGCCTATCTAGAACAATGTACACTTCCAAATCCTAAACCAGATATTTAATTAGAATGCATTTCCTTTTCAATTGCCTTCATACATCCCATCAATACTCCTAAATATTTAATCAATAATTCCTTTTTCAATCAGTCTGAGAAGTGCATGCCTTTCCAAAGAGCTCCTTTTTCCAATTAGGTGACTAAAGGGAATGACCAGAGCTGCAAAAGTGCTTAACCCTAAGGCTTACCTATTAAGAGCAATTAGTAGCTGCTGTGTATTGCAAAATGATGAAACTTGTGCTGGTGGCCTGCATAGAAAATGGCCTGTTATTACTACCTACGATTAAGATGGGAGAAGAAATGGATTCCGTAATGGGGAAAAAATTAAAAGAGACAGATATTTCATGCAAAACAAAACTAAAAAAAATACTAGTTTTCAGTTCATTATGTATAGCATAAATGTAAATGCAAATTTGAAGTACAAAATCAGATTGAAATACAAAAACCATAAACTGGAATACTGTTATGTCTCTAGATAAGTGTAAATACCTGTATGCTAATTTTAACACATTTTAATCAGATGAAAAACAAAAGTATCAAAATTGCTTAGTACAAGTAACATTTGGGGCTTTTGGTTTTTGCAACATCTTTATTACACAAGATAATGCCAAGGAATCCTCGTTTTTTAAGGGATGCATCAAGTGTTAAGACATTTATTTCCATAAGCAATTTTCCCATGATCAGATTTCCACCAAAATTTGATGAAGTTTCATATCAAAAGTTTATTCATTTGGAAGCGGTTCGTCACTACTGAGGCTAATTAGTCAGCGTTAAGATAAGAGAGCTGAACACCTTCCTTTGTAAGAGACATGTTTCTGAGATCTGTTAAAAACACTGTTAAGTTCCCAGCCAGATGTGACATTTCACTTTCCATTTGCAAATCTTATATATAGATGACATAAATGAATCAGTAAAAGTGAAGAAGTATTGTTTGTGGGAATTCTTATTTTTTTTTAAATAATTTAACCTGTTTCCATTTTGTTTTCCTCATTAAATGGTATATTTTGCTCCAGAGCTGCACTTCTACATCAGAGAATTGGTGGGTTTAACTCTACATTGTGTTCCTGAAGTCAGCCAAGAATGTGACTGGTGTTATTTTTTTAACAAGGAAGAATGGATATCTGTTTGAGGTGTGATTAAAAGGATATGAAGAAGATGCTGACTTAGCCTTACTCTAGAATCAGGCTTGGTAGTACATAAATTTTCAATTGAACTACATTTATTGGCTGTAGTTTCACATTTTAATGTGAAATATATGATGAAGGTGAATTCATGATTAATTTTATTTAATTATATAATAAAGATTTAGATCACATTAACCAAATTCCATCTTGGTCCCCATCTCTGTTTTGTGAGTCTAGGCCTTCAGGGTCACCTTACTAATGGACTGTATCTTGACTTAAGTTTCCAGTCATGCAAATAATTAGTATGACCAGTGGTACTGAAACTGTTAGAAGAAAACTAATTACCAGTTGAAATGTTTGCTGGAACAGAGCCCCAAATCCTTGGATGTGTTACTTAGTTACCTCAACTGTGTTGAATGTTCAGCCTTCTTCATTAAGTTTCACTGAAAACATGGAGTTATTTTCAGCAATGAAAGATTAAATAGGGTGTCAGGAAAATCCATGTTTTCTTTCTCTTGGTCTCAGTTTTTAGCTTTTGGCATGAATCCCATGTGAAATGTGATCCATCAGAATACCTGTAGCCTAGTCATGTCACTGACCATTCAGTACTTTACTACATCCTCTTGCAGAAATTTATTTAATTTCTGATGGGCAACCACAACTCTTTCTGGGCCTGAGAAGCAGGGTAATTTCCTGATAGGCTAACTGTGAGATTCCAAAGAGAGTTCAATTTCCAAGGCCAACTCCCATAACCCTGGAAAAAATTTAAAATGTTTCCATCAACACCTGCAATAAATACCAATTTGCATAATCCACTATTTATACTTCATGTTCACAATAGCACTATATTTTTTCTCTTCTATTTCAGAGTACTAATAGACGACTAACTGGGGCTGCTGTATGATGTTTTGGAATACACAGATTTTGTTTTGTGATGAATCCTAGTGGAGAGTGGAGCAGTTTGGGATCATCCATTGTCCCAGAAACCTTTCCAGTGTGCATCAGGACTGAGTTAAGAAGCTTTATGAGTAAAACAGAATCACAGAATGGTTAGGATTGGGAAGGACTTCTGGAGGTCGCTAGTTCAACTGCCCAATTCAAGCAGGGTCACCTAAAGCAGATTGCCCAGGACCATGTCCAATCAGATTTTTAATACCTCCAAGGATGGAGACTCAACAGCTTCTTTGGGCAACCTGTGCCAGTGTTGACCACCCTTACAGTAAAAAACTGTTTTCTTGTGTGCAGTTGTGTGTTCTAATTTGTGTCCCGTACCTCTTGTCCTTTCAGGAGTCACTACTAAGAATAGTCTGGCTCCAGTATCTTCGTTTGCTCCCATCAGGTATTTATACAC
Organism: Falco cherrug; assembly: GCF_023634085.1. Classification (NCBI taxonomy): domain Eukaryota; kingdom Metazoa; phylum Chordata; class Aves; order Falconiformes; family Falconidae; genus Falco; species Falco cherrug. The sequence goes on along the minus strand of NC_073699.1, from coordinate 47,511,721 downwards.
ATTGATAAGATGCCCCTGAGTCTTCTGTTCTCCAGGCTGAGGAGTCCCAGCTTTTGCAGCCTTTCCTCATATGAAAAGAAAAAGAAGGAAAATTTCAACCTATCCTCTGGAAACTTTTGGAAGGTTTCCCTAAATAAGAAATTTGAGACATTAGTCTTGATCTAATTTTCCTCATAAGCTATGTGATTTCAGTTTGGTGTGCAGGTGCCAGACTAAATAATTAATAAGGTGTTAATTTGGCAGTTCTCACCATGAAGGTCATCAGAGCACTAGGTTGTACATCTGGAGATTTCACATGTGTGTCACCAAGGCTGGACACTTAATAGTCAGCACAGCGATGGCAGAGCAATGCCATAGTTACCACTCAAGGTTTGTGTGCATTGACCACTCGCACTGTATCCTGAGGTTTTGGACCTCAGGCTGTTTTGACGAAAAGCTATTGACAAAGGTCTGAAGATGGCGCAAGGAATAACTGTTGAAATAATCTGCCACAGTCTTGCTCTTGGTGGGAAGGTGTTGCTAGTGAGAACTACATAACATGGAATATAACTTGTCACTAGTGCAGAAACCAATAAAAGTGCTAACCTCTATCATCTACCGCTAAGGTAGGCTGTAACTGAAAGTATGCGTTGATTCGCCTGGTCAAAGAAAACTCTTTATCCACAGTTTCTCAACATAGTAGTCAGAAGTGACATTGTGCTACAATATTAGATAATTTTTTATGCCTTCATTTGTGAATCATACTTGCTGGGCAATGGAGAAATCTCTCCGTGCTGCTCGGCTTTTACATGGCATTACTTTCCAAAAGATCCTTGTTCAGTTCATAATTTTTGGCACTAATTTAAAGTATTTTTTTCTCCTATAAATGGGGATATTTCTATTTAAATTACACCACCAATCTTCAGGAAACTGCCACAACTCACAGAAGTCCCTTCCCAGCTACATCATGATAACTAGGTTCACTTGACAAATGTGCTACTGTCTTCTGCTGCGTGTTTGCTTATTTTGGCTCATACCTTTAAAGACTCAGGGACTGACATTCCCTAGCCTTGCAGTTTGAAAAGAAATCTAAACCCTGCAATATATTACGTGCACATTCCTAAGAACCTGATCTCTCTGAATCTGCAGAAGGTCAGTGGTTGTCCCAATTGTTTGTGAGCCTGTCCATTGTTAGTGATGGTTGTGGCACTGTGAAGCCTGACAGCGGTTGCACTGACGGCTGTAAAAATACCAAACAGAAAGATGATTGGTGACTCACAACCCTGTAGATCACAAAAGCACCAACATTTTTTTATCCTAGGGAAATTAATCCTCCAAGCATGGGTTCTGTCTCCTAATTGCTTACTATGCATGTGATAAAATAGTTTTCAGTACAAGGTGGTAAATGTTTTACTTACTACAAGCTACACTTTTGTTTGCCTGAAGAGATGCAATTCAGAGACATAAATCCTTTTTATAATTCCTTAATGGATGTCTGTATTTGACCTGGGTAAGTAAATTAGTATTATTCTTGCATGCCTCCTTTAAACTGACAAAATATTTGACCCTTATTTTCAAGATCGTGAACTGTGGCACCAAGAGATGATGCCCCAAGTCCTTCAGGGAATTTATTTCAGTGGAAGTGTGGATTTCAGTGATTTTCCCAGCCTGTGGGAAGTGGCAAACTGCAGTTTCCCAAAGTCTACATTACTAACATCCTACCAAAGATAGTCTGCTTCCTTCACCCACTGGTATTTTTCAAGAGAAACAGAACATACTAATTAATAAAGCTGCCTTAGCTCAGTCCAGGAAGAAGTATTTTTATCCATCAGATAAAAATCTCCAGTCTCTCTATGAGCCTTCCAACTATTCTATAGTAGAAGAGGAATTTTTCATATGCTAAACTATTTTCTCACTAATCTTATTTTAAGAAAACTAACATAATGAGGATTTATTTGGGGTACTCAGTATACTTTTCTTAAAGCCAGACAAGAAAAGGAAATCCGTTGTTTGTTTTATTACTACTTTAGCACTTTATCTGACAGCTTGACATGAGAGCAGACATAAGAGTATAGCTCATTCATCTGTGTATAAAATATTCATATTTAAGGATCACAAAACAATTTTATTCTCCAAATTGTCAAACTAAGACTAATTGGTGAGGATGGATCCTGTGTCTATAAATAGTTTGGAGATGCTATTCTTGTAGCAGAGCAGTGATTTTTTTCTGGAATCTACTTTAAACGTCTTTATTAGTTAGCTCTGTTGGCTTTTTTCCAGGTTGCTTAATGAATCTTTGAAAACTCTAAATCATCAAATACTGTCTCCTGACAATGAATTCTGAAACGCTGACCAACAAAAAGCAATACAGCTTGAGTGGCATTAGCGCAAGCTACTGCCCCAGAAAAATAAAAATGTTTTGAGTGTATCTCACAGTCTTGTAGCTGGGTATTTAGGTAGACTTTTGGAAGTAGTGAGTGCACAGTGACCCTCTTAGCTCCCAGGATGGCTCTGAGAGTGTCGTATTGTGACCCCAATCATGGGTTTGATCAGATTAAAGGCTGCATGCTGTGACATTAAATGAGAGCATTCAGACATATGTGAGATATGAGAACAGCCTTTATGAACTCAGTAAGATAAGTCAGGCAGTGACAATTAATGCTTTTGAATGGGATAACAACATTCAAAGCCCAGTGACACAAGTACCATCTTCCTCATCCCTTCCCTGATAGGCACCAAAAGAAAAACATCAGGAGCAGATATTAAGCCACTGGAAGGTCCAGACAAATGCTACAGTGTCAGGAATTCATTAAAAGGCAACTTTGACATTTTGACAAATGGGTAAAGTTCAATGATTGCATTTTGCTGTTTTTTCTGAAATCTTTTAAGTTTTGCATGTTCCAAATGTCAACTAGGTTTCTGAAACCCCAGAACAAAAGAATAGGCTCAAGAGTTGGGCAGAGGGGAACCTAATGAAGTACAGCAAAGGCAAGTGTAGGGTCCTGCACCTGGGGAGGAACAACCCCACACACCAGCACAGGCTGAAGGTGACCTGCTGGAAGGCAGCTCTGCGGAGGAGGACGTGGGAGTCTCAGTGGACAGCAAGGTGGCCATGAGCCAGCAGTGTGTCCTGGTGACCAAGGAGGCAAATGGGATCCTGGGGTGCATCTGGAGGAGTGTGGCCAGCAGGTTGAAGGTGATCCTCCCACTCTGCTCTGACCTGGTGGGGCACATCTGGAGTGCTGTTCCAGCACTGGCCTCCCCAGTTCAAGAGAGACAGGGAACTACTGGAGAGGGTCCAACAGAGGTCTACAAAGATGATGAGGGGCCTGGAGCATCTTCCTGATGAGGAAAGGCTGAGAGAGCTGGGACTGTTTGCCCTGGGGAAGAGAAGACAGAGGGGATCTTACCAATGCATACAAATATCTTGAGTGTCAAGAGGACGGGGCCAGGCTCTTTTCAGTGGTGCCCAGCAGCAGGACAGGGGGCAACGGGCACAAAAACTGCAGCACAGGGAGTTCCTTCTGATTATAAGGAAGAACTTCTACACTTTGAGGGTGACAGAGCCCTGGCACAGGCTGCCAAGAGAGGCTGTGGAGTCTCCTTCCCTGGAGACATTCAAAACCTGCTTGGACACGCTCCTGTGTGACCTGCTGTAGGTGACCCTGCTTTAGCAGGGGCTGGACTAGATGATCTCCAGAGGCACCTTCCAACCCTGACCAATCTGTGAATAAGCTGTGATCTTCATCATAGTTTTGCTCAAGGTCTTTTTCCCAGCTGATCTTGGCTAGAGTTACTGGTTTCTTTAGTTTCATCAGGAATTACTCCTGTGGGGTCTTACTGTAGTTGCGTATGGTAATGCCAAACTTGCGGGGCTTCTCTTTTTCCAAGTGGATCTGTTGAGGGGCTGTTACCCCTGCAACATCAGGCTTTTTTTCCTGATGCCCCAGCACGCTGCTGACACCGCAGGTAATCCCAGTGTGTCACCTCCTTCCAGCTCCTTGGCCGCCTGTGCCAGGCACCACTGCTGGCCTGTGGCAGGGAGCGGCTGTTCCGCTCTGCCGCTCAGTCGCGGCCACCTTGCTGCTCACCACCCGCCTCGGCAGCTGACGGCAGCGCCATGCCTGCCTCTGCAGGAAGGGCTCTGGGTACGTGTGTGCAAGTGAGGGGAGCTGGAGGGCCGGGAGTCCATAGAACGGGAAATATTTAGACAAATTAATAAGCAGTTGCTGTGAGTCAACAAAGTATGCATGCTATCCCAGGGCAGGATTTGTATTCCACTGGGGAACTAGCTATTCAAAGTGCAAATGTCTGATCTTTTGCAATCCCTTAAACAGCCTTATGTTTTTCTGCAGTGCTCTGCTTGTTTCCTCCAGCCACTGCTCAGGAGTCCCATGCTTTCCTGCAGGGAACGGTCCAGCCTCTGCTCAGGGCTTTGCAGGAGCCTGCTGTAAGCTGCGAGCCCACTGGCAGATCTGTGGGAGCACTGGGGCCAAGCCAAGCGCTGTGGAAAATCAGGGTTTTGTGCAGAGCCCTCAGGCCTGATCCAGAGTTTCCTGAAGTCAGTGGTAGTCACTCCACAAACCTGCCTGGCCATGCACCCCTGGAATGGTACGGGTCCCAGTGGGTCACTCGTGTGGAAAAAACTCCACCTTCATAGAGCTCATGGTGGGACCAACTGGTTTTCTTCTGTTGTTATTTCATTTTAGTGGAAAGGAATCAGAGAGGAACAAACAGCCTGTTTGGACCTTTACAGGTCTGTGACAGTACTTTCTGAATGGCAATCCCCTCTCTGAGCTTGGACAAGAGAAATACATTGAAATTAGCTGCAATTTGGTTTCCCATAGAGTGGATGGAGTTTTCTATTTTTAAAGACAACAACTTTCTGTCAGAGAAAGGAGAGGTGGCATTAACCCAACCAAAACACCGGAACCAAGCACCCATGAACATGGGAAAGTTTCCTTCTGGATCCAAGTATCAGAAAGTTCTGGCAGGGTCCCCTATTGCAGAAACAGATGTGAGTAATTAATAATTGACTCAAGCTAGCTGCCCCATCCTAGATAAAATACTGGAAGGTTAATCACAAGGTTCTGGATCGCTTTTATTTGTTGGGGTTTTTTTACCTGACCTCTTCTGAGATTTCTGCCATATGTGAGAGGAATTTCACGACTGTGATATGCAAAAGAACTACAGAGCAGGGAGTCTCACTGCCACCAGGAAGTGTTTGGTGATATTATTGGTAATGATTAGGGGTCAAAAGGACACAAGAACAACTCTGTACACAAAAAATGTCTGTTCTTGGACAGATTTATAGGAGGAAAATCAAAAAGTAAATAGTAGTCTTATGTGCTCTGATGTGTGAATCAATAATAGTGCTACTAATTGGTCCCAGGCATACAGGCTCAAACATCTCAGTTCATGACTCGAGTCTACCTCATCTCCCTCCAGGTTTCAATCAAACAAGTATTATCTGAAGTCATAGAATCATAGAACCATTTAGACTGGAAAAGACCTTTAAGATGAAGTCCAACCGTTAACCCAGGACAGCCAAGCCCACCACTAAACCATGTGCTTAAGCACTACATCTATGACTTTTTAAAAACACCTCTAGGGATGCTGACTAACCCACTTCCCTAGGCAGCCTGTTCCAATGTGTGACCATCCTTTCAGTGAAGAAATTTTTCCTAATATCCAATCTAAACCTTCCCTGGTGAATCTTGAGGTATTTTCCTCTTGTCCTGTCACTTCTTATCTGGCAGAAGAGACCTGCCCACACCTGTCTACAACCTCCTTTCAGGCAGCTGTAGAGAGCAGTAAGGTGCCCCCTGAGTTTCCTCCTCTCCAGGCTAAACACCCCCAGTTCCCTCGGCCGCTCCTCATAAGCCTTGTGCTCCAGCCCCTCCACCAGCTTCGCTGCCCGTCTCTGGACACGCTCCAGCCCCTCAATGTCCCTCCTGCAGTGAGGGGCCCAAACCTGGACATGGCATTCGAGGGGCGGCCTCACCAGTGCCGAGTGCAGGGGGACGGTCACTGCCCTGGTCCTGCTGGCCACACGGTTTCTGACACAAGCCAGGGGGCTGTTGGCCTTCCTGGCCACCTGGGCACACTGCTGGCTCACGTTCAGCCGGCTGTCGACCAGCACCCCCAGGTCCTTTTCCTCTGGGCAGCTTCCCAGCCGCTCTGCCCCAGCCTGTAGCGCTGCGTGGGGTTGGTGTGACCCAGGTGCAGGACCCGGCACTGAGCCTTGTTGAGCCTCACACACTCGGCCTTGGCCCATCGGTCCAGCCTGTCTAGATCCCTCTGCAGGGCCTTCCTGCCCTCAGGCACATCAACACTCCCACCCAGCTTGGTGTTATCTGCAAACTTACTGAGGGTGCACTCAGTCCCTTCTTCCAGATCATCGATAAAGATATTAAACAGAACTGGCCCCAGCACTGAGCCCGGGGGAGCCCCATGTGTGACCAGCTGCCAGCTGGATGTAACTCCATTCACCACCGCCCCTTGGGCTGGGCTGTCCAACCAACTTTTTCCCCAGCATAAAGGATACCTGTCCAAGCCATGAGCAGCCACTCTCTCCAGGAGAATGCTGTGGAAGTGGTGTCAAAGACTTTACTAAGGTCCAGGTAGAGCAGTGTTGTTATCTAGTAAACGTTCATGGCTGAATGTCAATGTGCATGAAAAAAATAATAATCATTGCATCCTTCACTCATGTACACAAGTGTAGATCCTCTGAAATCACTTTGACTACAATGGAGTTACAACAGCCAAGTATTAACTTATAAAGCACATTGGCATCATTTAGAGGCAAAGTGTTGCTTAAAGGTAATTCATTATTGGTACATTGCAGTGCTCCTGGACAATTTGTTAGTGTTAAATATCTCTAAAAGTAAATTATTGTCATAGAATACACAGTGTTCACTTCTGTGTATGTTTTAAAAATACAGTGATAGCTAGCTAAAATACCGCTATAACCATGGCTTGCTCTGTTGTCCTGGGAATTTTGCATCAGTTCAAGAGGACTTCTGTTTTGTTTTAAGATTTACTGTCTCCATTAATCTTACAGATCATCAGATGAATTTTTTCTTGTATTGAATGTTGCCAATTACCAGTAAATCTTGCAATTAAGTACATGGCTGCAAACATAGCATATGCAATGTCCCCCTAAACCCCAGACAGGAGAAAAGCAATGAGCTTAAGCGTATTATTCTTACTAATATCTCTCCTTATTTATTTATCTTCATTAACATTTGTTGAGCTATCTGTCCTCAGGTCCCAATAATTTTTCACATTTAATAAGTTTTCATTAAAACTTCCACTGAATGAGTGGTAGGATTGCAAGGTAAAGCACTTGATAGTTTCAAAGGTAAGTTTGCTTGTACAATCTAAGCTTTGTACTTTGCATTTGAGAGACTGAGACTGGACTATAGTCCTGCAAATAATGGCAAAACATCACATGATGTTTTTTTCTCAAAGCACCCAGTCTTTTCAAGAAGGGCAAAACTGGTTGTGCTTAGTGACCAAAGCGGTATCCAACAGTCATTTTTACCCCCTTTGCTCAATATCCAGTTGCACAGCTCTCAAGCATGTGCAGACCAGCAAAAATCAGGGAAAGCTGGGGAAAACAGAGAGGGAGTTGGATGGGCATTACCATTCCATTCGTATGCTAGGGCCAACACTAAGCACAATATGCCCCTGCAGTGTTTCAGCCAGGAGAAACCCTCTACCATCTGTGGCAATGGTGATGCAGAAATGCTGAGGTACCAGTTTCACTTCCTCCATGCTCTTCAGCGTATTGTCTGAGCTAACTGATGCCTTGGAGAAGCATTCCTTAGGGCTTATACACAGAAGCCAGTGACAACCCATATATTTGTGGACAGGCCACTGTTTTATGTCCTCAGACTCCTAACCCAGGCACTGTTGGTGTGCACAGCCCCTACTCAAGAGTGGGAAGAGAAGGGGGGATGTCAGCTTTGGGAGAGTGCTGGTGCTGGGGCTGTGCGTGCCCCCTTCCTTCCATCTCTTGTACATTGGAATCCTTTTGCAGGCTGCACAGGAAGAGTTTGAGGGCTTCAAGTAGAGCATAACACAGTTTGGAGATCCCATAACTGTGGTGCTGTGTAGGTATGTTTAATGGTATCCGAAGCCAGCTATGATAAAGTAACACCATCCTGCATTTCATAATTACCAAGGGCTTCTGGCAATTGCTCTCTCATCAGAGGAAGGGATGATAACCCTCACCGCAGATGGCTGCAAGTTTAAACCATTTATTTGCACTCCACTCTGGAGATATTTGAAACTGATTTCAGACACTCTGACCTTGATGATCTAAACTCTGATTCTAAGTATTATGAAGTGTAGGATCCAGACAGACTGTTCAGGTTTAGCAGTGATTTGAATTTAGCAAATTGGCTCATCTGAGCAAAATACTTGCTTAATATTATGTACTTAAATCTAATTGAAGATTCCTGCCCTTCATTAATTGCATACGTGATTTTGTTTCTCCTTTCTTTTTAACTATGTCACATAATTAAACATAACATCTGCTTTTCCCAAGCCACTGGGCACATCTGCTACTCCTTCCAGCGTATATTTAGTGGTTGTGTTGTAAATGGATTCCCAGTCTGGCATGTTACAGTAGACTAAGGCTTGGTTGGTACAATATAAATAAGTGCTTTATGGAAAGCAGACAAGTCTAAGGATTGCTTATGCGTATAAGCCTAGGATAATCAGGATGCATTTGCAAAAGAGGCAAGTATGTTCAGTTTTTGTTTGCAGGTTGATGTTCAAAGGTTAGCTTGTTCATTAGAGTATCTCAGAAATGGAGGGCTGAATGCCATCTCAGGAGAGCAGCTTATCCAGCCAGTCCCTCCATGCTGGGGTAGGATCATTTATCAATCTGGAAGTGAAAGAATATTTTTCTGAGACTAGTAAAATGCAAAATGAAGTGGATTAATTAAGGCAGCTCAGTTTCAAAGGCTCCCTGGTCTTTAATACATTGATCACAGTGTTCAAAGTTCTGCATGGTGAGTCTTCCCCCAGAAAGGTTCCTAATTGAATATTGGACTATATTCTGATGAAACCTCATGTAAATTGCAAGAACTCAAATAATTTGTTCGTGTTAACTGAATGCCAGAACTAAAGGCAGTTGCAGTGCTCAGTTAGTGTGCAAGTCCATGATCTGAACCATTTTTTTTTCCAAGTGAAGAAATAGAGTTGCATAGACTCACAAGTGTTGTGCACAGTCCATGAGACAACATAGAGATCCAGAGTATTCATCTCTTATTGCTGCAGAACGGAGCCATTTTGACTCAAGTCAATAGAAAGAGAAAGGGTTTGAGATGCTACGTTTAGGCAACAAGGAGAGTGGGAAAGGAGCTTCAGGAGTTTAGTGCCTACGTTAAAAAAGTTTAAAAAGTTAAAAAAGATCAGGCAAGTGCAGTCCCTCAGGTTCCCTGTAGAAGTAGCAGAGGTTTGTTCTGGAAAGCCTTCTGCGCTTTCTCACCAGGTTTTCTGCTTTGCTGCCTCCTTAAGACAGACCGGGAACCTCCTCATACTGTAGGAGATGGGAGGTGGGCAGCAATTCTGTCGTTTAAAATGGTCTGTGTGATCTGATCCAGTGCAGGTGATTTAATCTGCACAAGCTGCTGCGGGGTCCTCAGCATGCAAGGAGAAGAGGCACTATTGGTCTGACTGAGAGAAAACGTTACTGCAGGTACAGTGAAAGCTGAAAGGAAGGGTTAGGCATGGGTGGGATAGAGACACACACACACACAAAATTTGCTAGGCTGTTAGTTGTAATCCTAACAACAGCTTATTAGCCAAAGCAAAGTTATCTTGGCAGCTCTGGAGTCAGAGTTAAAGTAGGGAATTTTATGTTCCTTCCACTTGCTGGTAGCTTTGCAAAGAGAAAGAAAGAGTTCAAAAGCAGCCGTGTCATGTCTCCCCTTCTCGTTGCCTTTTCCCTCACCAAGCCTGAGGGTCGCAGTGGCTTATGCACAGATGTCTGCACATGGGCAGCCCCCCAGGAGCTGGGGGTGGCCTCAGCACCTGGCTGTGGGGCTTTTCTGACCCTCAGACTCTGGCATGTACCCTTTTTGTCCTGGAGAAAAGTAGTACATGTATTGGAGGCACCAATTGTTTCTGAACTTGCATCAATAATTTTAGCTGAAAAAAATGAGAGAAGGTACCAAAAAGTAGAAGCATTCATTTAGACATTTTAATAATAAAAAATATTGGCCTATTTAGCTTGACATTTTCTAGATAAAACATTTCTTGTTTTCATTTCAAGAGAGCACTGTTTTCATTCAAAATTGATCTACATCTAAAAGAAAGGGTAACAAGAGAGTAACACAACTGAAACATTGATTTTTCTTTTGCCTGAGAAAAACCTTGATAGCTGACCTAAAAAAAGTTTGTCTGGGGTTGAGTTTTGTTGTTGTACTTTTGCTCGGTGAAAATTAAATAGGAAAGAAGAAATTCTGCTGTTATTTTCCTTCATTCAGTCTGGTCTCCATCTTCCCTCCCACTCCCACCTGGCAATCCAATTGGGCTAACACATTTCTTTGACCAGCTCTAGACTTGAAGGAGAGAGTGCCGAGGAATGAGACAGCCATTAAGTAATATTTATATATCATCATTATGCTTCCAGTAAATCCTCGCAAAATGGTCAGTCTCTGATAACCTGTTTTCTGGCTGCAAAAGTCCTTGACCAATCCTCATGCAGTGGCGCTCAGCAGGGTCACATTCCGTAGCTACAAATGGAAAGCAGCCGTCTACATCTGGTATGGTCCTAGCAAGTTCTAAATCACCTATAGATATAGTTATAAATAATATTAAAAGCATGTTTCTTTTCAACAGCTAGTAAGACTGTTCCCATTATGGGGAGCATTGTAGAAGGCAGGTAGTGTCTATTCCAGTGAAAATTACCTTTGCTTGCCATGTGAAATCGCAGTGTACATAACTCAGATGTGATACTGACCTTTTCATCATGTTACAAGGCAAGGCTTACTTCATAGCTAAGCATGACACATGAATATATCTCCATTTTATTTCTAGCTACATTCCCTTAGGCGAAGCTTTCAGTTCATTGTAGCTTTAGTGACCCACCTAGAGAGTTCAGTTCTCACTGTTCCTGGTGGAAATTTCTCTTCTCGTTGTTGTTATGGATTACATTACTATACCAGCATGTACTCTTTGAACAGCTATTGTTTATCACATGAAGCTTAAGCATATCTGATATTACATTTGAGTAGTTACAATAAAAGACTACAGTAATCCTTCAAATCATATCCAAAAACACTGTTTTCCCACCCATTCTATCCATAAAAAGAAAGTAGCCAATATGAAGGAGAGAGTGGGGGGTGTCTGTTTGAGGGAAAGATCTTTAGAATTGTAAATTGCCTTAATAGACCAGAAATATTTGTGTCTATTTGGCTTATTTCATCAGCATAGCTGTGTTGCATTGTGAAATAACCCACAAGCATCTTGTTCTAAGGCCATCAGGGGGTGCCTTGGGTGATTTCTGCTCTAATCTGAATAAATTTCCTGTGGTCTTTTAAGTGCAGAGATGTCCTTTGCCTCACTTATTCAATCTTGTTTTCCATGAGCATCTATTTGATGACTTTTGTCGTCTCCCCTTTTTGAATACTATTCCTCCTCTGAGCTGTCTCTTATCTCTTGCTAGTACTTAACACTTTATGCTGATAGTGGACAACTTTATTTTAGTCTGTGGCAAATTTGATGAGGAAGGGGGTTTTGTCTGCAGTCAAGTAAGTCTGGTCTCACAGTGAGCATGCGTGCAGTTTGGGCCAGGACCCCTGCTCATGAAGGAGGAATGACATACTAAAGGAGCATCAACAAATTAATTGATATGAATATCTAGCAGCTGTTTAGGGCCCATGGAAGAAAGATGGTTCCAGATGATTCTTTTTAACACGAGCTTGCTTTGGAGTCACTCAGGTAGTTCAAGCAATTTGGAAAATATTACCTAGTTATGATGGTGCACAGCAGCTTGAATTTGCAGATGAAGTTCACTACTTCATTAGCTATCCACTTAGAAATGAAGCTGCAAACAATTTGAATGTTAATATTTCTCTGTTGGTCTCATGTAAAAAAAATATCTGATCATCTGTGTTGTGACTCCTGAATTCCTTTAATAATTATTAAAAAAGGGTGTTGGAAAACTTGTCGCTTACAGGTTGTACCAGACTGCAGAATGCTTTTCTGTATTTAGCCAAGCTGAATTTCGATTATTGTCCAGTTTATTCCCTTTGTACTGCCAACAGGCTTTTTGTCTTTTCAAGCATTTAATCTCTGGTTTGCTGATGCCAGAGTTCAGTTTATTTTGCCCTGTGTTTGTAATACAGTTTTCTTCAGAAGCTGCAGGTCATGGTCTTATCTGCAGATTCTCACAGACACTTCAGGTCAACACTTTCCTCTTTTTCACCAGTATACGATTGTCATCTTTCTGTTGCAAAGCACTCAGTATGTTTTCAGTGAAACAGTGGTATTAAACTTCTGTCTTAGTGAGCTAAAAGGTTATTTAGTACATTTGTATAATGTGCCTGGCCATCCAAGGTCCTGCTCTAATAAAGACATGCTTAAGCTTGGCATCACACGTTCTGAGGACTGCCACTGAATTCAAGTGATTAATTAGCCAGTGGCATATAGATCTGCCAAAGCACAACCCTTTGTGGATCCAGTGCCTTTAGGTTGTCTGGTAACTTACTTGGTTTTATTTACGTTGTATTGTTGTTCTGGTAGCTGAGATGGCCCAGAAGTATAAACAAGGCAAGAACTGCAGGGAGGAGGAAGAACGTTGTGTTTCACCAATAGTTACAGTTAAAAGGACAAGTCCCTTTGCAAACAAAGGACCAAGGTTTGTATTTTCAGCAGTGTGTATGGAGGGTGTTCATTCCAGCTGCATAGATTACCTATTTATTCAGCATAAATGTGCAGTATTGCGAAAATAAAAGCCTTTGTGCCCCAGAGTTGCCAGTGAGCCTCCCTGAAGTTTGTCTTTGAACCTTTCACCTCTGAGGAAATCAATGCATCTCACATTTCCAATGCTCAATCTCACCTCCTTATCAAAATCCCAGATAAAGCTTGCTGTCCTTGCAGATGTATTGTGTTTAGTCTAATTTGATCTTATTTATGCTGGAAGGATATGATTGAAAGAGCAGTTTGCAAAGAGAGGTTTTACAGCTCTTTTCTGTAGTGTATGCCACCTCTGCAGCTGTGCAGGTAAATCAGCTCAGTACCCACCCGGATACTTGTTCATCAAGGCATTTAAGTATCTACTTGAATAATATTAAAGGCACTGGGGGGCCTGTAAGGGCTGCAGGAGGATAGGGGGAATTTTAAAATTTTAAAAGATCTCCCTTTTAGCCTGAGGAGCAGAGAAAGAAAACTACTTTACTGAGACCACATGTGACAAGGCAGAGGGTGCCCGTGTGGGGAAACTGCTGCCTGTGAATAACTGCAGCTCCTGGGGTGGCAGGTCACTTCTCTGCCACCCACGAAGGACAGCCCAGCTCCGCTGCCCCCAGTGCAGCCCCCCCGGGACACCCTGCCAGACTGGGGATGTGAGGGACAGGACACCAGCTGTGCCTGCACCTACCCACCTTCCCTTTCGCTCCTTGTTTGTGCCTGTACAGCTGTTTCACAGCTGTAAAGCAGCACACTGAGCCCTGAGCCCTTGTCAGCACAGCAGCAGTGCAAACCTGTGACAAATACCAGTTTGCTGGCTCGCGTCTCCCTGACTGTCAGGAGGATGGGGCCAGGCTCTTTTCAGTGGTGCCCAGCAGCAGGACAGGGGGCAACGGGCACAAGCTGCAGCACAGGCAGTTCCTTCTGAATATGAGAAAGAACTTCTTCACTTTGAGGGTGACAGAGCCCTGGCACAGGCTGCCAAGAGAGGCTGTGGAGTCTCCTTCCCTGGAGACGTTCAAAACCTGCTTGGACACGCTCCTGTGTGACCTGCTGTAGGTGACCCTGCTTTAGCAGGGGCTGGACTAGATGATCTCCAGAGGCACCTTCCAACCCTGACCAATCTGTGAATAAGCTGTGATCTTCATCATAGTTTTGCTCAAGGTCTTTTTCCCAGCTGATCTTGGCTGGAGTTACTGGTTTCTTTAGTTTCATCGGGAATTACTCCTGTGGGGTCTTACTGTAGTTGCGTATGGTAATGCCAAACTTGCGGGGCTTCTCTTTTTCCAAGTGGATCTGTTGAGGGGCTGTTACCCCTGCAACATCAGGCTTTTTTTCCTGATGCCCCAGCACGCTGCTGACACCGCAGGTAATCCCAGTGTGTCACCTCCTTCCAGCTCCTTGGCCGCCTGTGCCAGGCACCACTGCTGGCCTGTGGCAGGGAGCGGTTGTTCCGCTCTGCCGCTCAGTCGCGGCCACCTTGCTGCTCACCACCCGCCTCGGCAGCTGACGGCAGCGCCATGCCTGCCTCTGCAGGAAGGGCTCTGGGTACGTGTGTGCAAGTGAGGGGAGCTGGAGGGCCGGGAGTCCATAGAACGGGAAATATTTAGACCCTGACCGTTCTGTCATTCCATGACAGCAGCCCTCACTAAAGCTCTGAGGAAAACGTGGGGAAAGCTCGGAGTTCGGCACAGGAGACACCTCCACATCAGCCCCCACCCCGCTGAAGCGGGGGCGCTAACGACGGCTGCCCTCCGCTGGGTGCGCTGCGGGGGACTGGCGGCCGGGCAGGCCCTGGCGCTGCGGGGCAGCGGCGGCCGCCAGGGGGCGCTCGAGGGCCGCGCATGGCAGCGCGGGGCGGGCCCGGGTGCCGCGGCTACAGCCCCGGGCGGCCCTTGTCCCCCCGCCGCGGTCCGGTAGCCGCGGAGCGGCTGGGCGCAGGCGGCGCCTAACCGAAATATTGATATATTTTTTTTTAGTTTTTTAGTTTGGGTTTTGTTTTTTTTTTTAGTTTCTTAAAGCGCTGTGTTGCATGCGTTTGAGACAGGGTTCAAACACGCCTTTGAGAAAGCAGCTTTGGCAGGCGAGCCTGTGCTCCTGCCAAAGGGTGGCCCTGTGTGAGGAAGTAGTAAAAGAAAGGGTGTGCTTTGTCAAACATAAAGCAACATTAAAATAAAATCAAGCATATAAAGAATAGATAATAAATGTAATGCCATGCCAGTTGCATTTTTTTGCTTTCCAGTTTATAAAAATCTGCTTCGTGCATTTACCTGAACCTCTCTGCTGCTGCCTTTAACAGTCACCTTTGGCACCGTGTTGGGTCAGCGGTGGCAGGAGTCCTCATCTAGCATCAGTGTTACCTGCTGACTACCTAAAGCTCACTTTCTTGGTCTGCAAGGAGGGTAAAATCTTTAAAAAAATGATTACTGCTAGTTTTGCAATGTTCATTTTGTTGCAGGCAGGGAAGTTTTTGTTGAAGTCCAGGTGAAGCCCATTTTCCTCAGAGCTTTGCCTGCGAGTGAATTTCCATTTGTTGTTCAGGCTGAGATTTCAGGGAGGTAACGGTTTTGCCTTTTTCATGTCTGCTGCTAGGGTTAGACCAGCTTATACCAGCAGGGAATGAACGTGTCTCCTCAGGCATCCCATAATGTGTTTTTAAGAGTTCAGGCTGCTGCAGGGTTCATTTGTTCAGTGGCAAAGTATCTTGGTTTGTAAATGTACCAGCTGGAAAACAGGCATCCTTGTTTGGTTTTTGACAAGCAGGCCTTCTAGGTTTTGCTGGTGTTTTTTTAAATGAAATGAACCCAAGAGCGGAAGCCGGTTATTTCTTCCTGTGACCACTACGTTACCATCCTGTTTCACAGTCAGTTACAAAACCAAGTCAATTTGGTGGTCCATGCGTAGTGTACCTGGAGATGCAGAACTGGGGTGCGAGGTTTTAACAATTCCCAAAGCAGAATCCCAGCTGCTTGCTCTACAAGCACTTTACACAAATCTTTTAAAAGCACTAGAAAGAAAATAGTGAATCTAGAGCATCATTCTGCTGTCACTGATGTGAATCAGGACACGCACTGAAAAAATCCATGCAAACCAGCATGAGGTCGGAATTAGGCCTGTCAGTTTGTACTGTAGGGAAGTGGATTGTCCAGACTGGGATGTTCACTCATGAATGCATCTGGTCATCTGTGAAATGTAGTAATCACTTTGCACAATGGGATTATAAACCTTGTTTATAAATACGGTTTGTTTGTTTGCATGATTTTGAGTCATTGGTTTGCTACTCAAGCCCTAAGCTGAGGCACTCACAGATATAAATGCATGTTAGATGCAACTCATTAATCTTTATTATCAGATGCTGCCTCCGCTTAAGTTGCAGCAGGGTGGTGTGTGATGTGTTTTTTCCCCACTTCCTAGTCCATCTGAATTTTGTACCCATTCAGAAGCAACCAAACAGAAAAGCTAAAACAGGAGGCCAGTACACTTACACAAAGACTCAATAAATTCTGCCAGCCTCACTCTCCAGACTGCAAAGCAGCGATGCCTTCAGCAAGGCATAAATGAGTTCTTCATTATTTAACATTACTGGCATGCTGTCAAGCTCTCCAAGCCAAGCAGGGTATTCAGAAAGGGACCTTCTAGAGCAGCCCCAAGACTCTTATCTGGGAGTTTCCCACCTGAGCATGGTGAGTTCGCAGACATGTGTCTCACTTGCAAACCAACTCTTTTACCCTGTAAAGAGAATGACACAGAAGCATGCCAAGGACAATAAAAAAAATGCCAAAAATCTGCTGCACATCACATTTTTAGGGACTTTTGAAAAGGAATTTTCAAAGTCTACTTGTACTGTTTTCCTTCTGTAGGGCTGAGTCACTGTCAGGAAAAAGAAAGAAAAGAGATTTTGTAGATTCATTGCTGAAAAAGAAGATGCTCCTAACTGTGACATTTTGAATTTTATGACTGAAAGGAGAGAAGGAAGAGATCTACAAGACTGACAAAAGCCTTGACATAGGTTGTGATATTCGGTCACTTGAAGCTAAAAGCAGGTCTGGAGCTGCTGCCTGTTTGCCCAGTGAATGAGGGAAGATATGTGCATCTTGGAGATTTCCACCCAGTGCTGTGGGTGTACTGCCTATAGCACCCACTCAGCCTCATGCCTGTGCATGAAGACTGACGAGGCTGAAGAGCTGGGACAATAATCCCTGTTGGGTGGGAACTGCTGTCAGCACTCACGGGAGGACCTTGAGCCAGGAAAGGAGGAGACATCAGGTAAGAAGGAGCAGCACAAAGAGGAAGAAAACCCGTTTGCTGCTCTAGAAAAGCTGGTAAAAGAAAATCAAATGCTAGGAGTAGAAAATGCACCGTTGAAACGGATGCTCCTGGTAGCCCAGAGTTCAGGTAAGCATGTGGTGGCAGGCAAGCTTCAAACCACATCATCTCACAGAACAGGCACTGCTTCATTATTATTTTTTACTGCACTGGTATACAAAATGTCTTATGTACATAAATAAAGCACATAAACTGATGGGGAAAGTCCTGTTCTGTGCATCAAAGAATTAATGAATTTTTTAATGGGTCTCTGTTATTCATTTCACAGTAGCACTAGCACCCAGAGGTGCTGAGAATCACCCTCGTTTGGATTCCTGAGATAAGTGCTGAGACAGATTTTCTATAGTGCTCTGCAGTGCAAGTCTGAGTTGGCCTAAAACCACCTGACAAAGAGACTTCTGACCTGCAGCACTTTAGAAAATAGACTGCCTGTGTAGGGGAAACCTGCCTCAGTCCACCTTGTGATTTTGGTGATTGTCAGCCCAATGTGGCATCAGGGAAAGGTCCAAAATGTTATCATAGGTTATCAGGTCCCCTGTTGTTTTCTCCTCTGGTAGTAATGTTCAGACTATTTAAGAAAAGAAATATCTGTCATCTTGCAATTTAGAAGCTGACTTTGAATCTCGGTTTCCCTCTCCTGAATGAACATTTGAATTTGTCTTGGAAACTGGTTCAATGACATAATCCAGCTGGCAGAGACAACTTCTGAAAGACATTGTGAGGCTTGATACAAATAGCATAAAGACGATTAAATCAGCCTTGGAAGTGTAAATGTCTGCAATGTAATGACCTTAAAGTTGGAAATAAACATGTGTGTGTGTGTGCATGTATAAAGATATGCAATATTTATACATACATAATAAACATATACAGTAAAGATTGATTTTTCAAGGCAGTAATGCACACCTTGACACTATCCCTTCACATACAAGTTTTGCTGATTCTTTCCTCAGGAAAGGCTTCTAAAATTTCCTTCCATACATGAGCTTTGAATTTTTATTGCATATGAAATGCTAAATTAAAATTGACATTTTTGTGCCACCTGCAATGCAAGGATTGCTGTCAGGGACTGTTAACCAATTTAATGCCATACAGAGTTAGCCATAAGAAGGAAAAATGTGAAGCTTGATATCATGGAATTCAATGCTGCATTTAGAGGAGAGGGAAATTTTGTTACTTGGCCCAAGTGAATCTTTTGAACGCCCTCCTGGAGGGAAAAAGCAAACCCAACTTTTCTTTAGATGCTGATCGATTTGTTTTCTCTGTATTAAAAAGCTCTTTGTAGGAATTTTTGGGCTTTCTGTGTCTTTTTCAGTCTGGGGCACTGTCAAATGCCCAGGGAAATCTCTCTGCTGCAGTGGCTCATGACAGATCCTCTCTGGCTCTGCAAATGCTTCGTGGTGGGAGGGCTAGAAAAGCAGTGTGCATTGGTTTGGGTGGGTAGTATTAGTGCCATCACTGTTCCTCTCATGTGAGGAGCACCTCTGAGCACTGCTCACCTCTGGGGCTTAGCTGACAAGCACCTTCCCTGTCATTACAGTGACCTACCCGAGACTCTTCACTTTGTTTTCCAAGCATGTTTCTAGTTAACTGCCTTGAGAGGACAGCCTTAGAGAAGAAAACCTGCTGAAAACCATTGATTCTCCTTTAAATTAAGTCACATTCCTCTCAGCTGTGGTCTGGCTGGGTTTTGGTGGAGGGGAAGAGGGTGTGAAAAGCTTCACAGATTTCTTATCCTCAGGTGTTAGAGCTGTCACCAAGTCCTCCCTCTCACAGCTCAGGTGACATCTGTCCAGAAGGAGGGGAACCGTGGCTGCATGGAGCATTGGCCAGTCTAGCTGAGCAGGCAGAGAGGTGTGCGGTAATCCCAGAGCGTTGCGCTGGCCCCAGCTTTCAGTAAATCATGTACTCCTTCCAGGTTAGCTAGCATAAGCTAGCAAAAATAGATGTGCCTCAAAATGGTGGTAAGTTGGTTGTGAAAATATAGTAACTAATTTTTAAAGCCCTGATAGATACAGTGTAATTTGCCAGAATTCTCCAGGATGTCAGAAATATGTTGTCTACACCACCCCACCACCCTCCAATTTACTTGGACAAATGTTCCCTTTAAACTTTATTGTTCTCCAGTTTTAAGTCTTCACACCTGTGTCCACACTGCAGCTGAAACATCTGTTCTCCAGTATTGCAGCTGGAAGCTGGAGTCCCTCTCTCTCCAACATGTAGTGTAAAAGGTGTCAATTATGTTTGGACTGGGTCTGAGAGAAATCTCATTATTTTTTCCCCAAACTCTTTACACCCGGACTGTTGTGGCTGTTGTGAACAGACGTCCGTTCTGCCCCTGGGGGAGCAGTGACAAACCACTTGGCCAGAAATAACATGCTAAGGATTAGGACATCCATATCTTAGAGCAGGGGTCCTCAAACTACAGCCCGCGGGCTGGATACAGCCCCCCAGGGTCCTCAGTCCGGCCCCCGGTATTTACAGACCCCCCCGCCGGGGGTTGGGGAGGAAACCAAGCAGCCGCAGATGACTGCCTGCCACTGCATCCGCGCGCCGGCCCCCTGGTTAAAAAGTGTGAGGACCGCTGTCTTAGAGAAAGGAACAGAAATTAATTTTGTTTTGGCCTTTTTCCTCTTTATTGAGTATACGATTCCCTTGTCGCATCCTTTAACTATATGCTTTGTCCCTCAGGCTTTAAATCATAATTTTCCTGAAACCTCAAGCTCACAATTTTTCTACAGACTGGGCCGAAACACTGCATGGCAGAGCGATGCACCAAAACTAATGGAAAACAAAATTGTATTTTTCAGGCATTAACATGGTGCCTGGAAAAACTATTTGACACCATGGGCTGCACAGCTGCTGGGGAAAAGTGCTCTTGTGCCAAGAGAAATGTTCCCAAACTGCTGCTGGCCCTTGTTAAAGCTGAATGTATTTCTAGCTCTGCGTGTAGTGAATATTTGGTGACAAGTGTTGCTGACAGCTTTTAGGTGTTACAGCCTTAGAGGGAGAAGTAGTTCTGAGCAAATGTTTAATCCATAGGCTAGATCCATTTTGTTTGATAACTGGAAGTGAATTTATAAGGAAAAGGCTGTGAGTCTGAAGGCCCCGAGGAGCCAAAGGGTGGTAGGATATTATTTCTACAAGCCTTTGGGGCCCTGTCCCTGACTTTGAGGATTTTAGGATCTGCTAGTTTCTTAAATATTGCTTTAATGGGAATAATTTTTGTCTTACTTATGTGTGGTATGGTTATGCTGTAATTACTGAGTCTTAGTTTTTCTTTCTGTCCAGAGATGAAAGGAGAAGGTTTGGTTGGTATTTTGGCCACATAGAGGAGGATCACAAAACTATCAAACCTAGATTCTGACCATAGTTCCATTCTGCAATAAAATAATACACAAAGTTCATAGGTGACTAAGTGGACGAGATTTCAAATCATGTTCTCTTCCTTTAGCTGCACTTATTTTTGCTGAAAAAAAGATTTCCCACCATTACAGTCCCTGAATTGCGCAGTCAGATCAATGCTTTTAGCTGTATTTTACCAAATGTGTCACAGATCCTGAAACCTTCAGCCACGAGAGCTTGGCCTTTGCGGCCGCGTACCTACGTACATAGGTCTCAGCCAGTCTCTGCTGAGTACAATACCACAAATCCAGAAAATGTTCAGTTTCCAAGGAAACAGAAAGCTCCACTTTTTGTCAAATGCACACAATTTATTACTCATCTCTACTACCACACTACTTTCTAACTATTTTCTCCAGCTAGAAGAATATGTGTTTTCTAACACAAAATGAAGCGAGGAGCTGGCAGCTGCTGTAGGACAGAGCTTTTTCCAGGATCGCCATGGTTTCACCCTCGTCCATGCACCCCCCGAAGAGGCGCTTGGTGAGTGTGGTTTAGGGGTGACCTCCAGAGGAAGTCTGCTGCCTTGGTGGCCCCGTGACCTCGGGCCACATATTTAAGGGTGTGCAGATAAGCACTCGCTGAGATTTTCAAAAGCTCTCAGGCACCTCTTTCACCTTGAAATCGACCCATTACCACAGTGGCAGCCTGTCAAGACAGTGAATTGAGAGCTAACAGGAAAATCTCTTCCTCTGTTATACGGATGTACTGAGGGGAAAAGTATGGCGCTTTCTTCTCCCACCTCTCACCAGAAGAGTCCTTGATGCTTCAGAAAGCGCATAGCGGGATGGCCTGAGAGCCACTCTCTGCTGATGTTACCATCTCTGCCAAGAGCTGTTTCTGAGCTTCCTGCGCCTGGGTGCCCCCCGCCCCAGGGGCAAGGGAAGGGGGACAGCACGGGATTTTATCTGCCGGCTCAGGGACGGTGTGGGTGGCTCTCACTGGTCAGACTCACCAGCAGAAACCAGGTTGGGTGATGCACACTGTTTCCCCAAGGCAAGCATCTGCACGCAGCACAGCATTTTAACGCCTGGTGGCGGACAGTCAGGACAAACCTTGTATCTGTCTGTAGCTACTGTGAGAGAACCGTGCTAACCACAAAGATGCTTCTTGCCGGGCTGTGAAAGCCTAACCTTTAGATGCATTATTGTGCCTGAAAGAAATGCTTCAGGCTGAAGTGAGACTTACTACTATGCCCCGTTACAGTACAGAACACAATACTCTCAATCAGGAGACTTACATATTTACCACATGCAGTGAAATGGAGGAAAGGGGATACCGTTAGCTGGCACACACTGCATCCTTGCTGGAGCTGTGCTAAGCTGCAGGACTGCATTAAGAGCAGACAAAAGAAGGCTGTGTTTGTAAACCCCAGGGTGAATGCTGTAGGATCTGCTTGCCCTGAAGGATTGAATGTCAAATAGCTAACACACATTTTAACCAGCAACATTGCTGCAAATTTAGGAAGCTACGGCTTGTATTTCAGGAGTGGGTAAGATACTGAGAAGTCTAGGAGAGTGTTACAATTTTCAGCTGGATTAGAGTTGGGTAGGCATTTGGCTTTAAGGCTGAGGGCAAATGAGAGCTAAAACTGGAAATTCAGGTTTTGAATTAGGTTGCTGATATTCCATAACTGAGCCTGGTAAATTCTCAGATCACAGTGCTAGAAATTAAACATTTCTGCTGTTGTTGACTTTGCAGGATTGGCCAATGTTGTCGGTTCTGGCCAAAGTAGGAAAGAGGGGACCTCCTAGAAATCCCCCCAGCAGAAAATCAGCACAGGTTTGTATGTCAGATCCTCATGCTCTACAAAATGTGCATGGTGGGGATTTTGTGCTTCAAATCTGGTCTATTCCTAGTCGGCATGGACTTGAATAGTATCAGGACTGCCATACACTGAATTAATGCTGCTACAAGCTAAGTGCTGCAGTTCTGACATAATTTTTTCCTTCCATAAACTTCATTCAAGGTGTTTTCCCAAGAAATGCACGATTCAGCTGCACCTTATCTGCAGTTGATCCTGGACAGTCTAGAAAAAAATAGGTCAAATCTTCAACTCAGGTCCCCAACAGCAAATTGTCATTGCTGCCAGTAAGGTAATGGCAATTGGCATCACCACAAAATTATTTCAGAGGCAGCAGCCATGAGAAAACGTCCCTTTTTAATATGAATTGAAGCTTTTAAAGTTTTGGCATGATTTGCTAGGTTTGGGGTGGGGGGGTTAAGTTTGTTAGAATCTAATTTTTCAGTTAGGTTGATTTCTTTCTTTAAGTTTATACACACTGTATTTAATCAACGTAGAACAAAATGATAAACCCCTGAGTGACCTGGTCTGATTTAATTCATAACTGACACTAGTTGAGGAGGAAATTGGACTACATGACCTCTAGAGGTCCTGAATTTTTCTGTGATCATAAATAACTCTAGGAAGGCTGTGATGAGAAGTCTGGAATCTGAACTTCCACATTACACTAATGTCACCACAGCGAAAAGCCTTTGCACCCTCTTGTGGCATTGCTATCTTGCAGAAAAGCAAGCAAGTGTAAACAGCACAGTGGCTGTCAAGCACAATGTTTATTGTCTCGGTTCATATTAACATCATTACTTGCAGTTATGTTTCCTAATGACCATATATGAGAATTCTATCCTGTTCAATTCAAGGCAATTGCCTTATGCCATACAAATATTGTTTTATAGTAATAAATAGTATTTTTTGGAAGCTCACACATAACTATTTCAAGGTATTCTGAATCCAAATTGAACCGTTAATGTGGTTAGTGAAAATGATTTCGAATTACCCACGTTATTAGCTGCTCTGGAGACAGGGGAAATGTGAATTCTGGTGGGTTAGATGATTTGGCTGTGAGGAAGTATTTGCTCAGGTACAAAACTGTCATTAAGGGGATAATCAAGTGATGCTGTATATGTTGCTTTATCTCCCTGTATGATTTTGTTTCTAGAGCTTTATTTGCTTACCAGGGTACTGACTGGCATCATTAAAACATGTTTAAGAAAAAAACTCGGTCCAGCAAAATCAACATATTAAGACTAGCAATTATCTGGGATATGACATTCAAAAATGGCCTTTTTCATGGGCAGAAATCCTACATAACAGATATCTTTTTCTTAGAGACTGTTCAACCAGCTCTATGCAAAACCATAGAGTATCTAGTCCTCTCTTCTCTCCTCCATCACTGTCTTTGAATTTTAAAGCAGATTCTGTGTGAAACAGTTTGTTTATTTTTGGAAAACATCTAGACTGCGAGAAATGTGCCACTATCTTACACACATACTTTCATTTGGGAAAAAAAGTCATTAGAATTATATTGGGTTTTTCATTTTACATTAAATTTAATACTAAAATTCTGTTCAGTGCTGCTCGGTACAGGAAAGCTACCTTAGGAGGTTATCTTTAACTCATTCTCCTAATTCTGACAGCTGTTGAAGGAATACAATATGTGACCTAAACAAAACACAATCCTCTTTAGTGGTTATAAGAAACTGAGGTTTTCCAGTAGATCTGAAAATAAAAGTTTCTATAGAACAGCAAAAAGCCCGCATACCTTAACACATCTATTAACCCTAAATTGTGAAAAATGCAAAAACACTCTTTAAAAATATTAATAGAGTGACATATTCTGGAAGAAAAAAATAAATCCTAAAAGGCAGCAATCGACAACTAAACATTTTAAAATTGTAAACACTTACTTTGGGTTTGGTCCACTGTTTAAATATTTGCACCTGAGTTTTGGCATAGGAACTGTGGTGCAGGGTCTTCATGCTCTTTCTTTACCCTGTGGACCAAGCAATCTGGACTGTATCTTCCTCTGAGTACTGTGGTTTTGAGAAAAAAGGAAGAACAAGGGCATCTAGACTACCATCCCTGTTACATACCACAGTAGCTCAGGCAGATAGAGGTTGATTTTGAACTGATCTAAACCAGACTGTTGACCGCAAATGAAAACTTAGGAACTAAATGCTTTCTTATAAACAGATCAAAATGTTATAGAAAAATTAATATTGCCTCTCCCCTGCAGTCATTTTCAGAAGTATATTTGCTCTTCAGGGACACTTAAAAAAATTAAAATTGCTGACTAGCTCTCTTTATTGGAGAGGAGTGCATTCTGGCAACACTTTTTTCCATCCCCTGACAGTTTTTACTCTTGTGCCAGGAACTGGGGTCACATAGATTTATCCATGTTGGTCCTATGACATCATGGCATTATAGATGTTAGAAGGCTAAATAAATCCTTTGTAACAACCTCATCCTGTCATCTGAGTAAAGTGCCGTTTATAAGTTCATTGTAAATAACAAAATTAGCTGATCACTGTGTTGTTTGAACCCCGCTGAAGAAGTCAGTTAGCGTTATCACAAATGTGAATGACTGATGAAACAAACAGCGGGAGAACAGAGATGACATTTCTGATTTTTTCTTTTCTTCTTTTGGATGAGGAAAAGAGAAGAAGATGTTCTCCAGCTGTGTAGAAAGAAGGTTCAGATTGCAATCACTACCCCATTTTATGCAAACCACTGGATTCTTTGGAGGGTTGGTTAGGATTCAGATAGTTAATGAAGAGCAAAGGAAAATTACTATTTGTACTAAAGACATACTTCATTTTGCTGGCTGGAGTTAGCTTACATTGCTGGGAAATGTGGCATACTCAATTTGTTCCTATGAGGCGGGGGAGATAAAGGGCTTTGAAGTATTACAAGCTAAGCTTTATAGTGGGGTGTAACTGCCGTGGAAAAAAAGGGAGTTATGACCATTTGGAAAGTTTCTTAGGAGTTCTGGTTGATATTATGAAAGTGATGTGCCATGAATGACTGTTCGAAGCTGCCATCTGATTTTGGGACTGCATGCTATGTAGGATCATTGTCTCCACATTTTAATTTTTGATAGAGGTATCCTGATGTCTGAAACTGAGGGAATTTGGCCTGAAAATGCATTAATTTGGAGAATGGGTTCTCTGCCCAGGAGAAGGAAGATGCATTAATGATGCCTCACTGTGTGGTGACGGAGTTTGGGATGCCAGGGACTGCAAGAAAATCTGCCAGGGGAATCACAGACAGGGACAAGCAACAGTTTGCAGCCTAGAGACCTTTTTAGAAGAGAACAGAACAGACTGTTTCAGTTGGACGGGATGTACAGCAATCATCTAGTCCTTTCCC
This sequence comes from Falco cherrug, assembly GCF_023634085.1. Taxonomy (NCBI): domain Eukaryota; kingdom Metazoa; phylum Chordata; class Aves; order Falconiformes; family Falconidae; genus Falco; species Falco cherrug. Next base: position 47,485,917 of record NC_073699.1, on the reverse strand, counting down.
ATAGGAAAGCCAGGGGAGACCATGTGCCCCCAGCCCGCAGGACAGTGGTGGATGAAGAACAGTTGCATCAGGCCAGACTCGTCCAATATCCTGTCCCTTTGAAAGGCCTCAGAAAAAATGCAAATCCATGAGAAGATTGTAATAATACTTTCCCACAATACTCTGAGTCGCAGAAGTAACCTGAATTGCCACAGGGCAATTCTCCCCTCTGAAAATGTGCTGCATGCTGATGCAGCTCGGACATGTATATAGGCTTCTGTAATTTTTTTTATCTAGGTATGCAGGCTGCCTACTTACTTACCGTAAAGCCATGGTCCCCGACCCATGGCAAGTTGTTTTTGTGGCCTCTGACATTGCTTGCAGAGACAGGAAATAAAGAAGTTAATTCTGAAATTTGCAGGGGAACTCGCAGGGGAAGGAGACGCCTGCAGCATGTTATGTGGTCAGCACAAAACGTGTTGCTCAAGAGCTGTGGGAGTCTGAAAGGAGACCTACTCGGCAGTATCTGCTGAAACTAGGCATAAACATGTTTCCAAACTTCAGCAGAGCTACCCAGCTTGTTTGCTTTCACCCCCATACCTCTCTGCAGAGATGACTGGAAGTGTTGCTCCAGCAAGGGATTTGCTTAAGCTATTGAGTGATGAAGGGGGACAGCACCGATTCCCAGCACCACATGGGAGTCTGGTGGCCCTGGGCTGAGAATCTGCATTTCTACGGAAAGCTATCAGAGAGCTCACAAAGTGAGTAAAAAAGCAGGACAGTGTTACAGCTACTCAGATCAAGGAAACTTGGTCTCGCTGTGCGGGGACTCAAATATAGCTGCCAGTTAAGTGGTAGAACATTTCATTCTCTCCCTTTCCATCCAGGTGCTGGAAAGCATTAAAATGTTTTCAGAGCACTGAGACAAAGATTTGCACATTGTAATCATAAGTAGTGCTCTTCAAGGTGAAATCAATTACATTATCTCTGGACGAAGGTGATGGGTTTTCTACCGATTAGATTTCTGCCCTGCGCTGCTTCGGCTGTGTCTGATTTGTGAATCAGAGTTTGTACACAGTCTTGTGAGCTGCTGTTGCCTGCCTGTATGAGGACACGTTTTTTAGAAGATTGGAAAAAGGCTGAGTGTCATTAAAATTCAGGTGGTGCTGGGCCTTATCAACAGTTAAAAAATATATCAGGCCACAGCCCATCAATAATCATAGCAGGCAGCGTTGTGGACTTAGCTCAATTTGAGATAATAGCAATGTCGCCACCATATTAACTTGAAAGGCAGATAGAAATTAGAATATGATTAATCATTGTTAGCCTTACTTGGCTGATGCATGTTTGCATTTTAGGTAGTGTATATGTATGATTTTGTTGAATACACAAATACCTGTTATGCATGTACTGCCACACAATTTCCTTCCGATTTGGTTAGATAGAATGAATAATTTTGAGAGGAGTCAGGCAGTTTGAATACTTTGCATTGCCATCACAGACAAGAGAACAAAACTTAACAGTATCCCTACACATCCTGTGTATGCAATTTTTAGCAGCATTTATTTCTAGTATGAAAAGTACACCATAGATGATTTAAATCGTTGACGTATTATGAAGATTTCTTGTTCTTTTTCCTATCTGTAATCCCATAGCTTTTTTAGTGGAGGGAAGGTGAAAGAAAGGCAAGGCTTGTATTTAGTGAGACCTTGATTCTTCAGGATAAATAACATTTTCCTGTTAAAGATCTGCACAATCAATGGCAAAAAAAAAAAAATCTGCTTCTTCATGCCTGCAACAGACTGACAATGAATTCGAACTTGGATGATTATCCCTTTCTTTTTGAGTCCTAACTTTACCCTTGTCAGGGTAGATACGTAACTATGTATTTGAAAATAGATATTTCCATGAGGCTGCAGCATCTAAGAATTTTGAAGACATAATTTTGTAGATATCAAAAGCTGCTTCAGGTTTTGTGGCTTCCACTTATACAGCCTAAAGATTTTTTCCAGCTATCTAGATTTGATGTGTATCTTCTCCTTTGAATGTGATTGTGGGCAAACTGGTTCTGATCTTTTTATTATCAGTTAGCAAAAAACCTTTGAACAGTTTTAAGGTGCCGTGTAGCTATTCATCCAGCTTTCTGGTGGAAAGCTAAAATATTTTGATGGGGCTTATCACAGTTCTGTTTCAGGTGCCTAAAACCCTACTCTACCTCCCATAGGTCAAAGTTTCAGAAAGAAAAATAAAATTATTTGATGCAACGCCATCTTGTTTTGAGGAAAAAGGACCAGATGTTTCAAGAGAATCTCAAAGGATGTCTAAAAGAAATGTATTTCAGCTGAAGATTTGGACTCATCTAGGTAAATGAGAACTCAGATCACTGCAACTGCTATTTTCTTGAACTATAGTTCATTTTCTATTGGAATATTCAGGTTTTAAGAGTTTATTGGATGGCAAAGTGTCATTTTCAGTATGAATGCAGAAAGAAAAAATGAATATTTTTTCTTAAAAAAGAAATCCTTGTTTTGTCAAAACCCCAGGTTTAGACTGTTCGGGGAGTAGTTTCTATCACATAAGTCTGAGACTTGCATTTGTAGTAGTCCCTCATGCCCAAACCAATCTTTTCAAAATGGACCCCAGCCTTTGACTTTCTCAGCTACAGCAATACATATGCCTAACTCCCGCAGTCACAGCAGTGAGGAGCAGCAGCGAGACTGAAGACACGAACACTAGAGACAGCCACATTCCCTCCTTTTCTGTCTAAGAACACTCCACTTTTCTTGGCAATGACCCCAAGGCTTTGAGACTTACTGCTGCCTTCCTGAGGGAAGAAGGGATTCAGCTGGGATACTCATGAGAGGAACCACATCATAACCAGCAAGACAGGAACTCAGAAATGCTGAGCTGTTTCATCAGCCCAGAATCTTTATTTCAATCCAGAAGTTTCTCCCCACCCAATTTATAAAACTGTTTCCTAAACCTCTCTTCCAAATATTGTCTGGAGTTTGCGACAAGATCAGTTACAATTTTTAATATCCTTGTTCTGCTAAATTTCCATTTCCTGGGTGGAGGTGTGAAGAGTGTGTATATTTTTGTGTAAGTGTATGTGCGGGTGCAGATGTATGTTACAGTTCTTCAGGCCATATAGTTGCATGTCTCCATATGTGTTTAACTTCCCCTGATGTTAATGGAAGCTATGAGTGCCCTTGTGGAAGAATGTTTTAGAGAAGGAAACGTTCAGCTAGGTGAGCTTTTCCTCTTAATACATATTACTGCATTTCTATAAGAAACATTTCTTATTGTGGGAAACAATCAGAAGATCAGCTTGTTTAATGGCCTAATATAAAACCTTTTATACACTGTATAGTCAGTGGGTAGTTAACATGACCAGAAATACCTCAGCTTTTTAAGACGATAGGACCTCTTTCTTTTTCTCATGTTGTATTTAAGGCAGCTAATCCCAAACAAAGAACATGTCTAGCAGAGTTCATCATCATGCACTAAATCTAATGAATATCATCAATGGATCTGAGGATGGGTGGGAAACTACCATCCTTAAAAATTAGTGAATGTATTAAAGAGGTTAATCCAATGGCAGAGTCTTACATGCCAGGTTCACCACTGAAATTTAACATTGACAGTGTATCAGTTCTCTTTCATTTATAGTTTTAAATTGCAATTCATTATTTAGTTCAGCCAATATAAAATACTGTGCAGGAAGACCAAATGGATTTCTATCACAACCTCTTGGACTCGGACTGAATCTGTAGTTGTTACTACCATGTGGGTGAAAATTGTCCATTTTGGACCAGTATCATTGTTCCAATGAAAAGCTGAAAAAGTTCTTTAGGACTTGAAAAAAAAGACTGTGAAAAAAGGAGACAGAACATGAGGGAGTTGTATCATTGGGAAGCTATGAAAGGGAACAGTATTTTGCGAACACTCAGTGGTCAGTATGAAATAGTGGGATTTCAGAAGTGGTATTAACTAGAACTGAACTGTGTGGGGGTTTTTGGTGTTTTTCTTTTTTCTTTCTTTCTTTCTTCAAAATCTTTAAGCAGTTAAAAGAACGTGAGGTAGGGAAACACTTACTTCATACCTATATCATCAGCAAAACCACAATTTTCTGTAGTCATTTGAAATTACAGGCAATCATGATTACATGCCAGAAAGAACTGGAGGCTGGCTGGCTCAGCAGCAGCGTTGCTGTGGTGGTGGAGCTATGGCAGCAGGAAAATGCTTCGTGGTGAAGCACCTGGAGCCCTCCAGGGAGCGGTGGCAGAAGCAGAGCGACTCTGCCCATGTCCCTCTGCCGGCACAGGCAGTGTCTGTTGTGGTGTTGGCAAGCCCTGCAGGCACCGCAGTGGTGGCCCTGGCTCAGCACCCTGGTGTGAAGCTTGTGCCACTCACAGTCCCTGCTAGTCTGCAGGATACGGAGCTCAGCAAGTAGGTTGTGAAGCCCTACAGTGATAACTGATTGACCTATGCCACATGCAGTGCCTGAGGGACAGACTTTGGGATCAGGATATACCTGTAACTTTTACTCAGATAACATTTCTCCATCCTATCTCCTGGCTTTTGCAATCTACACCACTCCACTTCTACACATATGAAGGTGTGGTACAGATGAAGTAGTATGGCTTTCGTGCACGCAATATGTGCATCAGACCTAGCTACTTACCTGTTCCACCTGGGGTCTGGCACTGGCTTCCAAATGTTCTTCAGCTGGGACCCTGCTTCTGGTAATGAACCTTGCTTTTGTTAGCCTGTTACTGCAAATTATGGCGGCACTTGTTGTATGCTGAAGTCCTAAATCCTAAGGAGCAGCAACCATTTTGGGAATTACAGCTTTGCTCCTCCACTCTACAAAGCCAACCTTGTGAGTCCTGGTGGATCCTGCCCGTACTTGGTCATGCAACCTTTGTGTTCAAAACAACATATTCACTGTGCATTGTTTACCTTTTTATGCCTATTTGCATTCAGAGGCTGTTTACTTTCATTTCTTCTTTGTCTTAATTCATACAGTTTTTGTTAGTCACTTCTGTTTTAATTTCTTGTATAGTGGATTACTTTTACTTATGAGGAAAGCTACTGCTTTTTCAATGCTAGCTTTTCCTTCTTTCTGTACTTTTTCTTTTTTTAAATGCATATTTATCTTTTAATTAAATCACCAGGAGGCATATTTAGAGCCCCCAGGGTTCACTTTGAACTATGAAAAGGAAAAGGCTTACTCTGTGCTATAAACAAATTGTTAATTTGAATTAATTGAAGGAAATGCTCGGTCTATGATAGACTTGTTTCTGAATAATTAATCATTTCAGACAGAAAAGTAAACATTATGGCCCTGAATTTTACTTCTGGTCCTGCCAGTGTCAGTCTGGAGTAGCTCTGCTGTTATTAACTGAGTTAGTCTAATTCCATATTGGTTCAGCCAAAAGCAAGCTCTGGCCCCAAATCACAGTGGGGGAAGTACATCTTGGTCTGTGTTGTATCCCAACACTTTATAGCGCTGTTAATACTCTCCTCCCACCCTCTAGTGCCTCATTTTTCAGAGGAATGGTTTCCCTCATAGCCAAAACATGGCAATAGCTGGGGTGGGGAGTAGGGGTGGCCGGGGCTTGGGAGCCCGTTGGCTGAGGAATGGGGTGTAGCAGTGCAGGGAAAAAAGCAACTGACAGCTAGAAAGATCTCCCCTCGGATGGGTGGGGAATGCCCAGCGGCCAGGAGAAGCCTGTAGGGAGGCTTTAAAGTCCCTTGGCTCCTGAGAGTATTGGCCTAAAGACAACTCTGGCAAGCGTGCCCCTGGCTTGTGGTCCAATCCTTCTTCTGCAGTTTCAAATAGGAGGAATAAATAACTTCTGCTGCTTTATCCCTCCTCCTTGTGAACGATGAATCCTTGGTCCTTGGATTTTCATGAGTATGATGTGGAGGAGTGGAAAGACCATGGATAAAGTTGAGGGAGGGGAAGGAAATAATCCTTCTCTGAAGAGCTACTGGCTGAAAGGTAAGGACTCTTCCAAGCTCTGTTATAACTATCCCCCTCTACCTTGCATCTCTGTTACAAATTATTGATGATCTGTTTGTTCTCTTCCTACATGAGTAGCCTTGCAAAAGAAGGGCAATCACACACACTTTTGTATTGTCTGTTAATCTAAAATGAAATCAAATACTGCAAAGCCAAAAATTACCGTTGGCCATTATATGTCAGGGTTACACACAGAGAAGACATATCAATGCAGAGCTAGAGATAAGAGGAGCTATCACAGATATTTAACAGGTATTATCTTGTATGATACTGTTATTTAATATTTCCCAATGCACATGACAAAAAGACACTGTCCACTGGATACCAATTTATTCAAAGGTTAATGAAATGAGACAAATAAATTGGAGTGACTCTTAAATGCAAAGTGACACTTCCAGATTCCTGTGAATTGGAGGTACTGAAGATACATGACAGAGGCTATTTCTCTCACGCTCATAGTCCTTCCCAAAACTGCTGACAGTTTCGAAGCAGCACTTGGCATAATAGCCCTTTGGTTTAACCCATGACCAAATGTGTGATCTTACTCATAGCTGTGTATTTCCCATGAAACCAAAGATCCTCAGATCCTGTTTATTGCATAACAGCACAAGTCTTGACAGCACAAGCGCAAGACAAGAGGAGAAGAAAATGTTTCAGGCGACTTCTTAATAGTTAAAAGGAATAAATGGTTTTACCCTTGGTCCTTTCGCAGGAGTTGGGGACTTCACACATTTGCCAGTTCTATTTCTACTCTGTACAGATTCTTATAGTCCACTCATCACATTAGTATCCAGCCTTTCCAATAGCATTTTTCATAGGTTCCATGAGTATCGGATCACTCTTGGGCAGCATCTATTCTCCAGCCATGCTTACTGGCATCAAAAGAACATTATAAAAGGCCACCCCCCCCCCCACCCCCACCCCCCCCCACCCCCCGGGAGTCTTAAAATGGAGGTGTGCCAATGAAGTGAAAGGCAGGTTAAAAATAACCATTAGTTTTTTCTTATAAGAAGTGAAAGGTGCATACACTTTAGACTGTGTAAGAAAATTTTGAGTGAAAATACCAAATGGTATTACAGTGACAAGTTTTTAGTTTTTCTATGATATAGAGTAATATCAAGATAAGAAATTCTTAAATATTATTCAACTTTAATAGAGAAAAACCTCTTTAAGCCTATCAGTCTTTACAAGGCACTTATTTTTTCTGTATGTGAGGTGATTCTTAAAAGGGATTTGAAGAAAGGTTATTAGAGTCTTCTCTCCCTGGAATAAGAAAACTATGAGGTCTGAAAAAAAAACCCCTGACTTAAAATTTTGATCACAGGTTCAGAAATTGATTAGAAAAATAGATTTGCAGAATAGTGTTATTAATATTGAAATCAGTAATACCGCTAAAGAGTTATAATTCCTCTCTGCTAACAGGGCTTTTAAAGAGATTTCTTTTCTCCCACTGAATAATGTGAGTCTCAAATATTTAACGAGTGATTATTTTCACAGTGAATTTCTAAAGTGTAACAGTCAGGAGGAAGTACCTGCTTTTGTGGAATTGCCCTTTGAGATATAAAGTTCAACCCTGCATTAACGGATCTGTGCATACTTTTACCAGTGTATAGCTGCTGGTGATTTGTGGTGTTTTAGAAGTCTGAATGGTCATGTATTTCTATTTACTTGCCAGATTTTCTGCTGGATTCTTCTTGTTAATTAAAAAAATATGTCCCAGAGAAAAGCCATCCTTCATACTTTGTAGAGAGCTGCTGACATGCTGCTGTTGCTGTGGTCTTATTATTCCTCCAGGACAACTACCCAAAGCCTCTAACCATTGACCTGGAGAACCCAGTGAGGTACCCAACAGTGCTGCTGGCCCCCAGCAAGCTGTACACTGTGGTGAAAAACACCCAGGAGCAGAAATCCCACCAAGAAGTTAACCCTGAATGGGCTCATAGACCTTGTGTTCAGCACACAAGAGCTGGCAAAAGCCTCAATAGAGAAAAAAGTGTGTGCCTGTGAAGAGTTTTTCCTGTGAACCCTGTTGATCTGGTTTAGAGATGGGATTTACCCAGACCTGTGAGCCTGACTCTTCTGCCCTGCAGCCTAATGCCTGACCTGATGCCCAGAGCTGCTATTGACCTACACCAGAGTCACAGCCACACCTTCTGGATCAGTTTGTATCTCAAAGCATGTCTGGAAAAGAGTTATTGAATAAATGAACCTTTTTTCGAGTATACAGCTTTTCCCCAAACTGAATTTTCTAATTATATTTCCAGAGTTTTCTTACTCTTTGCTGATGACTACTTTCTTTCAGTAACTTTATCTTCCATCTTCATTCTTCGTGGATTTGCAGACTGTACCTTAATTCCCTTTTTAACCCTCACTTCTTTTCTCTCTCTCTCTCTTATCTCACTCCCTCTTTTTAGCTCACTAGTTCTCAGTCTGTTTATCACCTTCAAAAATCTCAGGCTTCAAATCCATCTCTCCCACATCTTCCTTCTTCTCTGTCAGAGCGCTATAGATTAGGTTGGGCCAGTAACCAACTGAGCCTGATGCATGTTTAGAAAACTAGCTCTGCTTTTCTGTATTTAATTAAGAGTACCCAAACCTTTAGCTGAATCCTGACAGCTGGACACGGTCTGAAATACAGTAAATGAGTTTATTCGTGTGACTGCTGCAAGAATTCCTGAAACGGCAAAAAAGACACGGGTGGGTATTGTCCATTCTGCCGGTGCTCCTCAGGTGCCTTTTTGGCTGACAATGCACCAAATTGTCCTGCCTCACCTTAGTTTCCCCAGACCATTTCCTATCCTAAATTCAGCTCAACTAACAATCACCACAGCGCCAGTGCCAAACTGGATACAGTTGGCTACTTACATGTTAACCACAAGGTCATCTAAATATTGCTCTGAGCTACTCAACATACAGAAGAGGTTCTTCAGATCTGCTCTCATCCATGCAGGTGCAGAAGGCAGCTAACTATTACCATCTGCTCTCTGGAACCGAGTTTGCAGGGGGAGCCAGAAAACAGACACCTGTTTGGAATAGGATCGCACAATAAATCATTGCCAAATTGTGTTGCAAGAAGGGTATGACTGAACAAAAACTGAAAGAGGAGACAGACAACTCATTCCTCGTTAGCAAAAAAAGAAAAAGTGGGGTAAGGTGGGCAAAGCTGTTTGGGTTGTAAATTATATGGACAGTGAGGAAATTGGAAACCCAACTGTAAAGTTCAAGGAAAGGATGATACTGCTGCACTTTCTCTCAGGTCCTTTGCCATTTTACATTGCCTACTAGGAAAGCACTATTTGTTCAACATCGACTGAACGGTGGGTAGATCTACGCTGGGCTATTAGCTTTTCACAGAGGGCTGTATCTGGTTTTGTTCTTGACTTTAGGTTCCCAGTCTGCTACCGTTGCTGTAGTTTCACAGCAGGATTTGTCTTTTCTGCTGAGTGACTTCTGCCACCCTTCTTCACCCTTGCAGGAACATGCCCCTTACACCTGCATGCAGTACAGCAGCGGAAAGGTGCTTGTGCAATTAGAAACTAGACTTGCCTGCAATCCATTCTTGGCTGCTACATGAAGGTGAACTAAAATTACTTATAATTAGGACCCCCAGCATCTTGATTATAAGATTTGGCAAGATTTAAATCTTGATGGTATGATCCTTTATCAGCCTGGATCCGCTCAGATTCAGAACACCATGTAAACTTTTATTTACCTTTAAATACCTTCTCACATCAGTTAAGTTTGTGAAATTGAAGCATGTGCTTCAGGCAAAGTATTGTCCTAAGTGTTGCCTTAGACTCAAATTCTTCTTTCCTGCCTCTCTGTTATAAATCATGCTATATCTTTTCAGTCACCGCTACTTCTTTGATTTTCTAAAATTAAAGTGAAACAAACAATTGCCTCTCCGAGACATTGTGTCGTTGTGCTCTGTGAAGTGTATAGAGCACATGTTTTCCTTTCTCCATGTGACGTTATCTTTGCATTTGACTTCTGCTTGTTGACATAGACTATAATTGCAGATCCTTCTCACAGCAAATGGTGATAAATCTTCAAAGGAATGTGTCTATAGCTCTAAATTACAATGCATGGGTGTATTTTTAATACCTCAGGTTACCCTTTACCTCAGGACAGTAGGTGATTCAGGAAGTCACTAACAGAGCAGCAAGGTTATTTTGAGCAAGTTTCCTTGTGTGTGCTGTTCCTCTGGTTTGGAAGTCACAACATTATACCATAATTTAGGCTTGATTTCATAAATACAGCCTTGGCTTCCACTCTGATTCAGTCTTCCCTTACTTCACATTTTCCGCTGCCAAGCTGCATTTTTGCTTCCTTAGCAGATTGCTCTCTGCTACCTCCTGGTTTCTCTTACACCAAGTCCCTTTAGGCACCATATCACTTCTTTTGAGCTACACATCCCTTTGAACCATGGAGGAGCAGAATGGAAACTGCAGTTCAAGGAACTGGTGATTTGGCAAGACCTTGCTCATGCCATAAATCAAACTGACAATAAATCACTATCTATTATTTGATATGGCTAAAACTGAAATTCATATTGACTTTGGAACACTTTTTTTCCTTCTGTCCTGAGCAGCCATGAGTTTATTTTTTTTCTGTCCAAAAATGAGGACTGGCAATATTATTCCTGAGTATAGGAAATTAAAACATCTCTTCAACTTGTGTTCTAAACATTACTTGCCTAGGCTAATGTTTTCATAAGACTCTTATATTGTCCCACAGCTGACTAGCTTACTTAGAGGAGTGTTTCTCTTACTTCACCCTAACTTATTAATTCTGCAAAAATAGAAAAAAGTGGAAGAGGAAAAGTGATTTTCTTTCTCATTGACAGAGTAATGCTGGCATCTACTTTGAAACAAACAAACAAGGATTTGTTACAAAGCTGCCTGTGATTCAGTGTTATATATACAAATTTGTGTTTGTGCACATATCAGTTCTATGTACCTCTAATACTGAGATGATATAAAGACCACTTGGAGAATTTGTTAGCTCATAGAGTAAATAAAAAAATTATCTAGACCAAACAAATGGGGTCAAGCTTCTTCATCTTGAAGGTGAAGCAGGAATGGCGAATGCTTCCTGGATTAAGAAGCCCCGTTGAGTAAGCAAATGGAGTGTGTCCATATGTGTAAGCTAGGAAAGGAGGAAAAAATCCAAGGTTTCTATTCCGAGACTGTTTTCAAGCCTACTGGCTTGCTAATACTGTGGGTTAGATCTGGGAGTCTGAGACAACTGAGGTTAAAACTTGACCCTGGAGAATGAAAAAAAAAAATGCTGTTGAGCTGCAAGTCTGGGTTTGCTGTGCTGCTGAGATGTCTCTCTGTTATCAGTCTTGGACCTGAGGGAAGCTGCGGGTCCAGAGCACATTTCATCTGGGTCAGCAGCAGCAGCCTGGGTGTTCAACTGCCTGTGACAGGTCAGGAAATGGAGTAATTTCACATATTAAAGATCTCTGAGAACCCTGGTATCTGTGATAGCCCAGTTTAAAGGATTGCCCAGAAGCACCACACATCACCAATCAAATAGCACAGTAGATCAGCAATGACTTCTGGCATGACACAGGCTGATAGTGCCAAACAGAAGGAGGACTGTGCAGCAGAACTTGATTCCAAGATTGGGAAATATTCAAAAACGTGACTGGATTGTCAGAAGGGTGGTGTATAAATGTTTCCTCCACATGGCTGGTTGTGTGAATGTTATTTTTGGTAACAGATATCATCATTTACGGCATTGTGGAGCATTAAGTTTGCAGATGCTGCTAAGTGATACAGTGGCAGTGCTATAATTTTGTGTAAACTCAGCACTTGGTAAGTGAGGATCTTAACAGCACTGGTGCAATGTGTTCAAGTGCTCATTTGTCCCACAAAGTCTGCCAAGGCACCTCTCTCTTATTCTAGTGTGGGGAATCCCTGTAAGAAGTAATGCAGATTTATGTTTTGCAGATATTTGGGATATGGAGAAGTGGATATCCAGAAGCTACAAATTGAACCTTGCTACTTATGCTCAGGAGGCAGTTTGAATCTACATACAAAAGCTGTTTAAAAAAGTGATGGGAGAATTACTAGGCTTTGCAATGAAAGACTTACAGACTATCTGAAATTGGCTCTTTGGCACCAGTTTAATTTCAAAGGCTGTCTTTAGTTCTATTCCAGAAGAATACTCAGTAAAGTCAATTCTGTATTCCCAGCCAAGCCCAGTGGAGTCACTGGAGAACTTCTTTAGATTTCTCTTCACCCTGTGAAAAATGAATGAGTTCTGTTTGCAAAAATTGCAAATACCCAAAACTCCTGCTGTAAAATATTAACAAATAGCTATTTTTACACTGAAAGCTCTCAGGTAAGTGAGACTTTTGTGTGAATATCTTCCAGTTTTGTTCTTTTATTACTGGCTTTATATCTTCCAAAATCTGGCCTCATTTGGTCTTGTTGAAAAGAAGCAGCAAAGTGCTTGAGTGTATTGAGACTGAGCAATCATTTCATTTAGCTGTTTTACTGTGTGAGATTATGTGATGCTTACCCAGTCCACAGCAAAGCCCCTGTGGTTTCCTATTATCACATGGACTTTATGCAGTTAACCAGGCTGCATGTAGCAACTGTTTTTGCCAGTAGTACCAGACGTGCGTTAGCTGTAGCGTCACCCTTGTGCTACAGAGGGTGAGATTTAATTGAAGTTTCTTCTATGTACCCCATTATTATGAGGTCTATGAGTCAAACTTCAGGTGTTGTCTAGATTTCCATAGAAAAGCATTTTCTGTCTAACTAGGTACTTTTTTTTTTTTTTTTTTTTACTTTTCTAAGCCCCAAGGTCCGTAAATTGGGTCCAGCTTCTTCATGCAAATATAAAAGAAACTTTCAAAAAATAACCCCTGAAACCCAAATCACTGAGTTGTATTAGGATGGATTCTTGTACTCAGACCCAGTTGTTACTTAAATATAGGAACTTTGGCAAATGTTTGCTCTATAATAAGTTATTCTTTTTTGAAAAAAGGAATCAAAAGAGTTCTTTGAAGAGTATCTGAATATAAGGTTAACCAGGAGCCCAGAATAGCTTTAGGAGAGCAAATATCCACTGGTTTTGGAAAGTACAAAATATTTATAGCTGTCTAAAATACCTGATGAAATGTTCTGGTGTCCTTGGAAAATATATAGTAAATGCTTGGGGTTTTTTGGGGTGAGAGAATAAGATAGTCACTTTTAGCTAATTTGAGAAAAGCCAAGCCCTAATCCTTGTTTCCTGCTGGCAGTTCTTTGTCATGCTGCGTTATGAGAGAGTGTAAAGATGGTGAGTCAGATTTTGTAAATGAGGGGTGAGAAAAATAGGAATTGTATTTTTAGAAAAAGAAGAAAAGAAACTGAGAGACAGAAACCATTTAAAGCAAACCTGCTTTCAAAAATACTGTCTGTAGAAAAAAATGAAGGGAACACAGATTCTGCATTTCAGGCCTACAAAAACTGTTGAAAACTGTGGAAGGCTGAGAGAGAGTTTTCGTATCCTGATGTGGTCTAGTCTGGAAAAAATACTTCTGGCATCCAGAGTGTGTTAAGAAATTGATTTGCTTTATCAACATGCATAGTTTAATTGCAGATTGGAATAGATGTTAAAAGTCATTACGGCTGGGGAAGATTGTGATTTGGGATACTTTGCTGTCCATGCCAGTGGAAAAAAAAAAAAAAAAAAAAGCCTTATTTAGTTTCGCCATTTGAAAATGAGTGGCACAGTTAAAAATTGTGATACACTAAAATTAAGAACATAAAGCTAGCAAAGAAGTATGGATATAAGTAAAATTCCTCAAAGTACACCTGAATAGTTGACTCTGTCTTTCAGTTCAGGGCATAATGATTCGAATCAAATGCTAAAATCACACATTCAGATGATAATTTATATCAGCATCCAAATAAGTATGTTATTAGCTGCTTGTGTTAGATAACTTTGTTATGTAGTTATATTTACCGGCTAATTTCTGTAAGAGATACTGATTCTTGTGGGGGAATATCCATTAAAATGTGCTGATCTGGAATTAAGTACAGCTTATATATTAAAAAAATGGCATAACTTCTGCTGAACAGGAGAATACCTTATGCACAGTTAACCAACTATAAAGCCACTTTTCATATGCTTAATTTTTATGTGACATGATAAAGTTGTGATTGTTATTGATTATATCCGTTAACTTATATCAAGGTTTTTAATAGTAATTGGAAATAAAATAGACAAAACTACACTGTCATATTTTTTAATTAAACATAACTACAATAAATATATGGGATAAATCCATTTTTCTGTATATCAGATGGTGGTTTCCAGTTAACCATTTTTGTTTACTAAATAGTTTTTGCTGCTGTTTAGTGAACTGAATCTTTTGTTCCCTGTTGCCCTGTCTTTCAGGATTTTAGAGGCAGTGTGTCTCAACTTTCAGTATCTTGCTTTCATTGACAGATTGGGATAGAAAAACCAATTTTCTTTGTCCTTGTTTTCTGAATGTTGTATGACGTAGCTGTAGCACTGGGCTAAGTCAAATAACTGAAATAAACAACTGTGGGATGAGAGTGACAAAAGATATGCTGTTGCTGAGAAAACTGTATCACCTCAACATGCTTTGATTTCAGGTTCTAAGCTGATTCCTTGGCTCTTCACTGGTTTGATGTCCTTTGAACTTTTGACTGCAGATTCGGACATCTGGAACATAATTTTTCTCATAAGTATGTGTAATCTGCTGTAGACAGCTCAGGGTTTTCACAGGTGTAATATCAAAATTAATTTGCATTAGATCTGTTCTAAAGGATTTTTTTTTAATTAAAAGCATATTTTAATTTATTCTGCTTAAGTATTAACAGTATGGAGAGCTCAGAAGCTGTGGCACATATTGGAGAGAACTGTGGAGAACTCCAGACTGATACAGATCCAGCTCTGCCCACACCCCCATGCTGCGCTCATCACATTGGACAGGCGTCCCAAGCAAGTGTTGGACAACTTGATTAACAGCTGTTTCCTCTTAGCATCTTCCATGCTGTCACCTAGAAGAGCAGCATGCAAAGTGGAAGGTTTTGTTGTGAGCTCTTTGTATTTTGCACATATATATACAGTTTATACACATATATCCGTTTTCTTCAACATGCCTTAAGCTAGAAAAGGCACCAATTTACATGGCTACATATTGCTTTAGATGCTTCGCTTTGGGCTCCCTTTTTAAGCACAGACAGGTGATTTAAAACCATGAACACCTTAAAATAGCTACATAATGCCTCTAGTCCTGCGTATGATCTAATTTATGCTGGCTATTAAACAGGCATTATTCACCAGTTTTTCCTGACATTCCAACTTTTCAGAAATCCATGCAGCATACAAATCAGATTTCTAAGATTAAATTTAACCTTTGAATGTGTGTAGACTCTCTTACCTCTTTTTCTTCTACTTCTTGACCCTAAGGAGTCCTTGTACACCGCTTCCCAGGGAGCTGGAGCAATCCTTAAGACAGCTGAGTAGTGAGAATTTCTGAAGAAAAGTGGAGAATTGCCCAAGCAATTGCTGTAGGTGTGGTATGAATTGTTGCTACTATGTAAGCCTTTGCTTCCAGTTATCTGGTTTGTATATATTTGTGATGCATGAGTTATACAACTTGGCTTTTTTGATTACTTAGTAAAATACAAATATGTAAATGCAGGTAACATCCCCAACACACCGCTTGCAGTTCTTATCTACTGCAGCACATTTTCTGGATTTTACTCCTTCCAGCGCTGCTGGTAGTAAGTGTTGATTTGAAAAAGAAAACAAGAAATAATTCTTCATTTCAATAATTCATGGAAAATGAACTGAAACTATGATATCTGTGACACATGAGAACACACATCTCAAACTGTGTTATTAGTATTCAGTGCTGGGACTGTAGCCCTGGAACATATGCTTAAAACATTGCTAAGCCCCTCTGGAATACCATTTCAATAGAAATTCAGTAATCTGTTGAAATAAGTCAACACAGAAAATTATGATATAATTGGAGCTCTTTAATTGCCTGTTACGTCCTTTAGTTGATCCCCTGAAACAATGTTATTAGTATTTAATGTGAAATTTCTGCAGTAGAAAAGGTGAATTTATTGGGTGAAAGGACAATCTTCCATTTCACAAAATACAACTGGCAGATGGAAACATGAAATAAAGTGCCTCCTGCCAGCTTTTACTATACCTGCTCGTAAACTTTCCTGCCTTAAGAACTAAAAAGAGTTTCTTTGGGACACTTAGCATTTACTGAAGGATCTGCTCTTCCTCCACCTTCACAGTGATGCAAGATTTTTATAATTTTTAATATATTATACAGCACTTCAGTGAAAAGGGTGGTTGAGTGGAATAGTGTAACTCTCATTGGTAACACATGCGCATACCAAAGCTTGTCAGAGGCTTCTGTGGTGTTTAGGTCCCTCAAAGAATAATTCCTTAAGTAGGATATAAGAGTACAAAAGGTTTACTGCTGCCTGAGTAGAGCCTGTATACTCCAGCTTGTTTTACTAACTCTCTCCCCAGGTTTTCAACTCCATGCCCAATCACCAAGCCCAGGCTCCCCACCTTGCTTCTGGTTGTGGAGCTGTGAAAGGGCAGACACCAGCTCCTACGCGCAAGGAGGGCTGTGTTATGAGAAGACACATTCTCCAAATGCAGCAGGTTTCAGAGCCATGCCATTTCGAGCAATTCCCTTATGTGGAAGCGTGCTTTTATCTCAGATTTTCCACCACCGCCTTTGCTCTCAGCACCCTAGTCCATGAGTATCATACTGTCACGTAATCTAGTTTTGTGAGCAGGTGCAGCCTCAGATGACTAGATATGGGTTTTCTCCTCCAAATACAAAAATGTTTTTTCCTCCTCCTCCACCCCACAATATACCTCTGTGAGGACCACAGCAGGTTACATTCAGTCCTGGATCCCAAGAGCTTTTCTCTGCAGACAAATATTTTACAGTTTGAAAGTCCATTGTTTCACATCATGGTGGGTTAGAAAAAGAAGACTTAAACAGCTACATTTTCTCCACCTCCTGGAGGCACCTGCAGAGCCAAAGTGTTGGTCTTCAGCTCTGCACAGAGGCAGTTTGTGAATGGGTGGTTCCTTCAAGAGGACTGTAAGATTTCATTTGTGCTGGGCAAAGTTACACAACGGGTCCTAGCCCCAGGTATTTACACAAAGCCCCTGCTGTACGCGTGGGAATACTTACTTAAGTTCAGTTATCTGTTAACTTAAGCACACGGTCAGGTGTTCCACAGAAACAGGCTGATGCCATTTCTGTGATGGCCAGAGGCTCCTATGCTGTTCTACCTCATCGGTAAAGGTTTGTAAGAAAGGATCCCAGTATGATTTCAATGGAGTTGAATGGAGTATTTTAAAGGGGCTGTTAGTATATTTAAATGTGGAAGGGTTTCTGTAATAAATACAGACTTGCAGAAAACATGGTGTGGAGCACTGTTCTTTTGGTTTCTTCTGAGTGGCGCTGACATCCTGTCAAAATGTTCTTCAAGAGCTCACTACGAATGTGCACTGTTTAAAAAGCAGTCTTCTGCAGGCATTTTGGCTACATATTAAATGATGCATTATATAAAAGTTAGTGGTGGTTGTTAGGCTTTCACTGCTGTAATTTTGGAATGGCTAATACAGCCTGAATATTTTTTATCATCTCATTAAAATTCAGCATTCCAGGGTCTCCTTAAATTTTTTTAGGTTATTGAGGAGCAAAGGATGTATTGTCTAATAAAGTTTTTCATTTGCTGTGTTTTGTATTATGGTATGAAATAACAGTACAACATCATTAGTGGATGTATTTGTCGAGACTACATAAATTCTATGAAAACAACCAGGGTTTTAAAATCCAGCACAACCACCTTATGGCTTTCTCATAAGACTGAACAGCAGATGTGAGGTCTGCTTTACAACACCCCCCCAAAACGAGTTAGAACCATCAGGGAACAGCTGCTGACTGGGTGAAATTCCTGTGCACCCCAGCTGCCCGCACCAAACCCTCTGCACTTACTCCCTTTGGGAGTCACTTTGCCTTTTCTACCACAGGGTTTTTAAGGTGGATGTGGAGCAGAGAAGGCTGGGAAGAAGCAGCCCTCTGGGGTGAATGCCAATAGGAATTTGCAGTGTGAGAGGGGCCCTGAGAAACTCCAGGCAGAAAAAACCTCCTGAGTGGAGTGCCCCGTGGCATAGCAAGAGGACACGGCAAGCAGAAAACCCAAGCACAGTCTCCAACTCACTCAGCAACTTAGCAAAAGTGTCTCTGTTGAACATGTAAGAGGGTTTAAGACCATCAGACTCCTTGGCTGTACTCAATTGTCAAATTTTGCAGTTTTCTGGGAATGTGGGATCTGTGCATGGCTTCAAACCCTTTGTATGTATTGTGTGCTGTTAGGTTTACTTTTAAAACTTGGAGTGAGGAGGGAACATTTCAGCAAAAGTGTTGCATTTCTTTAGCTAATAATTGACAAGCTTTAACATGCATTTTCTATGGTAACTGAGAGGATTTATATATATTTATATATATATATGTTGCCTTTGATGTCAAAGTTAACTTCATCCCCATCTGCAATTACTCATTTCTTTCTCACTTCTATAAAGTCCTGCCTTATCCATTGTGTTAAGTGAATGTTTAAGGAGCTGGACTGTAACCAGATAACTGAAGTGACAACAAACTGCAGCATTTGGGCAGAAGCAGGTTGCCACAGATAAGGGCAATAGCAAGAACTTGTAGTTGTTGCCACCACCCCCATGCTGCTACACTCTGAGCTAGTTAGTGAGATGGAGGACACATTGTCAGCACATTTGGTATTGGCTTTCTTCTCCACAGTTCTACAGTGCTTGTACACGGGTCTCAGATCACCTGCCATGATAACTCCAGGATGTTAAACACAATCAATTTCATATAAAATCTATGCTGTGAACCTTCTTGGTGTAGGCACTTGATTTCTGAAAGTGCTGACACTTCAGACAGCTGACACAAAACAATGTCTTGAGATGGTTCAGTTATGTACAGGAGCTCCTTAGGCTATTAAGGAAATTGGCATGAGAAATTATAGACTGTGAACACTAAAGTCAAATCCATGGGGAAAGAAGGCAAGTCTTTTGATTATTCTCACCCCTGCTCCATGCAGTAGGTTCCTCAGGGCCTTACTCCAGAGCTTAAACTATCCACCTAAACAGTACTTCTTTCACAAACCTGGAACGAGTATGTCTCTTGACCAGTAATGCTGGCCTGCAACAAAGTGGTGCAATGAGGCCAGGACCCTCCAAGGCAGCACATTTTCCTTGGGTGCATCCTGTTCAGGGATGTGACAAGCGGCAGTGCGCTGCAACAAGGCCCCCCTGCCAGTTTGAGGACATTGAAGAAACCCTTATGAGGGTAAAAACTTCTTGCAGTGCTTTCCTCCCTTCCTTTCCATCCAGTGGTTTAGTTTGTTTCTTTTTATTCTTTAATCTGACTTTACTTTTTTGTTTGTTTTTTTAATCTCACATGCTAACTGCTTTATGTTGATAAACACAGAAAACATCAATGAGTGTATATTAAGTAGGATGGGAAAATGACACCCACAACTCCTGGACTGTTTTTTATGATGTGTTTGAAATGTTGCTAACCTAAGGACCACACAGCTGCTCACTCACTCCTGCCTTCCCAAGCGGGATGGGGAGAAAAACTGGGAAAAAAGGTAAACTTCGTGGGTTAAGGTAAGAACAATTTAGTAATTGAAATAAAATATAAAAATAATAATGATAATAACAACAACAACAATAATAATAATAATAATAATAATAATAATAGGAATAATAATAATAGGAATAATGAAAAGGAGATGGAAGGGAAGAAGAATAAAATCCAAAAGGAAAAAAACCCTAAGTGATGCACAGTACAACTGCTCCCACCCACTGACCGATGCCCAGCCAGTCCCCAGGCAGCGACCAGCAGCCCCCAGCCAGCCTCCCCCAGTTCATACACTCAGCATGATGTCCCATGGTATGGAAAGTCCCTTCGGCCAGTTGGGGCCAGCTGGCCTGGCTGTGCCCCCTCCCCATTTCTTGTGCCCCTCCAGCCCTCTGGCTGGCAGGGCCTGAGAGACTGAAAAGTGTTTGACTGCGTATAAACATTGCTTAGCATCAACTGAAACCATCCCTGTGCCTGCAACATTGTTCTCACACCAAATCCAAAACACAGCACTGCGCCAGCTACTGAAAAGAAAATGGACTCTGTCCCAGCCAAAACCAGGACAACCTCCCAGACTCACTGAAGGGCTTATAAAATGTATGTGGTTGTGCATGGCTATGTGTATATATATATATACACATATAGATACGCTCATATGCACCATACGTACTCACATATACATATTTTTATGACATTTTTATCCTCCAGATAACATATATTTTTTTACTGTGGATAATTTGATACATTCTCTACATCTAAATCCTGCTTAAATTTTGCCTGACTCAGGTTAAAACTTCTGTAAACTGTTCATAGTCTCAGGGGGAAAAGAGAAACTAAGGAAAAAATACTGAGAACCTGAAAGACACTTAGCAATCGCCTAAATTCTGGCTTTAAAGAAAAGGAAATATAAGCATGTAAAGCATGTGTGCCATCTGCATCCCTCCCTGGCCCATGAGTATCCTGCAAACCAGCACTGTACAGGAATGTTTCAGCCGCCGCCCTCCTGAAAACCTTCGCTTTCCTTCTGTCCTCTAATTCTTAGACCCTCTTGATCTTTTGAGCTCCTTGAAACAGAGGGACAAGACTTGTCATCTGTCACATGAAAGGGAGACCGGCAGCCCTGGGGCAGTAGGTGACCTGTCTTCTCTTGCTTCTGCTCAGCTCCTGCTGGGAAAAGCAGTGGCATGAAGTGGCTTTATAGAGAAAACTCCCAGGACTCTACTTACAGCTCAGGCTTTGGTGAGTTGCTCTCTATGGTGTATAACTTTTGACCAAAATCAGTATTAAAGGATATATTAATGTGCAACTCTCAGAGTCAAGTGTTTATGATTCCAGGGAGAGCTCCTATCTTTCTATTTCTCTGCGTAAGTGAAGATGGGACAGTGACATAACCTGTACGCTGTCACTTAGTCTGGGATGGGCTGTAGTCTGTTTAGAAATCAGTTCGTGTGCTTGACACGAGATTTATCTTCACTGTTGATTTCTTCCAGTCTATGAGCTATTATTAGCAACTTAAATGCAAGTAATGCAAATCTGATCAAAATTTTGGAAAAAAATAAAGAATTAAATGGGAGCAAAGGTAAACTAATTGTAGAACACAAGTTCAACTCGTGAGGAACTCTAGTGAGGAACAAGAAAACACTGTGAATGGTCTGCTATACCTTTTGCAGCACAGGTGATGCTTTTTATGATGATCTTGAGGAAAACTGAGTTCTTAAGCAAAGTAGTACACCCATGAAAATCTAAGAAATACTGTTTGAAGGGATATTGTGAAAAATAGCAGTCCTATAATCACCCGGTGTGCTGCAGACAATTACACAGATTAGATGCATGTATCTTAGCATTAGTGTTTTATTTTGAGAAGATTTCCATAGTTAACTGCCAGATGCTTGAAATGTCATTTTTGTTCTTGAAATATAACTGGAAAAACCACTGATTAAGAGCTAACACTGTAATCATATACATAAAACATATATATGATCTCATATATTTGCTTTTCCTTTTTTTTCTCTTTTTTTCACAGAATTAGTAACCTGGAAAGGTAAGGTTCTACTTGTGCTTCTGAAACAATGTAATGGATGCCCTTGTATTTATATATATATAAGGGACTTAACCATCAAAACATGTTGGGTTTTGTGGGGTTTTTGTTGGGTTTTTTTTTGCTTTACATGTCTGCACTGATGTTTTCAGTGGGGTTTTCCGACTTATTTGCTCAGGTACTAATCTGGTACTGAATGAATGAACTGTTCATTCTGAATAGAGAATACAATACAAAGTAAAATAGATTTCTGAAAGCATTTTGTGCACAGAATGTGATTAACAAGCAGTCAGGTACTGGAAACTCATTCACTCCCCCTACCTTGTTACTGGGTAGCTCCGTCATGCTGCTGTGCATGGATTGAAAGTCATTCATTTTTTTACAGAAAGATAAGCTTGAAGCTGTGTGTGCATATGTATGCCTGTGGATAGTTCCCCCTCCCCACCAGCCTCCTGGAGTTTATTAAATCCACACAGTGTAAATGGAAGGAAAGAACCAATACATATTTTTTTCATTAGATGGAGGAGGGTTTCATATTTTGAGACTTCTGCAGTTAATAGATTTTCTTAAATTTTCTCATGGCATCTTTTGGCAGCTCACATATTTTGAGATTTCATTTACTTTTCCAGCTGTGCAATTTACATTCTGGTAGTACATGACGGACAGCAGTTCTTGACTTTAGACAGTGGCAGTAGAGGATTAAATTGCCCATCCAGTTCCTCCTGAGACTCTGGATTTTTTTCAACTTTAAACAGGCTACATCAGGACTTTCAAATTCTAGTGCTGAGACACTCTTTTAGTATCCTGCATTCTTCATGAAAAAGCTAATAGGCCAAGAGGAGGTCTGAAACCAGTGTGTTACCATTTCCACAGGTGTTAATGACTTGCACTATTAAGAAGAAATTGTGCTATGAAAGGGAAGCTCATGGTAAGCATCAAGGAAACTAGTTGCCTGGGTGTTCATACAGGGGTGAATTTCCAGAGAAGAAACAAAAGTTGACGAGTACTTTCCCTTCCAGCAATGCCTCTTCTTTATAAAGGCAAGTTGAAATAAGCTATTAACTTTCTAATAAAGTCCCTCTCAGACTGGGTATTATTCCTCCATGTCACGAGGTGCCATGTATCAGATACCAGAGGCTTGCTGCTTCCCTACGTTGCCAGTCTTCTGATGCCCTCTCAGAGCCTGTGCTTCACATAGGCTGACACGAGGAATTGTGTTGGCTGGATGATTTTAGTTAGCTCAGCAAGCACTAACCTGGCTTTACTTGGATAACTTGACCAGCTATGAATAAGATTCCCTTTCCATTGCAAAGCTTTGCTGTCCCTGTCTGCTTCTCAGGCTTTGCAACAGAAAATGAATTTTATTCATAGTTGAAGGAACAGACAGGGACAGCAGGTGCAAAACGCAGAAGAGCATAGCAGTATGACATAGTCTAGAGCAGGCCACTGCTATTATCGATTGTCACGGTCAAGCGATGGACCCAGATAAGGACAAGTTTTCTAGTTTATCCTTTGTCCAGTCTTCATCACTGCTCTCTGATTGATCAGTGCTATAGGAAAACAAGGTGCTACAGAAAAAGCCAGTGGGTACATTCCTCTGAGGTCTAATTATGCAAATGGAAAAATCATAGGGCAACTAATCTTGATTTACTAATAAGCATTGAATACTGTGCTGGTGAAAAGTAACAGAAGGTCTCTGTCTCCTTTTTCTGAGTTTGGAGACAAAACCACAGTAACCTGAAATGGTCTTTCTTTGAAAAAAAACCCAAACAAACAAACCCAAACCAAAAAAATCCAAACTATTGCTGCAAGTTTCATTTATTAAAATAGCTGCAACGATGTTTTCATACAGAACAAAAATGTTATTTGTGGGTGTTTGTTTTCTTTGTCTTTCAATGATCTGTTCTGTACAATGTGTGAAAAATAGAAAACATTGTTTACAGTCACACAAATTGTATCAGCCTCTATGTGCTGCCTGTTCTCACAGGCATTGTATTGCTTCGCAGCCTCCTTTTCAGTGGGCCTGAAATGCCAACTCAGGGGTGCACGAGGAGTTGCTGTAAAGCTCCTGTGATGCTGCAGAGCATTGGCACTGCGGATGCTTGTTTTATGTAAAAAAAAAGGCGGCGGTGCTGGAGGACAGGACACGATGTGCTGACCAGGGTGGCAGGAGGTTGGACTCACTGGGTAGGATAATGAGTCTTTTGGAGGCTGAAATGAGGTTTCTAAATATGAACTGAAGAGCTCACATGTGTCCTCTCTTTCACAAGTGCTGAGCATACATTGCTTTAATGGCTGTTGCTAGGGCTTTAGCTTTCTGAAAGGGAGTTAGAAGAAATAGATTAGCCCAAACTTGGTTGGCAGCCAGAACTGGGAAAAGCAAAGTGTCCCCATGAAGGGGATTTGGTCCAGCACTTTACACTCATGATAAATCTGGCAATCACTGGCAAAATTACCCTGTTGGCAAATAAATTAGCAGGGGGTACATATCAGTAGGTTCTGTTTTGTTCCCCTTACCACTAACTCAGTATTTAAAAGGTCAAGAGATTTGGGTTGATTTAGTATGGGGTTATTTTTGTGGTTGTTCACTGTTGTTCTTTTTTTCAGGTCTTAGTAGGACAGTCTTCAGAGCCTTCTGTCCTGGTTTTGGCTGGGATAGAGTTCATTTTCTTTTCAGTAGCTGGCGCAGTGCTGTGTTTTGGATTTGGTGTGAGAACAATGTTGCAGGCACAGGGATGGTTTCAGTTGATGCTAAGCAATGTTTATACGTAGTCAAACACTTTTCAGTCTCTCAGGCCCTGCCAGCCAGAGGGCTGGAGGGGCACAAGAAATGGGGAGGGGGCACAGCCAGGCCAGCTGGCCCCAACTGGCCGAAGGGACTTTCCATACCATGGGACATCATGCTGAGTGTATGAACTGGGGGAGGCTGGCTGGGGCCTGCTGGTCGCTGCCTGGGGACTGGCTGGGCATCGGTCAGTGGGTGGGAGCAGTTGTACTGTGCATCACTTAGGGTTTTTTTCCTTTTGGATTTTATTCTTCTTCCCTTCCATCTCCTTTTCATTATTCACATTATTATTATTCCTATTATTATTATATTTCAATTATTAAGTTTTTCTTATCTTAACCCGTGAGTTTTACTTTTTTTCCCAGTTCTTCTCCCCATCCCACAAGGGGTGTGGGGGTGTGAGTGAGCAGCTGTGTGGTACTTGGTCATCAGCTGGGATTAAACCACAACACCTTCTCTGCTTGGATTCCTTTTTGTCCTCCTGTGCAGGGGTAACATCGGGTGAAGGGTGCTCCACCACAGAGCTACCCTGCTGCGGACACCTGGGCAGGTCCAGGGTGAGGGCACAGCGGGGGCCGAGCTCAGATTTGTGCTGATGATAGTCTTCTCCCTACTAACATTGGGAACTTGCTCTTTTTTGAACAGCACACCATTTTCCAGTTGTGTAATTCGCCTTCCTAACAGAAGAAACTTACATTTATGGACTTTCAATTGAAGGGAAGACCCTGCTTGCTGCTTGTTTGGAGGGGGTTGTGGCAGCTGTGGTTTTTGCTGTAACATTAGGCAGGAGTGGGAGCAGTCACACTCTGATCACAGCAAAGCTTGTCTGAACGCTGAGTATCCTCCTCCTTTTCCCCTGCTGTCAACAGAATAATTGTGATCAAAACTGACTCAGAAATCCATTCTTCTATTGTTTGTCTAAAATCTTCAAATGTTAATTGCTTAATGATTGAAGAAACTTTTTTTGTTCTTTTCATTAATATAGTTATTTTTTAGAAATCCAGGAATTAATTGTGCTAAGAGCTGACTTTCTTCTCTGCAAGGGAAAGTAGAAGATCAACTTGTCTCCCTGACTGTAAGATTTCGTTGCTTTCTAGCACTGCAGCTGTCATGATATGCACGTCTGTTTTCTCAGAATGACACGCACTTGGAACTCAGTACAATTGCGTCTGTCATTTTTCTACCCACCCAGAGACACCTGGGGTACAAGTTTCTCTTCAAGCATTTAATCCCCAGAATAACATGCAACCACCATGCCAAATGCCTTGTTTTCTGTAGCTAACACTCTTCCCTCAGCTGTGTAAGAACTGGTTCACCCTTTCTCAGCATAATGAATGTGGCAGATAGGGAAAGGCAGTAGCTGGAAACATGAACGGAGGGTAAAATCCCGTGCTGTTTTCATTATCCTGACCTGTCACAGTGTAGCTGCAACAGCTCCCAGCTGAAATAAATGTAAAGAGAAATGGATGCTGTAAATAGTCTTTTCTAACTGCAGTGAATTCAGTTGTCATGATCTTTTCTGGTCCCCAGACACAGAACACATTCTTGATTAAATCCTCTTAATACGAGTTGGGGTGGCAGCCTAAAGAAACCAAATCAGATTTTCAGGTGGTTTAAACTAGCATAGCTCTGACCAAAGTGGGGATAACAGTTTTACACTTACTCAAGCTGAGCTCTGCCCATGCCGAGCAACAGCACAACAGCCAGGACATACCTCCTGGATGATGCTAACTTTTTTTTGTTCTGAAATACTTTTGTACCCCTTTCCCCAGTTAAAACCTGCGTTACTGATATGCTCTCCTCAGCCAGGGTACTGCTCAGCATAGGCAGGGGCAGGAGGTGGAAGGGGAAAATCCCAGGGTAGGCTTGCAGAGCTGCCCCCCAGCCTGTATGGGCAGGGAACCCTAATGAAACCCATCACCATGGGGCAACTGCAAGCCCGGGTTGTACCCTGGGGGCCTCCTCAGCCCCATGGAAGTTCAGCTCCCGGCACTGCCCAGAGGCAGGGAGAGTACAACCACCTTCACTGCTTCTCCCAAGCCTGCAGCCCTTGAATGCTGCACCCCTCTGGGGCTGTGACTCCTACTCCTTAGCTCGTGTAATCACCTCTGACAGCATTGAGGGAGTTGCTTGCAGGAGAGCAGTAAATTCACTCTCTTTATGTGCCACGTATGAAACTTTCTGTTCCAATGTTACCAGCAAGATTATTGTAGGTGTGTTCCTTGCACAGGTAGCTGGGATTGCATCACCTGAAAGCTACCTTGTTTTAACACTTCAGAATAACCCTTCAAGCATGTGGTTTTCATTATTCTCTTTTCTTTATCCTGAATAGCAGTTTTCTCTGTAAAATACTGACTTAGCAAATCAAGAAGTTACACCTAGATTTCTCCATAAAAATAAAGCTTTCATATTGAATGTGGGCTTGGGGATTCAAAACACAGTGTTAATGTCACATTTTATTGTCTTTATTGATGATCAAAGTTATCACACATCATGCTTTTAAAAGAGAGTTGGTGGAGCTAGCTCCCTCTGGGATACCCATTTTAATTCATGGTTATTTATTCTTTCCTTTCCTTCTATACAGACCACTTCTTTTTTCTTTTTCTTTTTTTTTTTTCTAAACTAATATGTATCTATACTCTAATGCAGCCATACCTACCATACAGCTATTTGCTCATAAATCTACAATCCACTGCTGACTCATTATTTCAGACACTGAACAAAATTGTTTCAATGAATTATGTCAATACGTGCTATTTCAGAGGCTGTCTAAAGCCAGTTCCTAAAACAAGCTGAAAAGCAGCACAGCCTTGATCACTGATTTGCATTAGAGAATTTTGACCAAACATTTGCAATGAGCCTGGTGTTTCCATTTGCACAGCCATTTAAAACTCAAGAAATTTCAGCCTAAAACTACTATAATGGGGTAGGGAGACTGGTTACACCATGACGTGGCTTCACTAGTGACTATTCTTTGGATTGCCCAAATCAGCCTCAATGTATCAATGACCATTGACAATTAAAAAAAAAAAATTGTGATTTCTGCTGTGCAGGGCTTTTTTCTTCCACCATAAAAAGATAAAAAATGGAATTTCATCTTTTTGGTTATATTTGAATACAGATACCTGTATCAAATAGCTATTTACTGCCCTTTCTCTTTAGTAACACTAAAATAGTATTTGGGGAAAAAAGTCCATCAAGGCCTCACTTAAGTACTAATGAGCTTTTTATTCAGTATATGTTTATGACACATGGCATCATGAGTTTGGCTTGTCCACTCAGTGTTCAGAGACTTTTTAAGGTACAGCAGCTCATGTTTCCAATCAAACCAACTGGTATTTTGATTTTGAAGTAACAAATACCTATAGTGAAGCACCAATGAGTGATTTAAGTGCCAAAATAATTCACTGAATTTTTGGAATCTATATATTTGTAGAATTTGTTACTGGAGGGGAGGGGGGAGGGTAAGAAGTGAGATATATCCAGTAATTTAATGAGTGACTAACAAATTCCAATTAGGAACAAAATTCATACCATTAAAAGTTCATCTTAGGTATTTATTTTAGAATAATGTCCTATAATAGAATGTTCAGCCTCACAAAGAACAAAATTTTAAGTTGGTCTCTAAGAGATGAATGATTTAGCTGGTTTCAATGCTGTAGAAAACAGTGTGCTATTTTAATAATGACATCCAGTCTTACATACATGTACTGTGAAGACTTTTAGCACTGTGATAGCACTGTGACATTATTTATGTATTTGCTATTCAACACCAGTAAGTATATGATGGTCCATTTGTACGTTTATTAAAAAAATCAAATCCGACTAAACAATTTGTTCTGCAGCCATATAAGTGTGAAGATGTAGAGCCAGTGTACACTTTGAGCAAGGAGAAACAGGACTGAAGGCAGTGCAGAAAAGTTCAGCTGACTTATACCAAGCAAACTAACATTATCACAGATGTCATTCTCTGTAATTCATAGAGCAGTTTGCGTTTCTGTTAGGTTGAATCAGTCATAAACAGAGAATAGGCTGTAACGTTACATGAGCGTACAACTCTTAACTTGAAGGACAGCAACAGAAAATGATTTATTTGTGTTAATAATGGCCTTCAGATATTTATGGAAATAGATGGAATGGCTGTTTTTGAGCTGTCAGGGTTGGCAGAATGAGAGTCAAGCTTACTATTCAAGATGCGGGTTTTGCAATGCCTATTTTATTTAGCAAAGAAAGTTGGTTAGCTTGCAGTGGAACACAGTCACAGCCTTCACCCAAACGTTTGCTACCTGTGACAGTATATCACTGCCTGAACACAGCACTGCTGATGACTGAGCTGCAGACAGCCTATGGCAGGAAAACTGGGCAATCCAGAAGAGTACTGATAATGAGTTACGATGCCATTACCTGTCATGAACTCCATTCAGCTGGAGCTCTACAAGTTATGCAAAGCCAAAGTCAAGCGGTAGGCCTGAAGAAGACCAAGAGACCTTGAAAACTATCGTGGAAGAGCGACTTGTCGATTTTATAGGGGAATTCTCTTTGTAATTTGAAGCTTGATGCTACTGGTGAGCTCAGAAGGACTGTGAGGAAGGAGTTTTATTGCAAATATTTTTGCCAAGGGAACAGAAAAACAATCACCCTTGCATGTCTGATTTATAATTAACAGGAATAAAACTCTAATCACAAATGTAGCTGCCACATCTAGGCATTGATATAAATATTTTATGGAGTGCTTCAAAGTTGCATATAATGTGTATTGTAAAATTTGGGTATTATAGTAAATGAAGTTATAAACCTTTAAACAAGAAATTTTGGAGTCTCACATTTACAGAAACACTGATGTGTTTGAACAATGATCCCGTCGTAAACTACAGCATGTAACAAAAAATGCTTATCTCTCTGCAGAATATGCAGGAATATAAACTTCTCATAAAATTAGTAAAAATGGAAAGCTGAAGGTTGAAAGGACTTTAAACTTTACTTTCTGAATCCTGCTCTCAAATATATTCACAAATGATACTTACTGTTTTAAGATGTAAGCTATTCTTTAAGAGGGGACGTCACCCAGGTTATTCCTAGGTCAGATTGTAGCCTGAGGAACTTCATATGACCTGTTCATAGGCAGGTCTTCTGCACCTTACCCATGGAAACAGAGAACTGTCACAGAAATGCCATCATACCCGTTTGCATTTCTGTCAGTGGCTTACCTGAGCAGTACATAGATTTGAAGGGCCACATACTACAGGACACCTCAGCTGTAAATGAGTGGAAAGCTTC
Organism: Falco cherrug; assembly: GCF_023634085.1. Classification (NCBI taxonomy): domain Eukaryota; kingdom Metazoa; phylum Chordata; class Aves; order Falconiformes; family Falconidae; genus Falco; species Falco cherrug. The sequence continues at coordinate 47,456,123 of NC_073699.1, read as the reverse complement.
TGGGAAGCCGGGTCACTCCAGCGCTGCTGCGTGGGAGCCTAAAACACCGCACGCTGGCTGCCGCAGTGAGCCCCCGAGTTGCAGGGTTTCACTGTGCACAGAGGAAGCTTGGGGTTATGAGTAGCCTGATTTCCAGAGGCATGAGTTATGTGTGTCACTCCAGCTAGCCCCGCTGAAAGTGCCGGCCCTGCTGTGTAATCTGTGTGTCTGGCAGATGGCATAAGTGATTAGTATTGATTAGTAGAGGGTCTGAAAGATATCTGCCTGAGAGTGGAGCAGAAGAGAGCAGGCAGACATCTGCACAGCCGCCCACAAATACTGCAAAGAGGATCTTCCCATGTCCTTACCATGGCTGCCTCAAAAGTTATTGTGTCTTACATTATTGGTAATTAGAGGCTCTGTCCAAAAAGCCATTAAGTGCTCATTCCTCCTCCCTTCCTTCTCCCTTTCCAGGACTGAATAGATGCTGCTAAACAGTCATAACATTTCGTACTAGAGATACTGCAGCCAATAACAATGCAGAAGGAGGGATTTTTAGAAACCCCGAAGGCCACTCAATTATTATTGTATATAATATATATATAATGTATTGTTGGTGTATACAGTGTATATATAATATATTAATCTATATAGTGTATCAAATCGGGGTTCTGGATAAAGTTCTTGTTAATGACATTACAGGACAGGAAGAAAAAAGTGAAACCTGACATCTAAACAGGCCTGCCAGAAAAGGTAGGCAGATGGGGGAAAGAGGTAGCAGAGGACACAGTAAAGTGTAAGATTAGTAAATATTTTTCTTATCTTGCAGCTAAATAATAATTTTTCCCTTTCTCCCCTTCTCCCATCCCGGGGTTAATTAATAAATGATTTTGTTTCACTGCAAGGACAGTTGTTTTCTAATCTGAAAAAATCCTCTATCACAATTTCATGTAAATATATGTCAGCTCTTGCAGGAAACTCTTTGCCCTTCATAACCATTTCACGACTATTCTGGCCAAACTGGAAATGTCAGGATTGGAAAGGGGGACTGGAAGTCAGGGTCTACCTTGCAGGACTTCTCTTAGTCCTGATAAAGACACTGTAGGAAAATTATGTTGCTGAACTGCACTGTGTTATCGTTTCCCTCTTTTGTGCAACAGACTTCAGAAGAATATGGACGTTGTCCTGTCTACACAGAAATATTGTAATCTGATGTCACCCTCCCAGCAGGAGAACTGGGGTAAATGAATGACAGATCAGGGCAGGAGAGCATGCAGTGGTCCCCTCCAGCAGGACCATGGCTGGATGGCCACACCAGGACCAGTGCACCCAGCCCTGCAGAGCAAGGAGACAGCCTGGAGGCAACACCTCTGAAGGCCAGGAGAGTCTTAAAAGCTTTCTGCTCCTTTGAAACGTCTGGTTGCTACTTCTCACTCACTTTGGACCTGACCCTTCCTATTCAATGTGTATGGACTGGGAAGTGTACACAGTAAAGCTGGTTTTGTGCCTCTGTGAGGGGACCTGGGTCCCTTCTCAGCATCCCATTGCTGGTACCGGGAGCACTGCAGGGCTGGTGCAAGCACAGTGGTGCTCACCTCTAGGCTGGGGAGCGACAGAAAAGGGACAGTCAATTACACTGTTTTTCACTGGTTGTGCCTGGCACTTCTAAGCTGAATTCTGTGTATAGTGAACTGTGAAAAAACCTGTATATCTAAGGGGACTTCCTATCCTCCCTCCAGTCTGCCACCTTAACAGCACTTGTGCCCTTTAGCAATGATTTTGCTGCTTTTTCCATATTTTCAGGCAGTTTGCTAGCCTTCAAAAGCTTGCAAACTTAAAAACCTTCAAAAGCCTACAAACTTACAAAGCCTTCTTCCATAAAGGTGGTATATGAATTTCTCCTAGCCAACAAAAACCACCACCAAGGTCCTCTTTTAGAAAAGGGGCACATGGTGGATAGAGCTACTACTATGCCATGAGCTTGGCCTTCTAATTCTATGTACATAATTCTATGTGTGAATAGTAGGAAGTGGGGAAAATTATGAAATGTGGAATTACGTGAAGAAGTTTGCAGGTCAAGAGAAAATGGTGTAATTCATCTAACAGAAAAAAAAAATCAAGCAAAACTGGGATGATCTGTTTGTCTAGATAGATATCCTTTTCAGGCTTTTAATGTGAGGTGTAGTATTCTTTCTAATGGGAATTTGAACACCAAAGGGTTCTCCCCTAAACACCAGAGCACTGCAAAGAACTCAGTATTAATGAGGTTTAGCCGGTCATTCTTGGATCTACTAGTAGAAGGGGAGCAAAGAGGAAAGAAGCCATGCTTGGCCTTGTGTGCCATATCTTTGCACCCAAAAACATGCGTCATATTGGCTGACAACTCAATCAAACAGAGCCAGAGCTATTTATCTCCTGTGAACACTAAATTACATAGCTTTTAGCCTACAGATGTGAAATCCTCAAGTAATCATGATAATACAGCTCCTGCAATTGAGCAAGCTCAGAGTTCATTAGCCTATGTGCATTCATGGAAAGCCTGTGATATTTTATCAGGAAAGCATTCACAGTAAAGAGCTAAGTACCAAAGTAATCCATATTGTCAAGCATTTCCCAAGGAATTGGTTTCTGGTCTTTAAGCTAGAAATGGAGAGATTTCTAGGAACTTGGCTGTAACAAGAAGCAAAAAGGGTGCTACCTATTCTTTAAATGCTCTGTGAACTGTTCATATCCCACCCACTCTTGCTCCCACAGAGTGTAATCTGAGAAGCAGCATACAAAACATGTTAAAAACAGATGTTTAGATCTAGACCTGACCTTGAACAAGGAAAGGAAAGGAAAAAGAGTGTTTAGTACAGTAGATTGGAAAAGAAATGTGAAGGGTATTTCTGCTCCCTAAGGGGATTACGATCTGATAGAAGGTACCACTGCAAAAAGAAATAAACTTGTTCACAAGCAAGCTGAGAGTTACTTTACAAATGGCATCCTTGTAAAGAAAGAGAATCAACTAAATCACACCAGTTCTCAGTGTGAGAAGGCGGCTGGTGGAACAGTCTCGGTACAGTCTTACTATGTTTTATTAACAGAGATCAACAGCAGAAGACAGTCTGCTTTCAATAAACTGAATGCAGTTTTTTCTGTTTCACTGGAAGGTGAAAAGCCTGTGACTGAACAGAAATACTTACAGTGCACATCTTTACATCTGAGATAATCAACTTTGTTCCTTTTGCAGTCATTGGAGAGAAATGGGCAATGAGTTATGTAAGATGAAAGGTCTATATTACAAATTTCTAATTCTATTTGTAATTCAAATTTGCAATGCAGTTCTAAAAATAAGGGGTTTAAAATAGGAATTTGTAATAGAAACAGAAGTTTTGTATTACACCTAAGCATATAGGAGATAACTGCTGACTTTGTCATATTCTATTGAGAAGAACAAACAGGGTTGTTTTTTCCTACCTCTGGTTAGCCACTCCAATTCTTGTTTCTGAAATGGATTACTGCAGAAGTGCTGGGAGACAGTAGATACTAAACCATTACAGGTTTTCCTCATGTATGAAGACTGTGTTTCGTAACAGAGGCTGTGACGAAGTTAACAATCAGTGTATTCCACTAATTGTTTTTCATAATTTTTATCTCAGGCTTGAACAGTCCCACTATGCACAGAGTGGAAAGAATGAGAAATGCAATAACCCAAACCAGGAAGCTTATGGGCTGTTGATTTGCCTTCTTGATTCATTTAAATCTGTATGTAATCCCAGAATAACTTTGTATATCGCCTCTCAGACCTACCATCAAACCATCTATTCCCAGGGCTGTGGTTCCTCCAAAATCAGGAAGCAAACATCAGCAAATGGACCACGCACACAAAAAAATGGTTCTGTAAAACTTAATTCTGCCCTGCAGTCTCTGAAGAATGGTGTTGGTCTCAGTAGCTTGCATTGTGGCCAGGAAAACTGACAGCGACTGCCTGCAGACTCAAGCCCAGAGCCTCTTGTGCTGCAGGATGCCACGAATGGGTGAATGTCTCTAACCAAAGAATCAAAGAACCAGGATGTCCTTAGACTTTAATGAGTAGCAAATAATGAGATATCAAGGAAGAGACCTTAAAAATGCCAGTCTTGTTGTACTTAGGACAACAGTAATGTAAACATCTCCACTGCTAGAAATTTGGTGTTGTGAGCATTTTTAGACTGGGAGATTTTTGAGCAATGCCAGCCAGTTTGTGGCTGCTTATAGAAAGCACACGAGCACTGCAGGAATGCCAGAAGGAAAACCCTGCACATGTACAGGTATCTGTCCTGCATCCCCCTTGAGGTGGCACATGTGCACAAGAGAGTGGATGAGGCTTCGGGTAGCTCATAAGCAGAGTTTTTCTAAGCGAAAGCACCAACCTTACTAACTGGTGCCAGAAGTGTGGAGAACAAACTTGAGTTTTTATTACTACAGTTTCACAGTTTTGCCGAGCATTGCAAATACTTTAAAAGAACTAATATAAGGAACAAGATATCTGGTTGTGCCTGAGACACCAATTCATCATCTCAGCTTTTGTTAAGGCATGGAACATCTTCTTCTAAGGAATATAACAGTGATGATGCAGGAAGCTATCAGCATGAAGGAGTTAGCGTCAGATACTAGTGATGAAAGAACACAAAGATAAAATTTGAAAGGAAGCATTGGTCTAACAACTGCAACACTGAAACTGTCAAAAATGAGCATTCAGGGAAATGAAAAATGGAAGGACTAAAAGGTGATGGACTGGAATAGTCAGGCTAGAGCTAGAAAATATGTCAGGCAAAAGACATAACCTGCATGTCCTTCGACCGTTAGCTGATGGACTTAGGTTCCTACAGGATCACATCTATGACAGTGTCTTATCTTGTTCTTCTGCTTTGTGGGGTGTTTTTAATTCTTATGTATTCATCCCTGCTCCTTCCCGCATAAGGTTATAACATCCTCTAATCCTTCTATGAGAACTTGTGCTGGGTTTGACTGGGGTAGAGTTAATTTTCCTCATAGCAGCTGGTATGGGGCTATGTTTCAGATTGGTGCTGGAAACAGTGTTGAAAATTCAGAGATGTTTTAGTTATTGCTGGGCAGTGCTTACAAAGAGACAAGGCCTTTTTTGTTTCTCACCCCAGCCCATCAGTGATTGGGCTGAGGGTGCACAAGGAGTGTCAGCCAGGACAGCTGACCCCAACTGAGCAAAGGGATATTCCATACCACATGTTGTCAATGCTCAGCGTATAAAGCTGGAGAAAGTAGAAGGATGGGAGGGTGTTCAGAGCAATGACATCAGTCTTCCCAAGTAACCGTTTTGCATGATGGAGCCCTGCTTTCCTAGAGATGGCCAAACACCTGCCTGCTGCTGGGAAGTGGTGAATGAATTCCTTGTTTTGCTTTGCTTGCATGTGCAGCTTTTGCTTTACCTATTAAACTGTCAGTCTCAACCCACAAGTCCATGAGTTTTCTCACTTTTACTCTTCCTATTCTCTCCACCATCCCACTGGGGTGGGGTGGGAGGGGGGGCAGTGGGACAAGCAGCTGTGTGGGGCTTAGTTGCCAGCTGGTGTTAAACCACAACAGAGCTCAATGGTTTCTCATAATGGAATTGCTTCTAAATATTAAATTCTGGATGAATGGCAGCCTGGAAAGATGCTTCCCAAGACCATTACTGCATTGAAGGGGAATTCTTGCAAGAACTTGCATTGACTTGAGTTCACTCCACACAGGCAAACTATTTAATGGGAAAAGCCAAGTCAAAGCTTATTAAGCACTGTTTACGTGGAGTTCAGGACAAATAGCACAAGTATTGCATCTCAGTACAAAAATATGTATCACTTACGTAGGCTCACCCGAGTCTGACATTATAAATTTTTAATAAATAATGCCAAGGTCTACCAAAATACTAAGCCAGCTTAATGATAAACTAAAAGCTTTCCATTTCCTTGCCTTGAAATAACAACTCCCATGTGTTTTATACAGTTATTACCTTTGGGGAATTTAGACTTTCATAAGTGCTTTGGCTATTTACTTTATTTGCTAATGGAGTTAGCTGGGCTGTAATGTGAGGCAAGTTGAAAAGGCAAAACCAGTTTGTGTTTAGAAGTGCCTAGCAATTTGCAAAGGAAATAGTAAAAGTAAATTAAAAAAAAGCGAGTCTGTTACTTCTAATAATGCAGGGAGATGCGTTCCCTCTAATTTAGCTGCCAGCCTAAGCACGCTCGCAGAGAATTTTTAGCTGAGCAGCCCGGTTTGCTGGGTGTAATTGTATAAATTCCCCCCAGGGGAAGGCAGGTATGTCTGCAAACCTGCAAAGAATCACCTTGGACAGTTTGCCATTTCCATTGTTAATTCAGGCAATTTTCAGGTCTTGGGAAGACAGCCCAGTGGAGCTGGGCTGGTGCCTTGCAGAGCGCATGCCTGCCGGGTGATAGACCCATCACAAGCTCATCCCTGGCTTAGGGGTCCTGACCCTGTGCCCCAAGAGCTGCTGGGTCCCCAGGCACGGGGTTGCTTTGCCCTGCTGGAGTTCAGGCAGTTAGGAATTTAGGATGTGGGAGTAGTCACGACGGCAAGACCCAGGTGGTCACTGAGAGAGTGGCTGAGGGAGACTCACCCTGGTACTGTGAGCCAGGAGGTCTGGGGTGAAGACCCTGGTTTGGCTGCCTAGAACAAATACACCTTTCTTTTGAAATCTTCCTGGGGTAAAACCTACACAGCCCCAGGAGGAGGAAGCAAAACCCAAACGACTATGATCACAGGAAGTGTTTCTCACAGCTGGTCGGGCACCCCAGGGAGATGCTTGCGCGGACTGGACTTTGATGCGTCTATTAACATTTCCTTCCTTTCTTCTTGGCAGGATCACAGAAATGATGTAGATTTTGGACAGAGGCATGCTCACTCCATCTGTGCTCAAAGCTAACTCAGGTCCTCTCTCAGGCCCTTCTGTGGGCTGCCCCAGAGCCCTGGGAGTTTGCAATGCAGCACTGAGCCCCTGCTCATAAACCCCATCCCTAGGATTTACAGCTCTGGCCCAGTGCTGTGCTGACATCTCCATGCAACTTCCCTTTCTCCCCCTCTCCTCCTGCTCAAACAAACACCTGCTCCTGATACAACATAAGCATACTCCTGCACGCTATACCGACAGTACTTTACTTATGTGTGAGAAAAAGACCAATCTGCCTTATTTTTTTAGTGGCATTATGAGCACCCTAGATGCTGTCCAAGGGCAGAGGCTGAATCTTAGTGCATAATCACAGATATTCATTATTCTAAAAGCCCTTTTAGATCCCATCTGCTGTTTGTTTGCTGCAGTGTTCTCAGATTTTAAACTGTAGGAGAGGAAAATAGAAACTACAGCACCAAAAAAGGCAGTTTCATAGGTTGAGTTTCATTAACATAGTCTTTTAAAATGGCTTTAATTAAGGCTTTTTAGATGTTTCTGTCAAATCAATTATTTAAACAGGCACAAGATGCTAGATACCAAATGAAGCAAGCATCTAAATCCTCAGAAAACTGACTGTTAAAATAGTTCAATTTCTTTTGCTGTTTTGCTTCTCCTGCCCATGCTTAAAGGGCTTCATGCAATAAGTTGCGTAATTAAAATGACTGCATGAGTTAGAAAAAGAAACTCATCTGAGGGCGCTCATACAAGTATCAGCCCTGTTTGTGTCTCCTGATGGACCTGAGCTTGCAGGCACGGCTCTGGGGCATGTCCATCCCTGAAGTCTTTCAGACACTCTCAGGAAGCTGTTGGCAGCAGGACACAGGCCAGTCTGGCAAACATCACCGTTTTCCAGCATCACTGAAATGCAAGAACTCAAATTAAGGGAAAGTGCTTTGTCTTTCCAGGAAAACAATGTACAGCTTTAAACAAACTAAGTAAAAAATGCACTGTCATCTGACTCCTTTATTTATTTTTAATCCTCCTGAGGCTAAGGCAGTGAGTGACCTGAGTGGACAGGAGTTTATTTAACATTGGAGTGAATCATTCTTCTCAATTGCCTTCAACATAAGAGAATGGGGCTGCAGGAAAAGCTGTTGGTCTGGCCAACCTGTAAGGTCCCAGAGCTGATTGGGAACACGGACTGCAAACTAAAACATGTTAATCTTGAAAATCTTTTAAAACCCCAATCAGAGGAAACCAGAAGAGCTGGCTGGATGCGAGCTGGTGCCAGGCTGAAGTGCAGCTGAAGCAGCAAAGCTCCTTTCCCCACATCTCCCATCCACAGGCAACTTCCCCAGTTTGGAGGACTGTGAGCCCACCTGATGAGGAGGTTCAGCGCATGCTGCAAGCTCTAAAGGAACAAGATTGAATTTCCCTCTTACTGCTTCGCTGCTATTGCTGTGCAGTGACCTATGGAGTTTGTTAATAAACTGCTATGCCCATTGCTGTTATTCATTACAATAGACATTATCAGCATCCTCCCCTATCTCTTCTCTTCAGCAGATTCAATCGCTTTATCTTGGCAATATATTAGTGAAATTAGTACTATAATGGAGACACTTTATATATTCAACTGTCTGAAAGACAGGCTGCTTGCCTGCTTCTACAGGCTTGAATGTAACATTGTTAAGTACAGATGCTGTGCAGGGCTCTCAAGTTGCGTAATTATTTCCACAAGCTGTTTTCTCTATTAAGGAAAATTTAAAATTCCTTTTTCCTCGCCACCCTCCTCAAAGGATAAGAATTCTCATAAACACAACCTTCAAATAATCATGTTCTTACTACCAGTATATAATTTAATTTAAAAGGAAAGGAGGGGGAAGTTTACAGGGTTCTTATTATCTGACTGTAGCATTTCATGATTAAATGCATTAAAGCAATAATTCAGAGCAAAGGGGTAGTGCTGAGGGCAGGGAAGTTTACTGTGTAAATACTTCGTGAGCTATGCTGGATAGTCAGACCTCTTATCTTGTGAAAATGATTTATAGAAAACAACTTGATTACATTTTCATCCCTACTACTGCTGGGTGATTAGATGAGAGCTCTTTGTTGTTATGACTGTCTACTTTAACTAAACTTAACTCCATCTGCTTTTCATTTAGCAGCCACCACCTCTCTCTGGCAGGCAGCTGCCAGGTAAAGAACAATTTGGAGGCTGATGCTGCCAGGGGTTTGCAGCCCTCGGTTCAGCTCCCCGGCCTCCCACAGGCTTCCTGCCAGAAGTCTGACATTACTTAATCCCTCAGCAAGGTCGCTTGAAATAGCTCCTCCATCTCTGCTTATTTAGACTACAGATTTCTCAGGCAGGGTCTTTTTCACTAAGCTGAAACTGATGGATGTTCAGGCATTAATGGAGTGCATATACTATAGACAGGAATATTCGGTATCATTATGCTTATGTCATCCGATAACACAATTGAAAATGGTATTAGCAGACGTGCCTGAAAGACCTGAGCATCACTTAAGTCTTATCACTATCGTAGGTGGAGAAGAAAAGGAAATAATCCAACGTCTTCTGATTTACCTGACTAGCTTGTGGCAGGCTTTTTAAAGCAGGGACTTCAGTACTTGCAACTGTGTTTGTAAATGGCATGAGTGGAAGAAATACCAAGGAAAAAGTTAAAAAATAAGGATATCCTCTTTTGATCCCTTTTCAATGCACAAATCATTGCCTTCTCTACTTTCTCATGTACACATATGTAATTGCATTTCATTTTTGTGCTTTCCCAACCGCAAGCAAAATGAAATAAAGCCCTTTGGACCTAATTCTGCTGTCAGAAACACTGATGTAAGTCCTGCAAGATATCCATAGTGTGCTTCCTGGTGTTTATGAGGGCAGAATCTTTTATATCGGTACTGTGAATGAACATATGTGCTCACTGCGGATGGAGGAGGTGTTCTGGAAGGGGAGAGAAACACATTAACTGGTCAGCTTAAGGGTTTGAATATTTGCATTTGACATGAAGGAGATCCGTAAGAGGGCCTTGGACACTGGTGTGAGGCTCAAAGTCAAACACAAAGGTTTCCTGTGAGGTACACAGCAAGTAATAGACAGCCAGAAATGGGAATGGAAACTGCATAAAACAGAGGAATTCCCCACCATAAATCTTCAGACTTTATCCTGAGATAGAGGCATGGCTCCCCCTACTCAGGGTTCACAGCTCAGACCTTTGATGGGAACTAAGAGCTTAGTCGTTTTTCTTTTCAGAGAGAAAAGACATCCCATTCCTTCAAAGGGGAAGGAGAGGGTCCTTGTCCACCCTTAATAGAGGGGCCCCTCTTGCCCTGCACCCCAGTGATCCAGGCTCAGGCTTTCCATCCCTCAGCCCCAGGATACCCAGGATGGGTCTGCATTGTCAGGTGCACTCAGCACTCTGTCTTCCAAGGAACAAGAAAAAATATTCACCACGGAGGAAAGAGTAATCATTTGGCCTAGGAATTACAGTCACCACCTGAGGCTAAGGAAAGCTGGATTCTAGACCTTTCATTGAATGATTAATATAACATAATATAACTCTCCCTTGGGGACTAGGTAGCACATAATTTACACTTCAGAGCACTGTTTCTCAGCAGGCAGGTGGGTTAATCTTTAGGCTTTGTTGCAAGAGCCTGGCTCAGGAAACCTACCCTAACAGGGGTGTTATACTTTGCTCCCCTTTGAGGCCTGGATGGTGAATGTTCCCTTCTCTTTCTTTCCCTGGAGGCATCATGTTGCTCATCCAATTCCTTCCTTCGGTTACCAGAAAGTCCTCCCTCCCCTGGCTAGGAAGTGTCATCCTATAGCTTGTCCTAGAGTAAGCCACAGGGAGTGAAGGTTAAAAATGTTAGTTAAAGAAATCAACCTATGGGTTTATATGTCCAGATGAAAGGGGGAGCAGGGGTTTACATGTGCATGCAGGGAAGCTGCTAGAAGTGAAGTTTTTGTGGCGAAATAAAAGGAAATGTGTCCTGGAGAAACCTATTTCCCTGTTTAGTCTGTTTTCAACAAGCTCCCTAAGGTTTCTGGTTTCATCCAGGGTTATACCCTCAGGCCAGGATATTAAAGTTTCTAAAGACAGTGGGAAAGAATAGAAACAGAGACACAAGGGCACTGCAAATGCTTTTAGAGTTAACTCAGAAATGGGACATAGTGCAGGACAGGCAAGAAACTCTCTGCCCAGAACATTTCATGCTTCAATTTCCTTCATTGCCACCATGACATACTATCTTTTTTCTAACAATTGTTACAGCTATTTTATTTAAAAACTTAATGTATGCGGTTGTGTCATGCATATTTTTGGGGTGCCCAGACAATATATCGAATTTTTAAGTGTTTTTTTTTATATTTAAATATTTTAAAATGCTACAAATTTTATATAGCAGCTATGAAATATAATTATGCCCATTTTAAACAGAGAAGAAAATTTTAATGACTTGCCAGCTATAGTTCTGAGACAGGAGACATAAAGCCCATTCATAGGTCTTAGATCTTTTTCTGTACCTGGATTATCCTTCTTCTACTCCTGAACACTGAAGTTGCAACGGAACCCAAGTGACTGTTCCCATCTCACAAAATATTGCCTCTATTTCTTGAAAGCCCTCTGGTAGGTGTGAGAGGACATAAGGAAGGGAGAGTAACTGGCTGAGGTATATGGGCTGCGATATATCACATCTGCCTTGTTCCACTTCTACAAAATAAGGAAGCCTTTCCTGAACAAGGAGAAGCTGTTTCAGCATTTAACTATTTAGCAGCTTCCTCACTGATATGTGGTAATTGTGTGTCTGTGTAAGTGTGCAGAGCTAGCTGTAGAGAATACAGCTTCTGATGTTTTGTTCTCCAGGTAGTAAAGGCTCAGGCTGAGGGAAGATCTCCAGAATGAAAAAGCTTGTGTTGGAAGAAGTTTCACTGCCTCACTCACTGCTCCCTTCCTTATTCTAGCTGAAGTGACAATGTGGAATTCATTGAACTACTGCACATTGTAACAATGTTAGGCTCAGCTGCCCACTGAACTCACTTTCAGCAGGGTAATGAGCAGGATGCTATGGGATGGTTTATCTGCATGTGTTTGTCATGGAAACTAAGGCTGAAGCTAATCTCACCTTACTATCAGTCATTGCAAAGATGAGGTAACTCGATCACAGCTAGAAAGAACTTGAGTTGATGCTCAAACCAAAATGAATGTGATTTATTTTAATGATACCATGTAAGGATAAATAATCAAGAGCACACCATTGCATCTCATTTGTGCCAGAACTCTAGTTCATGGATCTTCTGCATTACAAAGTAATAAATTGTAATGCTGTCATTATTTACTGCCCACTCACAGTTAGAAGAATCATTCATTTCTGATATTCACAGCAGGCTGTGAAGCTAGGAAAAAGAAAAGAAAAATAATTTGGTTCTCCTATTTCTTAAGCTGTGGTGTAGAACATTGAAGTTTGCTAAAAGAGAACCTCAAAATCTCCATGTGATGCTGGTAAAATCAATGTATGATATATAGAGAAAAGACACATCAACACAAGACCCTTAGTTTTGCAGCAGGAAATCTTTCACGTATACATGGGAAAAGCAAGGAAGATCAGAAAGGTAGCAAAATCTTATTCTGCCCTAAAAAGCTTTTTTTGCTGTTATTTTTCTGAAAAAATGTTAAAACATCTGAGCATTGGCAGTTTCCCAGGCATCAGTCTAGGAAGATCGGTACAAAAAGATGACTGGAGCAGCTGACAATAGGGGAAAAAAGAGGTGAAGTCTCTGACTGGAATAAGAAAGAAACACATTAGTCCTTTTCAAAGAAGTATTCTAACTCACTGATCAAATACATCTGTCAGACTTTATCCTTGGACCTAAAAAATCAGGTAAGTAATGCTGGAACTGCTAACAGTTTTGTCGTGGAGGAATACTGTGGTGTAGGAAAGGTGGGAAATGGTACACATAATGCATCTAAAAAGAAGGCAGAAGCAAGGAAGAGGGAAGGAAAAGGAAAGGAATCAGGGAATTGCAGAGCAGGCAGACAACTTCAATTGTTCAAGAAGAAAACTTCTGGAGCAAATACTCAAACAATTTATATTTATCTGGAAGTCACCAAAGTAAGCACCAGCAGATACAAACTTTTTAAGTGCAAATCCACTGCATTTCATTCTGTGACAGGACATCAGGCCTTATGACTAAGATACAAGAACTATAGATGTGCTATAATTTGACTTTCATAAGACTTTGCTGCTGCTTAACATGACATTTTCATAAGCAAGGAAATGCGATCCAGAAACAACTTCTACACAGTAGTGGAAAACTGAATTAATAACAATTTTTATCATTGCCTAATTACTAAAAGGAGCTACCTTGTAAAGAGGTTTCCACTGATTTCATACCGTGTCTCGCTGCAGTCAATATGACCATTGTTACTTGTAAACAACGCATAAAGTAAGGTAAAGCAAAAAAATTGAGCCGTTGTGGGAAAAGATAATCATACTCAAGAAAGATCTTCATGAAGTGTAGCAGTTCTATTCTACTTAGCATGGGTAATGACTCAGCTGGAGCAACGTGTCCATTTGGCACGCTGCTTTTCAAAAAAAGATCTGGAATAAATGGAGAACTGGAAGGAGAATAACTGCAAGAATATTCAGAGAAAAGTAGAAAAGTCTTGTTTAACACTAAAAAAAGTGTGGAATGGGAGCAGAGGAATATGTATCTTTAAGGATGGTAGTGAAGTGGAGAAACGTGTTTTCACCACCTGCTTGGTAGATAAGGCACACGTAATTTGAAAGAGAGTGAGGCTAGTTGTAAGGAACAGAGTGGGCTCTGAAGCAGTTGGAAAGAGTGGCTTGGAAAAAGGTATATATCTGGTTTGCATGGCCAAGCTTTGGTAGTTGGGGGGGACACAAGGGTGGCTTCTGTGAGAAGCTGCTAGAAGCTTCCCCTATGTCCCATGGAGCCAACACCAGCCGGCTCCAAGGTGAACTCACCGCTGGCCCAGGCCGAGCCCATCAGCGATGGTGGTAGCACCTCTGGGACAGCGTATTGAAGCAGGGGGTGAAAAAACAGGGCAACTACAACTGCAGCCAGAGAGCGGAGTGAGAATATGTGAGGTCAGTGCAGAAGGAGGCAGGAGGTGCCCCAGGCCCCAGAGCAGAGGTTCCCCGGCAGCCCGCGGTGAAGCCCCTGGCGAGGCAGGCTGTGCCCCTCAGCCCGTGGAGGGCCGTGGTGGAGCAGATCCCCACCTGCAGCCCACGGGGACCCCAGGCCGGGGCAGGGCGATGCCCCGAGGAGGCTGTGCCCCGCGGGCAGCCGGCGCTGGAGCAGCTCCTGGCAGGGCCTGTGGCCCCGTGCAGAGGAGCCCAGGCGGGAGCAGGTTTGCTGGCCGGGCCTGTGCCCCCGCGGGGACCCGCGCTGGAGCCGCTGTGCCTGAGGGGCTGCGCCCGGGGGGGGACCCGGCTGGGGCAGGCTGGGGAGGGCTGCTGCCCTGGGAAGGGCTCGCGTTGGAGAAGTCCATGGAGGACCGTGTCCATGGCAGGGACCCCACGCTGGAGCAGGGCCCGAGTGTGGGCAGAGGCAGCGTGTGATGGACTGACCCAGCCCCATGCCGTCCCCCTGCGCTGCCCAGAAAGAAGGGGGGGGGGGGGGGGGGGGGGGGGGGGCGGGCAGGGGGAAGGTGTTTTAAGATTTAGGTTTTATTTTTAATTACCACACTCTGATTTGATTGGTAAAAAATTAAATTCATTTTCCCCCAAATCAAGTCTGTTTTGCCCATGGCAGTAATTGCTGAGTGATCTCCCTGTCCTCAACTTGACCCATGAACCTTTTGTTATATTTTCTCTCCCCTGTGCAGCTGGGGAAGGGAGCGATAGAGTGGCTTTGGTGGGCACCTGGCATCCAGCCAGGGTCAATCCAGCAAAAGTTGACATATCCAGCACTTGTAGTCTGCCACAGCATCACCAAGGACTGCAAAGTTGTGGTGGGTCTGTCTTCTTGGCAAAGGAAATAGGGAAAAAGTGTGTGGCTCTGCAGGTTCCTTCCCAAGCTACTTTTCCATAGTGTTTGACTGCAACAACAGAAGCTGAGATGAAATAGATGGATGGGGCTAATTTTTGCTAGTTTCTTAAGGTGTCTGCATAGACCAGGAGCTCTGCTTTGGACTCTGATGCTCACTATTTGATATTACTGGCAAGAGAAAAATGTCTTCTAGTGAGAGGAAGTTAATGATTTTACCCACTTTTAGAGCATTCTAGTAGTTTGACAAATAGAAAGGGGACCCGGCCTTTGATTTAACTTATTCTGTTTTCCAGCTGTCAGGTTAGAGCTTTCAGTATTTCAGGTTTTCAAATATGTTGCTTTGCATATTTTTTTTTTGGTCATATAATTTATCATCCAGCATCACGCGCACCATTAAAAAACCCAATTTCATATCTATGGTTTTAGACTAGTGGAAATACCATAGTATCACAGAATGGTTTAGGTTGGACAGGACCTTAAAGACCACCTAGTTTCAATGCCCCTGCCATGGGCAGGGACACCTCCTACTAGATCATGTTCCTCAAAGCCTCATCCAGACTGGCCATGAACCAGGTTGCATGGTTCCAAGGAGGGGCATCCACAACTTCTCTGGGCAACATATTCCATTGTCTTGCTACCCTCACAGTAAAGAATTTCTTCCTGATATCTAATTCAAATCTACCCTCTTTCAGTTTAAAACTATTAGCCCTTGTTCTATCACTAGACTTCCTCATAAAAAGTCCCTCCCCATCTTTTCTGTAGGCCCCCCTTAGGTACCTGAAGCCTTCTCTTTCCCAAGGCTAAACAACTCCAACTGTTTCTTTCATCTTCTTTTTTTTTTGTCCTATGTACCTGAAGAAACCCTTTTTGTAATTTTTTATGTCTCTAGCCAAGTTCAGCTTCAGCTGCACCTTGGCTTTCCTGATGTCCTCCCTGCACTCTTAGGCCACATCCCAATAATCTCCCCAGGATGTGCATCCCTGCCTCCACCGTCTATGCATTTTTGTTCTGTATTTTAGTCTGGCTAAAATGTCTTGATTTAGCCAAGCTAAATTCACTCCTTTATCTCTGAGAGCAGTTTCTCAAGGGATCCTACGCACTAGTGCCCTAAACAGATGAAAGTTTACTTGTCTGATTTTAGGATCCCAAATCTATTTTTCACCTGTCCTGTACCTCTCAAGGCTGAGAATTCCACCAGGGCATGATTACTGCATCCGAGGCTACCTCCAATCTTGACCTCTCCAGTAAGTTCTTCCACATTAGTGACAAAGAGGTGCAGCAGTGCCTTTCCTCTGGTTGGGCTCCCCATCACCTGTACTAGGAATTTGTCCTCAACACTCTCCATCGGTTTCCTGGACTACTTGCAGTTCTCTGCATTGCTTTTCCAGCAGATGCCTGGGTGGTTGAAGTCCCCTATCAAGATCAGGGTCTGCGAGCTTAATGCTTTCTGCAGTTGAAGAAAGAACTTTTCATCAATCTCCTCTCCTTGATCTGGTGGCCTGTAGTAGACACCAACCACAAATTTTCCTTTCTTGGCTTGGTCTCTAATTTTCACCCCTAAGCTCTCAGCCTGCACTTTGCTGTTCAAACATAGCTCTGTGCAATCATTCCTGGTTTTGGCATAGAGGGCAACTCCCCCACCTCTCCTTCCTTGCCTGTCCCTTCTGAGTAGTTTATAGCCACTCCAGTCCTGCGATTCATCCCACCAAGTTTCTGTGACAGCAATCAGGTTGTAGTTTTCCATCTGGGCAGGAGCTTCCAGCTCCTCCTGTTTGTTTCTCATACTATGTGTATTGGTATAGAGGCACTTCAGCTGGGCTGTCATCTGCATCACCTTTTTAGAGGAGTTTTCCCTAATCCCCTTGAGGCAACTCACAGGTGTTTCTCTGTTGCTTTCTAATGCCTGAGCAGCCTCTGGCTCCTCTTAACTGCTTAGAACTCCATCTCCTTGCACTGCTAAATCTAATTTAAAGCTCTGTTTATAAGTCCAGCTAGCTTGTTGTCCAGGCAGTCCCAGGAAAATATACCCCTCCAAGGAAGACAAAAATCATAGCTGGATCCAGATCTCACAATTACCAGGCTTTGCTTAACCCTTCTAGCCTGACACCACTTGTGGATCAGGTAAGGAACGGGGCTGGTATTGGATGCTGGAGAAAAACTGTAGAAAAAAACTCATGGTAAATGGTTATGAAACGATTTGCAGAAAAGGAAACTTTCTTCCCTGCTCCTAACCTTCAAGTTGGGTTTGGCAGGAATGTTAGAGCAGGCTGCATGACCCAACCTTTTCCACAGTGACTCAGCGTTATGTTGCCTACAGTTCTTTGTAAAGCAGCCATAAGGTGAAGTCTGTTTTCTTTTCTGTAGAAACAGGGACAGCAGATGGCTTGTGGAAGAAACTGAACTGCATTTCAAGTCCTCCTGGGGCTTGTTTAACTCAGCCTTCCACATAAATAGTCATATTGTGTTTACTTGCCAATGAAGAAAGTCTATTAGTTCTTTTACTTTCACAAGACATAAATGTCAGCAAAGGTTGAGACAATGCTTAAGCAGTTTTAGTAAATGAGTAAAATCAAAATCTAAAATGCAGAGGAAAGAATAATATCAGCACTTCTATTGTGACAGGCTAAAATATAGGTAAAGAATCCATTTCATAAACTTCCTGAGATTTTACAATAACAAATCTCAGTCTGCCATATGCAGCAACCAGACTTTACTTTCAGGCTCTCTGATCAATTTGCTTAGTCCTTCTGTGACTGGCACATTTTTATAATAATTTTCTTTGCCATTTATAACAGTAATTTCAAAAAAAATTATCTCTACAGGCTTTGCCTGTCTTCCTAATGGTGAACTGAACTTGCTAAAGTGTCAGAAATTTGTCATTTCGGTGTCTACTTGTAGCCTACATTTAAGGCATGAGAAATACCCTGTGATTTGCAATGCAGCCTGGTAGAAATTGTATTTCTTCTCAAACAATAAACTGGGTTTATACATATTTTCATTTAATGTCATGTTAGAAATTTATCAGACAGGACTATCGAGTTAACTTATCTTCCAAAGGGTCATTCAAAGGGGTGTATAAAAAAACATCCCAAAGGAGATGGGGATCTTCCAAAAAGTTATATCTCCTATTATTTAAGGATTGTGTACATCTTGTCATTGAAACATTGAAATTTAACTCAAAGATCTCCTTAGTCAGTTTTAAAGAGGTTTTTCTTGTTTCCTATTTCTGCTATACCTTTTTCATTTTTTAATGAACTTTGCAAAAAGTTTCATAGTAGAAATAAGGACAAAAAGCCCATAACATGGAATAAGAACCTAATCAATTACCATGTAATGACATTTTTGAGCTTCTAAAGCAAAAAACCCCACCCAAAATTAACAAGAAATTATGTGAATAATGGAGCCTACTGCAAAAACCCCACCATAATAAATTATCTGGCTATCCTAAGTTTTAGGAATTAAAAAAACCTACTTAAAAATTAGGAATTATTCCTAAGCTGGGAAGAAGTGTCCTGAGACTGTGCTCCAGAGCTGCTGTCGTCCTTGCTGATATGGTAGGGTGCATGTGGGGTTTATGGCCATGTGCCAGGGAGCATTTACTGATTTACTCAACAACAATCTCAAGAACACTTGTGTAACATCTGTCTTTACTGGAACAGCCTCAACATGTCAAGTAATTCTCATCTTTACTAGAAAAAAAAGCCTACTGACTCCAGCTCCCTGTCCTGCGTCTTGAGTAATGAACTAACAAGACATAGACATAACCAGGTGCCAGATCTTAGTTCATAATACAGCCCTGGTATGAAGGTATTGTTACTGAGGACACAAGCTTTTAGAAATGTTTTGACTAGCTCTATTAGGTTATTAGTTCACTGTTAATGCTATTTACACAGTGCTCCTTTCTATTGCTAGATTAAATATACCCATAATGGATGGAATGACATCCCAGAAAGAAAACATTTCTTACAGTTTTGGAGAGCGACTTCACACTTCAGTTTGTTTCTGGGGAAAAAATGCTAGATAAATTGGTGCCATTTCATTTGGCCTTTGGGGATATAATGTCCTCCAAGAAGTAATATGGGACCTAGCTAATAGCAAACACGTTTACTGAAGAGAAAAATACAGAAATATTGCTATAAATCAAAAAGAAGAGCGTAAAAAAGAAAGGTGCTTTCAGTTTGAGAAGATTGAAAGGAAAGCAAGATACCAATGAAAACACTATCTAGGAATAGATAGCAAATCTTAATGAAAAAAATACTGCATTCAACCAGTCCTGTCTGGAAACTTAAGAAAAGTGTAAATATGAAGAAGGGTAAGAAACCTTTAGAGTGATCATTGGACACATCATCTGAGAAAAACTTTAGAAGCTGAAAAAGAAGTATTTTAGAAAGTGAATATATCAAAGTACATGGTAACATATGAAACTCTGTTACAGATGTTTTTATCTTGAGATTTCTGCTTGAATTCTTTCCCAGATAAATCTCACCTTTCACGAGAGGTGATGGCAGGAAAATACTTCTGCAGAGAAAGCAAGAGGAGCACAGCACTGGGGCACAAAGCATCCCCTGTGCCAGGGAGACTGCCTGGAGCTGGGAAAGATGGGATTTTAAAAGCATCTAGACCCCTGCTACTGCCTCCAGCAGTTATCTCTAGGTTCAGTCCTCAACATATTTCAACCCTCTTCAGAGTTCCCATGCTAGAGCTCTTGGATCTGTTTTCAAATGTGCTCTTTTTGCCCTCTCCTCTTCTAGTGTCTAAAGGGAATTTCAGTATAGCTTTTGTGAATTGTTGGTGAGGGAATCAGCTCTTTGGCTGCTGGGAGCAGGTGGTTTCTTCAGAGCTGTCAACAAGCTTTTAGGAGGTTTTGCACCTGTTATTTATCATTTCTGAAGCCACATGATTCTCATCCCCTGGGGTGAGGCTGTATACACGGATGTTTTAAGTTATGCTTAAAAATTAATATACAACTAGATACTTACAAGATTCTTAACCTTGGAACTTTTGTTACTGCTGTCTAACTTTTCTTTAGGTAGGTATGATTGCCTCTCTTCAGGTAAAAACATCCCAGTTACCTGAGGGATAATTCCCATATGGCAAATTTAAAAAAGGAAGAAAAGTTAGAGAACATCCCCTTTGAAGTGGGAAACGGTGAGTCATGGTGATGACAAAGAGAAATATGATTCATGTTGTCACATTTTCAGGTATTTCAGTTCCTCAAATATAATAAGTAATGATTCATCTATTCTTTACAGATTTCCAAATGCATCTAATGTTTTGTTCTAACAGCTGCTTTGTGATGGCTGTCAGCTTTAGGAGTCTTACTCTAAAAACTAGTGAAGCCTTAAAAGCATGCACTTAAGGGTTTTACAGAAAGTGCAGGCCTCTTGCCTTTGCAAGCAACCCCAAAACTTTTCAAACAAAATTACTGAGATTTTGGCTTAGACATTTGAAGTGTTCATTGCAGTTTACATCAGAAAGTAAAGTGATGTGAGGAACTGAGGGGAAAACCACTGAAAGAGAGGTGGAAATTGAAGACAGAATCTGTATGTCAGTTAGGATGGGCAGTCATCCTAGCTTTTACAAGCAGGGTGAAATCTTGGTCATATGGGCACTATTTACTTTTATACTGCCCCCCGAGAATTATTTCAAACTTCTTATTGATCTTTTAGGAGGCAGGAGGGGTCTCCACAGCACCTGGCTTTCTGTTCTCATTTCCTCTTTGCTTCAGGCTTTTTATAGAATGATCCCTTTGCCCTATAAACTGCCAGTGAATCTAAATGTAAAATGAACCAGGCAGAATGCAGCATTTGCCCCCCCCCCCCCCCCCCCCCCCCAACACCCCACTGCCAGGAATTTCCCTCTGTGCTCAGAGATTTTATAGCAGCGCTATTGCTCATGCAGCAACTGCAGCAACAGCAATCGTGGCAATAGCAATCTCATTGCTAACTTCATTTTTGTGACTGTGTGGTTGAGATCCTATCTTGCAGCATTCACTATTCCAGTAATAATGAGACTGTTCCTTCTTTAATATACATTTTATGAAGCATTTGCCTTTCTTTTTTATCCTTGTGTGGAATTGCTCTCTCATTGACAGTATTTAGTAATTCACAAATCTAGTATTTCTGGGCAAAATGATCATGTTTTCCTATATTCAAATCACAGTTTTACAGTCCGCTGACATGGTCTTTTAATGTTTATTCCTGTGGACTCTTTTTAGTACAGATTATCAACTTTCCTGACACTTTCCCTACTCTGAATTTCAGCAGGCATTTTGGCTTGCATTAGATGCTCAACTTGGAATTGGCCCCTTCTCCATATGCAGCATCCCTACCTCCCTACCTTTCCAGACATGTATCTTCTGATTCTCTTCTCTCCTTTCACGTAGTGCATTTATTCCTATTCACTTTAGGTTTTGTTTTCATCTTTATTCCTTTGATATTTTGAGCCCCTTTGATCCCCCTTTTCCATGTTTGCTTGTCTACCCATCCTGCTCTCTTGCCATACACATGAGACCCTACAGTCCAGAGGGCCTGATTCTCCCTGTTCTTCACTGCAAAGCATTTGCATGGCAAGCCATTGCAGTGCAGCAAAGTATCTGATCACACTCTTTTACAGCATGGTACCACATCTTATTTTCCTCTAAGGAAAGGAAGCAATTTGAAGAATTGTCCAAGGACTGCACTTCATCAGTCCTGAGGAAAGGCTTACTCAGGTGCTGGGTGAGGGCTGGGGTGCCACCAAAGGGTTGTGTGTGGAAGAAACAGCTGGCTGTCAGAGGGTTGCTCTTGCCAGTTAAAGTTCTTTCAGTACATAATGAGCAGATATAAACTGAGAGTT
The DNA here is from genome assembly GCF_023634085.1 of Falco cherrug. Lineage (NCBI taxonomy): Eukaryota > Metazoa > Chordata > Aves > Falconiformes > Falconidae > Falco > Falco cherrug. The sequence goes on along the minus strand of NC_073699.1, from coordinate 47,434,389 downwards.
TTAGAAAATGATGACTTGCTGTGTTCAAAAGGATTCCAACAAGCAATAGCATAAGCCCTTGTTGCTTCTCATCTAGTCTGATCATCTGTATCACATGCCATTGATGCTTACCATGTACTAGTCTACTGGGTCTAATGGCCTTTGTGTTTTGAATAGCACATCTTCAAAGCAAATTGTACTACTCTGATTCAAGGGTGATGAGAGTTTAGGATATGGTGGATTTTCTAAGTAATTAACTTCAGGAAATAATCTGTTGGAGTGTTACTGTGTTTTGTATCTTATTTGCTATTAGAATTTATCCAATTCAATTTCTTAGGGTTTCTTATGCCTGTGTCACTAAATAAAAGAATATGTACTCCCCTCTGTTTTATCCTTGTGAAGGCATTATATTCTGTAATCAAATCACTCCTCAATCTTCTCTTTTAATAAGCTAACCAGATTTGAGCAGTAACCTCTTAACAGCAAGATGTTTTCTCCAGAAAATAGAATAACTATTGTGGTTATCTTCAGAGCTCTCTTGAGGCTTCTAAACCCCTCTATAAATGCAGCCACCAAAACTGCATGCTGTATTTCAGTACTAACCTCACCTATGTTTCACACAGGGATAAAATTACTTCTACTTCATGGATTACAGGGTTCAAACAGTCCTTTTTCACTAATGCATGTCACTCAGAGGTATTAATGAGGTTGTGTCCCCTGCTGTGAATTTTAATTCTTTTTAGAGTCTTTGCTTTCCTGGGTACAGTCCTGCATTCTGCTGGTATTTCACATCTGCTAAGAGACATTTTTGTTGTGTGGCTTCCCTGTCTCCATTATTATTTACCAGTTTCTCAAAGCCCCTAAATTTTAGCAGAAGCACTTTTTCTGTTTACTTTGTAACTTCCATTGTTAAACAACCATGGGAGAGTCATGGGGCCCCGCACAAATCCCTCATGAAAGGTTCCCTGGACTGATGACATTCATAACATGATTTTTTTCCTCATATTACTGAAGTGCTTATTAAGTAACTTGCTCTGGTTTGTAGTTTACAAAATGTTACACTGATTTTATTAGTGAACCATAAGTGATCCATGAACCCTCAAAATCCTATGTTCCCTGTATTACTAATAACTCCAAGGCAACTAAGGTTGTATTGAGGATTCCACACAACACTGTTCTGCCTTTTTACCCTCTTTCTCTCAAACAAGTTACATCTGACTTTTATTTCAAGCATATGGAGTTTCCCACAAGCTACTAAGCCACAGTACTAAAAGTGCCTATTATTTTTTTTCTTCCTCATAAGGTAAGTTTTCTGTTAATCTTACACATTTCTTCTCTTCATATCCCTGCAAGTCATTGTACACTTGATTAGATAGGGTTCTCACATTAATAGTCCCTTCCTTCCATCTTTTACCTATGAGGCTTATCTCATGAGTAAAATGGCCCCCTGTTCCAACAAGACAAGTCACATCTATGCTAGTAACAATTTGTCATGTATCTTCCCTTACCCATGAGCTAAGAATGAGCAGAGAGGCAGCCATGCAGCCTTTCTTCCAAAGCTCACCCTCAAAGCTTATTGCAACCACAAAGTCCCTCGTGAATACCCTGTCTTTGGCTCAGTCAGTGACATGTCGGTGTTTGTTATCTGACTTTAAATTCCCATCCAGTCCTGCAGTTGGATTTCACATTTTTGTGCCACAGGGTCAACTCACCACCATGCTGTGATGAATTCCCTTGTCTGCACTGAATTCACAAGTCAATGCTGACAATTTTTTATGATCTCATAAAGTCTGGAAGGATCATTAGTGGTGGCTTGTTGTATACTGAAAGGTTCCCTATAATTATTTTTTTTAATTAAAAAAATGACCAGCACAAAGCATAGCACAAACTGTGACAGAGAGACCTGTGTATAATTGAAACTAGTCTTAGAAGGAAAGTGCCAGACAGCTGTGTCTAGTCAGTGCTGTCAACCACACATAAAATATATACTCTATAAACCAGACTTAGTGTGATGATATTAAATCTACATTTATTTATCATGCATAGCCTTCTTCCAAACAATTAATTTCCTCTTGTTAATAAAAAGTTTTAAAGAATCTTGAAATAATTGATGTCTAAAATGAGATTGGAAAACCTGGGTGCTGTTTCTGTGTTTCCAAAGGGGGAATGTATCCCAAATCATTCTTGCTTAATATTTGGCAAAAATGACATTTAAGGAAGAGGAGTACACAAGTATTATGAATTGTTCTGTCTTTAAGGGCTGGGTGTTTCAGTTTTATTCTTGTAACCAAGAGGAAGGTTTTTTTAAGGAACAGAGCTGTTGCTTCTATTTTTCTGTTGGAGAGTAATTTCTAAAATGTTAATATAATGTTATCATTTTAATGTTTTTCAGTGTTTCTAGAAGATATGCGCTCACCTGGGTATTTCTTGGCTTTAAAAAACTTTCATGAAAATTAAATGTATCATGCCTTGTTGAGACACTATATGCAAATTCCACGGTTTTGTTAGTTGTCTTAATCATTTCAGGCATCTTAAATCACTGAAAGGCCTTGAAACCTTGAAATAAGTTCTTTCTTACTGAAATCAGAAGAAATGTTGTTATTTATTTCAACTAGGATACAACATGTGCTGGTCTTCAAACAAGTGGTTGCACTTTTAAAGGCACACAAGGAATATTTATGACAACAAAATGAATAATGGATAGGCCTCTCTTTACATTGTGAAAGATTTCCCTATCTCTTCAATCAAAGCCAGGCTGAAACTTTATTTAGTTCATTGTAGGTGGATTTGTTTGGGCATGTCTTCATTATAACTTACTTTCTTAAGATGTCAAAATAAATGGAATTCATGATATTATTTAAGCTCTAGGAACTTCATAGTGTTTAGAAAACATGTGCTGTAAATTGACCTTTTTTAAAAACACTTGCTTCTCAGAAAAACTCCTTATGTATATATTTAAACTGAGAACATCCTTTATTATTATCTTTCAACATGAGCTGCCAGGTGGTGGATCTGTGGTTTTTTTTTTTTAATTTGCTTTAATTTAATTTTATTTATCAGTTAGGTGATTAAATTTCATATGACACATTCAAGAAAGTGCAGACAATAATAGTAAATATCAATTATGTCACCTCTCAGATGAACCATTTCAACAGAATTGTTCAGAACCCATGTATTTTCTCCAATCCAAGCAGTAATTTCTTTCAAATATTATGCTACACATGAATAAATTATATTGATGCTTTCTAACAGCTGTATCTTCAAAGACACAAAGAGAAGATCAGGAGAGAAAAAGACTGACAATTCTAGATAAATTGTGAAAGGCATAAATGGAAAAATAGTTTAACTTTACATTAGAAATACATCTGCTACTAAAGCTCAGCAGCAAAACAGCTAACTCATATAAATTGGATCTCTGAATTTTAATTCAGTTCTGACCCTGAAATACTGTCCTGTCAACAGTGTTAATTTCCAAGGGATGCTGAATAGTTTTTTCCTGTGTAATTTCAGATCAAAGCTTTAAAAATATACCCAGATCATCAGACAATAAAACAAGAAAACCCAAAATGTCAAGGTCTTTCCTTGAGGGGGGAATACACAGAGATTCAAGGCTAACATACAGCCTTTTCAATAAAATAAAGACAATAATGTCTGAAAATACTTTCAGACAGAATATAAAATATTTTAGCATACATGGAAAATAATTATGCAACGCAGCCATCCTGGTTTCCTTATATTTTTCTCATTGTCACTAAACCTTTGACAAGTTTGCAGCAATATGAGATTAATGAGAAGCAACCTTAATACAATTATTTCACTTTCCAAACGTGGTAGAGGGTTTTCAATGTCACTATGTTGTAGAATCCAAAGCATAGGTGAAAACTAATACATATAGAAGATAAAAGGATGCTTAAGCTTTTGATAAATGATTTCCAGGGAAAATAAGCAGAGAAGGCTGTGCATGCAGATGCAACATTTTGTATCTGAAGTGACCTTGTGTTCACAGCCTGCACCTTGGCTCTGTTTCGAAAAGCGTCTCAGACCTCGGACACAGTGATTTGAAGCATGAGATAGTTTACGCTGCCATCAGAGCTTGGCCATCTATGGTTTTATGACCCATCCTAAAGCTACAGTTGCCAAAAATACAAAAGCAAACTCAATATATTGCTTTTCCCCCCACTTAACTTTCATTAAAGTGTCAAACAGCTAAGAATCTCTTCATATGTAAGAACTGCCCTGCCAGATTATTGTGCACATCTTGGACAGTAAAAGATCTGAAAGATGCTGACAATTGCCTGTCTTAGTCTTAACATTATGATAAATAGCAGTGTCCAACAAGACAAGTAGGATGAAAATATCCTTAATTTTATTGTAGGTCCTGATTAAAACAAAAAAAAAAAATGTTTTGATTTGGTTTGTTTTTTATTTAAAAAGCTAATAGATGTTCTTGCAACCCTTAATCCAATGTTCACAGAGTCAAAAGTGGATCAATTTAAGATTGCTTCCTAAGTTACTATCTTGGAAGCAAATTCATCCTTACTATACACGTCATCATTAGTTTAAGTGGAAGTATTCTAAAGAGTAAAACAAGAAAGGGTTTCATACCCTTTCAGTGCCTGGAAAAAATAAAATAGACCTTACTGCATGACAGTCATATGTTATAACTCAGTTATGAAATGAGTTTATTTATAAATAGTGTCTTAACCTACTATGTTCGCTATTTCTTGTGTTATCTGAAAAATATATATAAATGGCATTGTTTTTATATGGGTTGTCACCACTAATAACAATCTGCAGCTTTCACAATTGGTTCTAGTACCTCATTTTTCTCATAGTAATGTTTAATACATGTGGAAATACATTTCTGAACTGAGTTACATTATTAGAACTAGTGGGTCATGAAGCACAACTATTTTTCATAGAATGCATGTTATGAGAGTATAACATTAGTTCTCTAGATAATTTCTTTTCTTTAAATGTCTTGAACTGTTCTTTGAAATTGACTTCTTTGTTGAAAAAGAATTACAGTCATATGTGAGCTTGAGATACTTCTGTCTTCTTTAGGTGTTTTGTATTATTAAATACAATGTTTTTTAGCTTTTAAAAGCAATGTTTCTTTTTTCATTGCTTTTGTATGAAGGCCAGCATGATGAGGAGTTTCCTGTATTATAAGAATACAGCATGTGTCCAAGACTGAAATATGCTCACATTCAGCCAAGGCTTTTTGTATGCTCTTGTAAAAGTTTTTTCTGTCATTACTCTGCTGTCTTGTCATTGACTATTTGCACTTGAACTTTTTTAAGCTGGATGGGGATTTTTTCTCATCCTGTTCTTTCTACATTGCTCTTCTTAATATTTATAGTACAAATGAGCTAAATAAATCTTCCTCATCTCCAGGATATTTTAACGTTTTTAGTTATTTTTCATCTCTCCTTTAGTCCTGCTGGACTGGAATGCAGAAAGATGATGGTGGGATTTTCAAGGTGCACTGATGTTGTTGCAGCATTTGTGTAGGCTTTAGAGGTTGCCCTCTACAAAAAAAGAAGTCATTGATAAATTGTACTCCTGTCACTTGACTAGCCGTTATCATTATTCATAAAGTCCTCCTTTGAAAAAATAATTTCAAAATCTATCAAAGAACTGGATGTGAAAATTGGTCTTCAGCAAGATGACAGATAGGCTGAAGCTGCTAATTGACCTGTGCTGTAGGTAGTCCTGTGTTTTCTTAATGAAGCTGCTAATTGTCCATAAGATGTTTGGGTTTAAAAGCCAGACTATTACTTTTTCAAACATTTTTTGGTTTAAAGCTTTTTGTTTTCATTCTTGCCTGTTTGAAAAGGAGTTTATTCTATTTTCTGTTTTCCTTTCCCTGGACATTTCAAACACTGCAAATGTGAAAAGCAAAACAGAAATAAGATGTTGGATGCCTAAATTCTGGAAGAAGTTGCAATTCTGTATTGTGCACAAGTGGAGTCTGTGCTTCCAGTCTGCACTGTATGGTATTTGTCACAAAATGAGCAGCTGTTAGGAGATCCTGTAAGACAATGTGGATTTCACTCTTAACCAAAATTAGTCAGTAGGCAGCCAGTGGTTTGCCATCTACATCACATATGGGCTCCACTACTGCCAGTGTGACCCATTGCTTGGATAAGTTCAGTCTGTGGATGAAAAGAAACCAAGGATTTAAAATGAAGCTGAAGTTTGTGCTAGAAGTAAAGGAGAGTTTTGGCAAGGCTGTGGCTATGTAACACCATCTCTCCAAGTGCAGATATAAATCCCTACGTCAATCGACCCAGCATATAGATTCGGGAGTTTTCACAGATTTGTTTGCCCCATTGAAGAGGCACCTGTATAAGTGTCTGATGTTTTTGGTTGTCCAAAAAACCTGTCCCATTATGCATGCTTTAGATACTTCCCAGTCAGACTGCAATGTTGTAGTGTAACTCTGCCAGACATCCCCAAAAGTCCCCAGCTCACATGGATTGCTGCAGAACATCCCACAACTTCTCCTTAACAACATATTTAAACCTAACAAAAAACTCATTTCTGTGTTGCACATACAGTTTATTCTGGAGAGTGAATGAGAAAATGATTAATGTGTCAGAGATTAATTAATACGCTTCTACAAAGTGTTTGAACACAGGGTAAAGAAGGCAGTAAAACAACTTTTACGGAGTAAAGGACAATTTGTATTTCTGTAGATAGTATAACCCAAAATGGTTTTTTGTCCTCAGGATGTAAGTCATGGATTGCACCAATGATGCTGACACACAGATTTTGAGCAGCTCCCACAGCAGCTTGACAGTCCCAGAATGCAACTACACATATGAAATATAGTTGCTCCATCTGCTACTCCTCTGGCATGAGACGCTCTTCTTGCTTGCACGCCAGTGTGGTGGGAGAAACACTCCTACTCACACTAGCTATAAAATACACATACCAGAATTATATTTCTGTCACTGTAGCTCCTTGTCTTTGGTGCTCTACTCAGCGTCATTGCAATTCTCCCTCTGCTTCTTATTGTCTCATCTCCCAGCTGTACTACAATGAGTCTGGAAGAACCTTGAATAGAAGCACGCTGCTGAAGTCCACCTGTGCTTTTCTTGCTTTGGTCAGTCCTTGCACTCAATAAGGAATAGGTCATTCCTGCAACTTTTTGCACTGATGGGCAGCAATATATGAAAAGCTATCTAAAGCCTATAGACTCCTTCAGCTGTGTTTGTCCCAAGTACTGCTGTTCTAGCAACCATGCAGTGAGAGTTGTGAAACTTACCAAAGCTGTCTCAACTTCATAAAACACAATACTCAGGCTTGTCTTTTCTGTAAATTGCACAATCCAATTGATGTATTCAGAGTCTGTGGAAATTCAAGCCTTTCAAATACAACTCTACCCATAATTGTAGCAGAGCATTTCCTGTTGAGAAGGACAAGAATTATAAGCTGATGCACATTTTAGTTGCATAGCCATCATTGCTGCGTCCTCATCCCATTATTCAACCAGAGCCATTCTGATTTCACTGACTCATTTTTTGCTATTCAATTCTGAATCTATCTCAGATTAGACCTCTGTGAACCAAGTGATTCACAACATGATACAATGCTCATTTTTCTCCTTCTTAACACATAAAGCCTCTGCAATGTAATGTTTTTGACTGATAGGCAGGTTGGTTGCTAAGTAGATAGGTAGGTAAGTACACAGGTAGGCAGATAGATTGATAGATGGATTTCAAAGGTTTTTAAAATTAAAACACATCTTATTTTAATGACAAAAGAGCTTTCTAAGACCAAGCCCCTCAATCTCTGATCTGTTCACAGCTGGCCATATACCAAGTCTGTTGAGCCTTTTATCTTGTAACTTTTTCATATATGTTACTTCAGAGAACTGGAGCTACCTTGTCTCTTGATGGAATTGTAGTTGTTAAATTAGATTTTGACTACAAGGTCTTTTATGACCAAGATCTTGACATGTTCAGGAAACTCAGCCCAAAGTGTATATAACAAAGACATTAGCCAACACCTGATCTGTCCCTGCAACTGGAAGTAGATTTACACTGCACCCAAGCCAGTAAGGGATGATAATGTGGTTTTAAAAAGCATACCATCTATTCAGAGCTAGGCCAGAGCATGTAGGTTCATCTTCTGCTGCACGTGCGGGAATACAATGCTCCACTGAGAATGAGAACTGTCATGTTCAGATGACAGATGTACGTCTGGATACAAAAACCTGCCTTCCCCTCATCTGTAAGTGATAAGTATGTTGATGACTGGTCAGATCTTCCCTGGGGAAAAGGAAGAAAGCTGTGTTCTCCATCTCTGTCATTTTCTGGTGGTACAGATTTAGACAGAAGCCATAACCAGTCTGTGACTTTGTTATCCTTAAAGCACAGGTAGCAGGCACTTTTATACTGAAAGAAAAAGATCAGTCTCCTTATTCTTGCTTCTACCTCTTTGACCAGCCTCACTCTTGCCCACATTACTTCAAGACAATTTTTCACTTGATTCCAGATTGACTGCAGATTTTTTCACATCATCTTCTTTCCCTATGAAAGCGCGGATGTTCAGTGTGGACACTGCAGCTGCACGTGCTTTTCTCCCTGTGTACCTTCCCCTCCTTTGCCACTCCACTGCTAACATTCGTGCCTAGGTCTCAAGGCATACATTTGAAGTCCCTGCTCAGAACCGAGCACATCATATTTCTCTATGGCCCAGTACCCTGTGAAAGTAAAACAGGGCAGAAGGGAGCCACAGGAAATTGTGACCAGATCCCAGTTTGCATGATTGGGGACCAGGACCCAAGAGATATCTGCTTAAGATAAATATCTTCATCTGCAAATTGTGAAAAAAGGCAGCACAAAGATAACTCTTCAATTTCTAACTGTAATTCCTAAAGTGAGAACCCCCCAAGAGTTATCCTGTGAAGAAAGGCTGTAAAATGAGCTTTCTTAGACATCTGAGAATCCAGCTGAGAGGAAGATTTAATCAGTATTCAAATATGGAGAAACTTCAATTGGACTTTTACACCTTTCAGACACTGAGAACAATCAATGAGGTTGCACAAATACAGAAAGAACTGGAAAGAATCTGTTCCTGTGGACATAGATCAGATAATCTTACCATTATTTATGTATTTATTTATGCAGAGGTCATTTATGAGTTACTCCATGCAAAAAGACCCATTATTTTCAAGAGGTGCTGCACTGTTACACGTATTTCACTTAACTATAGAGGTAACAAGGCTAGCAGTTAAATGGAAGTGTGATTATCAACAAGAAAAATATGTTGCTGCAGGTGAAGGGTGGGAGAGGATGGAAACAAGGACAGCAGACAGACAAACCAACCAAAACCTTCTACAAAATGTAAGATCATTTCCATGTCATACAACTGATTTTAAAAAGCCCAAGATAAAACATTTCTCCACTCAAAGTGAGCTAAAGAATATTGTTTTTTCTATGTCTCCTCCCCAAAGGAAGATGTAGTATTAAACAATGATATTTAGATCCAAAGCTTGTTCTACAAAGTAGTATTTCAGCTCCCTGATCGGCCAAGCAGATCTGCCATCAAAATGTAATGTGTTTTAAATAACGAGTTTGTGTCTCTCAGGATGTTCTTTCCTGAGTGGAAGAACATTTGTTTTAAGACACACATTGCATAGTATTTAGGAAGAAGAAAAAAAGCAAAACCTAAACCAACAAACTAAAACCTAAACCACCAGATCAAAATAGCCTATTGATTAGGAGTCAAGACAGCAAAACAGAAAAGGAAAAAAAAAAGAAAGAAAGGAATTTGAGCCACATAATCTGTATTTCCCCTGAACCAGAAAGGTGTTTGCTTTATACTGTTTCTCATCCTGCCTGGATTTAGAATATTCTGAAGTCTGCTTTTGTAATTGTTTCAATGTATGGGGGAAACGCACATGCAGGAAATAAATGAATTATATGAAATGGCCAGTACTACCCTTTAGGACAATTGTCTTGGAGTTCTTAGTGTTCACAAGACATAAGGCCAGAATTTACAAATACAGCTTTATGTTCTGGTATCTTTTTTTCTGAAGTGAAGCATAAACTATCAAACGACACCTGGTGTGGCAGCCATCAGTTTCCCAGGTGGTCATTTGGACACCCTGTTACAGCTAATGTAGAGAAACGCACTGGCAGGGCACAAACCCTCTCTTCTGCAGGTATATAGTTAAAATGGATCAGATACATTACACTTTCAAAGTGCCTCATTCTGTCATTGAATTTAGGCCCAAATGTTTGGTCGAAACAGTAGCCTCTTCATGTCCGTCTAAGAAACCAGCTCTGTCCTAACTCTGTCTACTGGTTAATCCCATTCCCTTTCTTTTTTTAAATGGGAAATTTAAATAATGACACAAGACACAAAATAAAATTTTGTCTTGTTTTCTTTCATTCTGTGACACCCCTTTACTGGAAAAACTCTGTCCCATGTAAGCATGACAGTGTGACTAGTCACAGCTTTTCATCTCAATTTCCTAATCTTTGTACCCCTCAAAACTTTTGCTGTTGGTTATCCCATCCAATCCTTCAGTCAGTCTTTTTCAGTCTCCAGTTTTTCAGTACTTATCTCTCATGTGGGTACATGTCCTCAGCAGTTTCCATTAGTTTTTTAATCTCACTAAATGTAGAAGAAATATTCTTTTTTGATGCTACATGAGCACTCTTGGCCCAGTGCCTCATGCAGATGCTAGTGTTAAGCTGACTGGTTAAACTTCTTGGTATCAATGATTAGCATTTCAGCTAAGCCTCTTACAATCAATTACGAGTTCCTCTGCATAGAGACTTCTGTAGTGAAGAGTATGCAGCACACTTCTGATTTTATCTTTTCACTCTTTCAAATTCTCTTGTTACTCTATTTTCTGCTTAATATAAGATATATACCTGGTATGGACCAATGTTTCTCTTGTACTGCATGGCTATTACAGTACAGAGCTAATATATTTGGGTGAGTGAGAACAGTGGCAGTATGTGATTCTTCACTCAGGGTCGCTTTTTTTAGTTAGCATTCTGGTCAAATTTGGTCCCACCCAAAGACCAAAAAATGCACTCTTCAGAAAAAGCAAGTTGGCTAAAACTGTCTTGTCAGGGATGCTAGCTTGGCTGTCAGAGAAGGAAGGTAATTACATCACAGGCAGGGAAATTGTCCCATTAGTTTAGCTGTGTCACTGAAGAAGCTTTAGAGAGGCATCACAAAAAGCATGTCTTGTTAATGTCATGCTACTGGTAAAGAGCAGATATAATTTATCAAATATGTGCATATGTTAGGTTATTTTAAAAGAAAAGAAAAAACAAAACAAAGCACAGGATTGCTCTGCTGTATAATCATTCATCAACATCTGCAACTTTTTCTTTATTTAGGAGACAGCCCATGGCTTGGGTGACTTATTGAACCCTGCACATTTTTTTGCTCTTATGTTTTGTTTCGAAAACCTGAAGAGAATCATTTAATATCACCCCACTAATACTTGTACATATGCAGACATTTCCACAGAAAAGCCCAGGATTCAGGTCATGTTTGCCATCCCCCTAGCTGGAATTGCCAGGAAACAGTGATTTCCTAAAGCTGCAGGCAAAACCTTCTCTGAATTCTGCAGCACTGACCTCCCAGGTTGTTAGGTTTTGGAGACTGTTATCTTCCTCTATTGAGTTGAGAATCTAGACTGCTTCTGTCAAGGTGTGGCAATAAAGTCTGTTCTGGATTTTTTTCCCTTAATACAGCTGAAGTCAGCTGCTAACTGTTTAATTGAGTTTTTTGTTAATAGCTTCTAATGCTTTAATTTATTTATGTTACCATCAAAGAAATTTTCTTTAACTTGAGTGTTGTATCTGCCCAGTCTACAGAAATATTATTTGGGACACAGATGTCCATATGTTTCACTACCTGCATTACATTGTCCAGCACAGCTGCTTTTTGAGAGACATATCTTCCAGCTTTTCAAGTATTTACAGCTTAGGCTGTGATTTTATGATGGCCCTAAGTCAACTCAAGTGGAGCCTGTCTCACCTAACCTTGGTCTTGCATTCCCAATTCTCCTTTTTTGCCACCTCTACTACTCATTCTGGTGCTCAATAAATTGGTTCGGTAAACTGATCTGCCTGAAAACCGGCACAAAAGTAAGAAAAACTGATGGGTTTCTCTACTGGACTAACTTCCTGATTCATTCATGCCATTCAGGCATTAGCACAGGAGACTCGTGATGGGAACATGTAGCTGGAGATAATCAGGAGACATGAAAGTCTCTGACAGTGCCAGCCCACCCTTTAGGTGGATTCAATAGGAACTTGTACCTAATATCTGCCTCACCTCTGTTTGATCCACCACTCCTATCTTCCTTGCACTCTGTGACTGTGTTTCTTAAATAAATGTATCTGCCATTTCCCAGGATTTCCACTACTTCAGCTCTTACTGTTTTATTGTCCTTCATGAAGAGGCCAAGGCGGCAGATCTGAATTGTGGGTCCAGCATAAGCACTGCAGCTTTTTACTGACCTTTTCATAATGGATTACAAGCAAGCTGGTAAAAGCTTTAGTCCAAAGAAAAGTCTGCTGCCTTTATTGGTACCTAACATAAAGCCTGTACATATATCCCTCTTGACATTTGCAGTTTAGGCATTAGAGTTCTCTTGAATCATTTTGCTGTTTCGCTAGGGAGAAAGCCAGAGACTGAGAGGCAGTTTCAGCAAAGGCTCTGGGCAAAGCCAGCATTGCAAGGAGCCCCTTCGTTGCTGGCTTTTTATACAGTATGTACTTGCTCTCGGTCTGTGTCTGTGCTCGGCTTTCCAGGGACTTGATGACTTTTGAATCCATTGTTCAACATTTTGGAATGTTCCAGCCAAGTTTGGAAAAAGCTGAAATTCTCAAAGAGAGCATCAAAATCCCTGTGTAATTCACAGAAGGAAAAGAATGACTGCAAAGAAGAAAAGTGAGCACTGGCTAGGGGAAGCTTTTCTCCTATGAAACATACATGCTGCTAAATGCCAGAGGAGGTTTAGAGGACAAAACCCTAGTAAACAGCACAACCCCCCAAGAATCTTTAATCAGAATCCAAAGTCTCTTAGAAATCAACATCAGTCTGTTAACAAAGATATATCAAAAATCAGAAACCGTTACCTCTAGAGCCCACTGATCTGTTATATATCAAGATAGTTTGCACTGCATTTTTATTTCTTGCCTTTTCTTTAGGCAAGTAGATTATCCACATGTTGCTCTTTCAGAAAGCTCTCAGTGACAGTCTCTACCTAACGTTATCGCAGAAGTTTATTCATTCCTCTTGCATCAGTATTCATCAACGATACTGAGCCAGTCTGAGGTTAGCAGTGACTCAAGGGCAAGCAGTCATTTTTCTAATCAATGCACCTTCAAAAAAGTCATTTACCATCCAAGTCTAGACACACAGCAGAAACCTGCTTTGCTTTGCTCTACTTAACATCTAATCTATTCTCTAGAAATCTGAGAGCAACTTGAATTTCCATTGCCTCACGCAGATTTGGCAGGGTGCCATATGGATTGTTAAGCTTATCAAACGCTGTCTCTAGAGCTCCGTATAAATAGTCTCCAAAACCTTTGAATGGCAGAATAGGTTGGCTTGCACCTAACCAATTCATGTCAGTCCTCTTTAGGATTCATTCTGAGTACTGAGAACTCTGTCTTTTAACATACACAAGCACCTTTCACCTATTGTTCTAAATATTATCCACCATTTGAGTCAGGTTTTCTTTTATACCAACGCTCTCTGACCATGTCCCAGGTCTTTTATCAGCCTGTGTTTATATGATCATTTCAAGTGAGCTCTGTGAAGACTGACACAGACTTGTTTTGTAAGGATGACATCTCGGTTCGAAAATCACTTCAGTAATGCTTGCAAAGCTCTACAGAACTTAATGGTCAAACTCACAACACAAATAAGGTTTTTCCACAGGTATCAGAAGTACTGGATGCTGAAGTATGTGTGAAGAGTTATTTTTTCTTCTTTTTGCTGGCAATGGGGTCATTTATCACCCTCAAAACATACTTTCACTGTATAGGATATTGCCACTTTGAAAGCACTCACTGGGTGAGTCATCACTTCCTATAGATAGCACTACAGACTTGTCTAATTCTGCTGTGTCTCCTGCTCCTGATAAAATTGCTCTGTGATGCAGCCATAATGCATGCTACAGCACAGTTAATTTTGGACCTCAGGGACTTAAATCTTATCAGTCAGGGAGTGCAAGAGCTCTAAAAGGCCACTGGGCCACTGTATAATTTAAAACCTAAAAGATTTATATGGCAAAAAAGGCCTATTCTTAAAACCATTATGGCATCATTATTTTAGATTAGTTCTAAGGATAGATATGCAAACTGACACACTCAGTCTAAATAAACTGAGCCAGTATAAAAAAGTATATGATGGAAAAGGAATTTAATACCCCTCAGGTGTTCCAGAAGACTCCATTGATTCAAGTAGCCCAACAGATTTATGGAAAACAGACTAAAAGATTGCTCTTAGGAGGGGCTGTTGCTCCTTTCTCCATCAGCACTGAATGCAAGATGCACTCAGAGAGCATGTTTTACTTTTTCCTTGTCACTTTTTTTCTTTCTTCCAGTAGAAATATTGATCTAATGACAAAGGTCTGCAATATTTTCAATATGCATTCTTTTAAGCCTATATCCAAGGGATTTTCTTAATGGCTGTGTCTTCCTTTGATTTCCTAATACTTGTTTATGCATCTGTAAATGTGGGAGAACAAACAAATCTCTCACGGTCAGCATGCAGGGATCACCACAGACTATGCATTTTTAAGGCATAATGGTGAAACTATTCCCTACCTCTCCTTTGGGTCATCACTTCTACAGCTACAAAAGAAATGTGGCCTGCCTTGTTATCTTGTGTAGGACAGCCACCCCGTAGTAAAACAACCTGCAGCTCCTTGTGAGGCTTTCTCTATCTGGCTCTAAAGTATTTGAGTTAGTTGCAGGCAGCAGTGTCACGGTGTAGCTGTCTAACCAGCTGACTTGCCTGTGTCCAAGCGCTTTGTGAAATGACATGCTATTTTTGATAACAGAGCTCTTTAAAATTGAAATTGAAACCTGGAGTACAGTTGTGTTTGTCACAAAGTATTCTAGTCATGTGTCGGAGGTAGAGATTATCTGCTGTGACAGAAAGTGGTTGGTAATGATCAAAACTACATGGTGGCTCATTCCAAGAGACCACATAATCAGCCTTTTTATTTGACCATTTGAACTGTTCTGTAATAGCATATCTGATTTCTTTCATTGTTAATAGTACCTATTCCTCATTTTTCTTTTTTTTTCCTGAGACCCAGTAGATGCCACACCACTCTTCAAATGATTTTTTTCTTTTTCTAAATTCCTTCTTCAGGCTGGAGTTCCTAAAACAGTCACACCAATGCATTATCAGGCCTCCAGGCAGATGTGACTTGTTGATTGCCTTTGTGGGAAGCCATGGCACCAAGGGTGCCCTTTGGAGGGTTTGGGGCTAGTTTCTTGCTGAAAAGCAATAAAGTGTGTGCTGGATGTTAGCACCTCTTGATTGCTGGCCCATAGGTAATTTTGAGTAGATGTTGGGCAGTCTGATCTTGCTTTTTCTTGGTCACATCTGACAGGTTTCCTGCTTGAATCAGGCATATTCCATGTTAAGGAACACTTTCCCCTGGTTCTCCCTTTCGATGTCATGCTTCTACTTGACTTAGTCTGGTCTTTCCTAGTACCAAACAGTTCAGAGAAGTCCATGTATTTCTTGGCAGGAGAGGTCTGCAGTGAAAATGTGTGCAGAGCCCAGCTGTAGTGTGGAGCCACAGGAAAGAAAACCCACCACAACCAGACAATCAAAATAAAAGTTAGCACTGTGGGGTCCCTGTCAGGGAAGCCAAAACAAAAAATGAGAAAAGTGGCAAGAGAAGGGAGAAAAGGGAATGGGAAGCAAAGACAGAGAGGAAAAACGCAGAAGAAGCAGAAATGTGAATTAGGAAAAGTGTGGCATGAAGGGGACAGACTAAAGGATGGAGAGTCTGTGATCACCTCAAAAAGAGGCAAATGAGTCGTCTCTGTCGCTGATGACTGCCTTGCCACCAAACTGCACTTTCTTCTCCCTCCCCCTCAGTCAGTCAGAAAGCTCTGCATACGGCAGCCCTCTTCATCCCCCTCTGCACCCTAACCTGACTGACACACAGGCTGAGCAGACAGACAGATATTTGGAGGCCTTCAGTCAACGTGGCGTGCTGTCATTGATCTGAGCCACAGCAAAAAAGGTTTGCAGGAGTAGGAGAGGGAAGCTCATTAATGAGCACAAGGTCCTCCGCATCATTTGCTCATCAGGTAGCTGTCATGAGATGTTGTCCTACTGCTTTGCTGACTTTAATATCATCTTCAGTCAATTTTACTGCAAAATTGTGTCTTATCCTTTATTGCCTGCCTCCAGAGGAACAGATCTCCATTGTCTTTTTTTAAACATTTTACACATAGAAAGAAAATGGTATAACTGCTTTCCCAGATGCCTCTATCATATGCTCCCTTTTCCTCAAAACTTCATCCCTCCAATCTCCTTTTCATTCTTGTTCATCTCTTTATTCTCTGATTTGTTATGTCCTTCCTGAGAGGCAGTGTACAAACCTGTAGAAGACCCTACAGATCATTTCAAATTTCCAAGGCAGTCAGCAGAGCCTGTTATTCCCCATTTTGTATTTGTACATTTGATTTCTCCTCAAGAAATGTTGCATCTGTCTTCAACCAATTTAATCTGAAAGATCCCAGACCACATCTCCCTGGATTCATCAAGAATGAGCTGAACTTGGCAAAGCTCCTGAGCTTGCTCGTGCTCAGGAAGTTCAGATACATATTTTCTGTTGGAGCAGCAAGTTCTTAAGAAGAAAATGCAAAGTAACTGTTAGTAATGGAGGCCTTCTGCAGCTTTCAGTGTGAAATGGATGTCCTTCCGTTTGAAGTGTACTGTTGACAACTTCATCTTGAAGTTTGTGCCTTGTTACTCTACAGGTGTATATAAAGGCATTGGGGTTTGGTAGAATTTCTCCTGGGTATCAAAATTAGGCTGACTGTCTGTAATTCCTGTCCTCTTCCTTTCCATTTTTTTACAACTATATCCTCTGATACCTGCCCTGCTCTCCCTGGTCTGTGTGAGATCTCAGATCATTGCCAACCACTTTGTTCCTTGAGTACCCTGGAATGGATTTCATCAGGCACTGCTGACTTAAATACATCTGTATGATCTAAATACTCTTTACCCTGCTCTGGTCTGTGTTGCCCCATTTCCCTATTTCCTTTGTTTCAGTGTCTGGTGAAGACTAATCTCCTCCCTGCAGCCTGAAAGAAAGCAGGCACCCAATACTTCAGCTTTCACTGTATCACCTAACCTCTGAGCTTTTCTGTTAAGAAACAGATTTTCTTTGAGGTCTTTCTCTGTCTTCCTTTTCTACTTGCTGCAGTTCCTGAACCCTTTCTTACTGTCTTCTTGCTTCTAGTGGATTGCATTCTGGAAAAAAAAACAAAAAACCAACACCCAAAAAAAAAAAGGCTTGCATTTTCTGCACTTTTTTTATCTTTATCATTATTTTCCTTACAGTCATCCTTTATTGTATACTTTTATTTCTCCCCCTACATTTGACATTTACCATGCTTTTTTTTTTTCCTCAGGGAAAGGATTATCCTCATAATTTAGTGTAGCAGTTTATCCTTATTGCTTTTTATTTATTATTTGTTTGGTTTGCTCCTTTTAATCACGTAGAATAAGGATGGCTAACTAGTGGTATTTCAGACGTTGTGACTACTTTGCTGGACTTGCAGCTCCTTATTCTGCTGTTTTCATTCCCTTCTTTCTCATACTAATTAAATTCTGTTGTGGCCACTTCTGCCTACATTTCAGCATCAGATTTCCAGCCAGCTCTTCTTTGCTATTCAGAATCAAATTTAAAATTTGCCTGCAATGCTAGCACCTTTGAAACCCTCCCTAAAACAAACTGGGGTGAATACATTGCTGGAAGGGTCAGTGTTGTTTTTGGACAGATGGATAATTAAATCGCCCATTGCCCAGTTTTGCAGCAGTGCCTTTCCCAGCCACTGGTCCTACCCGCATCCTCTGATGAACCTACACAGTGGAGCTGACTCTCTTCCTCTTTATCTCATCCAACCAACAAATCTGTCTCTTACTTTTATCTATCTTCTAGAAGCAGAATATAGATTCTTGATAAGTTGTGTAAGGTGTCCTGTGCCTACTCTGAAAAAGAAGCTGATGCCTTTTTTTCTGTTACTTGTCCTGTCAAATTTCAGATGCCAGTTAATACTTAGGTCTAACTCTGATTTACGCTCTCCTGTTCACATCCCATGTCCCTGCATATAAACATCTCAGATACTCAACATATTGCTGCATTATCTTCTTTTTTGCAATTTACCATCCAATACTTTTCATTTGATTCCCTCCCATTTTTTTGCTATCGCCTGTAAGCTTCTGTCACTGGCTCCTTTTAATCTGGCATTAAATTATTTAACCACTAGAGGATAATGTGCATAAGTACACTTGCAACCATACCCACTAAATTAAAAATGTCAGTACTGTTTCTGGTTAGTGGTATGTAGCCACATCTGAATGAGATGATCCATCTATGAGCAGATCATAGCTGTATGCTGTAGTACAAGCTCTGCAGATGTGAGATGTTGTCCTCGAAATATCATTTCAGAAACAGGGAACCTTTGTGATGGGTTTCAATCATATTCATGTGGGAAACATTGCACATGTTGATTTAAAAGCAGTTACACTGCTACAGAATACCTGCCTAAAGTTGTAGAGTCTGGTGATGTGAATCATACATAACAAGGTGATAAGCATATTGTAGTTTATTACCTTTTTTCCCCCCTGAGTTCTAGCACAGGCCATAGGGTATTTCAGCCAAAAAAAAACCCCTCACTACCTCATTAAAAATCTGTTATTTTTTTCCTTTTTTTAATATAAAGCAACAGTGGCAGAAGCCTTGTTTTTGTAACTCATGAGATTTTTACCAGTGGATATACCCAATTTTTTATTATAATGTGGTGTAACAAACATTCTACAAATCAAAGCAAGCAACCGCTGGGAGTTTTCAGGCCTGTTATTATCTTAGCTCTAGCAAATACAAACTCCAGGCTGCACATTTGGTCAGCTATAAAATGACTACAGATGTGGACTATATTTCATCAGAGCTCTGTTTATCAGGTTGTCATATTTCTGCAGGGAAACCCCCGGAGAGGAGGTTTCAGAGTTTTTCCCCTTTTGAAATGGAGGTTTGTGGGTTCCTTCACCAGGGGAAGCGAAGTTTCCCACAGCGGGAACACAGGACCCAGCATCTGCAGCAGGGACACCGCTCAGCTGCCCAGTGTTTGCACTTCCCAGCTTCATCTCCGCCAGCTCCTCAGACCATCAGCTGCTCAGGGGGTCCCAGCTGGTGCTACACACTCTTCAGGGTAGGCAGTCCCAGCACGTTTGGGGCAGTCAGGATAACACAGCTTTGTCCTGAGGCCACCACACTGTGTCCTCTTGCCACTGTTGGTGATTCTGTGTCAGGAACCTGAAGAAATTTCAAGCAAACTTACATTTTAAGCAGACTTACTTAAACTTTTTTATTTTTTATCCCCATTTTTTTCTACTTCGAAACTAGAACATTCACAACTACTTCCTTTAAAGAGCTCAAAGTTCATTTTGTTTCTTGCATCATGCTATCCAGCTTAACTAATGATATCAATCCATTTCAATTCTCACTCCTTTACTTAATTTACTTTGTATTTCTGGTAATATGAATTCTCATCTGCTAATCAATACACAGGAGATATTTCTATTGATTTTTTTCTGTCTTTTTCAAAGAATCTGTTCTAGTAAATTATCAGCTGCTGCTATCTAAATAGTTTCACTGGATGCATTTATCTGCAGTAAAACAATTTCTTACTGGTTAACGTGGGGCCGGGGGGTGGGGAACAGCTGTATTTTATCAGATCGGAAAGGCATACAGACTTGTGACCTGTTCCTGGGGGAATTGTCCCCATCCCACTGGAACCAGTGTGGCACAGCATACACAGTCACTGGAGACTTTGCTGCAATGCTCTACCGCTCTGCTTCCTCCACTGTGTGGGTAATGACTTTGCTAGTTTTGCCATCATACTTAGCAGCCCATAATGGACCATGTGTGATAGTCTAAAATAGGTGTAGTAGAGAGGAAATTAGCTCTTAATTGGAGAAATTACTTTTGGACTATGAAAGCATTTGTCCAGAAGGACTAGCACCTTACAAGGAGGGGAGATTAGACTTGGAGGACTTGCTTTTGGGTCACCTCCTGACTTGGGCACTGACTTAAAAGCCTCAACGCACTATGGTGCTGCACAGACTATCTGACTGCAGAGCAAAGCTTGAGTGTTAGTGACAGCCTGGTATTGGGGTAGTAGATCAGGAAAACAAAGAGAAACTATTCAGGAATAACTGAACTGTTCTTATGTCTCCCTTGTGTCTCTTCCTGTCCATTTATAAGATAAAACCACTTAATATAAAATCTTACATAAAATGTGAAAGCTTTGCACTGACAGAACTAGTCTGAGAGTGGATTTCCTCTATTTTTTCATAGTAGCTCTGTTTCAATGGGACATTAATTTGCCATGCCAGATTCCTGTTTCAGTCAAAGTGAGAGATGGAAGAAATGTTAGCTCTACTGCTCACCTGCTTGCTTTATGCAGATACAATGGCAGAGAGGCATTTCCTAGTGCTGCACTGTATTGTTGCCATCCAGAATTCAGAAAAGCTGAAAAAACTACTGCAGCTCTCTCAGTAAGATTATTTGAGGTGGAAGGGAACTAAATTTGCTCTTACTTTCCTTCCTGTTACTGAAATCTTTTCATTCAGCTGTTTCATCTTTTCAAGCTCTCCTTGGCAGCTGTGAGGCCTTGGAATTTTCCAGGTTTGGAGATTCCTGCATCCAGTTCATGAGAGTATAAGAAAAACATTTAATAATTCAAGGGCTGGTAGTATTTAGAGTGTATTCAGGTGCTTCATCCTGTTGAAAAAAGCAAACAGCTGATGTTGCATAGAACCTACTAAATAAAGCCAAAATGTACATCCGAGTTTGGGGATTTCTGTTTCACTCATATCTTTCTGTATTACTAATCAGATTAAGCTCAAAAGAGGCTTGCAATAATCCTTTTCCTGCTTTTCCGATTCACCTGTTTGTTTGTATAGACATAACTATTCCACTTCTTGCTGCCACATTTTCTGTTGGTCAGCAATTTTACTTCCATACAGAAACCAGATGATATGCAAAATTCCATAATTAAGGAATGCAATGTAGCATCATTATTAAGCTTTTTCTTCACTATCGAAAATATTCTCAGACCTGGTGAAACATTAGGCTTGCTTAATGCCACCATCAGGTGGGGAAGTCTGTCTTCCCTGAGAAACACAGGCAGGTATGTTTGGTGGGTAATCTCTAACGTAGCACACGGGAACTCGGCCACTTGCACATCAGAGGATGGCAAAGCTGGGGTCAGTACAGTGAAGGTTTTTACCTGGCCTAGGAAGGTTTCCTGGAAAGTTATCTGTGTAAGTTTTCTTTTCCCAATAGTAAATAGCTCCCTCTAAGAGTTATGACAAAGCTCCATAAAGCCTGCAGGTCTCCTTAAACTTTTCAAAACTGTCTTTTTTCCTGAAAAATGAGAAGTCTGGGAAGTTTCATAAGCCCCCAAAGCCTTGCCAGCCAGAAAACTCTTGGCAGCTTTCCTACTTTTTCAATGATCCTAAAGCAAATACTTGTAGAGTGTATGAGGATCCCTACAGAATAATGATCACGCTACATTTGTTCATTGCCAATTAAGTTCAGTAGTAAAATTATTTGGATTGCAGAAGGAATAAGACCGTATTGATTGCAATCTGCTGATGCTGTCTGAAATAAAAGCTTCACTAGGCATATATCACCATCACCCTCATAAATAAAAGGATGCTAATACTGGGTGAAATGCCAATAGCAACGCATACTAGCAGATCAGTGGAGCTGAAAATACCATAATTTGCGTAATGAGTGCAGAAAAGATGGCAATTGTTCTTTATATTTCTATTAAAATGACATAGATGCCATTGATAGCATTTTAGTAGCTAGTATGCCCTTTAATATTCCCATGAAGCAAGTTAGATTTATCCTTCTAAATGAAAGTGAGAAGGGGAATCCTGAGATAAACATTCGTAGTGGTTTGTGCAACATGTATGAAAATCACATCAGAAGCATGAGAAATTGAGATCTTCTGGAATGTGACATTTACTTAACGGTCTTCATGCCTGCATATCACAAGCAGCTGTTTCTTAGAGCTTAATAGCCAAATTTCACCTGATCTTTTTCTACCTGGTTATTGTTGTAGAGATACTATACAGTGTGAGAGGACTATACAGAGAAGACAGACACTCTTTAATGTTCAAATAATCATGTATTTTTTACTTGTAAGATCCACTGCTCAGTCAACTTTTTTTGGATTGAAGATATGTTAGCTAACTTTTAAAAATCCTCATTCAAGAAATGCAGGATAACATCTTCATTAAACCCTTCCTGATCCACTGAAAAGATGTCTAGTTCTGGTGAAACAGTAAGGACAGCTAATGTTTCTCTTAGTAATGGTTATTTAGTGTTTCACATCAAATATATTCGGTTAAGAATAATGGCAGAGGCTTTGTAGCAGATACACTTTGGAGAAGTTACCATAATACTAGAACCTTAAGTGCTTATCATATGTAAGTGCTGTTTAAGATAATTTTATTTAATCTGGAACCTTTCAAGTGAAAATATGTAGACTGGATAATGCAAAAAAATAACATGAATTTCAATGAACTTCCTTCTGGGTTTTGGGGGTGATATTTTTTGGATGCACACCTTTTGCAAAAGCTGAAAGTTGCTGAAAGTTGTTTCAAATTGAAACAGCAAAACTGAACAGCAAAATGTTCCCATTTAATCTGCAACAACTTTTTTTTTTTTTTTGTAAGTAACAATGCAAATACAATTTAGTTGGATTCCAGACAAAACTCCTTCTCTGCTTTCCCACTCCTGCCTTTATTTAGAACTATCAATGAACCAAAAACACACAGTATTCAGATGGTTCAGGGTTCTTGGATGGTAAAGAAATAGCAGTTATTAAAGGGCTTTTTAAGGGATCAGAGAAAAGCACAATGGGGACCTAAGCATGGAAATCAAAGCCAAATAAAATCAAATAGAAGTACAACACAAATGTTTAATAGCAAGGTTGATTTTTGCTGGAACCAGCTACAGAGAAAAGTGGTAGATTCAAGACTGTAAACCTTCCAGATACACACTTTCGCCAAATGTCAGTCATTGGGCTCCATACAGAAATATCTGGAAGAAATTTTATGGCCTGTGATATATAAGAGATCTGACTGTGTGACCTAATATTCCCCTTCTGTCCCGAAGATCTATTAAAAATAAGCTTTAGTGCCCCCCAACCAGGAAAATTAATCTCAAACATTAGGATAAAAACTCATATTTTTGGTATGATTTGTGATGGATGATTTTTGTTAAGTTTAAGAGAAGCTCTAGAGAAAGCAGCACTCATTCAAAGTGTATAAATAACTCTCTTGCTGAGACTGAAACAATGACTCTGTTTATACAATTGGCAGTGCAAACCCAATGCAATCTTTTTGAAAGAATGAACTATTTCTGCAGTGTTTGCCAGCTGGAGAAGATTTATTCTTGTATGTTAAGTGTTTGCCTTGTACTTAATTCAAAATATATCTTTGGTTCATCTTCTTTACTAAGAGCCCTTTTGTTTACACTAACTGTTAACTCACTGTCATAGCAGGGTCTGTAGACAATACTACATTGTTTTACGTAGTTTGATGTTATCAGTCAGAACTAGACATTACTGGCAAATCTATAACCACTATCATGGCAGCTCACTTTATATAAAAAAAAAAAAAGAAAAAGAAAAAGGAATGTGATAAAAAAAAAAGAAAAAGAAAAAGGAAATAAATGTGTGGTTAAGAAATACAGCAATAATTGGTATTTTTCACTGAAACAAAAGTGTATCCACTTTGTCCTTTGTTCATTTGGCAGATTTTATACCCAGGATATTATCATTCCTCAGTAAAGACTGAGCGCCTCATATGACCTGGGGGTCTTGTTTCACTTAACACTAGACAAACAGAGAAGACAGAGTACCAAGGAAGGGAGAGGGAAAGAGAAGTGCAAATTTTTTGCCAATTGTGGCAGGATCAACTACATGACATGCAGTAAAGGCTAGGTCCCATGTTTTCTGGTCCTGCACTCTGTCCCATAAGCAGTGTCTTCTTCACAAAGCAGTCTAGTGCATGCTATTTCACTTTTTTTGCCAGTTTTCTGAGTCCCCAAGTCTGGAACCACATAGCAGCAGCAGTGGCAGTCTGGGCAGCTGTTGCTTTTGCAAAAGCACTGAGCAGCTGCAGTCAGGGATGCAGTATGTTTGCTCCCTCTGTGGATCAAGTATAATGGTGGCATGTAGGGTATGCAGTTAGCATCATCCTAGCTCACAAATATTACCAACTAGGATGCAGCAGGTTTTCGTCTATTTCCTTCCTGCTTTCCCCTTTATACAGATTAAAACTATATTCCACCAAATTTGCTGAGGTTTGCAGTTTTGAATCAACCAGTCCCCAGTACAAAACTGCTTTCTGACCAGGGAGGTCTTTTTTATTACCATGAAATGTTCTTTCCCATGCATGGTCTGGCTTTCTCATGAGTTCAGTTATGCCAAAATGGACAACTTTATGTCAATTGTAAAATGGAGCCAAGCAAGTGCTCTCACATAGTTTTGCTTCCCGTGGAATCTGTTACTGAATCTGCCCCTGTCTTTTCATTAGGATTTTTGCTTGTGTGGCAATCCATTTTCCAGGTGTGCCAGTGCTGGAAGACAGTGAGAAAACATCTCACTGTGTGTGGATGCAATTTTCTACTTGGCGGTTAAGAAGACCAAGAGGTAAATGCACTGGGAAGAAGCAAGTTATTTCAGTAAGCTCCAAAAAAAGACACCCTTTTAATACATATGCAAAATAATTTCTAAGAGGTTGCAGATATCTCCTGTGAGATGGCAGGAAACTGGTAAACAACAGAACACGATGCCTTTACGTTAGGCAATCCCTCCCACCAGTATTCTTCAGATTTAAGTTCTTCTCAATTTCCTCCCAGTCAGATGGCTTTGAAATCAGCCTCAATGAAGTGCCTTTTATCCTGATTACTGGCATTTCACACAGAAGGAGGTCAAACACTGGAACAGCACATAGAGGCTGTGAGATCTTACTCCACGGAAATACTCAAAACTTGACTGGACAAAACACAAAGGAACCTTTGCTATCTTCAGGGTTGGTCCTGCTTTGATGAGGGGTGGGATGACTGTCCGAGGTCCCTTCCAGCCTCAGTTCAGTATCTGTCTCCAAGAAAGAGAGTTAATTCTTCCGTGCCTTGGCTTAAACTTGATCTATATGTTGCATTGCCTGTTTAGGTGACCGTTAGGCATTTTTTGTTAAGGCAGCTGGTCACATTTTTCTGAAATGGATATCTTTCTTTGAGGCCATGTGAAATACTGTTTACTAATACTAGATATTCTGGATAAGGTCTTTAACATATTCTTTGTGGCTATTTACCACAGTGAGCTGGGCTTACAGTCCAGTGGTTATTTGCTGCAACCCACAGCAACATGAGCTATTTTTCCTCTAACACCACTATCTTTGTCCTTACTGACTATCAAAAACATTTGCCAAAAACTTGCTATTAGTTTCACTGCCTCCTTTTGAAGTACAGCTTATAAATCATCTTGTCCTTTTGTTAGCTTTAACTGTTTCTGCTTAATCTACCATGTGATGCAATTGTAAAAGTTCTTTTAAACATTTCGTTTCCCATTCCTACAGGTCCTGATCCAGGTCTCAGACATGTTACCATTCTTATAATACTCTCTCCAATTCAGCATTCATAAAAAAAAAAATGTTATGTTCTAGAGACTTGTATCCATTTCCTTCTGAGATAAGGAAAATAAATTCTTCAGAAGGTGGTATGATTGTACGGTGCTGGCTGTGCAAGAATGGCCTCAGCTTTTAGCAGCTCCTTTCCACCCTTGCAGCACCAACAGTGTCAATTTGGTGTTTATTTTCCCCCATCTGGTCATGTTTTTTCTAAGAGATCAAAAAAGTTCTTTACTTCTTTTCCTCCCCCTTTCCTCCTTCCTTCCTTCCTTCTTCCCTTCCTTCCTTCCTTCCTCCCTTCCTTCTTCTTCCTCCCCTTCCTCCCTCCCTCCTTTGTCATGGCTTGTGTGTTACTCATTATCTGTTCTCCAGCATATATTTTTTCTCTTCTTTTTTCCCCAAATGTTTGCCCATTTAATCATGGTCTTATACCTAGGCATTTTCAGTCCTTGATGCACCCCAAGAATTGCCTATACATAGTAAATGAGCACTGCCACTCCAGCTCAATTTACCAATACGCAGTTTTTACTCCCTCCCAGGGAAATGAAGGGAGTGGAGATGGAGCATTCCCCTACCCCAAAGCCTCCTAGGTGTTGGGATTGCTAGGCTGCAGATAGGGCATCATCCATTTTGTTCGCTAACTGGGGAGAGCATGAGTGATGGAAAGGGCCAAAATGGAGAATCAGCAGCACTGCGTCCCTTCCCCACAAGAGCACATATCCAGCCAAGCCAGTGGGTTTTATGGCTGATAATGGACTAACACCCTGTAAACTTTTGTGTAGACTGAGAAGCTGATGAATATCTGTCTCCATGTCTTCCTACTGTCTTTCAATTTAGATAAATGGGAAAAGTCCTTCCACACATTGGTATGAATGATCTTGCAGCTTTTCCACAAGAAGTTGTTTGCTGAATTCCGCTGAATGGCCTTTTGCACAAGGTCTGCAGAGTGCCTGAAACTTAAAGATCTTTAGCAAGATACTCATCTTTATTCTTCAGCCCTAAGATGAGAGAATGAATGATAATTTGCGATAGTTAACCAAGGTTATTTGGCTGAACTATTCCATCCTTTATAGATCACTTAATGGCGATGAGGGTGCAATATTTTAGATACAGTATCAAATTAACATCTCCAAGTTCTCACCTTGAACACCATTCATTTCTCAGAGCACACTGCAACATGATTTACAATGAGTTCTGGACAGTAAAAAAATGCATATACCAGTATCAAATTATTCTGTATCTTAGACAGTTTTTCAGTTCAGGGGTTTATGAGGCGAGATTATTTCTCTAGATGTATGCATAGCCATATATTAAAGCCACCTGGAACACATGTGTTTGTGATGGATGGCAGATGCACAGGTTTTCACTTGGCCCCTTTCTCTGTTCTCTAGAATCTATCTGAGACCTTTTTCATATAAAGATCAGAGGATATCTCAGGTGTTCCTTATGCTCTTTAGATGGTGGGAAAGTGAAAAGTAAGTTTTTGGACAGAAATTATCATGGCCCTCACTTGACAGTTTTGTTGGTTGCTATATTCAGTTTGGTTCATATTTTAACTCAGCCAAGCAAACCCATTAGACATTAAAAAAAAAAAGAAAAAAACCCCAAACCAAACAAAACAAAATAAAACAATTGAGGAGAACTGCTATTAAACTAGTCAGACTATATTAGAGATACGCAAAGCACGATATAGCCTAGTTTTTGCTTGCTGTCCTTCATTTTAATTTTAAAGGTTTGTTTTGAAATACCCCTCTTAATGAACATTTGCTCAACTTCTGTTAACAACTAAATATACTATATTGTTTTGGTTTATTTGGTCATTTAAGTAACGGGAAAATTTCCTACAACATAAGAGAGAAAAATACTGGAGAGAAGTCTATCAGTTGCTATTAAAAATAATATGGATGTAGCACAGGAGTTTGCTAAATAGCTGAAAGTCATCTGAATGCCTCCTTAATTCGCACTCCTTTTTAACAGATACTCTTTCATGCTTATACCTAGTGCTGTAATATTGATACATGACCTTCAACCAAGAGTGGCTGTTGCCCAGACTTAGGGTTTCTTGCACAGTTAGGATTTGCTGTGCTGAACTGCTGATAATGCTCTTGGATGATCTTTGGAGAGGTTTCTAATGGTATCTTAAAAAACTCTTGTCTTATATTTATATTGACTTTAGTGAACAGAATAACATCTCACCTTATTCTGTCCTATTTTATATTGTGGGGTAGCTATAGGCAATGCCCTTTTAGGGTCTGTGTGGAATTCATCTGCTGGCTGGGGCTACAATTTTATAGGCACTACACATCAGAATTTGATCCTGAAGGCTAATTTTCCTAGAGAGACAAAAAGAAGTGACTGCAGCAGTAAATGCTCCCCTTTGCGCTCATTTCACAGGACTGAGCGTGCTCCTATTAACTCCAGATAATTTTCTTTGTAAAAACTTGCTTAAAAAAGAAATTACTAGTGAATCTGAGAAATGGAGGTCTGTGCTGTCTGAATAAACAAAGATTTAAGTGGTACACATGGGGAAGCAAGAATAGCAGCACTACCTACCCAGCAATAGGCTCTGACCTGACTGTTTTCATGCATAAACAAGATTTTGGGTCACAATTAGATACTTCTGTTAAAAACACCAGCAACTGAAAGCAAACCATACCAGCGAGAATGGGAGGAATAGGGAGCAGTAAGAAAATATCAGTATGTAATTGTCTAGCTGCATGGTGCACTCATGTTTTGCACATTGTGTGGTCCCCTCCACTCACCTCTTCTTTCAAGAAAGAAAAAAACAGGATTAGAGAAGAGGCATAGAGGTAGGAAAGGATTCAGATGACTTTCTGGATATGGTGTGATCCTTCTCTTCAGCCTGGGGGAAAGATGACCAAAACCTATGAAAGCTGCTGAAAAAGCCAAGGGTAATGGCTCACAGTCTCTTTCTTTGTTAGAACTGGTGGTCATCTTACAAAGCTGGTAGGAGCACAGCTCAAAACAGTCAAGATGAATATTTTTCATGCAATGAGCAGTTAAACTATGAAAATCCTTAGTGTGCTGTAGACTTTAAAAGTTTGCATGACTTCATAAAGGGATTAGGAAAATTCATGTAAGAAAAGTCCTCTGAGAATTATTAAATACAGACCCCCCCATGTCCAGAAGTGCCTGAGATATAGGTCACCAAATGCTGAGGGAGTTTTCTGGGCGTGCAGTACTACATGAGCTCTTTGCATTCACATGGTATCCTGGGTGCCTGGTTTGGTCTCACCCAGAACAATCATTTTTATGTGCAGAAAATTCTCCTGAAAAGCATGTCAGATTTGTTACAAAAGGCCAAATGGTCCAAACCCTGCCAGTGGTGTTACAAGAGCAGCTAAAATTCAAAGCTTTAGCAGAAGATAAAAAATGCTGTGATGAGCTTCCTCTGGCTATGGATGAGGAAGACTCTTCTCCTTCACATAAAAGAATCCATGATGTTTAATAAACCTACAGAAAAACAACATTTGTGCACTGTTATCCTTGCACACGTAAGAGTTATTTGCAGACTGAGGTTCAGCTGCATCTTGCAGCCCAGATGTCTCAGAAGCAGAGAATGCCAGCAGGTGTGAGAGGATCCTAGGAGTGCTATCACATGTACTTCTCCTCTTTTGACCCCCTTTCTCTCGTGATCTGCTCCTGGCTGCTGCTGAGTCCCATCGGCTAGCTCTGACAGACTTCTGCCTTGTCCCAGCAGTGCTAGTGTGGGGGAAATTACTTCCAAAAGCCTGGCCTTTTTAATGAAAGGACGAGTATTACACCTGATGCCATAGGATGTCTGAAGCAGCGGCTGGACTTCAACCCATGGTTCTTTCTTTCTGCTGAGCATGAAGAATCTCAGAGTTCATGCTAATCTGCCTTGTCCCCTGCTTTGTCAGCCACGTATGGGCACAAGCCATCATGGCAGAAGACTCAGCTGCAGAGTACTGATCATCCTCTTCCCTTCCACTCTGCAAGTCTTTGAGGATCACTGCATCCAATCAAGGTTACTATTATGATAAAATAAGACATCCCATTCATATATCAAATGAAACGTAAGTTGCTCATAATAGAACGTATGACAAATCTCCCAACAATATTGTTTAAATCCCCCATTTATGCCTTAGCCACAGAGTGATTCCTGCCTTCTTTAAATTAAGTCTAATCTGGGAAGCTTAGTAAGTATTTCTGTTTAAGGATTTTCAACTTTTTGATTGCATTTGTTCCTTAAAGTTTTGTTCTTCTTTACTGTATCATTGTCTTGATTGATAATAGTTTCTAAGTATATTTCAAGCCAAGTTGTTTCTGACAAACCCCTTGGGGGAGCCAAAAATGTATTTTCAGCTGAGGGACAAGACATCCCAAGGAAAGTCCATTTGCTTTTTGTCTTTCTCCTCCCTCGATTCTCTCTGCTCACCTTCTCACCTCTCCTCCCATGCAGTAGCTCCCTCCTATCTGGGAGCCTTATAGGGGGCATAATATTAATTCTAGCAAGCACAGTGGTGGTGTGAATTGAGAAGACTGAAGGCTGTGCCTTGGGCTGGACCAAGCTGGGTGTGCGAGGCAGTGGCTGGCTGCCTGCAAGCTCAAACCTTTTTCACTCCCAGTAAAAGTGTAAGTCACACCAGTCTTGGGCAGGAGGGAAACGTTACTGCATTTTCCTTCCAGAGAGAGCCAAGTCAAGCCAGGAACTAAGCTATGAGGAGCTGGGGTGGGGTGAAGGAGAGAGAGAAAGAGGCTTTCTTCTTGAATATTTTGAACAAGGCTGATGGTAGCTGCAGAGGGAGTTTGGGGCTGGTGTAGCAGCCAGCGAGAAGCTAAGCTGGGATGTAGGAATTGGCAGAGTTAGACTGGATGGACTCAAAGCTGGCTTTTCTGGAGCTTGAGTTGCAAAGGATTTCTGTAAGGGGGCTGGACCAGAGTGGGGCGTGGGGCATGGGGCATAAGTGTATTTGCTGAGAGAGGAACACTCAAGCAGATCAAACATTCCAGAAAGAAGGGGGCTCAGAGGACAAAGCTCTGAAAATTGCTGCATTAAGTGTGTTTGGCCTGCTTATCCTTTTCTGAAAGGGAGTAGGGTATGTGGTGAATTCTTACGTTTTATTGTACCTTTTGGATTAATGTGCAAATATGAACGGTGCATTACTGTTGTGTGTATGTTAAAAGGCAAAATGAAGCAAAAGTAGACAGAAAGGCAAGATGGTTATTGTTGGTACCTTCAGTCCTCAGGACAATTTATTTGACAACCTTGAGATATGGGCCCAGAAAACTGCCTTTGTGTTTACATTGGAGGGAGAAAAGACTGAGTTTTGTGGGGCCAAGCATTATGATAAGCAGTACACAAATGCATTAAAAAGGACTGACCCAGCCTTGGGATCCTCTATTTCCAGCACATATTTCACTCTCTTTCTTTCACTGTTGACTAGAAACAATTCATGGTCTTTTGGTTTTGGATGCCTGCTTTACAATTTTTAAGTGGATCTAGTGTGTGTTTTTCTCAGAAGAGAGGCATGTCACTCTGAAATAAAACCAAATCTCATTCCTATGAGAGTGTAAGACAGAGATGGAATCTTCAGCAGATTCGACAAGGGACAGGGTAACACAAAGATATAGTGAGGAACTAGACAAAGGTGCATCCTCTAACATCCACAATGCCATGACTGTGAGTCTAGGTGAGTACCAGAGGAAGAAGCCATGGAAAGCAACCAGGCTTGATGCCCTCCCTGAACCTCCATTCCACTCCTGCTGGCAGGGACTGGCAGTAACTAATCCTATTGGGATTTCCAGGCTGAATTTATAGGGATTTTAAACTGTTAAGCTGTACTGAGTCAAAGGCTTGGAAACCAGAGAGCATTAATTACTCCTGAGAAACTCAGTCATTGCAAAACTGAGGTTGAAGGCTGAGGGTGTGCGAGCCACTTGTCCAGCTACCTCTACGAGTTAACTAGAACAAAGCTACTATGTGTCCTCTTTTGTCCCCTCCCCTCCCCTCCTTGTGGTTTAGGAGGAGAAAGTGCAGTCTCTGGAATCAGAGGCTGGAGTTGTGGGTGGTCAATATGCTTTTGGTTTTTGTTTTTCTCCTTTGATAAAACTCCTTGAGTGTAGAAAACCATCTGAATCTAACCCATCTTTTTTATGTCTCATAGATGTTATTAGGTAGTCTTACACAATATTTTTAAATTGAGGTATGCCTGTTTCTCTGGTGAAAATAGAGGGTGCAGAAGCAGCAACATTTTCATTCCTGGATTTTTCTAAAAAAATTTTTGTTCTTTATAAAATTCTCATTAAAGCTGTTACATATGGGAAAAGTGACAAGGTCAAGATCCACATGCAAATAAAGAAGTTGACAAATAACACGTCAGTATGCTTTGCAATGGGAAAATTGCTGATGATTCCAGTTCCTTACATTTCACACATTCTTTTATAAATAAATTAGTTTGCCCATTCTACAGACACAAGCCCTTGCAGAGCTCCTCCATTCATATGTCTACATCCTTTGCCTCTTACTCAGCTGGATGAAGCCTTTGCTATTGCTTTTTCCAGTTTGCTTATTTTCTTGCTCCTTTGTTTATCTTCTTTTCTTCTTGGCCACTTCTCACAAACACCCACCCGGCAATGTGCAATCACAGCCAAACTACTGATGCCAGTCAGTGTTCAAACATGTGAGTGTCAAGGAGGGGAAATGGGATCTGGTCCTAATCCAGGCAGCCAGAAGCACATTTCTAATACACTGATGTTGTGTAGCAATGCATGATGGCGCATGAAGTTGTAAGTGGAACAGAAAGAGGCTTTGCAGTAAGATGGAAGATGATTATGCCAGCACTTTCTGGAACATATATTCTTGGAAACCTTCTTAAATACATCTCCTTCTTTTGATACCTTAGCTCACATTTTGCCAATATTATATATTTATTTTTCTAACTCAAGATTAAGACACCACAGCATACATAAATCATCCACTAATTACTTATGCCAAGGCTATATCAATACTTACCATATTCCCCAGAGATGAGAATACCTCCCAAAATTCTGTCAGCTCTGTTTTGCTGTTAGAAAATTTTACTGATGCTTTTTAAATACACAAAAAAAGGAGAGCAAAGTAAAGCCATTTGACTCTTAACATTATGCAAGAACAAAGTGAGAATATATCAGCAATAACATTGCATGCAAAAAAAAATCAGCATTTTAAGCAGATGTTGCTACTGTAGATATGAAACCACTAAGTAAAATTTCAATAAATTCTAACATTATGAAGGCTCTTAAGCAAGACAAGCATGACACAGTCTTTTCATAGGAATGAGAATGCCTATCAAATGAGCCTTGAGGTAGTAAACAGATACAGAGACAAACTTACTTTATGTAACTCAGGCATATTATCCCAAATGGGATTTTTTTCTAGTTGAATTTTTGCTCAAGAGATGGTTTCTCTGTGACTGCTGAATTTCTAAATTCCCTTAGACATTTGCTATACACAAGTAATGTCTTGGTTTTCCATTTGCACAGGATAATTCCTTTGCCTATCGCCAATCTCACTGACACTAACATTTGCTATTTGTTAGTTTTTCAGTCAGTCTATTTCTAAAAGATGGACTTTATTACAGCTCCAGCTGGGAACTTTATTGAAGCAAATTCTTCCAGAGACAGTTGTGGTGAAACAAGATATTAGGAACTGCTCTGTGAATGCTGAGATATCTCCCCTCCCCTCCCCTCCCCTCCCCTCCCCTCCCCTCCCCTCCCCTCCCCTCCCCTTCCCTTCCCTTCCCTTCCCTTCCCTTCCCTTCCCTTCCCTTCCCTTCCCTTCCCTTCCCTTCCCTTCCCTTCCCTTCCCTTCCCTTTTTCTTTTTCCTTTTCGTTTTTTTTGTTGGTTTTTTTGTTGGTTTTTTGTTGTTTGATTGGGGGGGTGGTGTTTTATTTTTTTCTTTTCTTTTTCTTTTTTTTTTCTTACAGAGTTTAAGCGTAGTACTAACAGTTGTCATAGAACAAGGAAAGGAGCTTTGTCTCTAAAAATTGAGGGACCTAATACTCTTTCCAAAAGGTATGTACATCAAGCACAAAGAGACCAACACATGTGTCATGCTGGTGTGTCGCAGGTCCAGCCCAATTCCAAAATGTGGTGCGATCCCTTGTAACATTCAAGACACAAGGAAAAAGATCCCTGTAATATCCCATGTTGTTGGCATGAAGTGTTGTCACCAGGTGTTCACAGAAAGTCATGAGACAGCTTGCCAAGCTGCAAACAGAAGTGTACCTTACTCAGTTGTGTGGAGTTTCAATGCCCTGTGTTTTTGTAAAATATTACTGGAGGCAATTGTTTTTTTCAGTTTTGGGTTAACACACAACTGAAACTCAGTGATGCTCAGCCAAAACCCACAAGTCTTGCCTAGTTTTGAATCAAAATGCTACAAAACCACAGTGTTTATCATGGTTTCTACATGAAGTCATAATTAACCCCAGGTTTGCTCAAAACTTTGTCCAAGTTAACTAAAAATTCTGTAAACTGTGGGGAACCTGGCTGAAGTACTGGGTAAGTATGAAAACATGAGCTGATATTTGAGTTTGGTCTGATTCTAGGTTTTGCTGAAAAAGTTTCAAATGACTGTAGCTGCAATCTGATTACTTTATCCCAGAGGGTAGATGTTAATAGAGATGAATTTAACTTCTGAACTACAGTAATCCTTTAAAGGTTCACAGTTATCCAGGACTCCAGATTTACAACAAATATACTAAAATACCCTCTCTCTAAAGATTTTCTATTTACAAAATACTCTTGTTACTGAACTTGCTGACTTTGCTAATTAGAAAATCAAGTTCGGGAGGTGTGGTGGAGTGTTGGGTTTTTGGTGGAGGGGGTGGGGATGGTATTGCAAGCAATGTGTGTTCTTGAGTAGTTTCAAGTAGATACAGTTATTTCTGTTCTCTGATCTAATGTCCAAAGGATTCTTTCAGGGTATTAGTAGGAAATGTTCACTCATGTATATTTGGAGCCATTCAAAAGGAAAAAGAGAGAGAGAGGGAGAAAATGAGGCAGAATGGCAGAGAGATGGAATGACAGACAGAGAGAGAAAGAAAGGTCTGTTTGGCCTCGGGAGGGCCCTTTGTTTGAAAATCATGAATAAAATTCTGTGGCTGAAAGTACTGTTGGAAAATGTGTTACTTTGACAAATGATCGTTCTAAAGTGAATTCCTGATCTCAGTGGGATCTCTGGAAGTTTATTTTATCTATACTGTACATAAGCTCAATTGGAAGCAGGGTTTCATCATGGATGAAACAGGGATGTTTATTATCACATTATTTTTATTTTCTGCAACAGATTTTGATCTAACTACAGTTCCTGGACTTTGCTGGGAAGTCCCATGTTGGTAAATGCTCAGCATTGAAGAAGTCCACATAAAAGGTCAGGACATGTCAAACATTAACACATCCTAAAGTCCCACATATGAATACGTAGACTAACAGATGTAGAGATGAGAGCTAAAACTAGATAGTAATTTCAAGTAAGCAAATTCTATTTTTCCAGAAAACTCTGCTTGGGAAAAAAAAAACAACAACAAAAAAAACCCCAGCCAAACATTCAACACAACACTTTCCCAATTGTAATAGATTGTTGCTGTTACAAAAAGCTATAAAAATTATGCAAGGGCTAAGAACAGCATCAAGCCTAAGTCAACAGCATTGTTTAGCATTACATTTTTGTAGCTATTTATTGTCACTTAAGTACAACAAATACTAGAGATAAAGTATTTGATTTCAGTTTGAATTTGAAACCGATAACTTTAGCCCCAAGCGTGCTATATAGTCACAACCCTATAACTTTAGAACAATTTTAGTATTATGTACAGATGGAGCATATATATACATAGATTTATTAATAACCACATAAATCTATGCCTTAATTATTTAAAAGTTAACTACTATGTAAAGATTTTGCACTAGCTTAACCCTGCTTTAGTAAAACAGACTCTCTAAATAGGAACTAAGCAACTGCCAGGAGTTTCACTATTTGCATCATTAATTCCGACCCTGTATTTGCAAGGCTTTCTCTCCCAAAAGTAATTCGTCTCAGTTATCATATCACACCAGAACTTCACACCCACTGCCAGGTTTCCAATGATTTCTCCCCATATGGCAACTTCCTCAGCTACATTATGTGTAGTTACTGTGCAGCAGTCTCAGGGAAGTGCGCCTTTCGCATAACCAGCTTCACTAATGAGCTGATCACCAATATATTTCTGGAAGAAGAGCAATGATTCTTCATTAGTGATGTGAATATGTTTAAGCTTAAAGTAGAAAAACTGTTTTGCCATTAGGAATTCCTGGATCCTCAGGATTTGATTCTAACAGCTAAGTTTCGGATTTCCATTTCAATTAGTAGAGAAGGGCACCGTACATCTAAGTTCAGACACTTCAAACAATTTGCGCATTCACAGATTTCTTTCTGTAGATACTAATTTCTTGTTATGTGCCTGTTCTTTCTAATGTGTATTAGATATTGAACTCTAGATTCATAAACAGTCTTGCTAGCTGCAACTCCCATCTTTCTTTGTTTGCAGAATTATGGGGTTTGGTAGTTTGAAACCAGGAGGAACACTAAGAAAGCCTTCCTTTTTCCTATAGACAGTCTATCTGGGCTCACAGCCTATGGACTGGAAATCTCCCCTTTAGGTATTAGACACAGAATACATTTGGCACCATCCAGCAGCGCTGTCCCTGGGAGACTGTCTTAAAAAACTGGTTTAGGGATCAAATTCCTTTTTTCTCTGTGACTACGAGGATGGTACATATAACTTACACTTCAGGTGATGATGGATTTACATTACAGGAGCAGGGAAAGCAATATTTCTCAGCACTGAGATGTGGGAAATCCTCCACAAGAGGAAGTAACCTAAAGCACTCATGTAAAATGTGTTCACAGTTTACATGATCAGAGGGAAAGATGATCAGATTGCACAAGAGGTGCAACCCACTGCAGCTCAAGATAGTTTAGCCTGTAGGGTTATCACACTGAGGAAGCCAACTCTTAATTTTTTGTGTTACTGGATATTCAAACTGCTAACGGGTGCATTATAGAAGCTTTTTTAACTGGAAAGCTTTTTTAACTAGAATTTATCACATATCTGCACATTTTCATAGAGAATACAAACACCCCTTCCTTCATGGCACACACACTTTCATAGAATCATAAAATCATAGCATCAATGAACCACAGCATGGTTGAGGTAGGAAGGTACCTTAAAGATCACCTAGTTCCCACCCGCTGCCATGGGCAGGGACACCTTCCACTAGACCAGGTTGCTCAAAGCCCCATCCAGCCTGGCCTTGAACACTTCCAGGGATGGGGCATCCACAGCTGCTCTGGGCAGCCTGTTCCAGTGTCTCACCACCCTCACAGTAAAGGATTTCTTCCTAATATCTAATCCAAATCTAACCTCTTTTAGTTTAAAACTATTACCCTTTGTTCTATCACTAGAGTCCCTGATAAAAAGTCCCTCCCCATCTTTTCTGCAGGCCCCTTTAAATACTGGAAGGCTGCTGTAAGTTCTCCTCAGAGCCTTCTCTTCTCTAGGCTGAACAACCCCAACTCTCTCACCTTATCCTCATGGAACAGGTGCTCCAGCCCTCTGTCATCTTCATAGCCCTCCTCTGGACACATTCGAGCATGTCCATGTCCTTCTTATGCTGGGGACCCCAAAGCTTAACACATTACAGCAGGTGGGGTCTCATGAGAGCCAAGCAGAGGGAGAGAAACACCCGCCTTGACCTGCCAGCTGCAATTCTTTTGATGCAGCCCAGGATGTGATTGCCTTTCTGGGCTGCCAGTGCACATTGCTGGCTCATACTCAGTTTTCATCCTCCAATACCCACAAGTCCTTCTCCTCAGGAGTGCTCTCAATCCACTCACTACCCAGCCTGTAATCATATTTGGGATTGCTTTCACCCAGGTGCAGGACCTTGTATTTCATGAGGTTCACATGGGCCCACCTCTCTAGCCTGTCAGCATCCCTCTGGATGGCATCCCTTCCTTCTACAATATCAAACACACCATTCAGCCTTGTGTCACCTGCAAACTTGCTGAGGGTGCACTAAATCCCACAGTCCATGCCCCCGACAAAGATGTTAAATAATACTGGTCACAACATGGATCCCTGAGGGACACCACTTGTCAGTGGTCTCCTTTGGCCACCGAGCTGTTGACTGCAACCCTGTGAATGTGGCCATCCAGACAATTCCTTAACCACCAAGTGGTCCAAAATGGAGGATGCAGACACTGATCCTGCTACATCGACATGCTAAGTGAGAGTTTACCATATGAGCTAATTCTCCCTACTTTCAAAGACATCAGTTATATAGGCTGATCAGTCAGTCAAGTATGATGGTGAAACAAGTAATAATAATTATTTAAAATGTAATAAAAATTACAAAGTTGATTGACAGAGGGAAGGAAAGACAGATTATAAACTAAAAAAGTAAAATAATGGCAGCTCCTTGAATCAGTGTCCTGTTTGGGAACAGGTCTTAGCTTTGGACATTTTACAGATCTGGACCCTGGACAAACAGACTGAAAAGCCAAATAAGAGTTTCTACCCCATCAGATGACAGAAGCTGGAGCTACCATTCATGGAGATCCTTTTGCAATAAGAATAAAATTTGGCACAATACTTTCAATTGTGTTCACCCCCCTCACGTGGATCATAGTTGTCATAAACCATTAATACAACACTTCTTAAAAATACCACTGGAAGAAAGATGTTCTCTTTACAGTTTTCTTCCTTGCTCAAACGCTTTTGCTGTGTTTGAACACTTATATGAAGAGAAAGTACCTTTTTCTTGAGCAGTATCTTTAAATTACTGGTTATGGACCTTCTCGACTTTGTCTACGGGGAAAAGCCCTTTGTAATTTGAATGGTAACCAAAATTAATCATGAAAAGAAAGAAGAGGTGCCTGCCTCACAAATAGAGTTTTCTCACCTGTAACTACTCCTTGGTTGCAGCTAACTGCTTTTTTATCCGTGCTTTTCCTTTATATCCTCAGAGGTGCTTTATGTTAAACCTTCTAAAGGACTTGCTTCTGAAGTGTTACCTCAAATAAGAAATCCATGGACTCAAAGAATCACATGATAATTCAGGTTGGGAGGGACTCAGAGAGTCTCTAGTCCATCCTTCTGTTTCATGCAGGGTCGGCTGTAAGGGCAGGCCAGGTCTCTCAGGGCTTGGTACAGCTGGGTCTGCAGTGATGGGGATGGCACAGCCTTGCTGGGAACCTGTTCCAATTCAGGTTTCTCCTGGCAGTGAAACAGTTTTTCTCTACATTCAGTGCAAACTGCTTGTTTCAGTTCACGCCCACCAAACTCAGCAAAAGCACTTAACAACACAAGACTGAAAAGAACTGAGATCTTCAACCCTGGCAACCGTGTAGCAGCCATTTAGCCCAGAAGGATCCTTTCCCACGTGTGCATCTCTTCTCCCATATTCCCTGCAATATCTCCCAAGACTGTCCATCAAACTGGTATGAAAGATGAAAGGTCATGGAAGTATCCTGTACCACATAAACAGAACATACCAATTATCTTAGTATCTTAGTTTCAAGATCTTGCAAGGATGTAAAATATATGCTGCAGCTTGTGTCTTTTCTGAAGTAGCGGTGTCATATTTGTCATGTAAATCATGTAGTTCCTCAATATAATGTTATCCTAAATTGTTCATTAGTCTATACATCTCTGTGGCTGCATTTTTCCTTTTGATCTGCCCATTGACTAGACACAAACCAACAAGTAAATTTGGGAAGTAGCCAATACTAGGGTAATTTTGCTACAGGATGGCCTGATCATCTAAATTCGATTCACTGTAAACAGCTTAAAACAATATTGCAAGTTAGATGTATTGCTCTGATGTATTCCCCTGGTTCAAAACATAACAAAACAAACAAGTGTGAGCAGCCACATGCAACTGTATGGTCACATACACGAGGGACAAAACCTGAAGTGACAGTAAGAGAGATTTGTCGTTCCCTGAAGACGGATCATCTGGTGCTTGGAAGTAGTAAACAAGATTCCTTAATAAACCCACCAAAGTAGTAGCAACCAAACTGAGGAATGAGGGAGGCAGACTGCTAAAGCTACACTGCCAAAGCCATACAAATAAAAGCAGTCATGTGCATCTGGAGCTCTCCCCGAGCATCGCATCCTGGCTCTCAAATGGAAATGGCTGCCAAGTGTTTGCTGAATGATGCTGTAGCCTTGCTTACAGCCTCCATTTATTTTGTGTTCCTAAGGCTGCAGGATTACAGATCCCCAGCCATACAATTTAATGCTTTGTGCCCACGTACATTATTTTATATTAAGGTGCTCCCAAGTACCCAGTTTCCAGGTTTTCAGCCGCTTTAGACTAATATTCTCTTTCCCTATCCCAGTCACTAGGCAGTCTTAAAGTTGCTGTGCCTGGCCTCAGGGAGATCCTGAGGGCAATTCGTGGAAAAAGAGAGCTGGAGTAATAATACCTGTACCCCTTCCCTCTCTATTTACGTTTGGTTCCCTCTTCGTGATAAGTACAGTCTGTGAGAAATGAGAATATCGCCCTCCATACAGAAATGTAAGTATCCCCTCTTTACAGATAGATGATTTAAAGCCAGTGCAAGGTTCAGTTAATCCTTCAGAAGAAAATGTAAAACTCAGCAGGGAGCAGTGGTAGAAATAATGATGTACAGTGAAAGGAAAGACAACTTTTTTACTGACCTATGAGGTTCATTTCAGGAATAACCAAAATTTTGCAGAATATTTCACACATAGCTTAGTTTTTTGGAGTTGCAACTCCATTTTCAGACTAAAGCTCGAATAAATTTTGGGCAAAGTTGTGCAAGACTGCACTGAATGGACAAGCTGAGCATGTAAGGCTGTGCAGAACGATTTGTCTAGTTTTAAATGTGCCGTTTCCAAGGAGGATGGCTAAGGTCTATGTATTTAATATGTCTTTACACATTCAAAATACATGTTTGAATGCACAGTGGGAAATGTGGATGGGATTCAGTTATCTGAAGTGAAGTTCGCAGCCAGCTGGTATGCTCCAAGGTGCCCAGCTGCCACTCCAGAAAGACACAGGTGTCCCAGAAGCCCTGAGGGATACCTGCCACTCCCACATGAATATCTTTATCTGGCTATCTCCAGAGAGCTAAAACCCCATACTTTCCACAAAAAATGCCTGACAGCTAATGGAAGCCCACATGGGTATATGCATGCTAGGGGGTGGTCTAGGCCTTCAGATTTCACTTGAGGTGACTTCCAGTTGAATGAATGGGAATTTTTTTGTCAGGGTCAGACCTTCAGTATATGGTGAACATGCAACCACTTCTGCCACTTCAGTCTTCAGCATTTGTTTGTTGTTTAGAAATGGCTTCTGTGAACTGCTGCATCTTTGCAAATCCCAGGCTTCTAATGGAAAGATATGAGTCTTCAGCGCCTTTCCATGTCAGAAACTAACTCTGTTCATTTTCACTCAGCCAAGAAAATATTTTCTTCCATAATTAGTCACTAAATGATGACTAAATTACACACACAAGTGAAGGGAACCCCTGGTTAGCCATTAATAGCAGATAAGTGCCAACTGTCAGAGGTGTTTCAATACCCATAGGTGATTATTACTTTTGAAATTTAAATATTATAAAAATACCAAGTAGGACATACAAAGCCTGATCTGCAGATGGTGAAACTGTGAGTAGTTTCATTGCTGACTCTAGCCCTTAATTCTAATTTAATAGGGCAGACACATAATTAAATTGTGATTATTTAGGATTAAGAAGCATGTGTATACTGAATATGAAATATATAAGCTTCTAATGACCAGCTGCTACTTAACTTTATTGTCTTTCTTAGCATGAACTCCAATGAATGATATCCCAAACTGAATGTATTTCAGACTGAAATTGTCACAGAGAAACACCAAATGAACACTAGTTCCTTAACTAGATTAAAAAGCAGAATTATTTATAAATATGTTATGTCGGAAGGTAATGTAAAAGATGGACTAAGAAGCCTGATTTGAATGACTAAACAGATGAAATATTGAATTATCATTGTAGTCCTTCTCTCTGTAGACCAATTATCTGAGCGTGTGTGTCTGTGTGCACTGAGCTGGAACTCTACTCTGCTAGAGCTGCCAATAGCCTGGCATGAATGCAAAATGACTGAAGTAGTCCTACCCTATAGATCTAATCTTATATATGGGTACATGTACAGCCTTTCTCTTACCCATTTTGATTGGTTTTGGGTTGTTGGGGGCTTTTGTTTGTTTGTTTGTTTGTTTATTTATTGATATTTTTTTATTTATTTGACAAATACAAACACTTCTTACTGGTAAAGGGGATGCTCAACAGTGTGTGTCAGAGGTGGCATCACAGTTCTGCCCTCTTCTTGACCAGTGTTGGATCATCACCAGTTCAGAGAAATATAGGGTATTGCTGTTTGCTTGAAGTAGTACATTATTGGTGCTGGTACTTCTTTGGTACTAGTTTGGGGGTTTATACAGAAGAGGGAGGGAGTGTCTATCCCCTAAACTTCTACCCCTGTGGGAACCCAAGTTAATAGTCTTAGTTTCTTTTTAATGAGTTTAAATGAAAAAAAACTATTTTACATGCTTTGAAATGAATCACAGCAATCACGGCTCTTGTTATCTGAAAATGTATTACAGATCCAGGTCCATTTTTGTTGTTCAGCAGCTGATACTTGGTGGGAGATATTGTGCATACTGCCTGATCATAGCGGTACACACACTCGAAAGAATGCCATTTACCATCCAAATTATTGGAACAGAGCCAAAAAAATGAATGGCAGGAGACCACCAACTGAGTGTGATGAAAAGCACTGAGGCTAAAGATTTCTGGGTAACTTGTTACACTTGGCTGCCCTTGTGGAAACGCAACCACATTGCTACTAATGTCCAGCTATTTAATTTCTACAAACAGTATTTCTCTCTCTAAATATCCGTTTATTATTTTATAATTGAAAGTCGACGAATTTGGGGATTAAATTATCACCTCTGCTTGCAACCTAAATAAGCAGAGAGTTGCCTTCCTCACCTCCAAGCACATCATGAGACAGAGGCTGGAATGCACCCCCAGCCTCTAATCAACTGTGTTTGGACATCAAGGATTGCTACCTTGGGGAACCTGCTGAGAACAACAGGCAAATCACTCAGACATTTTTGTCCTTTACCAAAGACTACAAATAAACTTGTTTTAAAACCTGATCTTTTTCCCCACATAAGAATAATATTAGCAGAAATTGACAGTTTGTTTCAGGAAAACATGCTAAAATTTCTGTTACTACACATGGTAAGTGGTAGCTGTCTATGCTGTTTTGTAATATCTAGTAGTCACCATACCAGGACAGAACAGATGATCCTTGATCCAAAAAAATTTCAGTCAAGTACAGGTCATGACACAAGAAGTACATCAACAAACTGAGAAACGATGAAGCAATTTTGGTCCATTCCAGTAGCCCTACCATAGCAGAAGCACTGTTTTATAGGGCTTTTTTCCAAGACTACCTAGCAAATGAATGTTTTAAAATGGCTTTTAGAGGAAAATTAATTTTCTTTGCACTTATTTATAGATTGCCTCTGTTGAGTGTAAGGGGCTGCTTAACATACCACATAGAAATGTTAATTTCAAAATTGAACAAGCAGATAATGAAGTGGCCAGTGCTCAGAGCGGATCAGAAGCAAAACCAAACAGGTAGGGTGACAGCAGGCTGAAAGAATACTTAAGAAGTGTGCAGAAGAGGGAGACAGAGATGGCAACCAGGTAAGGGTTTGCACAGAAAGAACTCTGCACCAGGAAAACGATCATCTGCTCCAGCTGGGTGATGATAGACATAGACATTTGCTTAAGAAAATGTCATTGAACTGACTGATCTAAGTGTTTGTGTTGGATAGTCGAGTAAGAGGCAATATCTCAAATGATAGAGGATGTACATTTTTAATATATATCTTATCATAAATAGATCATATTTATTCTGAAATGCCAGAGAGCTTGCAGCTCAGCTGGGAAGTAAACTTAGAAGCATGTGCAAGCTTAAATCTAGTTCTAAAAATACTTAGACTTTTAATTCCCAGCAAAATTAAATTGTAATATGTGTAGCCAATAATAAATGAATGCTGCAAAGTGATACCAGGAACCAGCTGGAAGTGGGAGCTAACAGACATTGCACTGACTGAGAGAAAAATCGTGAAGTTATTCCTAATTATGAGACTTCAGGGAACAGACAGAGTTAATGTTTGACGCACAAACAGGATTAACAGAATTGCAGCTAATGAGGATTTGGGGCTACAATGATACTTAGCTAAGATTTTAAAGGAGAGGTCTTGGGCAGGGGAAGAGATTTCTAGGTAATCTCTATTGAGAGGGTAATTGAATTGTTGCTCTGTTGATGAGATTAACCACAGGTAAGATGTAAAGATGAGTGAGAATGGAAACAAGGAAAGACACATTTGGGGTCCCACTGAGAGCTAAGGGAAGACAAGGACATGTTTCTGATGGATATGCTGAAGAGGAATAGGACCAGGGAACACCACAGTCACAGGTGGTAAGAGGAGGTACAATTTCAAGAAAAAGGCTAGGGTTTCCCCTGACAAAAATGACTGGCATATCAAAGGATGGAGTATTTGTCTCTAAAATTTTGATTAGAAGACCTCGTTAAGTGTGGCTGCAGATGAATGCAAGAGAAAGAAGTCAGTTTGGAGATTCAAGGATGGAGCTGAAATGTGTGACCTGAGATTATGCGGTGAATTTAAAGGTAAAAGGAAGAAAAAAGATCCAGCAGTAGCTGGAGGAATAAGGGGAATTCAAGAGTGATTTTAATAGAGGAAAGACAACAAACCTTGCAGTAGGAT
The DNA here is from genome assembly GCF_023634085.1 of Falco cherrug. NCBI lineage: Eukaryota > Metazoa > Chordata > Aves > Falconiformes > Falconidae > Falco > Falco cherrug. The sequence continues at coordinate 47,389,562 of NC_073699.1, read as the reverse complement.
GGGGGAAAGCAATAGGAAGGTGAAAATACCATGATAAAAAAGAAAACAAAAAGCCTAAGGAGACTGGGATATGGCATGAAATAGAGCTCCTATGACAGTGCAGGTATGAGAAGAAAAGAGCAGGAAAGAAACTTGGGATGGGAAGGAGGAAGAGTTGTGAGAAAGAATGGAAGTAAGATGAGGAAGATCATGTTGTGTTATTACTTTTTCTCTTGAAGGTGTTGGGAACCTTCATGAAAAGAAGAACAGCAGTTTTCAGAAAAAAATCAAAGATGGCAAAATATGAAGGGCACTAATATTAAGTGTCACTAAATATGAAAGGAAGCAGAAAGACAGTGTTGATCTGGGAAACAGATTTATCTAAATGGAAGGACAGGGAGATGAGGATGAAAAGAATTGAAGAGCTAGCGAAGCTGGAGATAACTGCACAGGAGGAGAAGAGCTCAGAGGGGAAAGAATAAAAAAGAAGGAAGATAAATACTGAAATCAAAGGGAATGAAAGCCATTGGCAGTGGACAAGAAGGGAAAAAACGCAGTCTGTATTATGAACATATTGTATTGTGCCCGTCATGACCCAGAAACCAAGCCTGCCTCTGTGCATGTTTCTGACAGACAATTATAATGAAGTTTTTGTGTTTCCATATCAAGGCTAAAGTGTTGTTGTGATGTTGTCGTCCGGGTTCTTAAGAAATGTGCTGACACCCTTTTTTCTTTTGGCACGGGCTCAGTTGAGCCCTTCTGGCACCACTGGTAAGGACCACTTTTCGTCAATAGGAATGAGGTAGCAGTTTGTTTATATAGGATGGTTGTCCAGGGGATAAAGCAAAAAGGCAGGATCTTTTCTCCTGTGCTAGGATTAGCTCCACAGCAACGGAGCGGCAGAGACTGCAGCTAGAACTGCTTAATTCCTACCACATAAGGGTCTTTGTTATTGGTACACTAGGTGTTTATGTGGAGGGAAAAATACTCTATTAAATGTTCCCATAGAGGGAGAAGTCATGGCCCCAAATTTTGCTGGTTACATGTATTTCCCACAGTTTGAATTGACGATGTCATTTGGAGAATAAAACTGCTGTAGGCTGCAGAAAGCAGACTTTGCTGTTTATCTAGAGATGCCTGTTTCAGCAGGACTTCCATCTACCAGGGACCCACTGCTGTGCCTCATCACATGGCCCTTCTACTCTTTTGTGTGGTTTCAGTCACCTTTATTGCATATCCCTTTATTCCTTAAGTTCCTCAAATGGGACACCAATGACCAAAAAGCAAGAATGGATTGTTCAGGCAGTCCTGAGGTGAACTCAGTACCAGAGACATTCAACAGTCCTAAAGCAGGTCATTTATGCAGGCCCTTTTGTTCGAGGGAATTAACTGTAGAGACCCAAATAAAAAAAAAAATCTGGAGTAAGGGTGTCATTGAGATCACTTAGATGAGTGATACAAACAAGAGAGCAAATCAGGCCCTCTTGCCTATATCAGTGTATATACAGGGTGCCTCAGGTGACAGCAGATGGCTCAGGACTTAATGATGAACAGCCAAGGTGTTTTGTGTAGCAAGAAGTTCTCAGGAACATGTTTCTGGAAAGGTATCGTAGGTATTGTAGTTATTATCTGAAGAATGTAACAGTTTAATCCCTACTAATGCAAGGATCTGATCTGAGTTAACATAGACTGAGAAAATTGGTCTTCATCTCTTTGCTTTACTTCTGGTTTTGGAAAGGGCATAATGATGCCCAGTTCCTTTGTACAAGTGAGCCAAGTGCTAATTCACTCTCAGGTCTGTACTACATTTTGATGTTACTGTAGACTGCTATTAAGAGGAAGAATTAGTCTAGACAATTACTTATTTTTAAATGTACATCTTTGTATCTCTGTCAGTGTAGAATGCAGTGTCACTGTTAGTTTGCCCCAGGCAAATTCAGTAAAATAATAGCAATTGCTTAACAGCATCAACAGCTCTGGATTGTTTCTCAGAAAAAACACAATGCAGGTAGTTTTTTGTATCAGGCGACTTTCACTGCTGGTCTGAACAGTGGTATAACCTGCATGTTACATACTGTTAGGTGTCATGTGAGCTCCACCACATTCATCTAACCACTCAGATTTTGCTGTCTTTGCTTTAGAAAACACAAAGCCCATCCAGACCAGTACGTCCACACAGAGCAGCACAGTGCAACGTGCAAACACTGGGTCCATGTAACGCAAAACTTCAAGTATGCTTGAAATGTAAGAAGCTTTTGGGGCAGGGCCATGCTGTGGTACACTGAAGCATAAGCTGGCTGGGTCCTGAGCCTGTGTAAAGGAAAGCTGGCTGCTCACAGCTCCCTCATGGAAATGTGTGTCTTTCCCATGGCTATTTGTGGGCCAAGGGGAGGCATTCTGCATGTCATCACGTTACCAGATGGACAGGTAGATTCAGGAAGGGAAACTACAGGTATCTAGGCCATGGCATGGACGTGCAGCCTCATACCAGGGCTGTACGATGAACCAAGGCCAGACATACTATTTAAGCCATTTGTCATCAGCAGACGGAAACTTCTAACAAAAGCAAAGAAGGTGAAAAGCTGTCATGAGAAGCTTCCACAGTGTCTAGCAAAATGAAAATTATCTTTTCATGTTACATCCATGAATTATTTAATTAATAAAACAAACAAGTGTTTCCAATAGTCAGCTACCGAAGTACAGCACAGACCTGCAACCATTACACAGACTAGCAGTCCCAGTGCCTTTCCTGGGACCAATTCATATGACCAGAGGACACTCTTTTATACAGAAGACAATTCAACAGCATACTGATAAACCACTGTACCATCAGAACGGTCCCTTATTTTGACTATCACATTTTCTGTGTATGTATTAATTTGGCACATATATTTCATCTTCTATTTGAAGTTGTTTTCCAAAAATTACAGATGGTAATTTTTTAATGTGTTCTGCCTCACAGCAGATCTTCAAATCTTTGGTAGTGAGTGCATTAACATATATGTTTCTGAGAGAAACAAAGGGAGAAGTGTGGATCATTCACAGCTTGTGACTTCCTTTGCTCTTTCACCTTCTCTGTTCTTACTCCTGTCCCCTTGAGTCTATTTCATAGAATTGTACAACCATTTAGGTTTGAAAAGAACTTTAAGATCATCAAGTCAAACTGTAAACCTACCACTGCCAAGTCCACCACTAAACCAGATGTCCCCAAGTGCCACATCTACATACCTTTTAAATACCTCCACGAATGGTGACTCAGACACTTCCCAGGGAAGTCTGTTCCAATGCTACATCACCCTTTCAGTGAAGAAATTTTCCTTAATGAAAGGTGAATAAACTTTTCCTACTATCCAATCTAAACCTCCCCTGGTGCAACTTGAAGACATTTCCTTTTGTCCTATTGCTTGTTACCTGGGAGAAGAGACTGACATCCACCTTGCTCCAACCTCCTTCCAGGAAGCTGCAGAGAGCAGTAAGGTCCCCCCTGAGCCTCCTTTTCCCCAGGCTAAACAGCCTCAGTTCCCTCAGCTGCTCCTCATAAGACTTGTGCTCCAGACCCTTTACCAGCTTCGTTGCCCTTCTCTGGACACATTCACTGTGTCAATGAGCTGTTTTCAGGTTGTCACCTAGAAGACAGGTAGCAAAACAGCCAGACCTCATTCTTGCCTTGCACTTAATAACACTGAATGACTCAAGGGCAGGTGTGTTCGATGCCAGGACACAGCAAGTGCTATACAGCTGCTCCTGGTTTATAAACATCCCCTTTCCCTTGCTTTTGACCTGAGCACAGACACTTGTTTGATTCTGTGTCATCCCACACTGTCCCCCTACTGGGCAGCTTTCCTCAGATCAAAGTGTCATTAAATCAATGCTTTCTTGTCCCTTGCTTCTACACTCTGTTAGATCTCTGAGAAAGTGTTGGTCCTGTCTACAGCCTGACAGTGCGGGTAGGTCACTTTAGGGCCTCACTTTAAATAACAGCAGGTCCTGCCCTGCTGAACTTCTCCTGTTCTCAGCAGCAGCATGAACCGCTGCAGCAAAGAAATTGGAAGAACTTCTTATAGCCAAGGAGCTTACAAGGAGAGCACAAGCGTAGCTCACAGCGGGTCATTTGGTTCAGAGTCGCTCCGGAAGGAGAGGTATTTCTGAGACATTTGCACAGGACCACCAAGGTCCTTTATAAGCAAGTATGAAGGCAAATGACCTCACATTTGGGTGCTGTTCAGTGTCTTGTGGCTTCTAGATGAAAAGATAAGGATGAACAGTTGGAGTAAGCCTATGCTGCAGCCAGCGTCAAATAGCTTCCAAATAGCTCCATGGGCTAGTAGCAGCTTGAGTGTAAATCAGAACAGCCTGAAGGCAGCCCCAATTAACAGCAATCCAGTCAAGTGATGGAAAGATGGAAAAAGAAATCCAAGGAAAGTGCTAGTGATAATCCCCCAGACTGAAAAAATTGGGTCAAACTCACAACCACCAAACTGGGCAGAATCTAGTTCATTTTGTTTAGTATGACGGGCCTCTATCTCCTTCTGTGTATCTAAGTGCTTTCTGGTAAACTAGCACAAAAGACATAAGATGCAAAATTAAAACAGATACCTGTAAAGGATCCTTGAAAGACATGAGGGCTGAATAATGCTGGAGAGAATTCTGAGAGCTAAGATGGGTGACAGGAAATAAATTACAATGGAAGGTGGGGAAGGTTGCTTGGCGTGTGACTTGAATCTCTTGTGAAAGTCAAAAGGAAAAAATGAAAATGGAGAAGTAAGAGGAAGTAAGGCAGAATGGGGCCTTGAAATAACGTCTTTCAGAGCAGATATGGATTGCTTGAATAATGCATCACTAATTACAAAGGCATAAGTGCAGACATACATCTCATCTCAGACATGTCAATTGGAATTTAAAGGGAAATAAGAAATGTGATAATATGTCTATCTCTATCAGAAACCACGTGCATTGCTGCTGTTTCCAGTGAGAGTTTTCTTTCCTAGAGATCAATGCCTTCTCTTTATGTAGCAGTGAAGGAAGCCATAAACCCATGCCTGTGAACTGGTAATCTGTTTCCATGGAAATGAATGGGATGTCACAAATGTAATGCTATGACTTCATTTCAAGATCGAGTGCAAGAAGATAGTCAGCAAAGGAGAGATCTCAGGTTATTTCAGGCTCTTACGAGTGCCCACGGTAAATCTCACCTGTCTGGGCAGACAATGGGGAGGAGGGAGAAGGTCGGACTCAGTCATCCTTGGGCTTGCTTGGGTGGAGGACGAAGGTTGTGGTGATGATTGTTCCTTGTGGGATGACTCCTTTTATGAAAGAAAGGCAATTGGCTTATTATTATTTGTGTCTTACCTGGGTGGTGTTTTCAATTTGTTGCAAGAGCTATGTAGTCTCTCATATTACAGAGAACAAAAATAAGTGAATAAATTGATTGTGGCAAGAGAATGAAGAAACTAAATGTAAAAAAGATTCCTTTTTTATGACACTAGAATATTTTTTTAATTTATATATACACCAGTCTTTCAAGCTGTAAATCATGAAGTAAAAGATCATCCAATTTCACACAGAGAGCTGAGCCTTCCTTTGAAAAGCAGAGAATAACTGATTTACCAACAAATCCAGATTTTTTACAAGCCATCTTTGTTCAGTTGTACTTTCTCTGGTTTCTTATTAGACTGTCTCTGACCTGGCTCTTACATTTGAAGCCAAGATGAAATTCTGCAGTTCCTCTACTCCTGCTTCGGTGTCCTGTTTATTGGTTGTATTTACACAGCACATTGGACCATGTTTGTTCTTTTGGAAGTCAGAGGCAAGGGATATTCAATAAATAAAAAGTGGTTTTTTTAAGTCAAAGAGTATTTATTTTGATAAAATCTTCTTTTTGAAGTCTGTAAGGGTTTTTTCCTTTAGTTTTGTTGAGTTTTGGGGTATTTTTAGATCTTTGCATCCCCAGGCGTTTGCCTGTCCTGGCATTGTATTTTAACAACTGTTAAGTGTTTGCTGAGGGGTGGCTTATCTCAGCCCATTCTTCCCTTTCTGCTTGGCTTTTTTTTTTTTTTTTCTTTTCTCTTCACACTTCCAGATAAACTAAGCCAATGCAGTCGTACAGTGAGCATGGAGAGAACTAGGTCAACACACAGTATTTGTAAACCATTACAAAACACTTCTAATTTTGTCATAGACATGGGAAAGGCTTGTTGTTTACCTTCTTCCTCTGTAACTTGTTAAAAAGCCAGCTAGAATGTTAGGCTGTGACACTACAAAACAAGTCTTTTAAATGTTTTCCTGTACCATGTAGGCAAGGCAACAGAGCAAGGCAGTGTGCTTACTTACCCAGCCACAGCCCAGTCTAAATAAATAAGGAAAAAACTGTGCCCTCTTCACTGATTACTTTTTCCCTCAGATCTTTGAAATTAATCAGATCTTTCAAAAAAATTGGTAACTATTTTGTCCATTGGCAAGTTGCATCAAAAGCAGCTCTTTGACCTGCCATTTTTGTTTCTCTGATTAAAAGAAACCATGAAACTGATCAGGTATTTGGCTTTGCCAGTGTGGTATTGCACTGTGCAAATACTTTGAAGTACAAATCAGTCAGGCAGCAGGTATCACATTTTAGAAGTACCAGTGTTCACTTGGACAGAAACCTAGTTACTCTCTGACAAAGATGCATTCAACCTTTCTGACCTTGATAAAAATTCCATTTTGGTAGGGACATTTTGGCTGTATGTTGTTGGAAGACAACTTAGAACATTAATTATCTTCAGTGAAGAGGTAGTACAATGCTATCACTTGCTAAAAATGAACTAATAACAGGGAAGAGATTTCCCTTTTTTTCTGTAGCTGTCTGGAGCATGTGTTTTCTTGACCAAGTGACAATTAGGTTTATCCTAATTGGCTCAAGAGTAAGTTTTTCTGCTTGTGTATAACCATTGCAGATGTATACAGGATGGTAACAAAAACGAAACAGCAAAACTAACAGGTCTTCTGAACAGCAATAGATATTTCAGACTCCCACTTCAGACTCCCAGGTAATTACTTATACCTATGGTGAGCCACATATTATTCACAAATAAGAAAGGAACTGAAGAGATCACAAACATTACTGAGGAGATACTAGAGCTTCATGAAAATATTTGAAGATGACCTTGAGGAGCAGCTTGAGACAGAAGCTTGAATTATTCCCAGGCAGTCCTACTGCCAGGCAAGCACTGTACACTCAATCCCAGAATGCTGGTATAGATCAGAAGGTGCCCTTCCCTTCTGGCACCCTGATAATTTGAGGGTCTTGTGCACCTAAAATCCTATAGCACCTTTAATGGCAATTAGAGCTGGCACTGCCAAGTGTACAGACACATCTATACCCTAGCCCTTCAAAAAGGACAGGAACAGGATGGATGCAGACCATTAAAGAGATAAGTGCAGCTGTACTCCCTGAACACCCATTTGGTCAACAAATTAAAACCAAAAATAAGGCAGTGACCAAACACTCCTATTTTGTATGCATGCAACACACACAGGGATGTCTCATGCTTCCCGGTCACTGACTCCTACTTCTGTCTTCTTTTCTTGAATCACCAATTTGTTTGCAGACCCCATTTTCTTTCTTTGGAGTTACTCTGTTACATTTTGACAGAAGAAAATGTCTGCTGTCACACTGTATTTATGATTGAAACCCCTGGCTTGAAAACTGATGAGCTGCTTTCCTTGCATAATTTCCCTCCTATGGTCTGTGCTGTAAACAGAAGGAAAAAATAGCAATCTATGCCCCATGGTCATGGGAGCCATTATTTTCCTTTATTTTGCAGAATATCTGCAGATAAACAGCAGGAAGTCTTTTACCATGTAATCATTTAAAATGACATCAATTTAAATATGACAACATTGCAACGTTTTGTTTAATGGCCAGCTGCAATTAAACATTGTGCATCCTTTCTTGCTCAGATTTCTGGGGTTGCAACAATGTATGGAATCTGTCCAAATTTAGGGAGTACTCCATCTTACAAGACAATTGCGAATCATCTTACCCTGCCTGGGATCAATGTTAAATTTGAGTCCACCCCATAGTGAATTTTAATGCTGACATAAGACTTATAACATTCTGACTGCAATTTGCTCTCTAACCTCCTTTCTCTTTGGTTTTTGATTCTCTTCAGTCTGTAGAAGCATCTTTCATTTCTTAATTTAGTGCTTAACTTCAAGGTTGATGTAATAATGCTTTTTACAGCCTAGGAGCATCCTACCAAATTCTCCAGCCTTCATTTCCATAAACCCAACTGATGTGGTAGGTGGCAACTGAAGCTTACTTTGCATGTAAAAAAAGGGCTTAATCATTTGCCAAAGAACTGCAAAAACAGAATAAGATGTGAAAGAGTATACTGAAAAGATCACTGCTGTGTAAACACACCAAAACAACTACTTATTAAGAGCTAAATTAAGATTTTTTTAAAAAAGCTTCTGGATCAGTTTTTGTTCTTTTACATTACTAAGGAGAAAGACAGTAACTTTAGCAATAACTTATTAGGTACATTATTCTACAGACTTCCACAGATGTCTCTACTTCATGCAGTGATGGTCCAGATCCTCCAATGTGTGCAAACTGTCATTTTTCCACTGAAACAAAAGATAGATCTCTGGGCAACAGAATGAGGTTGAATAGGCTACCCATCATCTGATTGGAAAAGTGACTATAAAATTACCCAACCGTTACACAGGATTAAAAAAGGAATTAATGTAAATTGAGTAAGAGAAGAAGGGCATTATCAGACTGCCCTCAGGTTGGGCACATGATCTGAGCACAAAAGCTAGGAGGCTGTTCCCTACTGATGACCTTGCAATATAGTGGAAAGAGTTCACAGAGTGAGTCAGAGTAGACTCATGACTTTGCAGCTCTAAATGCCTCTTAGGAGGAACCAGAAATAGATATCTTGACCAAATTAGTTGCCAGATATTCATACTCCCCAGAGAGATTTAAATTCTGCCTGTGGAGCCTAGACTGTGTTCATTTGGCATCGAACAACTTTAGCAGTGAAAGATATAAATTTCTTCACAATCTTAAAAAGACAGCTTCTCAGCTTTATTATTTAAATAATCCTACAGAACTGTCAGACTAACTCTCCTGGAAATTTTGAATTAAAAAGTTGAGATACCAAGGAAAACTTCTCTGAGTTATTTATTCAAAACTTAAACAAAGAAAAAATATCAACAGCCAGGAGATGCCCAAGCTGTTGTTGCCACATGTGCAACCACCGTAAATCCTGACTGCCTGCAGATTTGAATGATTAAATGTTTGTTTCCCCTCTCTCTCTTTCTTTTTTCTTTCTTTCATCTTTTTTCCTGGAGGAAAACATTTTTTGCTGCACAGGAAGTTCTTGGAGGCAGGAAGCGACCAATGTTGATAGGAATCACCAGCTGAAAACTGTGAACAGTTTTAGGCTGAAATTCAAGATACCAGGAGTTTATTTTAATTTCATATTTTATAGCATTTAATTCTGTGGGGCATTGCACAATAGCCTTTCCCTACCTTGGGCAATGGAGAACCAGCTGTAAAGCAGAAATCTACATTACAAAGGAAAAATTTCAAATAACTCTTTGTTTTTCTGTATCTGACTCCATGTTAATAAATTACCTTAAATTTGCATTCTGGGTGAAGACCTCAGCAGCTCTATTTGCTCTGTGATTTGAAAATCTGATCCAAAAGTAGCAAGCATGACTCTGTTGTCGTTGCTCGTGATTAAGTGGCTGCTGTTAGAAAATAATCTCCCTCTGACTTGAATGTGTTGGGAGTCAGTTTGCAAAGACAGCAGAATACCTTCCAGGGAAACTGCAGAGCCTTTATTTATTGATCTAGAAGCAGAAACAGTCTAGCAGGTCATTTCCTGCTGGCACTGCTTTCTTCCTCACAGCTAGTGGGAACAGGCAGCAGAGAGTCCCTGTGCAAGATCATTTCCTCTGGTTATTGCCGGCTCCTCTGTTGACATCACCTGCACACCCCTCCTCACCCTCCTGGCTCCTTTTAAGAAAGGTGCCACTGGATGCCTCTTTAAAAACCGAAAGCGTGAAGAAGAGAAGCAAGAATCACTTCAACCCTTCTGGGGTTGGTAGGCTATAAAAAAGGAATAGGCCAGAAAGCAGATTTTATGATCCAACAGCCACACTACTCATGCTCTTTAATCTATGCCTAGACAAGAGCTTTAAGATACTGATAGGAAAGCATAAGAGCCCTACTGACTTTTTGGAGCAGTTCCTATGTTTCCATACCTCCTTTCCCACATCCTTAGGAGCAGGAGATTAGTGGTGTTTCTGTGAGCCCTCATGACTGTGTTAAGGACCAGTGGACGTGAGGGGAACCATGGCAGGAGACCTAGGAGTAATTAGAAGTGTAAATGAAGCTCCAGACTGAAGCTGAAAGCACTAAAACCAACACAACCTAATGGACCCAGGGAGGCCAAACCACTACGCATGGTCTTGAAAACCTTTCTTGCTTCAGATTTTCAGGTGTTCAGTTATTTCTACAGACCTTGTTATTCTCAAAAGATGACTAAAAAGCTGCAAATATTGCCAGTCCCAAACATCTATAACCATGAGGCAAATGCTTTACTTGCTTTCCAGTTTTATAACTTAAATGATTTGGATGATGTTAAGCTTTGAATTTCTCTTTAGAAGGCCAAACTAGAAACAATTGTTTTTAAAATAAATGTGAGGGCCTCTTGAATATATGATTGGATAAACTGGGATTTGATTGACAGGACTTGCAATGGAAAGCCTTGCTGTGAGCCTGTGGTGGCCACCCACCAGAGATCACAGGAAAAGGCCAGCTCAGTTGTGTAAGTCACATCCCCCTTTCCCTTCTGCAAAATAAAAGAGAACATCATTAACAAGGGCTAAAATTTAAAAAGCCAATGTACCATTTTGCCCAAAATGAAGTTTCTGAGGACCAAGTTTTCTGACAAGGCATTGCAGAAAGAGGTGTAAAGCCTGCTCTGAAGGGCTGAAATCATCATTCCAGCACTTGGCCTGAACATCTGCGGAAAGGATTTGCTGGAATTGCGGCAAACAAAAGGCAGCTGGGGGTGGCCTGTTTGCCTTGCTGGGAGACACTCAGGGAGCAAGCATCTGCAGGGAGGCATGATTCTGAACTTCCCAAATGTGCTCCATGAGTGCATTGTCCTCTGCCTCTGGCTCTCGAGGGGCTTCTGGCAATGGGTGCTGGCTCTGTGACCCACTCAAAATGGGCTAGGTTGTGGCATCTGAACTTCAGGGGGAAGATGGTCTACATAATAAAAAACACCATCAGTCTTATTGGCAATTTCAGTGAGATTCAAAGAAGACCAGGGACAAAGATTGATTATTGTAGGATGCTGCTCAACACATCCTATGAAACAAGAATCTGGTCCTCCATGGCAAAACAGACGTCTTCACAGAAATGAAAGAGTTGTCTCAAAGCTGAGAAAAGGTCAGGGAGAAAGAACATTGACATCATAAACACTGAAGAATTCAGGCACTGATTTTATCTGTGATACCTGTGAAATCTTGCTGCTTTTAACAGAGTCACGCAACTACAATTGATTGGGAATATCCATCCTGTTGACAGGGAACAGAAGGACAAACTTTGCATTACTCAAATCTACTCTGCCAGAGCTGTCAGAAGTTAATGAAAGTGACACCTTTTTTTTCATTGATAAACATGCACTAATGTTACAGCAATACTTAAAGACAATAATAAAATTGAACCCTTACTATGCTTGCTCCCACCCAGACAACTCCAAAGACACAGCTCCTACTGGAACAGTATATATGGTAAATGTTAACATGTAAGGGTTATGTAAAGTTCCTTGCTTTCCATGGTGGTTGCACTCTGTGCTGTTTCTTGTGATACAGAAATAGTACTTATCCTGTACGCACACACCTGGAAAGTAACTGCTAAATTTGGAGAATAAATTCTTAATAACTCTTTCCAACCACATGTGCCAAGTACATTTGTTTATATCTTTAAGCAGGGATTTGCAAAGGTGAAGCCAAAAGCAGATATGTTTTGTTGCCTTCTGCAACAAGACTAATCCAAACAATGTCAATCTAAAATGTCTTTTCATCAAAGTATAAATAAATAAAAAGACCCTTTAGTTTGTGTTATTATTAGAAAGCCTGTAGGACCATGGATATCCAACATACACTGAAAAAGGAAATGTTCTTTAATGTACTTAGCATGGTATAAACCATTGCAGCAAAACAAGAACCAGCAATGGAAGTTCTGATGACCTTTGTTGACCAAGTACATTCTGGTGTAGTGTGTCTGTACCTCCTCCAGTGTAATAAAGTAAAATAAAAATGACACATCCTGCAGCACAAATAACTTCTTGTTTGTAATATATCTTCTTTATGTTCTCAGTATTTGGTTTGCATAAACATCTGCCACAGCTCAGCAGCCATGAAACACAGAAGATACGGATTTGCTGAAGACATTTGTTGCCATATGATACTGATGAGCTTTTGAATAACGTAACAAGGGTTATAAAACAAGCAAGAAACTGGAGCAAAAAAGAAAAACCTACAAACAAAAAATGCATATTTTTAATTTCACCAGCTCTAGTAAATATATTAATTTAAATCTACCAGGTCAAGAACCTTCAGGAAACAGAGATGCCCAGAACTAAAGTACAAACAAGCAAAGAGCCTGTCTCACTAGAGCTAAACTTTTTGTGAGTTGATGTCAACCTAGCAAATAGTGCTAGTTAAATTGTTTTAAAACTCCAAATATTATGGCTTTTATTTCTGAAGGCTTTGCTTGGGATATTGCTCAAATGTAATTTTTAAATGCAGAGTGGAACAAAATGCTTAGATACCGAACATTTCAGTACCTGAGTAATCAAAAAAATGCCCAGGAATCATACAGCTGTATAAGCAAGATGAACAATTTAAACATGTATATAGATTTTGAAAAGTCTTTGGAAAAAACAAAACCTACAGGGTCTAGGTCGTGCAGCTTGACCATGATGAAAGACATGACTTGAACATGTAGATCCAGATTTGATAGGAAAGAAGGAAATTGCTCTCATCATTCTGTATCTAATAGTTGTGACTTTATTGTCAAACTCACTCCTTTTACCACCTCTTCTCTCCTGAGGACAGGGAAAAAACCAGCTAGATGGAGCAAAGAAGCAAGTAGCCGTGATTGTGAGGCACTTGGGGTGTAAGAGCAATTTAGTGTGCTACTCCAGGAGTTAAAGCTGTTCATTTATGCATCTCACTGACCAGCCTTGAAGTTCTGTCCATAACAACTGCCTTGGGCTTGGGCAGGGCTCATTAGTGCATCCCTGAACATCTAGGGGCATTGCAGGGGCAGAGAAATCCCACTGCACCGAGCTAAAATTTGGTAGGAAAAACTTGATCAAACAAGGTTATTATGGGCCTGCCTCTGCTGTCTATGAAGTTAAAGCCCTATTGACATCAGTGGAAAGAGGATCAAATATTCTGTATTCTCTATAGAGTGAAAAGCTCCCCACAAAGAGTTTTGTGGTGCTGTAGCTAAGCAGCAGGAAATTTGCATTTTGTCATAGATGCCTGAGGGTTCAAGATTCTGCCTTTATCATGTTTAATTTAGCACTGTAACAGAAAAACAGATAAAGCTACACAGTATCTCTGCAAAAATAAATAAGTTCTTCAGTGCCAAGCCTTGAGCTCAGTTTATAATATTTCCTCAGAAACTGAGATGGTTATCAACAACAGCAGTGATTATCAGATCAAGGAATTACAACAATCATGCAACGACAGTGTGAACTCTGTCGTGCTGTGCAGTGTCCCTTAGGCCAGTAGGACTAACCTTTTCTCAGCTTTGGACCCTGGAATGAGGAAAATTACTGTCTGATGGATAACTTATTATTCGCACAAATGCCATTACAGGGCCTGCACTGTCTCTGATGTCCACAGCCTATGCCTGCAGGGCAAACGTCACACTGGAGGTTTAGAGGATTTGCAGCAAACACTCATTCCACTGAATGGACCTTATATTGTGATCCACTGAAAGTCAGCTTTGGTGAATAAAAGATGCAATTTGGGGCGGGGGTGGGGGGGAGAAATGTGCCCTGCTTTCTTGTCATGATCATCAGTTGTCTTCAGTTACAATGGTACCTGAGAAATTTTCCTCAGTAACATTAGATGCATGATAAAATTGTTGGCTGCTGTTTTTATTAGCAAGGCTGGAATGTGTAAGACACTGCACAGTCCCAAACACTGTGCTGTAAAGGCAGTCAGGCAAAAGCAGCGTTATTGGTACTATCATTTCTGTGCATCCTTTGGAGAACTCAGGCACACATTGATAATGGAAATCTAGGATCGGTACAGGAACTGATTCAAAGTCTCCTGCATTCCAATCCAATACATCAAACAAGACCAACTTCTGCTATCAGTGCTTCTGTGACAAATGTGGTGGCAGTTTGGGTGGAAACCAGACACAGAAAATGCAAGCAAGCAACATTTTATGTAATCAAATTGGCAATACAATCTGTTATCTGCCCATTATTAAATTAGGGCTATAAAAGTTTTTTTTTTAGTTTTGGGTTATTTATGTAATTTTAATACTTGTATTTCAAAACAGCTTCTCTTCAAAACATAAGGGGCTAAACTGAACCTTTACACTGTACACCACCAGGTATTTTATGCCCCCTTCAATTTCCTTGTGTGTGTACTCTCCCTTGCCTGCATTTTGTTTCCATGTGCTAATCACAAGATGCCCTTTCCTCTTGTGTGGCATTATGATTCTTAGCCTTTCTTTGTGATCCGCTGGAAAAGAGGCTTATGTAAAATAAAAAACTCGTAATGTGCACTTTCTAATATGCCAGTGGGTGTTTTTGGAGATGCAGGAAGAACATCCTTGGACAGTAACTTAAGGGCAAATTATTGCCCAAAATGTCAAGAGTTTGACATTGTTCCTTTTTGCCATTTATCTTGGTGCAAGACTAATGATTTGATTTTCACTGTATAAATTTTCATTTCGCTCCAGCTGAAAGCCTGTATGTTTCTGTCCAAAGCATACTTTGAAAATGTTACCTAAGCCATGCACCACCTGACTGGAACTCAATCATGATTTTTTTCATTTGTGAGAACTGCCAACATCCTCAGTCCCTCGCACAGTACAGTCTGTTCTTGGCCATAATAGGGTTTCATTCCACAGCATCCTGCAATTGCAGCCCCACCATGTAGGGGATCACACTTCTGCTGCTTCCAATTCAAATAAAGACAAAATCCAGCAGAGAAAAATCTGACTTTTAAAGAACCTGATTTTAAAGAAATCTCTGTTTTAAAATCTTAACTCACTCTTCCTTCTTGCTGTGGTTATACGTATTTACATATACAAATGTGATTTTCTCGAATATTCTTGTATGCCTTGTGAAACTGATGATGCAGGTACTGGCAGACACAGAGATCCTGGCACCCACATAGTGGGGTTAGAGGATCAGGGTGAGCAGAAGTTTGGATACTTCATTTTACTGTAGAAACTGCATCTCCAACCTTTATCCAGGCCCCTTTACCTAGGCCCGTGCCCCATCCTGGGTTTGGAATAATTATCTTCTTACTGCTGCAGGAAAACAGCACATGGAGACTGAGGACACCTTTGAAGTGCTTTTCTGTCCAGTAAAGCAAGTCTCCAGAAATAAGAGAAAGAAACCTCAGGACTGTTTATGGATCATTTGGATGGTGCTTTTCCTAGGGAAGGTGCCGAAAAGACTGGACCATGACTTCCCCCAGCCAGCTTACAGTGTGTATGGCCTCAGTGTGTCTTGTAAAGGGATAAATGCTTATGAAGGAAATCCCACCATTTTCCCTTATCTCTAGGGTTTCCACCTCCCCATACAGACTTTTATCATTTGCAGATCACAATACGAAGTCAATGTGGTGAAACCAATGCCTATGCAAATGATACCTTTGCGAACAGGAAGAAGGGTGGAAAAGCTGTACGTGTGGCATGATGTGTGTACAGCAGAGCTGGGAGTCATTGCCTAACAGCTGGGACTCTATTTTCAGGATACATTGCAAAATGTTAAGTGTCCAGCCTCAGCATTTCTGTTCCAAATCTTTCACTATGAAAGCAACAATAATAGAAATTGCTAACAAGATAAAGTCTGATGTTCCAGGGTGGAAAATTGGCCATCTCTATGAAGTACTATCTTTCTTCTACTACTCATTCTCACCTGTCACACTACACTCAGCTTTGGGGGAAAAAATGCTCTACAGATCAGTCTTCTTTACTAAACAATCCTAGTTCCATTGAAGAAGAAGGTGGAAAAGATGTGGTTGATTTCACTGGAAAATGAGTCTTATATTTTTCAATGCATTCCACTCATTCACTGAACCACCACCTCGTTCATAGTTCAGCTCCAATGAACCGTAGGGCTATAATTCACAGAATCACAGAATGGATGAGGTTGAATGGAACCTCCTGGAGGGCACCTGGTCCAATCCCCCTGATCAAGCAGGGGCACCTACAGACAGTTGCCCAGGACCATGTTCAGACAGCTTTTGAATATCTCCAAGGATGGAGACTCCACAGCCTCTCTGGGCAACCTGTGCCAGTGCTCAGTCACAATGAAAAAGTGCTTCCTGATGTTCAGAGGGAACCCCCTGATTTTCAGTTTGTGTCCATTGCCTCTGGTCCTGTCACTGGGCACCACAGAAAAAAGCCTGGCTCCATCCTGTTTTCACCCCCCCTTCAGGTACTTGTATGCATTGATGAGATCCCCTCTCAGTCTTCTCCTCTCCAGGCTGAACAGGCCCAGCTCCCTCAGCCTTTCACCACAGGAGAGATGCTCCAGTCCCTTAATCATCATTTGTGGCTCTTTGTTGGTCTGTGTCCAGTAGCTTTGTATCTCCCTTGTGCTGGGGTGCCCAGAACTGGGCACACTTCTATCTGTACACTGAATTAAATGTTAATACCCAATAATTAGAAAATTGAGTTTGTCATGCTATTCCTTGCTGGTCAATCAAGATTTCTGTACACACTTCATGTCTTAACAGTGTCTTATCTATTATCAGATTCAATGACATTTTCTCAAGGAAGAGTTAGGAGTACAGCCATTAACTGTTACTTTTTAGTGATTATTATCTGAACAAAGGTAGATACCTTATCTTCTGAGAGGTTGAATTTGTATGCAGGCCAGACTGAATCTGGGTTACTTGTATCCCTCAACTTATATGAATCTCTTTACTTCCATCAAAGCCTACAGCCTCTTTCATTGCCACAGTTCTTTGTTGTGGTTGCAACACCACAGGGAACACCCACTGAATTATGTATCTTTTAGGTTTTCTGGGTCAAATAGGAGCAAGAAAGTTGCAAAAGAAGAGCATGCACTGAAGGAATACTCTAATTGCATAAAGGTTCCTTAATTTTGTAGAGTTCACTGTATCTTTGAAAGGGCTTTCTTTTCTATTCACTTTAAAAAGAAGAAATATTTGATCTCCTTTTCCCTGCAGAAATAATCATTTTCAATGCTGTTTATTCCACACATGGTATAATCCACCCCAGGTTATACTCAGTTTTTTTGCTGGAAGATGGTCAAATAAGGATTTGTTTAAAACACAGCTCTCCTTTGGTTTTGCTGACTGTGATCCCACCTTCCATTCCCTCACTCAGGGAGCACTTCTACACACAAATCCTTCCCATGGCCTCTAATAAGGAGAAGGAGGGACATGGCACTTTATTTCCTTCTCCTCCTCCTATTGAGGTCTTGGCACACACCCAGAGATACAGCTAGGAGAACCGGAACCTGGGGAGCCAACTAGAGGGACTGGGGAGAAAGCAGGAGCTCCTTTTGGCTCTTGTGGGCCCTTTGACTTACGCGTATACAAGACATGATGCAGTTCTAGCTCCTCCCCCTCCCCACCCCCCACCCCCACCCACACCCACCCCCGGCCACCCACAACTAGTGTAACATGGGAACAGAGAGACACAGGAATTTGTGGAGTCCCTGCTACCTATCTTCTTTTGAAGCTTTTGATATGGATAGGCCTATATTTCTGCAGAACTTCCATTATCTTCATGGCAAAACTTAAAGACCTACCCAGAAAAGGGCCTTATTAAGCCTGATGCAAAGTATAAGGCATTGTCCTCAAGACCTCCTTCTGTTACACACAGTAATTTGGGACATAGTTCATACTTCATTGCCTATCAAAGTAATCTCTGCTTTTCCACAGGAAGGATAGAAAATGAAATAGGTAACTTTTCTGCAGAGACATGTACCCATTAAAGCCCACCCCATAGGACTGGATTATTTGAAGTCACATCATTAAGTAAACACAATGAAGTAGAACAAACAGATGTGTTTATTTTGTTGTCCACCAACTGTAGAAGTAGAACATGAGAAAAGCTTCCAAGGCAGTAATTGGAAAAGAATCTGTAAGGGGATGATGCAGAAAGAAAATATAAAGATGGAAATCATGTAAATCCAAACCTAATTATTATTATTAGAATAATTGTGTACTAACTCAGGTGCAAGCTCAGCCCTGGGTGGTCCTTGGGAAACAACTGGTCTTCTTTTCATTCCCATTTGAGTGCTTGATGCAATGAAGCTGGCCAAATTTTTTTGCATGCAGCACCCTTGCAGTCCTAATATCTTCTGTTCTGCACTCCCAAGGCTCTGCTGAGCTGCTACAACCTCTTTGCTGTTGTCAGCCTAAGAAGTATGAAGACTCTTATTAAGCAGGGAAAATAGGGTGGTAAAATTTGAGGTGAATAACCCTCAAATAACAAGCCGAAGTGAGAAACCAGAACTAAATGTCAGAAGAAAAAAGGGCAAGTAAGGACAAGATTGAAAGAAAAAAGGAAAATGGGTTTGTCTTTTGTCTCCATTGCCAGCAGAAGGGACGTAAAGAGTTACTAGAGAGGAGATTTTGGCCATATATCCTGGTGATTTTAGAACCTTTTGGTCAGTTAATTGGCAAAGTAAATCCAGGCACATCAGGATTGAAATTCCTTTTCTTAGAAGGGACATTTATCATCGTGAAAAATAAATCGAGGAACCAAGACTCATGAAAAAATCAGCATTTCTTCACATTAAAACAGTAAACCTTAAATTCTTACCAAAACCTGAATATATGAACAGGGAACATTACAACCTCCATCTTGGTTGCTTAGAGTAAGAAATTAAAGGCTGGCTTTTTTTAATCTGAAGAAATCATCTAGTTTACTTCTACTTCTTTTTGGAAAACAACTGTCAAAAAACCCCACTGATGCAGTAATAGGCCATCATCTAATTCTGCACTGCAGCTTTACCTCTTGTTCTGCTTCTATTTTTGCAGGATTACATCAACAGGACAATTCTCAGGTTTGTTGAGCAGCCTCAGGAACAGAAAGAGTGACAGCCCAAGGAATCACTCAGCAAAACGCCAATGATGCCTGGATTAGGTCACTTCTGTAATTGATACGAGCTCACTTTCCTTGCAGCTGAGAAAGGCTGAATTGGGTCTAGTGCACCCTGGGCCAGCATACAGTAAAATCAGCACAGCATTAGTAACTATACAGCTAGTTTCCCCCTCACCCAGTCTTTTCCTAGCTACATGGGGAAATGCAGGTAAATTCACAAATACCAAAGTTTTCACTGGGAAAACTTCATCTGGAATTAATTACATCATTTACCCATACACCCACAACCCTAATTACTGGGTTTTAAACATCATCTTTTAGTTCATGTTCATGAGATTAATTAAATAAACATACCCAGAGTTCATTTAGTAATCTCAAGTCCTTTGCAAATTACAGTAAACTAAATTGCAAATTTTAGTAAATTCATTTTCAGGCATGAACTGTGCAAGCTTTCCACTGGTACAAATAGGTAGTCAGTGTTTCAATTCAGATTGCATTATATCACCTTCAAGATCAGAGCAGAGAGGCTGGTTTCAGCTCCCTCCCTCATCTCATCTGCTTTGGTCATACCACGCTTTCTTCAACCTGGATCTGCAGAACAGCTGTGGAGGCTATTATCTGCTATCCATACTCCAGGCAACTGCTCCCCAGTACTAGGCAAGAGCTGCCCACGGGTTCCTCTGGACCTACGAACATCTGGAAGACTCAAATTATTGCCATATGTTGGAGGAGCCCTCCCTGGAAGGCCAGAGAAAGGCGTGAGCACTTGAAGCATCTTGAATGGTATCTGAGACAAGTTCCATGGGGAGGGAGAGTATAAAAATACCTTGGACATGGAGGAAAAGTGTGCTCTTCAAATTGCTGCACTGTACCCAGGTCTAGAGCAGCTGCCCCTGAGGGTTGTGGCAAGTATTCCTCTTCAGAGCAGGAGCAGGGAAGCAGTCATCACTAAGATACATTGCCCAAAGCTATTCATTAGAGCTGTAAGACTTGTCTTTTTGCTCCACATTAAGTTTTCTCATTGTCTGCTGGTTTCCTGCTGAATTATTGGATTACAAGCAAATAAGCAACATGTCTTTTAAGGGCTTTTGGTAGAAATGGTTTGGAATTTATTCATTCACATAAGATCTTGATTAAATAACACAAACTTAGAGGCAATTTCCATAAGAAGCAGTTTCACAAAAAAATTCCCCATCCTCGCATTCATTACAGTGAATCCAGATTATTCTATCGAAGCCAATAACATTGATCTAGATTTGTACCATTGTATCTGAGAGGAGAATTTAGGTCATAGTATACCTTAAATGATGATGACTATACTATGTATGTTTTTTATGCAAACACATTTACTCTCTTACCTATTCTTCCTCTCATATGAAGTTTATTTCTCTATTATTATTTAAATCAAATAGACTGTTAGCATAGAAGTTACAAAAGTTACAAAGTTGAGCTCCTCTAAAACAGAAAATGCCAGAAACAAATACCACTTTAATTTGTTTCATTATGCTTTTCACAATGATGCAGTCCGTGCAGGAACCCTATCCCATCCAGTTATCTGCTGGATGCTCTAACAGATTCAGTATTCAGCCCTTATGCCCTGCTTAGTTTGTTCTCACCAGTTCACTTAGTGACTGAGGGGGAGTAGAGCAAAGCCAGAAAAAAAATCCATGAAAGGAAAACATCTTTGAAAAAGACAAAGTCCTGGGGGAACTGCTCGAACAATTACTGTATTTGTTTCTCTTTACTGGGAGGCAGATGTACAGTCAGCTACTTAGTCCTTGTAAGTGAAGCATCTCATGACAAAGCTCCACCTTTTTTTCTTTTTTTTTTTCAATTCCCAATTATTTGAACAAGTTCAGAATCTGTCCCGAAATGCCTTCCACTCTCTGGGCTTTCTCAGTTTTCTCTGTGTTTGTTTGTTGTTGTCCTTTTTTTTAAAGTAAGTGAAGCAAAGTGTCCTTAAAAGTCAGCCAAATAGAGGCTATCATAAGATATGCACACAAACAGCACTATAGCAGGTTGTTAGGAAGCGGGGAGAGAAGAGTGTGTTTCAAGGCCTTCTGGAGCATGCCTGAGAAGCTTTAAACAGTGTCTTTATAGAATCCTTGCTAAATTCCACATAGTTGTCATTAGACTTGACTTTTTTTTTTTTCTTTTTTTGCAAAATACATTGGTCACCATCATAAGGAACTGGAACTTCTAAAAATCCTGTATTATGATCCAAAAGGTCATCCAGACATGTCAGGCCACATTCTTGCATACCCACTTGTGCTTTAGATTTCAGTGGCTTTTCAAGAGTAAGAACTACTAAATGGGAGTAAAAGTCCTTATGAATTTCCAATCAAAGACCAATTCAGACAGGAAAATCTGGTATGAAAGTGGAAGTCAGGTTGATGCAGCCCTTCACAGCACAATGTATGTGAGCTCTTTGGGTTTTCTGATTATTTTTCATTTTGGGAAGTACCACATGATAGCAAAAAAAGCTCCAGCTAGCATTTTGCCCTCCAGCACATTGGCTGAATGCTGACGTACTTGCTGGTAATATATATAAAAAATAGGACAAATATTTCAAGGGAGGAATGCAGCACAAGGTCTTGTTACCCAGCAACCATGTGTTTAAAAGGACATCTGACAGTTGTTGCCACTGAAAACTTGATGGCCTTTAATTACCCATTGATAGAGAGGTCAGTGAGGTATCATAAGACTTATAAAGGACTGTGAAAACAAAACAGCAATAAAAACATGGTAAAAATTGGATACTTAAAAAGGATTTTTCTAAAACAACAAAGTAATTTTGATTTCTGTCCTGTGTTCCCTATAAGACATTCATGGAAATGACCAGCCTTTTTAATGGACACTGGCAAAATTAAATTCAAAGGAGAAATTTCAACATATGTTCTTATTTGTTCTTAGCTTGCCCTCAGCCATAGGAGAGGAATCCACAGTAAGCATGCACATTAATATTTCCAAATGTTTTCATTCATCTAACTTTCAAATGTTAAGGAATAACTTCTTGATTGCTGTACTGTGAAATATTCCAGCTGCAACTACTCATGGCTGCCCAGGGTCAAATTCTGAGGTGAAGTCTGAAGTGTGGTACCAGTAAGTCAGCTTTTTGCATTCAAACTCCCTAAAACATTTTACACTGTATATGATTAACAAGACTCCTATATCACACAGTTCAAAGGGAGAAGTACAAATAGGGGCCAATTAAACTTAATTTTTTGTACCTTCTTGAAATATTTATTGTTTTCTTTATTACTGTGTATGGCAAGATCCCAAACGTGTCAATTGCTGTGGTCTCTTCTGGCCTTATAAAATTATTTGGTTTTGCATTTCAACGACACCTAGATGTCTGCCCAAAAAGAAAAGAATATCCACTGGTAGAGTCTGTCTGGGCAAACACACTGTAAGAGACTACCACGTTTACAGTCTCATCACAAGAGGTGAAAAAATGAGGCCAGAGACTTGCTCCAGGTCATTAAAGTAAGTTTCACATTTAAGTCTTGAGTCACTGTCTCTGTCAATAGTTTTATTCTCTGGGCTGCACCACTTACTCTCTTATTATAAATTAATCATGCCTGACCGAGGACTTTTAGGGCTTGAAAGTCTTCCCCAGGGCATCTGACAGTGGCAATAGCAACAGGGGCCATAATCGGAGCCATGGCAGAAAGGCAGGATTAGGAAATGGCTGGGGAGAAGATAACCTCAACCATAGCACAATCTGAAATAAAAAAAAGGGATGACATGAAACTGTCACCCTTGGCCACAAGATGTATGTTAAGCGTGAGGTTAGGGAAGAAAGAGGAGAATGGCCTGGGACACTAGAAATAAACATAATTTCTCCCTGTCCCTTCTGCCAGCCCAGACTGGAGGCTTCCTGGTGTCAGTAGCTTCTTCAGCTGCTATCAGAAGCACTAAAGACACAACCCACAGAGAGCAATACGCATTGTACTGTGAACACTGTGCATAACCCCATCTAGGTGAGGAGGATCAAGGGGCTAGGAAGCTTGGAGCCCAGTGTAGGTGGCTACAGAGTCCACAAGCCAGCCTGCAACCACCCAGCTTCTAAGTCAGCACCCTGTTAGCACACACTGCTGGTGGGTGCCAGGCAAGCACATACTCCAGTGGCCACAGAGCCTGCTGAAAAGTCAAGGAATAAGCAGTGAGGAAAACCAGCATGAAAACAGACTGTGGGAGCAGCTGAACTTTCCAGCAAGCACTCTGCCACCGACACAGAGCTCCAGCCCAAGAGGTGTGAACAGGCTGTTGTCCTGCAACATCTCTAGGTGCTCTCAGCTACGCTGGGAGGTGACAGCTTTTTGCCACTGGTGTGAAACAGATTTCTTGCCACCTTAGAGAGAAGCGTTGCTTCCATCTACTTCAGCATAAACAAACAAGAGCCCTGTAATCTCACGGGCACCATTTTTTGTTAAGGCATGCTTCTGAATCCGCTCCAAATGCTTTCTCCTTATACATTCACAGTCTACTATGGACAGGGAAACTGTGGGAAATGTAGCACTGTCTCACTGTCAGAGAAAATAGCTGCTGACAGTTTCTGTTGTTTTTCAGAAAGTTTTTTCTTGTAATTTATTTAAGATACAGTTCCAGTGAAATATATACCAGACACTTTTAGCTGAACCAGAAATACATGTCCATACGGAGAATGGCAGAAATGCAACATCCCATCCTGTGTATCAAAAGAAACTTTGATCCCTGTAGATCTTCCTTTTGAATAAAAAAGGCTCTGCAATTCCTGCAATATTGTTTCCATACTACAACTGGACTCTGTTATTCCTGCTCCTGACTAGTGTAGAGGAAAGACTGGACCTGGAGGGAGAGTGACCAGGTAAGATGCTGTTCCCATTTGGCCCTTTGGAGAATTCCAGGAGAAGGGAAACTCTGAGGGTGCTAGGTCCCCTAGAACTCCCCTACACGTGTCTCCTCACTGGCCCTCAAGGTTGTCACGACCACAGTGAGACTGTGATGTGGCAGTAGAAGGTTTCTGCTACAGTACTGGAGACGTGAGAATTTTAGAATCATAGAATAGAACAGGATCATTTAGGTTGGAAAAGACCTTTAAGATCATCAAGTCCAACAGTTAGTCTAGCAGTGCCAAGTTCACCACTAAACCATGTCCCTAAGGACCACATCTACATGTCTTTTAAATTCCTCCAGGAATGGTGACTCCATCATTTCTCTGGGAAGCCTGTTCCAGTGCTTGACAAGCCTTCTGGTGAAAAAACTTTTCCTGATATCCATTCTAAACCTGCCTTGGTGCAACTTCATGCTGTTTCCTCATGTCTTATCACTTGTTACCCGAGAGCAGAGTCCGACATCCACCTCACTCCAACCTCCTTCCAGGCAGCTGTAGAGAGCGATAAGGTCCCCCTGAGCCTGCTTTCCTCCAGACTAAACCACCCCAGTTCCCTCGGCCGCTCCTCATAAGCCTTGTGCTCCAGCCCCTCCACCAGCTTCGCTGCCCGTCTCTGGACACGCTCCAGCCCCTCAATGTCCCTCCTGCAGTGAGGGGCCCAAACCTGAACACGGCATTCGAGGGGCGGCCTCACCAGTGCCCAGTGCAGGGGGACGGTCACTGCCCTGGTCCTGCTGGCCACACTGTTTCTGATACAAGCCAGGACACTACTGGCCTTCTTGGCCACCTGGGAACACTGCAGAGCCAGGAGCTACAGCCTTTTCCATGGGATGCAGACAACACAATTCCCATCTAATTTTATACTGTTAGCCACAGCTCACATAAGATGGAAGATTTAAACCAGTCAGTGCTATCATACATAAAAGTCTTTAAAGACCCTCAGCAGACTGGTGGAGTCTCGACAGTGTCCCCGGTTGTCATCTAACCCACCTTGTTGGTGTTTTGGTCAGTGAGGGCACTGTGCATGTAAAAAATGCACAACTTGGGCCACAGTATTCAACTTCCTGGCTGAAAAATGAATGACCTAGGCAAATTATTCCATAGGATTTGCCACAAACCTAGCTCAGTTTCTGTTCAGTTTCTGTTTCCTCACAATTTAGGTTACTGCTTTTCTACCAACTTACCCATTGCTTAGGGAACTTCTGTGATTCTTGTGACCACAGAGGGATGGTCCTTGAACTGTCTTGTGGCTTTTCACTGATATCTGAATTTTGCAAGGGTAAAGGCTGGTGTCTGCACGGCATCAGCTGGCACCATAAACCCCAAGCCAGGACTGGTGCATAGCCCTCTCCTGACTTTCTGTTCAAGGGCATGTTCTAACTTCTGACATCTGCGATTAGGAAACAAAGCAATGCTTGTTTCAGCTTGACCCACAGTGTTAAGTAGCCAATCCAAACCTAATTTTGCTCTGTCAGGTTAAGGGATATGCATATCAATTAATAATCATGGCTTTGGTTTGACATTTGATGTTCAAAAATGTTCACAGGAGCACAGCTTGGTTCAAACAAATGCAAAGAGCTAAGAAAACATTATCTGAATATGTTTAGCCCAGCTGCAACTCAAAATTCACTACCTGTAGTTTTTTAATGATATTTTCCTTTCTTTGCCTTTCTCTCTTCTCTCAGGTCAGAATTGGGGCATGCAATTAGAAGCAGCAGGGATAACTTCTTACTTACATATTAACCTTTCCAGCACCCCATGTCCTCCCTTTTTACATTGCACAGCAACAGGCTTCTGCTGATATAAACTGTCGGTTTTGGTAATTGAGCAAGATCTGAGTTCTAGAAGGAGGGTGAGCATCTAATAAGTGACATCATCTAATACGACTGTTGAAAGAGTCCTCCTTAGGAAAGGGAGTGTTTTGAAAGGATTGATAACCAAAGAACTAATGAAGTCCACCTGGAAATCACATTATCCCCAACAGACCAATCTTCATTTTATTAAGCCTCCTCAAGGCTGGGCTACAAATGCCCCTGGCTATGAAGAACAGCGCTGTATAAAACTCTCCAAATTTTTGTCACCATCTCACAGTACCACATAATGACCACAAGCCTATGTCCTTAATGGTTATATTGTCTGCAGGGACTGTGCGTGCACCAACAGGCCTTGATGGACTCACTGGAGTCCCCACCACTGTCTGTGGGTTCAGGAGCCCCATTTCAGCTCAGGTCTGGTCTTGCCTCTGGCCCAGTCTCCTGGGTAGACCTTGGATCTGTGTTGTAGCCCTGTTTCCAGTCCTGTCTTTGGTCCCTTCTCCTGCTGCTCCCAACTGGCCTTCCTGGATGGATCCTGAATGTGGTTAATCACTTGTTTTGGGGGGAGCTGTTGATGGATCCTGTTACCAGCACCCACCTCTGCCTGCTAGAGGACAGTACCCTGGCCAGTGAGGGCACTCTGCACACAGTGCTTGCCCTCAGCTCCTGGCTCATCCCCCTGATGACAGCTAACCATCCCTATAGGTGGCTAACACCCATAGCATATAGGATCTGGGTCACACAATCTGTGTAGCTGACAATCTGCATGTACTGCTTGTATGTGTGGAGAGCACATTTAATGTTCACTGATTTCCACCTGTCCTGCTGCTAGCAGTCTTGCTTTTGAAGACTCCCTTTCTCCCTTGTTCACTTTCTGCCTAAGGTGTTTACATTCTCTCTTTACTTGATTTTATTTCCAATTTTTATTTTTTTTCTGCAAAATCTCTGACTGGAAATTTTGAGGGATAGCAGCCCAACCTCGTGAGAAATCTGTGGGCATGCTGGGGGAAAACAGTTGATGGGACTTAACATTTGTATGTGTAAGCCACCTCCCCTACTCTACATTATCTGGGTTGTTCAAAACATGACAGACAGTGATGTTGAAAGGGTAAAATGCTATGATAAACTAAAGCACTGCTATTCAAAGAAGCGTATTTTAACCTATGGTTCCTCCCTCTGCTCCAAAAGTATGAACATAAATCATGTTGCTGGTTACATTATCACCACACACTGCAATCAGGCATTCATAAGATTCAAATCCACTGAAGTCATCAGCAGTCTTTGAGTTAACACATCCAAGAAGGTCCAAGAAGCATTTTGCAGTACTTGGTTTTCTGGTTTTGCAACATAGTTTGGTTTTATGGAAATGAGGGTCCATAGAGAGCAGGCTGAGTTGAAGATAAGAAACTGGCATATTTTAGTATGCTGGAACTGACTCTACACCCATTTGAACATTGTTTTCTACATGCCCCTTTGCCATGATTCAAACTTCACCTCCTGTCACTGGTATTCATTCCTAATAGGACAGAATGTTACAGTTACATAATATTTATAGCAAGCCTTCCTAAATCCTCTAAATTACCTAAAGTATGCAAAAATTCAAGCTATGCATCAAGGACCAAATACAACAGCTTTCAGCTGTGGGAAACAGTGAGAAGTTTAACTCTCAGTTTCCTGGTTTTGACAAGCTTAATCCTAACCCAGAACATTTGTTTTAATGCATTTCTCTGTGTTCTGGGAAATAAAGGAGCATTTGTCTCCATTGCATGTGCACACAAAACCAACTTAAGTGTCTGTAACCATCATCTATAATACACTGAAAAGATTCACTCTTTAACTGTGTTCTTGTCTGGACACGTCAGACTTGTGTAGCAGACGCATGATCTTCCGGTGTCTTAGTTTTTCCCCAGAGTAGCCTGAGAGTCCCTGATACATGCTAATTCAGTTTTCTAGTCAGGAAGCATTGGACCAGATAAAATAGCTTGAAAGTCACCATCAAGTCAGAAGAAGATTGTGGCATGTGCCTTAAGAGTTCCAGCCCTCTGCACAAGAGGATAATCCAGGCTCTTATTGATAGTTTGTCTCTGCTTTATACTTTAAGACCTCAGTGCTGCCAATTGTCTCCTCCCTGCATATGTCAGAACATAGGTACTTGCTCCCAGCAGAAACATTTCATAGGCTCTGACTTAAATCTTCCTTGATACAATCTTGTTTTATTCCCTCTTATCTGATTCACTGTGGTTATAGAGACAATTTATGCCTTTTCTCTTTTCATCTTTACTTGAAGGCTATTATTTTGTCTTCTCCTTAATCTTTTCTACAATAAACAAGTCCAAGTCTTTTAATCTTTGCTCATAGGTCATGTTTTCTAGATCTCTCTCTGTTGGCCTTCTCTGCCCTATCTCCAACTGTTCCACATATCAAATAGCAAACATCTTCACATGCCTTAGATAGGACAGCCCTGCTAAAACATCCTGGTGTTACCCATCCTATGTGCCTAAGACACAGCAATTGGGCAGATGGCATCGAGATGAATGTATCTGCTTTTTGCAAATACAGGCTGACAAAGTGAAGTTTTTCCTACTGCCAGCATAGCTGACCTAAAGAAAGATTACAGTAGCAGAAATGTATAAGCTTATTTACTGCCTTACAGTTCTGATCAACTCTAAGCCGTATTTTTGTACATCTAGTTCAACATTTGTAGGCATTTCAATGTATATATGTACTTATAAGCATGTATATATTATAGATATGATTGTACACACATACACATATCCCAGTATATGTATGTGCATATATATATCTACACACACACATATACATATATATAACATAGTGTTATATATAAGCACATGCATATATATCCGGCAAGCCATTCTTGCTTCACTTCCCTTTGTTAAATGTGGAAGGAAGCACAACCTCATTCACAGTAAAAAAGCCTGTGCAGCACAGGACAGATGCCACTAGTCAGCAGATTGTTTTTGCCTGGGGGAAATCGGTGAAATTTTACACTAAAGGGCAGGGAACTTTACTGGACCTTTTGATGATGTCCTCCTGTAATGTCACAGAATCTTGTTAGCACAAAGACAATAAAGCAGGCTTGTTTAAATAACCCATTACTGTTCATCTCTTATTCAGACCGCATCACCAAATAAATGACTGCTGTGTCTGTTTTTTGATCAGTTCTTCTTTGTTTCAGGCTGCCACAGAGGTTTTCCAGATTAACTCCCAAGTAAATTAACTAGTTCCTGCTGAATGGACCACACTGAACAGGGCACCCATCCAGAAAAACTACATACCTGACAGGGACTGAGAATCTGGTTCTTGTTGAGCAGTACTAAAGCCAAGATGCAGATATGTAAATTTTAGTGTTGAAATACGTATGAAGTGATTGGAAATCATGCATGAATAAACTGTTCTTCACTGACATATGAAGGTGGTGAATGAGTAGGTCTTGAGTGTCAAACAGTTTTTCTCAAATTTATCTTAATATTTCACATGAGTCAAAAAGTGATTAGTTGAGTTGGGCTGAGCACAGTTGGAGAGACTAGTGTTGCTGAAGGGGACAGCCCTCCCCCCTCTTCCTCCTCTTTCTTCTCCTCTCCATTCTCACCTTGCTGTGACCTCCCAGGGAACTGACTCAACTCACTAAATCAGCAGAAAACCAAGGGAAAAAACAGAGCAGGCTTTTGCTGGCTTAGTGAGCTGCACTGGATCACCCTGGGGCTATCCGGCTAGACTGGCTCCTCTCAATTATATGCCCATGGGCCAGGGTCTTCTACAGCATTTTTGCACCACCTTACTACACGCCAGAATTTGACCAAGGCCCATAGGCACCACCATAAAACAAATTAAGATTAACCAGCTGCTCTGTTTTCTTATCCATTTGGTAATCTTCCCCTGGAAAGCACAGCTGAGTTTACCTTGGTATCAACAGAGAAAGAAGGACTTTTGGGAGCAAGATTCAGAGCAGAAGTCCAACTCTGCTCTCCTCAATCAGCTTTTGGAGAACCAACCACGTGTCCCAGGGAGACACAGGGAGTAGTAGGCTAAATACTCCCTGACAGCAATAGGCGAAGTCTAGTTATGAGCAGTCCTCCCACCACCCCAGTAACATTATCAGAGGCTGAGGGAAGATGATTGAACCCCAAAGCCTGACTTATAGATATTTCATCTAAAATATTTTGCAACCCAATCCCCCAAAACTCCAAGAGAAGATGGATTTTTTAAACTGAATTTCCCATTAGGAGAAGTGCTTGTTCATTGAAGTGATAATATGAAAGTGCGTCTCTTCAACTGTGATAAATAAATAGCAGCTCTAAAAATTATACTCTGTTATTGATGTTCAGGCCTATTTCACTAATTCTAAAAGGAAAATTTGCCTTAAAACTACGGCATGGATTAAACTCTTTTGTAAACTGTAATAAATAATGTCAGTAATATTTATTGTATGTTGCTATTTATTGAAAAAACAGAAACTTAAAGATAATAGATAGATACATAGATACATAGATACATAGATAGGTACATAGATAGATACATAGATATTTGCAGAAATAGCAATTGAAACCCACAGATAATAACCTGGAATATTATTCATTTGTGAAGGCAAGCAAATCTTTACTGTCATTTTTACACAGGCAAGATTAAAGCCCTAGTTTTTCACTAAAGTCAGAAAAGCATCTGGAAATTAATTTGCAAGTTTAAGCTACATGGGCTTTTGAGGTCTAAATGTGGTATCCTTTTTGGATAAGTGAGGACCATATCTCTTGAAGTTGATGGAATTACTCTATCAGAAAAGAGATAAGAATTAAACCAAAAAGAACTGACCTAAAGATTTCCTGCTACTGAGGTTAGGGCACTGTAACAGAAAGCTTGGAAATATTTGAGTCTGTGTCTGTGTCTGTTATTGGTTTTGTGTGATTCTGGAGCTTCCGTTTCTATCGTTGGTTGGAATATTTGTATCATAACAATTGAAACTCACATTTCAGAGCAGCAGAATCTGTTTATGTTAATTACATATAGAGGACTCCTCCAAAGATTGCACTGTGGCATGTCAGTATTCAGATTCAATCTGTGACTCCACTATGCTCAGTGGAAATTTTAATAGAGCCGTGTATCACCTGAAAATCTGTGTGGAAACCAAAGCCTACAAAAGTCCACTTTTCTGGGGTTTTCTGTATGAGTAAACTTCACTCCAGTGAATGAGACTGTACCTCTTCCAATCCATGGTTAAAAATCACCACTGTTTCCTGTCATATGAACATTAGTGTGTTACTTTACTGTGTCTTTTAGTGGACCTTCAGTCTCTGGTGCAAAAATGGTAGTCCCTTTAAAGCTGAGCTGTATTGTACACCATCTTGTTTTACTGTGGGTTTTTTTTTCCTTTAAGAGGACCAAGACAACAGCAAAAGAGAAAGATGATTCAGCAGGCTACTGCTGATATCAGCAGAATCATCGTTCAAAAATGTGAGGCTGGACAGCAAAACTATTCCTCTTCTGGCATTCCAGAGAGCAAGTTGATTTTCCTCTTCTCCTCAGTGTATAATCTGACAGCAGTGAGCAAAATTGATATTCTGAAAAGCCAGACTGATATGGATGATACAGAGACTTCCTGACCCTTCTTGCTTTGCTGAGCCACAGCTGCACTGAATCTTGGCTGAGGTTCTGGCAGAGTCAGATCAGTTCTTTCATTGCACATTTGTTTTCCATGTCCCTTGAATTTCTGGATTCAAAACACCATAATAGCAAGTAAAAGACATCTTTTTTCTCCACTCTTTTGATTTTCCAGGATGGAAATGGAAGCAGGAAAGTTAAAAACTTTGCAAACTTGCAAAAAGCGTCTCAGGAGATGCCAGATTTCCTCCATTTCTAATGATGCACTTTAGAAGAGGGAAGTTCAAGTCTTGAGTTTTCACAGGAACTTATATTGTCCTGTTAACATAACATCCTCTTCATGAGGTGCCAACCTGGGCAAAGACAGTCCCTCAAGCACTGGCATCACAGAACCGTTGTCATTTCAGCTCAGTGAAGCTCTGGGACCCCAGGTCGACCTGGAATGAGTAGAATGTACCCTTTGTACTTTCCGTACTGTTAAAAACAAACTTTGTTTTATGTGCCAATGAAGTTCATAATGTCAGTTTTGCCACCGGCAGAATGTGTTCTGTGTCCACATAGTTCCTCTTGCAGCCTTGCTTTCTGCAAAATAGCTCTGCACAACAAGTAAAATGAGAATGCTTCCTTCAGGTTTTAAACCAGAGGTATTGTGAAAAAACATCTTGTATTGTATTGAGATCTCAGGCCAGGAGCTAGTGATGGCTTTTTTTAGCAGAATGCCCAGCTAACAGAAGTGTGTCGTCAGGACCTGACGACACGTCTGGAAAAAAGGGGCAGTGGGGCTCTTCTACAGTCATATATCACAGCTCTGTACAAAGTTAGCATCAACATACACAGTACTGTCAATTTTTGTGCTGATGTGAAACTTCTTTTCTAGGAATTGGCACTCTGTGCCACTGCACTCATGCATAAGGCAAAATTTCCTCTTACAGTAAGCAAGTGCTTACCTAAGTATTGGATTCTTTCTTTCTTTCATTTAGACCAGCTTGAAAACATCAAGTGTAAAGAAAAAGAAGAAACACAACACTTCTTGAAAACATATTTTCACAAATCACACTGTGGAACATAAAAATGGCTTCACAAAAACACACAGAAAGTTCATTGTTCAGAGAAACTTACTTTCCTAAATGTTACTGCTCAATCTGGGGCATCTGTCCTTTAGTTTATACCTGCATCTGTCTTAGAGATATAATCCTAACACATACTGTTCACTCCTACAAGCTCTGGATGAAATCCTATTCTCTCTGAAATCAACGGCAAAACATACTTCAGTGCAGCCAAAATTTTTTCTGTAATTATTACTGCAGTTTATTCGCTGTCTCTAATGTAAGTTTCTCTCTGCATGACACTGGCGTACTCCTTCCATCTGGCTCCTAAGATATTAAATATCCTACTTGTTTTTACAAATGTATAGCCAATGGCTTCCAGAACTTAATTTCTAGATCACCGACTTGCACACAATTTGTCAAAACTTAGTTAAAATATTCAGTGTCCCCACTGGCCTAAGGATGATAAATGGGATGTCTGTTCCTCATATTTCTTTCCTTAGGAAGCACTAGAAACTCCATTTATGTGAACTGAAATCCACTGTCAGACACTAACCAAGAGAAACTTGTCTGGTAAGTGATACTTCTGTGCATTTGCCGATGTAGTCAATTAAAGTAATAACCTAATAACTGTGTGCTGGCACCATTTCAAAATCTTCCCTAGTCTTTTCCCATGTATGACTGACTAAGGAATCTGGATACAACACTGACATGAACGTTACAGATGTTTTTTTCTAAGTATCTGGCAGAGATGTATTTAATCATTGCTGATTAAAACTAAGCTAACTAACTATTATCTCTAACTGCACCCCAAACATAACAGGATGTGTTTTTGAGATATCCCTGTCACATGTGGTGCAGACACTGATGGCCTTAGGTTTTTGCTCAGCGGGAAGATTTGTAAATGTAGACAGCACAAAGACTACTTCGGCTCTTGCCCTGTGCCTGCATACAAACAGTATAGCACGCTGCTAAAAGAATTACACTTGAATTGATACTATAGTGGCGAATAACATTTGCTTTATCTCCATTACAGCCCTGCTGTAACGTTTTAAAGACAAAAAAAAAAAAAAATCATTCTTATGATGTGATTTGTTGGATTCAGACTGGAATTTGTGCCACCAGCTCTCTAGTTTCATTCCTTCATGCTTCATCTGCCCAATTATCAAATCCCCTGTTATACAAAGACACAATTCAGCTGTTCTGAGGGCTTAACTGTGCCCTCAGATACAGGGATGTGCAGTGTCCTGCATCTTGCAGCATCAAAATGCACAGCAGCCAGTTTTCACTGAGTACACAGAGACACATCCACATCTAAGTACTGAAGTAAACAAGTAAACACAGTCTGAAAGATCATTTAAGGAGACAAACACGCATTCAGATGCAATGAACTGCTGACCTCCTCAAACCAGGAACATACACCAAAACACTGAAACATGAATGCTGGGAAAACAGATGCTCTGATTTACTTGCACTGTTCTCCAAGAGTAGATATTCTGGATGTGGAAGTGCACAGTAAACTAGACTTTTATCCAACTTGCCAAATATCTGACATTCTCCTTCATTTTGGGTAACCAGCTATTCCTTTTCTTCTGAAAGATTTGTGTCATGGCCTTACTTCCACATCGACTATCTCCCTGTCAGTTCATCTCCCTGATTATCAGGCACTTTTAAGAAAATCTCTGTGATCTAAGGTGTTTTATGTGTGCTTGCAGATTTTATATCAGACGTTACAAATAAGGCTGGAATGACCAACATGCTGATGCCGAGAAAATGTTTAAAGAGAAATACTACAGAACAAGAGGATGCAGGCAGAGCTCCACTCCAGAATGATGCACCAAAACCTGCTTTTGACCAGTACTGAGCCATGGGTTTGTCCACTCTTTCCAGAGGTTTATGGCTAATTGCACCTTTTTACTATGCAAAATGATAGAAGTATCATTATCACTCACAGAAATTCACTGAGGCCAGTCAAAGGATAATTTTTGGTCCTTAAAAAGGAAGGGACAGTATCAGTCCTACTTCCTGCCATCATAGAGCCCCACACAGTATAACCAGCACTAGCTGGCACCCATGGCAGTGGCATGGATCACTTGACAACCAAGGGCTGAGTGACAGCTGAGAAAGAGTCATCATCTGTCCCCATTGGTACCTTCCCCAAGAGACCCACGCAGATGAGGGGGGGAGGACTTCACTGCCCTGGCATTGCCTCTGTGGGCAGGCATGTGGTTTCTGAAAAACAGCCCATTTCATGGTGCTGAGGATGGTTTCCACCCCATCTCCTTTTGGCATCTGCAATTCCACGAAAACAGAGAAGTGTCCTCTCCCTCAGCTTGTCAGTGAAAAGAGACAGAAACCTCCAGGAAGCCATTCAGAGCACTTGCATTAAATTCTGCAATAGCTTGTAATAGGCAATGTCTGTCCCGTCTGTCCCTCCACCATTTGCACATATTTACCCTAAAGAATGCAGCCATGGAGAAGAAGCTCATGAAAGGTAAAGATGGGAACATTTGGCTATCAACAAGTAAAGCAAGGACTCCATTCCTTGTTCAGCACTTTGAACTACTTCACCCTACAAAATGTTATAATAAAGCAAAGTTAAGAAATGGAGACAGAATCAAAGGCTTCCTCTCCCTGATGAAACTGCTAGACTTCTGTAGCATCTTTGGCTGGGGAGTACCCAAAAGCAGACTGATTCTTTAAAAGCCACCTTCATTTTTACTGACAGGCTGAGCAGTCAGAATAATTATGCACACACAGGTAAAATCAAAATGCAGATCTCTGCAGGAATAAATATCTACACAGCCAAGGTGTTGCTTTGCTATGATTACTACTCAAAAATATGCCAGATATGAGTTCATGGAAAAGCTTCCATTAAAACAATAAATGAAAAATAATGGACATGTGGCACTGAAACCTTCTTAAAAGGTTGCATGAAAGACTTTATCATTTCAGAAGCATTGCGTTTTCCCGTGGAGCATAGTGAGAGGTTGCTAGGCTGCTGAGAGAATAAATAAAATGGAGACGTTCACTTTTCATTCTCAGTAAAATATTGATGAAGCACCTTTGTCAAAATCTATTTGGCAAACTGCACGGTGTGTCTTGAATTACTACTTTTTATGTTTC
Source organism: Falco cherrug (assembly GCF_023634085.1). NCBI lineage: Eukaryota > Metazoa > Chordata > Aves > Falconiformes > Falconidae > Falco > Falco cherrug. The sequence continues at coordinate 47,353,757 of NC_073699.1, read as the reverse complement.
TGGACACGAAGAACATCATCTTTCAAGATGCTCCAAAATAATAGTTGTAGTGAAACAAGAATATTGAATTTTGGTTTATTACAATCCACTAGGTAATAAAACTGTCAGTGTTACATTTGGACAATTTTACTGAGTGGAATAAATACTCATACAGGTCAGTGTTTTTCACACTGTTTTTTAGATGCTCACTGACCATTTCTAATTTTAGCGCAGATTTTGGTTTCATCTTCATAAAAATAATTGCCTTGAGAGAGCTGCAGACTTCTAAATATTAACATGTATTTTCTGTTTGGACTAATAGGACTGACTGGTAGGTCAGCGTCCCAGACAAAGACTAATGAATCTTTTTTAAAAAAACCCACTTGGGTCATTTTAGAGTGATGCAAGTATACTAATGATCGAACTGTATCTGCATTTGATGAATACAAGGTGGGCAAGTAGGGACACATGAGATTCCCCTCAATGAAAGGGAGAAAACAGAACCAGGGGAAAAAAATATATCATTTAAGACTCCTGAGAAGTATAAATACAAGGGAACTCCGTCTATATCCCCATGCAGACTCCCACCACATATATACCTATGAATTTACATATATGTGTATGGCCATTTGAAAGATTGTTACCCTCACTGCATTTCACCAGTAAAAAGAAGACAAAGAGCTTCCCACCTTCAGACCAGGCTTTACAAGCCCCAAAGCTACAGCCCAGCTTAGAGCTCAGGAGACTCTACAGCTGGCTGAAAGGTTCAGGGAGCCATGTGCCTGCCTGTCTCAGTCGTTTCTGCATTTGTTCTCTCTTTCACTCAAGGCTCAGACAGGGAATCCCAAGGACTTTGTGCAAGTTTCACCTCAAGACTGCTCACAGGTCACTGTTAGCAGCAGGCTATCTACTGGCAGAGTCAGACGGTCTGATTTGGGTCCCTGGCTGGGAGGCAAAAGCACCGTGAATAGAAGAATAGGGACATTCTCCTTCACAATTAGGTATTTCTATGAAGAATAACCTCGTTTGTGAGAATGATCATGAATAGCTAATAAAAGGAGGTATGAACAGGATCACACTGAACAGCTGCTCAGAACTGGAACAAATGTTGGCGAATACTCATTTGCAGTATTCTTCTAGCTCTGGATTTTCTTTTCCCCTCTCAAATATGGTATCTACTTGAGTGGCTTAGCAAAATAAAGACAGATGGCAATGGATTATCTCTAACACTTCATTAATTGCAGTGCAGCCATTACAGTATTTCTAAAGCACTCACTAGAGCTTTGCCTGATGGTTTCCTTTTAACGGAGCCGCATGCCACTTAGTGAGTAGGGACCTAATAAGAAATCGTGGCTTATTAATTGAGAATGCCTATGTTAGTCATAACAGCATATAAATACATTATAAAACTTCATGGCTGAATATATTGTGTATTTAGGAGAACTCTTCCAGTGTATGATAATAAGCAACAAATTCTTGCAGAGGCATGGCTGCCTGATACTGCCTTGCAGTCATGGCACAGATAGCAAACGGAATCAAGCCAGATTTTAGAGCCTAATTCACTCTGATGTCATTCAGCTTTCAAAATTAGGACCCTAATTTCCTTTTTCAAAATTGGCTTAGACACATACAGCCAAACTGAGAGATGATTCAAAGCCTAAAGATGCAGATAAAACACAGTGAAATTACTAATGTGACCAGGTACTTAGTATCAATGACCTCAGAGGCTATCTGGAAATCTCTTGGATATATCTCCTTCTGTTTATAAAAATGTGATTCATCCAATCCTGGAACAGAAGTAATAGCAGGTGACTTAAGTAATCCACTACCCTGATACCTGAGGATATGTAACAGCACGTCTCATTTCTTTAATTCTCTTTCAGATAAGTAGTAAGTTGAAATACAAGTGAAAAAAAATCTGTTGAACAATTCTAAATAATCTTGTTTAAAAAAAGCAGGGATAATGTGGAGAAAGAGAAAGGAGTGTAATTGTAAAGGATCTCCCAATTCTGATAGAAAGCAGCTTTAGGTAGTGACTTGGTGATAGGTACTTGCTTAAAACATTGTCACACTTCCCTTTTTTTCTTAAAAATTACGAGTTCACCTACCTTGTCACTGCACATCAGACAGGAATTTTGCAACACTGACATTCATAATTCAATAGACTTATCAAAGTTCACAGACACTCCTGTAGTGAAAAGTCAACTGTCTCCAGCAACTACACAGCCAGCACAGCTTGCATGTCCAAAGAGAGGATACCTGCAGCAGTCAGAAGGATGAGAATCATGTGTCGCATGGATGTGCTTAGACAAGAAGGAACTAGAGAAATGAGAGACGGAGAAAACTTGTAAGCAAGTGAGAGGTGACACAGGGTCACTAATATGAAGTGTTTCTGAGGGTGCTCCCTTTGCGCTCCCGGTGCACTGTCATCCCTGGGGAGATGCCAGTAGTGCAGGCCAGCTAAAGACACTCTGAAGGTCCAGCACCACATGAGATGTGTCCTCATGGTTCTTTCAGTCAAAACCTACTGTGCTGTCCTGCTCTCCTTCCCCAGGCTTTCACAGGCAGCAGATCCCATAGCACAGTAATATTCAGTGCCCAGGCACCCCCGGCAATAAATTGCCTCGCCCTCTGCATATAGGACACTATCACCAACTCTCTTCCAGAGGGAACAACAGCTCTTTCCCCTGTACTGGCATGAGCAAAATTCCATCCCTTCCCTCCCTTTCTAAGGTGGCACCACCCTGCCAAACTCAGCATAGGCTAAAGAGAAACTCTTCAATGTGCCAGATGAGATCTTCGGGTTAATAGGCAGCTACAGCAGAGAGGAATTACCGCTGTGTATGAGACCATAAAGTCTGGTACTGGAACAGTCCAATCCTGGTGTCACAAAGAAAACAGCAGATAAAAGGGGGGTCAGAAAGACCAAGAAAAATAATCTGCGCTCTGGAAAGTCTGACTTAAATACTGAAATCTGAGGTGCTCAGCCTTAATTTGGCTACACAATAAGAGCCTTAGTTTGGCTAAGCACTAATTCAGTCACAGTCTAATAGTGCCAACATGAGGAAGAAGATTGCTGACTATGTCTGGCTCTTTAGTTTTGCAAAGAGAGAAGAAAACAAGAAATGAAGGCTGGGGGTGGGGTGGAAGGGGAGGAAAAAATAAAGAAAAGTAGGTGAAATAGGAGCAGAAGCTAAACAAAATCAAACCAGAAATAGCACATTCCCAGCAGCAAGGGTGTATATTTAGCCACTGGGGCAGTTTGCCACTGTCTGTGGTGAAGACATTAAGTCTTCACATCAGGGTTGGATCTGTTGTTCTCTCTCCAAACAGAAGTTTTGATCCTTACGTGAAAATCACTGAGTTTTTTTCTGATATGCATTGTCCTGAACATTGGACCACATGAGCTTTATATTTCCTTCTAGTCTATCAGACTATTTTTGAACTACAAGATCTTCATATACCAGGTTGGTAAAAAAATGCAAGTGATACTATGTTGACTGTTGGTTCTACTTCTGTAGATATTCTACTTACTGATTAAGAGAGTCCTCAAGAGCCCAAGTATGTGCCAGGCCCCCCTTGGGTTCTCCCCAGCTGAGTTAGAGGACGAAATGAGGTTGTGCCCCCGAGGGGGTGTAGCAATGCGCAGTGTACCCTGCCTCCCCAAGAGGAAGCTGCTGCCCTGGGTTGGATATCGCAGCTCATCCTGCGGTGCGTGAGAAGTGCCGGCTGCCTGCGCTGGGATTCAGGCCAGGCAGCGCACCGAGTGGGGAGGTATGTAAAGGAGCTCTTAGAAAATGCCGAGAGGCTGATGTTTATTTCTCCCTCTGTTTGGCCTAATTCTGAGATGCAAGGGAGTAAACAATGCTACACCTGGACTCACAGATCAAAACCTGCTCGTAAATCAGACAGCAAGGTGTTGCTTTCAAAACCAAGCTAGACTCACACTGGGCTTTTAAAATGAAGGAACTGACAGTTCTGCTTATTGTCAGCAATTATCCATCGGAGGGAACTTGGCCAAACACAGGTCATCTTCAGGCCCTGGAACATGGTTTTAAACCCAGCCTGGTTTAGACAGTAGGCAACACTGTGAATGTGAGCACTTTCCAAACCTTGCATTGAATATATGGTGTCAAAAGTCTCACTGGACCATGAGAAGGAAAATTAATGTGAAATAGATGAAGTTTGGCTTTTGATTACAACAGGAGTAGAATTAGATAATTTAGGTTTTAAAGTACATGTATAGAACAAATTTATCATCATTTCCCTTCCTAATGGCTATCATTATTTTTATTATGTTTTTTCTGGAATTGAGGACGTTTTACACATCAGGTGCTCTCTATCATTGTGTTGAAGTCACATTTTAAAAGTCCTATTTCAAATGGATATTTGTGGGTTATTAACTACAATGTATTTGTATCTCTTTAGTTTTAATCATGCATATGCAATTTTTGCAAAATCTTCTCAAGGTAAGACACCAACTAGCCACATGCTTTGAAAAGGTTGCATAACAATGGTAAATAGCAATAACTATTTCTGCTAGTGGTGAGAAAATGGTGAGGGCTAACAACATATTAGAACAGAGACACAGAAGTGTCTGATTTTGTAGCAGCACAAGACTACTTTTCTGAGGTTAGCATTCAGAGGCTGATCTCACACAGATCTTTTGACGAAAGATTCTTTTTTGATTTATGGCTGAACAAGCACAAAGAAAGCATGTGCACAGTAACTTTCCACAGAAATTCAAGGGATCTTAGAAAAATAATGTTTAGGACTTTTAGCAGGTAAAGTTATGAGCAACTATATTAGTGACTCTGTCCCGCTCTTTCCTCTTTAATGTCAACCAGTATAAGAGTGTAGGAATTGTTATACTAGAAATTCATCCCAGTACTCTCAACTACTATCCAGAGGATGTTTTGATGTAAGATTTAAGAATTTCTTAGGAAGTGCAGGTGGGGTAGTTGACCCTCATCATTATGTCTCCTCCTGATCCAATAAAGATTAGCCTATGCATGAGATTTTCTAGCTGTTTCACAAAGCTGTTGTCATTCTTTATAATCACTTTAAAATATTTTTTAAATTCCTGATTTCATTGACTTTCTGTTGTGAGTTCCACTATGCAGGTTGGTTGTCTCACCACTTTATTCTGAACTTGCTCTTTTCCTCTCCCCAGTACTGTTCATTGTATTTGAGATGGGACTGCACACTTGGTTAGAGCATTGTAACTTCTGCAGGGCTTATCACCCCATTCTTATCTCTGCGGCATATCCTGTCTTTTATTGACTGCATTCAGCAGAGCCCTAATGGCGCTGTGGTGAGAACCCGGCCTCTTTGCTGGGCTGATAAGGTTAATTGAGAATTCTCTAATGTCTGGGTGCTTCATACTTTTCAACAGGCATGATTTTACATTGCTTAACGCTGAAATTCACTTGCCATCATTCATCTGGATAACTGAGGTCTGAATACCTCCTCAGCCCTCTGGTTCTTCTAAGTCACCTTGACTCATCTTTTCCCCAGTGATCACTCCTCCTTCCAAGTCATATATATGTATATATAATAAAAACTATATACCTAAGCAAGCTGATGTATCATATCCTAATCTTAACCACTCTCTTTATCACTGCTTCTCCACCTGTTCTTCTTGAAAACAGGTCACAAGAGGCTGCAGAAGACTATAGCCAACTTTGATGGGGACCATGCCCAGTCACCAGCACTTCACAGCCACCTCAAAGCAAGGCAGACTGAAGGGAGCCAAGGATGAGCAACACAGACTGCAAGTAAAGTAAGGTGCTACCTATTATCAAAATGCGCTGCTTCATAGCATCATTGTGTCTCCAGTTTGCATCATAGGTATTGACAAATCAACAAAACAAACCCATGCACTCCTACAGATCCTTTCATATGCTTTGGAGGGTTTGAGTGCGCGATTGAGGTTGATAATATTATTCGGTGTCCACATCCATCTGATTTGATAAAATGCCAGGAAGCAGTGTCATAAAACTTTATTTAAATCTCTGCTATGACTGTATTTCAGTCTTTATCAGGCATTTCATAGCAATAAAAAATGCATCACCATTTTTCTCACAGCGCTGACTGAAACTTTACCATTATTTTGTAAGGCCTGTGGTTTTTGTTCAAGTGTAAAACAGCTCATGTTTCCCTCTTACCTAACGCTGACCTTAAACTGCATCCTGCACTATTGAACAGTTTGAGTGTTTCCTGTAAGACCTGGGAAACCTACATGAAGCTGGTAAATCTGCCTTTAATCTTTCACATGGAATAAAGTTCCTGGGAATCATAGCAGATAGGTTTACATGGAAATGTAATTGCCTGAGGAACAGCCCTCGTTTTCCAGAACAATCAGGCATTCAGAAATATACCAGCTCTGAATTTGTTCAAGTTTGTCCAAGCTAAAGATATGTCTTTATAGAAAAGTCACTAATAAAGCTATTGCTGTGCTACTCTTATGAAGAACAGGTGAAAAAAAATTAAAAAAAAAAAATGCTCTGATAGATTTCACCCAACAGACGAACACTCATTATACATGTTCACAAACATTTTCACACAAAGTTCAGTTAATTCCCTGTTACATTTAAGCTGTTTACATACAAGGGTGCTTTCTGCTTTCATCCTGTCCTTTTTCCAGATGCATGAATATCACAGAATTGCTATGCACTAGAGCTGCAGACTCACTGGAGGAAGTTTATTCTCTCAGTAGTTTCAATCCAGTTTTTCACATGAGAGTTGTGATAAACTCCAGACGCATCTAAAAAATATTGGCACTGTATTAGTTCCAGTGGCCGGACTGTTTGGATTTGTAATGGATGGTCTGCGCTGGAGATGCAGAAGCTGTTGCTAGTCTGGGTAGTGTTTTGTACTGAGCTTTAGATCAGAGCAAGTGATTAACACACAGAGAGCTTACTCCTGCTTTCTTTGGCAGAGCAGCCTTAATTTTCATCTGAATAACAACAGTTCCGTTTAGGCACCTTGAAAACACCAAACTGTAGAGGCTGGAAAGGCCCCTGCTGTAAGGAGTGAATCTGGGGCAGCCAACAGTGATTCTCACTCCTGCCTTCTCCTGCCTTTGCAGTCTGACACCTGGGTCCTTTCAGCAGGCAGCGATAGCTATGCAGTGACTAAGCTGCGAAATACTTGATGGGTGTAATACTGTCTGGCACTACTAGCAAAGGGTAGGAACCTATCTGGGACATCTGAACGCAGAATCTTTTCAAAATACCAAATGACCCATACCAACAGATTCACTTTATTACAATATTTTATTAAGACAAAAGAATTAAAATGGTCTTTTGTTCTGGGAAACTGCTGAGTTTTTAAAAATTAATTTTCACTCCCAAACCAGGCCTAACAGTCAATAAAATTTCCTCAACTTTGTCACCATTAATAGTGAGAAGGAATGGAATTTATTGAAACATTTCAGCACAAAAGTGTTTCATTTTTGTTTTAACATTGTATAATTCTTTTTTCTTTCCTAGAAGTTAAATCAATTGGCCTCAACAGCCATCACAGCATGAACAGGCTGAATTTTTTGGCTTGAAAATAGAATTAATTTTTATGAATTCAGAACAATTTTACAAAACCAAATCCCAAATAAGAAATTCATTAAAATCAGTCCTTTTTCACAAATACACTTGAGTCTTTCAGAGTAAAAGCTGTTGATAAAAAATAAATCCAATTTTGCTTTGCTTTTTGAACAGGAATGACACTCACTGTTCCTCACATCCTTCTTTTGCAAATATGAGAGAGCTCCAACTTTTATAACATGATTAAATCTGTTATTTTTTCATTTGCATAAATATTTTAGCAACTGCTATAGACTTCAGTATCAATGTTTTTATCTCAGTATAGGAACAACTTGTCCTTGGGAATCTCTTCTCCTCATTTTTATAAGCTTTGTGTAGATATGCGTAAACCAGACACAGTAGGAAATGTGCCATCAATGCATTTCACGACCATAGCAGTTTTACTGCTTTTGCATTTGATTAGGCTGCTTTATTCATTCCACTTATCTTCTTCAAGGTCAAAAAAATCAGTCCTTCAACAGCTGTTTTCAGTGTACTTTTCCTGTATACTAACTCATACCCTCCCAATAACACTAGGTCGAATAAAGTGATTAACCGTTCATAAACAAAATGATGATGTATTATAAACACAGAAAGAAAAAGAAGTTACTACTTCCTGTAAATGTAAAGAGACATGACTTTCAATAGAGTGAAGGGAAAATGGCACCATTCCCAGTTTTTCAACGCTGTACGTATACGAATCCATTTATCACCTCAGTGACAGAAGTTCTGGAACTCCTGTCATTAATGCTGAAGCAAAACACATTTGAATGTCATGTCAATAAATCATTTGCCAACTAGAGGGCTGAGGGGTTTACAGTTGTTAATCTGGCTGGCCTGGGAATAGAATTTACACACTATTTTCATTCATTACTAGGAACAAAATACATCCAGATTATTGCAATCATAGAATAAAAGAGGGAGCCTCAGTTTCAAAGATTATTAAAAATACAGAACATACAAAATTGCATTGTTTAATATGAGAAACATAATATATTTTGATAAGAAAGTACGTGTTTTTTCTTATTCTGATACACTACCTAAAAAGTGTTGTGGTTTTTTTTTTAAAAGCACAATTGTTTGCCAACTACTTAACAGAAAACTGGATCCCTGCCCCCCCCCCCCCCCCCCCCCCCATCCCCAACTGATTGTACTGTGTTTTGGCAAGAACCAGGCAAAACAAATGGGCAGTGAAGCACAATCTGAAATTGAGCTAATCAAAGCTATTCTGGGTAAAGGACAGGGAAACACTGCAGACTTGCAAGCCTGTAAGGTCAACATCTGTCAGCAGTTCACTTCGTCCTATGAAATGGAGGTCAAACATCAACATCTCTCCCGCCCGTAACCGTGTCAGTGAATCAAGAAGGGCATATGTGATGTGATCTGTCAGGCAACCACAACCTGGTTGTTTAGTCATTGCTAGATTAGTTTATGCTCCATTTATGTCTTTCAGTGCCTATAATACAACTTTATATAGCGGAAGGCACTATCAGAGCAATAAGGTAGAAGCCAAAGAAGCTTCTGCAACAAACATTTTTATAACACTTGCATTCTAATTGAAAGTAACAATCATCCAAATCTTCAAAATGTGAGAGATGCAAAATCCTCTTCCACTAGTACCTTAACCAAGTTAATCTCTTGTGTTTTTGGAGTCAAGAAAAGTTTGATCAAAACAAAAGTTGTTCACACAGAAGTTTTCAGTTTTGTAATATATCATAATTTTCATGAGCTAAATAAGCCAATAGACCTGAATAGAGGCATGGTGGACAGAGAAAAGAAAAAAGAAAGTGTGAATGCCTGTAAAGCGATACTGTGGCTGTGTGGTGGTAGAGGTGAGCAGTGTAAGCTCAATTCTGAAAGTGTTCCTTGCCATTTACAAATCCCTTGAACAATCTCATCTTTTTTTGACCTCAAACCAGGGATTAGGAGGTTAGTCAAAGCATAAATGCGCACATACCATCCAGTGGAGAAAGAGAGGAGGCCACTATACTACAGGGGTCTCATATATTCTCGTATTTTCAACCCAGATATTGGGGAGGCTCTGCTTTTGTGTCAGCCCTATTCGAAGGCAAAACACCAAGCTAGGATGTTGGTCTTGAACTAAAATATGATACAGAAAATATACAAAATACCATGGAGTTGTAGAGTAATATAGCTGAGTCTGGTATATGCCAACTTCATAAAGGAAAAGTTTTGTGAAAAAAGTGGGTTCCCCAAAGTTAGCATATTAAACTCAATGGTATAGCTCAATTGGCTTCAGAAAACTAAAACTTTGGATCAGATAAATGGTTTTGGAATATATATGAGTAGTCTTAATGCTGTACAAAGGAATAGATCAGGACTAGAAAAATATTGGAGTACCAGCCAAGCCTTTATGGGCCATGCCACTTCCACTCAAGGCTTTCACAGAGAGAAGGCGTCCGCTGCAGCCAAAGCAACATGACATTCAGGGGCTGAATAGGATTTCATGAATAAGCAAGGGCCACTTATCCCCAGAGAAGAGGTGAGCTGCTGGAAGACATGAAATGCCTCCTAGAGAATCTGGAACTACTGAAGAGCGTGGAGAGCTACCACTCTTCTTGAATTGCGCTTTTTGCTCTTCAAGCACATGTGTACAGCTTTGCTGGCCATGGCGGGGAACAGTCTTGACAACCCACTTGTCAATGATCCCAGAAGTACTGAAAGAAGCTGACAGCTTCTTTGGCTTAGTTTCTCCTGCCTGTTTAAGTTTCAACCCAGTTTAGTTCATGAGATGTGGGGAAATTATTGCAGAAGGTATTCTAAAAATAAAGACTCATTAATTACTAATTCATGAGATCTTCAGAGGGGAGTATGTCAGAATGGCTTACTGAAGAGAGAACATCTTAAACATTAAAAACATTAAAGATAAATAAACATTATATTATACATATTAATTACTTTATTGGTATACTATTTTTATTAAGAGACCATATGAGAGAACAATGACTCTTGAGGGGACAATTAAATGCAAGGTAAGTTGTTACCAGATGTACATACCTTGTTTAACATACCTTTGATAACAAAACATGCTTGAAAAATATAGTGAGTAGTTCTTCTGCTGATTTCTTAGTACTTCTGCCATGGAGATCATTGAAAATTCCTGTTGTGTTGCGCAGAGATTAGGCTGTGCATAATTATCCTAACTGAAACTTCAGTTACACAGTTGCAACATTAAAGGCTATGGTAGAGTACCACAAATACAGCAGGGAGCAGGTCTGTTCTTCAGCAGTAAGAAAATTTAACTTGCAGCACCCAGAAGATTTTGTGAAGCGGAATTCTGGAGAATTTTCCTTTTTTCCCAAGTCTACTCAGTGACTACTTTCTTGAATAGATTGGCATAAGGTGGAGTTAATCTGCCTGAAATTATAGGCAGTTTCACTTTGAGTTACATCCTATAGTAATGGAAATTCTGAGAAAACACTGTCATATTTTAAATGTTTACTGCAATTGGTATCCAGGGGGATGTTAATGATCTGAAAAGTGTAAATGCTCATTTTGAGAGAGCAATTAAGTTTTTAGTTGAATATTAATACATGCTTGGTTTATGAGAGAAATTTCACTTCCAGTTTACCCAGTTTAAATGCTGTTGTAAGAACCCATGGCAGAATTTTTACCTTCAAACCAAGGTCCTGATCCATGGGTTTGGCAGTAGGCCAAAATACCCCCCCCCCCCCCCCCAAATGCATTCCTTGTAATTTGGGGCAACATGGTAACATCACCAACAGTTAGACTCTGCCCATATGTTTCAAAATTAATGTAGGATCTATTTGATGATTAAAAGGCACAAACTTTAGCTTCCCTGTTTCAAGAGCACACACCAGCCCCACCATCTCTTTGAGCTTCTTAATGCACTTGCTCTCCTTTAGCTCTGCCCAGGAACACCAGTGCCCAGTCAGTCATTTTGCGATGCTGGTAGCAGGGGTTGGAAGGGAACCGCTAATTAAGCAATTAAGTCTGAGGAGTGAAAGTCTGTTGAAGAGACCTTGAGGAGGGATACAAGGTCTGGATGTATATCCACAGAAGTCCAAGAGACAGACGGTTGATGCATAGGAAAGCTGTGGAAGTGGAGTTAGCTCCTGCTGTCGGCCTCTCGCTCGCCCGGAGGCCCTCCCGCAAGTGGCAAGCAGCTCCAAGGCAGGATGGGTGCAATGGCAGCAGCCCTGGGAAGGCACGAAGCATTTAAGAAGGACCTAGATTTAGCTAAAAGCTTTTTGAAAGACACTTAGTACGACGCTCCTCAGCCAGCTGTAATGGCCTTTGTCAGGTGGATGTTCACTGCTGAGGTTTTCATTCTAGGCTCTGTCAAAAAGAAAGAGAACTGGGCAGTTGTAGGCAGCAGTTCATCTGACCTATTTTAATATATTGCTGCAGGAGGGGGTGAATTGTACAGAACTGGATATTTCTGGTCAGATGAATTTGTCAACTGGTCAGATGAAACGTACCTTTACCCTGAGCTTTGGGAAGAAGACATTTCTATAGAGAAGTCCAGCATGGAAGGAGTGTGGATGGCTGTGGATTGATTATATTTGTTTTAGCTGCTGTGACCACCATTTAAGCCTGTGCAGAGCCATAAGCGAGTATTATGTTTAATGATGACAGAAAGTGTCATATTCCCCATGTGTGCTGCACAGATGGTCCACAGTAACCCCGATTGTGTATTTACTGTGCGCAGAGAGGCCACTTCTACCACACATATGTAGGAGGTTCGAAGCCTTCCAGAAACGTCAGCCTCATTGCACACATGGTGAAAAGCTGATCCTCACATAGCAGGAAACCTGTGATGAAGAAACTATTCCAGCCTGGCTTTTTGTTATCTCTAAATCCCAGGCAAATGTACACATTCCTCACGTGCCACCATGCAGCTCTTCCAGAGAGCCAACTGGACCTATGTGGGGATATTCAGATAGCAGATAGCCCTATCATTAATGTCATTAGGACAGTGATCCCTCAAAGGGATCAGTGAGCTAAACTACCATGACGGCAGACACTTGGTGTAGCAGAGCTGCAGACGGCTTGTCATTGCAGGAGAATACTTTTCAGGGTTGATTTAATTCAGGCTCCTAACAAAGAACAAGCTGTAAAGTCATATAGGAATCCTATACAAGACTGAAATTTCATCTCATATTTGTCCCAAAAGGATCACATCTTTAGAAAGATCTGCTGTTATCATTGAACTTAAATATCCTTTTTGTTAGCTAACTGATTTCTAGTGTCTAAATCTGGTTGCTTTTCCTCAGTTGAGCTAATATCTTGCATGAGTTCTGAGAAAAAAATCATGGCACCGTATTTTATGTACAGAGCTACTATTTTAACTTCATAGTTCAGAAGAAAAACTATTATTTTTTTTCCAAAATTACAGTTTGTCCCCGTCTCTCAACCAGTTGCCACTGATATTATGCCACCAGAAGATTTTCTGTTTTCTACAGTTTTGTGCAGTTTGGGTAATGCATACAGTGGTAAATCAGCGTGAGGCTCCCCAACACTCTAGACTTGTTCCTGTTTAAATTACACCCAAATCAGGTATTTTGGGCCATCAGGTGTTGCATGACATGCTAATGTATGACTGTAAGATATTAATCAGATCTCCTCTGAAATTCTACAGGCTGTTTTGGTCAACCACCAGAAGACTAGAGCTTTAAAACCAATTTATTGAATTAAAGAAATGAAGGCTTGTTCATCCTAAAGCTGCTCATACACTTAAAGTGAATTTTGCCCATGTGTATGACTAGATTTAGAAATGAGAGGTAAAGGAATCCTCACTGAGCAGCTAATGGCTTGGGACACTCTGTCCGGACCTGAAAATCCTGAATTTGATGTTTTCTCCTGGTATAAAAGCACTTCAGGGACTCTGTTATCTACCTCACCAGTAAATAAGATATGGTGCAGAAAGAAAACTGTTAAAACTGAGTTAGGTTTTGTGCAAAGTCCTTAAAGACTTATTGAAATAAGGCAAAAAAAAATTTTATTCAGCCAGGGAATTGGGCTTTGGCTTGCCTGAAGAAGAAGGAATTAAATTTCCTACTTTATTCTGTGAGTGGTTCTCAGAGCTACCTCTCTATATTTTCTAATTTCTATTGTATTTGTTAATGTCGCCCTGATTGAAAATGAAATGTTGTAATTTTGGCATGCCTTGTTCTTCCTTGTGAAAAAGGGGAACAAAACGCTCTCATTTGGGTTCCAAATGTTCTTTTTATTTCTTTGATTTGAGAGTGCCAAAAATTTAACCAAAATTAGTCAAGGAAACCAGAAAAATGAATTATCCACTCAATTCTCTAACCGAAAAAAAATGAAGGAAAAAAAACATAAAAAAATTTTTATGATGGAGTTTGATAGATTTACACATGGGATTTTATGATGTGCGTGTGACAGCAGTAGCCTTGTGTGGAATGGTCAAAGTGGGTCTTCACACTCCCGTGTTCCTTTAAAGTTTCTCTTTGGGATTTCTTGCTGCCAGTGTGAATAACAGGAGGAAGCTGAAATTCAACTTGCAGTGCCCAAAGATACGGGAGGGATTTTTATTTTCCTTTTTTCTTTTTTTTTTTTTTTTTTTTTTTTTGTTTTTAATGAGAGCAGCTGAAAAATCTGTACTGAGGAGAGATTGAGGAGCTGGTAGCCATGGGAACCAGGCTGATGCTGGTGTCTTTGTCTAAAGGAATTAAACCTCTCAAAACTCCCAGAAACATCTTTATAAGAGCAACAGCAGCAGAACTGACAACAGGAAGGACATCTATTGATGCTCTGCCAATAGAAAGTGGGAATATCAGGATTTTGGAGGACCATGACCATGATTCAACAAGAAATTCATAGTATATGCAGGAAAATTCCAGCAAAAAACCCCAAAGAGCTGCATAAGACACTGTGTAGCAGCTGTCGGGAACATGGGTTTGAATGTAGGAGGGAATGACTCAGTCCTCAATTAAGTAAGATGTGCGGGCATGAGTGTCTCTTGTGTGCATACAGGATGGAACTAGGGCCCCAGCTTCAGAAAGGGGGTCGGCAGCTTTTAAACGTTGCACTGGAAAGTGAACTGCACAGTATTTTTTTTCCCCATGTGATAGGAACAGAGAAGATCTTTGGAATCCTGCATTGCTCCTCTTCAGAACTGCCAGCCTCCCCAAAGCCTGAACACAGTGGCACCACAGAAATACTTGCTCATAACTAAAACCGAGGAATTCCAAGCAGCATTGCCCATCACCACAGCAAGATGGAAAATGGTTTCATAACTGATTTGGGAAAAGAGCATCTCTAGGCAGATGAGATTTGGCCAGCTCACAGGAGGCTGATCTCAGAGCACCGTCCTGCAATATCTCCCCTTGAGCAGGGCAGAAGAGACACACCAGCACCTCTCCCCACACATGTGAGAAGTAACACCTTTCCTTAACAGTAGACCCCACTGGTGCCCAAAGCTACTCCTGGCCTGGCAGCAAGTACAGATCGGGATGTTTAAAAATGAGAACATAAACCCAAAGTTGCCTGCTAAAAGCCTAACAGTGGTCTGTCAGTGAAGAGGCTGAACCTCTGATCCCGCAGATCTAAGGGACTATCTCGGCTGCATAGAGCTGTGCTGACTCCCGGCCAGCACGCTCAGGGCATTGCAGAGCTCAGCTTTTTGTGCTCCTCTTCAACAGTGGAATATGTGAGAAAATCCCCTGGTTTGCTCCCAGCCTGTACATTATGTAATATTTAAATGCAGCAATGGGATATCTGGAGATCTACATTTATACATGTGCTGTTCCATAAAACACATTAAGCCCTCAGGAGCTGCTAGCAATAGTCTAATAGGCATTCGCCCAGCCAGACGTCTTATGGGAATCTGTTTTTAATGCTGATCAATAGAAAAGATTCTGGGAAGTGACCTTGAAAGTTATTGTCTCAGTGTCATACGTATTTTGAAACAGTGGAGGCTTTTGATGTTTTTAATGCAGCAGTTTCTGGAAACAGGTATCTGGAAGGAGTGGTGAAGATATGTGAAGGTGGCATTTGTCAAAAGCAGATATCCAAAAAGGGGGAATTTCTGGGAGGAAAAAACTGGTTAAAAACCAAGAGTCTGAGCCAAGCTGCATTCACGGCTCCTCTGTGAGTCTGTTGAACAGTTGCTATATGATCAAGTCATGAAATTTCCCTTCCCTGAGGAAGTGGTAAGTATTTCTCATCACAGCCAAATTATGAAGTTTTATTCATTAATATTGGAAATCCTGACTTGTAAATGTTTAAAAGAGTGAAAAAGAGTTGCTTTTATCTATAAAGAAAAGTTTCTCTCCTTTGTAAGCTTAAAATTTATTATGTGCATATAAATTCTACTCCATATTCCAAGTACTCCTCCTATGCTGCCTAGTATTTTAAGGGTGCATTCATTTTTTAGTACCAGATAAATATTATGTCTTTTTGCTTTCCTTTTCTATATGCATTTGGCCTTTTTGGTTTGGCTCCAGACACAAAGCAATTAGACTTTGCAGTAGTTGCACCATTACTAATGCTATAATGACTTGGAGTAGTACCTGGGAAAGAACACTGATCTTTTGACAATAAATACTTTATGGCATATATTGTTACATTTCCATAGCCATTTATCCATATCTCTATTTCTGAGGAAGTCTGTATTCATTAACAGGAATACATTTTACAACATGTCACTATGGTAAGCCATTCTTTATGTGAGGTAGAGAAGAAATTGCAATCATTATCATCCTCAGGTGTTAGTATAAGGAGCTTTCATATTTTTTTAACATACTCTTTATTTTATCTGAGAGCTTCCACAAAAGCTGGCAGACTGATGTCTCAGTCTGTAAAAGAAAGTTAATGTCTCAGCTAAAAATATTTTAAAACCTGAAAAATATGCTTAAGTTCAGCATCTTGCTAAATATATGTTTCTTTAAATTATTTCTTTTATTTTCTGAATGAGAAATGAATGTAATAAACCACCTAAGCTAGCTTAAAGCACAAATTCAGTAGAATAATTATTTGTGTGCTTAATTGCAAGTATATGAGGTGTGCAATTCTGGTATCTACAGTGAGGTCACTCACAAGTCTGAGAAAAAGCATGTATTTAAGTACTTTGCTGGATCAAGACTTTAAGAAAATTATTGTTGCAACAGAGAAATTAAAGTCTCACTGATGGAGCTTGACTATAGTGAATTTAGCATAGGTAATACCACTTACAGAAATCCTTTGTGGTACCTTATACAACAACAGACAAACAGCAATGTATTTTGTTCTTCTTTTGAAATGTAATGAATAGCTTTTTTCCCCTCCTTTTGAGCTGTAAATATCAGGCAGAAGTCAAAGGCATACATCTGACTGGGTTTGTGTTTTGTTTTTGTGCTTAACAGTTGATTACAACATAAAGTAATAGATATATATTACAGTCTATATATTTTTAGAGGACTGAAGTGAAAAGAGAAAGCCAACAAAAAAGGAAGGAAAAATAAACTTGCTTGGAGAGTACCAGGAAAAAGAAGGATGAAGGGAAATCTTAGTAATATGGAGGGACGAGGAGAGTAGAGAGAAAATACAGAGGAGATATTGTCAGATAAAAGCTGCAAAGAGCCTTAAAAATGGGGGTAAGGAAGCCTGAATTTTGTGAGGAAGATATATATGGGGACTCTGTTGAGTAAATCTGAGTGTTGGGTAAAGTTTATTTGAAATGGCGTACATTGTATACATTAAAGAAAGGCCAGTTAAGGAGAGTAATAGGAAATAGTTAATGCCAGTTATGAGACAATCACTGTTGGATCTTTTTTTTATCACATACTAATCAAAATGGGTTGTTATTTGGAATGGTCCAGAATAAGCAAGAAGATTTAGTGAAAGTCTTAATGTAAGGAGGAGAATAAAGCGAAAA
Organism: Falco cherrug; assembly: GCF_023634085.1. Lineage (NCBI taxonomy): Eukaryota > Metazoa > Chordata > Aves > Falconiformes > Falconidae > Falco > Falco cherrug. The sequence goes on along the minus strand of NC_073699.1, from coordinate 47,336,336 downwards.
ATACCGAAGCTAATACTGAGCTTCAGCATTGCAGAGAAAACTGGTGGTAGAGCAACGGGCGAGGGAAGGCATTTTAGGAAGGGAAGCTCCATTTTAGAGCTGCTTGATTTTGAGAAGCAAGAGGAGATCCAAGAGCAAGGAGTGGAGAAACAGATGTAGGGACAGCATGCTCAGAGGGAAAAAGGAGGTTTTAGATCTGAGAGTCAGAAGCACCATGGTGAGTAAGAGGTGCCAGGCAAGGAGTGGTAAGCAATACAGGGTGGGAATCTGGAGATGTCCAAGGAGCCACTGAAGCTCCCAGAGAGGTTTCTTGGAAAATTTAGTTATTGAGTGAACACGGCTGAAAACAAGCAGCATGTTTTTGGTGGGGCAGGGCTGGGGGATGCTGTCAAAACCTCAGTTCTCCCTCTCCCGAATGAGGCTGGGAGTAGAGATGAATGAAGAGAAGAAGCAAGATTTGGGAAAAGACAGAGCCGAGAGAAATAAAGGCAGCAAATTACATTTGGATCAGATGTTACTCAGAATGAGTGATACAGAAGAACGAAGAAGAAAATGAGAGAACTGAAATATGAGGCCACTGCTAAAAAACCTGAAACAACCAGAAACACTCTGAAGGATGGAATTTTTTAAAGTTTCCTCCAAGGAATTATACCCTCTGCAAGATAAGGGTGTATTCATCTGAAATTATGGCTTTTTGTTACGTCTCAAATGGTATTCGGCGGGTATTTGATGGGATGCACTGCAGTTCAGCCGCAGGTATAAAGCAAATGATGCATTTCTTTGCTTCAGGCCCTCATTATGCTTTGTAAACAATCAGAATGGAGATTTATTCTCCACTCACTGATTTCCTGCTCTCAGGGAAAAGCACAAGGGGCACATTAGAAAGAAAGCACTAAGATACTGATTATCTGTTTCTCCAAGTCAAATTGGTTTAGGTTTCTCCAGGCCTCCTAGCAACAGCTTTATTATTATGGAGTTATTTCCCCCCAAATACTTCTAAAACAAGTATCAGATTAATGTTCAGATAAGAAGAAAGTATATTCATTAACTCCCAGAGCTGGTCTATTGAAAAAGGATCTCCCAATGAAACATGCAAGTATGGTTTCATTTTGATACGCTGATTTTTCTTTTTTTTTTTTATGTTATTTAAAAGTGAATGGTTAATGATGATCAATATACAATACATTCACCCCATTAATGAGAAAAAATGATTCCTGTTAGCAAATATTTTTATGCATTATTAGCATATTTAATTTATTATCTTTTAATCTAGCTGTGGACATGAATCATCATACATATGTGCATCACTTCTTTTTACTTCCAAACCAGCTATACTGCATATTCTGTTGCAAGTAAACACATATACAAATAATTTATTTAGCTCTACAATAACTGCAGTTTTTGTTGTTTACAACATTATGGAATTCAGATTTCTTATAATTTCCCAGGACAATTGTGCTATGTTATGAGAAGTGAATTAATCTCATAAATATGTATTTTTTGTTTAATAGTAACATTTTCAGTCTTCATGTTACTTAGTCTCGTACTTCCTAATAACCATTTTTTTATCCCCAAGTAGAAAATCTATTACGCAGTCGCATTTTCAGAAGTAGCTTAAGCACCAATGAGTCAGTGAGACTTGGGCTCACACGGCAGTTCCTGAAAAAATATTTCTTCAATCTTTCAAAGACAATAAAAGATGAGTATATTTACTGCTGTTAAGCAGATCATTACTTACAATTTAATGAAGAAAAGATAGAGAGGAGCACTTTTCTCGTTTCCTGATTTTCCTGCCTTGGTACAAATCCAATTTTTCAGGAAAGAGAGGGGGTTGTTTTGGTGCTGTCTCGTACCTTAACCACAGGTATAACCTTCCCAATTGCTCCTCAGAGGAAGGGAGGCTGAAAACCTTCCCCCCCCCTTTCATTATTTTGCTTTGTCGTGGGCTGTCATAGTAATAAGGTCTCCAGTGGGGCCAGCAGCTGGCTTCACAGTGTCACTTTGTTTGACCACACCATGAATTGCAAAGGACTCGTGCAAGCTGATGCTGAAGACACTTTTGCCAGCATGGATGTGCTCTGCTGCTGGGGGAATGTGAGAAGCTCCTTACAGGGTTTTCTTAAAAGGGGATACTCTTAAGAGAGAGGAAACGAAGAGGAAATTGAAGTATCTACAGTGTTTCTAGAGGACAGGACTAAAGAGATAGGAACTGTCACATCCATATTGCAATACTGAGGTGCTGCTTTGGATAAAATGCAGAAGGCCGACATTGGTCTGCAAAGTCTTTTTAGCATTTGAAATCTTGCTGGTAATTACAGAATGTGACTCTCTTGAAGGCAGAGTTAGTTTATATCTGATTAACTGTGCTCCTAGAGATCATAGTTCTAGTCTTTCCTTCAAGAACAACTCTGGTGACATGTTAAAGTAGTCCTGGATTTATTGTAGCCCATTTGGGGCAAGTGAGACTGAGCAGGAAAAATTAACACAAAAATCATACTGACCTGTGTAAAATTTAAATGGGGTTTGCTGGTTATTGAAAACATTGTGTTTCAAGCAGTTTCACATTTAGCACCTTTTTATGATTGAACTTAAATTCAGGTGGAGACAGTTTCCATCACTATTCCTATTAGTGGTACATGCAGTGATGAATACTTGATATTAGAAATATGGATTATTTAAAGTCAGAAAACCTCCTTATACAGCCAATGGTGCAACATTATGGAATTCATAGTTTTACAGAAGAAACCCTTCAAAACATCAAGATCACCATCTGGCAAGAAGGTTGAGAGAATACACAGAGGGAATAGATGCTTTCATTTAAACTCACCTGAGGCTTAGGAGGACAGTTGTTTATAATACAGGATTTCTTATGAACAGTAGCAATTTGTAGCATAATGTAGGACAGTGATTCAGATTCATGTGATTCAGACATGAGTAGTTCTAACTTCAGACTATGTTTTGAGCATTCGATATCATTAGCAAAAGCATACTCTGAGTTCAATACACTTCATATTTACAATATAATAACAAGGGGAAAAAAAGAATAAAATTTAAAGAAATGGTCTTAGCTTTTTTAAAAAAACCTATACTGACTGTTTTCTTCCAGTGAATGTAATCAAAAAATGGCAAAGCCTAAAAAGTGTCATGGAAAGGTATTAGCTACAGTGCTGAAGTCAATGGCCAATTTCAGTATTTTTATTCTTTTTCACCGGTGCCACAGCTACAGGAACAATTACACCCTGTCCCTGCCAAACAGGCTTCCCCTGCACAGCGCCCACCCAGAGTCATGGGGCAGGGGGCAAGAAATCCCTTGAGGACTGGGCTACCCCATAGCACTGAAGCAGAAACACGTTTGATGCTTGTAAATCCTTTCATTCTTGGGATGTCTGCCTCTGGTTTGACCAAAGCAACTAAAAACCAGTGACTGCAGAATGGAGGCTGGAGCCTTCTGATTCTTTAACACTTGTGTAAGCTCCCCTCTGGCCAGCTCTCTGGCTGTCTGGGAGATGGATGCAGTTCTGCATCCAGCACATTACTCTGGGCTGTCCCAGCACTGAGAAACACTGAAAATATATGGCTAATGTTACTTACAAGAGATAAATTCATACAAAGTAAAAAATATGTTGATAATATAAAATATCAAAAAAGGGGAGCTTTGTCCTTTCTTTAAAAGATATCTATTTAGCCATATAGCAATGTTACAGAAACAAAAAGTTTTTAGACAGTAATCTTTTTTTCAAATTTTTTTTAATGACTTCTAGCTTCTTCTCTGCTTTCTGACCAGCAAGAGACTGGTGATTATAACTGAGTGCTGCATCTGGTTCACAATGAGGTCTGGACCTGCGCTTTGTAGCTCAGACCTGTACCTTCACAAAACAGTTTTGTTTTGTTTTAATAGGGTGTCAAGGAAGCCACATGAAGGCGCAAAACACTGCAATACTGGAATGCTAATTCTTTTTTGCTCAAGAAAGGGAATCATTAAAGCACCAGCAAGTGTTTGGGGCATGCTTATTATCCAATCTAATATTATATGGTTTGTGCTTCCCAAAACTTCAGCAGGGACTAAACCACAGTTGTAAGTTGACAGTTGTACCAAAACTTCCTGCCTGATATACCCAAATTCCTTTCGGTGAAACAAAGTAGATGTTGCTACAAATCAATCTCAAATTTAATGAAAAGACAAAGTGCAACAGAATGTCTTGTTCCCCACAGCCTTGATTTTGTGGGTACAAAACCAAGCTCTCCTTTGCTGGCATGATGACCCTGCACAGCAATGCACAGAGTGCAAAGGCAGCGGCTTGGCACCTGCAAAGCCCGCACATGAAATCCCAAAAAGTTTTCAAAGTGCTAGGGATTTTGGATCACTTTTTGCCAAACAACAGTTGTTTTACATGGAAACTTTTATTACCTAAGGACCCAAGTTTGTTTCTGCATTATTGAAAATACATGTTATAGTACCGCCAATAAGTAATGTTTTATTATGAAGTCAGGAGGATTAGCAACATAGTTTTGTCACTTTTATGAATAAAATATATTAATAACAGCTTTGTAAAACTAATTAAGGTAAAGCATAATACATTAAGGCATATAATAAATAAAAGTCAGAAACCTCAATAGGCAAGAATATTTGTTTACCTCTCTCCTTGAAATCAGCTGTATGCAGCCTTCTTAACTATTTTACATATCTCTGAAGGAACTTTCCTTAGTGTAGCGCTGAACCTATTGAAAGTTGAATGCACCTCCTAAATATATGCTTATATTTAAATCTGAAGCATTAACAACAAACAAATAATTCCCAAAAGGGTAACAGTGTTCTATCCATATTTTTTAATAGGCTATGAACACTATGTATACCTTGCCAAAATTCAGGGAAAAGCTTGGGTGGAGTTGAAGTCTATCACTGAAATTATGAACTAAACATAAATTGAGGCATTCCTTAAAAGGAATGTTTCTGCACTCCGGTTGTCCTTTTGTAATAAACACTCTAAAATTAGGAATTAAGATTGTAAGTAAAGTTCCATATATATGTGACAATATGCCATGAAATATTGCACAATGGTTTTGCTGCAGCTATGAATTGTATTAGGACTCTTAATGGGGTGTAAAATGCAAGAACTTGATCTATCTTCACATGCACCAACAGTTCCCATCACCTCATTCACATAAAATCTCCTTTTTGCTAGTGAAAAACGGTTGATGAGTAAAGTAGGATGTGTCTCAGTATATGGTAACTTTAATAAAACATGCCCCACTTGAACAGCTGGGTATTACTTTAGGAGTAATTCCAAAAATTCTGGAAAAGAAAGAATAAATAAAAATAAAAATTAAAATAATTTTATTTAAAGAATAAATACACTTTTTATGACCAAGTCTTTGCTGTAAGTTATACTTTCAGTTTCTGTAATGTTGCTATAATGCTATACCATGCCTTTGCAGACCATTCTTTTTCTCACAAAACCCTCTTTCATAGTTATTTTGCACACCCTTTTAAAGACAACTCTGTAAGACATTGCCATTTCCACAAAACATCTACAACAAATCTGTTTGGTGTAAAATAAATACTTGCATTGCTTCACATAGCAATCAACTAAAGAATATATTATTCCTTTTGTTAATCTATTATATAATAAAGGTACTATATGCCTAGCTGCATGTCATCACTTTTAGCCAAGATCTCCCTGCCATTTATACACTTGATCCTATCATTTTGCAGAGGCCCTGTGAAATGAGGAAATATTTATTCAATTCCAGAAACAGAAGCACAGAAAATGTTTTTTCTAAGGTAGTGTCTCATTTCACAGCTGTGGAAATTCAGACATTTGGACACTGCTCAGCACCTGTGGCTGCTCTGGAATTGGAGGTGAGTACAGTCCCTACCCCACTGTACCCTGTCTTAGCTCCATCCCTTTCTAAAAACGTAATGTACTGCTTTTCTGCTGTAATTAAGTCCTATTAACAGCAAAGTACAGAAAGGAGGCAGTTGATGCTCCACTTCTGTAATACCATATGAAAATGCTGATTTATTTTTTCTCATGGATGGACAACATGTCTCTTCCGTGATTTATGATATTTAAACATGCTGACTTGCATACTTCTCGTGTTATTATGTTTTGTATGTTGAACAAGTGTGTTGACTGATGTGAAATTTTATCTGACAACTCTTCTGTATAAAAGTGCTCTTTGAGTGTGATGATGAGACCACCACGTAGGAGTTGATACTCTGCTTCAGTCTGGAAGCCTCTCATCTCTCTTTCTTCTTGTTTTCTGATGTAAAATGTTTCCTTTTGGAAAATACTTCAATGACTTTAAACATTTGTTCCCTGCTAGATTATACCTGCTCCTGCTTTCAAAGAAAATAATGGGAAGTATGTGAATAAAGAATACAGCAAAAGTACCTATCACCTTATAGCTTACTGCTCTCATTGCCATTTCTAGTCTACAGGTAATTAACAAGAAAAAAAGCAAAAAGTCTGTGTGAAAATACAGTCATCAGTTTCACTGGAGTCACTGAAAGAGCCCCACAAGTTCATTCAAATGACTTTCCTTGCATAACTCATTTCTCACTGAAATAACTGCTTGCCCCTATGGGGGTTAAACATAATATGTGTTTTATAGCGCGACTTCATCACCATCCAAATTACCTCTACACTACACAAACCCACTGCCCCACCCACTCCTGCTGTATATTTTAAGTAACTTTACAGAATCCTTTTTAACTTGCAAACTAGTGTGTCTCACAATCAATGGGAGTTAACATATAGTTGTTTTACAAAAGTACCCGTATTTCATAGGGTGCTGCGGTCATTATTGACTGTATATAGGAATTCACTTTCTTCATAGTTTTATTCCACCTGATCTGTTACATTGTGATTTCTTTAATCTTCAATTTTTCTCCTGCTTTTTGCAATTTTATATTAGTTGTGATCCATTTGTATGTCTATATTCTCTCTTTTAATACGCCCACTCCCTTTTCTCTTTATTAGCTTATTTCTCCTTGCTTTTTCTCCTTTTTTTTTTTTTGTTTTTTGTTATTCATGTCTCTCTTCTGTATTTGTCCTCATCCCCTTTCCTTCCTTTCAAGCTAACAAATGTAGACTGTATTTACAGACTGGATTTTTTTTAAGAATAACATACCAAAGTCAGACTACAAATATTACTTATGCCTGAGGTCAGTTATTCAGTGCTTGTCACTTCCAATGCACACGTCCCCAAAGAGCCTCCACTGACACTCTGGTCCAAACTATAAAACCTCTACCACTACATTTCAAAAAATAACAAATCTTTTCATGTATGAGCTGTTAAAAGAAGCTTTTGGATTAGCCAGCAGAGGAAGGGACACAGTCACTGCCCACACGCACTATATAAGTATGAGCCACGCAACTACTAGCAGCAAGAGCTGGTAACTCTGGGGGCTGGCCAGCACCTTCTGAGCAGTTCCAATGTCGTAACACGGGTTGACTTTTTTTTTCAATCTGCCCTTGCCACGGTATTTGGTGCACACTTGAAAGCAGGTCTTGGGGGAAAGCAGTGCCTGGAACACAGCTGCAGCTCCAGTGGAGGAACACCGTGGGTGAGTACCAGGGTGGCATTGCACATCTGGTGTTAGACAACGAATAAGGCCATGTTGTGCTGCCTGCTGAGCTGTTCCCAGCGGCGGGGCCAAGTGAGAAAGAAAAAGCAAGCTATGGAAGGTCAAGTAGTTTCATATTCTGCAAAAGTGCATGAAATAACGTCTCTCTGATAGCCTCACCATAGAGGGACATTAATTCTACTCATCCTGCACTCTGGTAGGATCCTGTGCTCACTGGGGTGTGGAGAGGGTGTGAGAGTGTTGCTGTGCCAGCTCTATGGCAAAGGGGAAGTGAAACCTTTCATGCAACTTAAAACCATCAGCCTTCTGGTCCCCTCTTCATATAGACTGGAAAAAAAATGAGAAGGAGCTGGTTCAGAACACCAAGTCTCACAGATGAAGTTCATGAGAAAGTGGCATCTGTTCCTTCTAGCAGAACGCTTTAATGCAAAGGAGAAAAAAATGCATCTATCTATAAAGCAAATACAAGGTTTCAAGTGTTAACCTTACACCTCAGCCTTTGATTAAGATTTTTGCTTGTCACATTAGTGTGTTACTTTGATTGTGAAGTACTTCAGTATAACTGATCTGTCCTCATACTCAGAAAACTGTACAAATACAATAGATACCATGAAATAAACATTATGATTAACTTATCTTGATATGTCATAGCTGTTTAATTAACAAATTATTAATTTCTATATATAACTCACTTCACACTCATCTCATAATATTCCTTCCTTTTCCTTAACTGTTCCCAAGATCCTTGTAAAGCTGATCCTCTTTTCCAAGCAAAAAAATAAGACATCTTCAGAAAGTGCTATAGCAAGCTTTCCTTCAGAAAAACAGACACCACTGTCTGGATTAATAAAGCTTCACCATTCCAAACCTTTTTTAGTTCTTGAGAACTAGGTGTGATGTTCTGTCCCTTTCCCCATGCATTTCTGAGCCAGTTCTGCACCTCACACAACACCTGAAATAAAAATAGATCTGCTATAACAACGGTGAGACCCTGAAGTCAGAACTCACAGCTGCTGGTTTTATTCACACTCTGAAATCCACACAGCAGCTCAGCTGTCTTGAACAGTACTCAGTCACACTTGGTAATATTGACCCATCTCTCCTGATCTTGAATTTTCTATCTCCTGGTAATTAAAGGAGAAAGCCATGCAACAGGCAATAAATGACTCCCATCGTGACTCTCCCCTAGTGTTTACTGTGTATTATAGGAACTGCTAGATCTTTCTCATCTCCCCTTCTGATACAGCCTTCCCCGATAGCATCACTCCCCATGCTGGCTTGATTAGAGAAGAAATGCCTGCTCTGGTGTTTAAGAACTGTGTAGCATCCAGAGAGCTGCAGGGTGATGTGAACACAGAAGTAGGGTGGGTGCTTTTTCCATGGATAAATTTTGTTTCGCAGTTCAGTGTCATCACATTTTCTATCTGTTAGTGATTCTGTTATTACATGCCTTAAACCTAATGCGGTCTTGAGTGTGTTCTTACATTCCTCTGGTACAGTAAAGAGAAATGTGATGCTCTGTGGTTTTAGTCCCTGTAATGAGAACAAGGCAGTTCTCCTCACACACAAAATTTGTAATTATACAAGACTATATTGTGTTACTGGCAACTAATTAGAACTCTCTGTTGAAATGACATTACTTTATTACATATCATTAATGTAAAATGTCAAAATTAGCGTGATAGATGCTTTTATTTGAAAAATGGGCCTACTTTTGTAAGTGACTGAAATTACAGCACTTTAGATATCAGTATTTTAACATATTTTAAATTATTATTAAAAAGTTTTTTTTTAAATTATGGTAACAGGTTTTGCCATATAAAAATCATAAAATGGGAATAAAATGCCAGTGACTAAGAATTTTGTCCTCTGCATGTCTTATGCAGATTAAATAAAATCAGAAAAACATGAAATACCAAATGAGGGTCTGAAATGATACTAAGCTCATCTTTCACTCTATATTCTTAAAGTACAGGGCACGCATTAACTACTTTGCTCTCCTCCTGTTTGAATTAAATAATATTATTACCATTTTACTTGCAGTTAAACTGAGACAAGGTATCACAGTGAATTCCTCCTGGCCAGCAAGTAATTAAAATGCTGGTACTGGGACAAGGACACAGGGCTCTGCATTTCAGAGCAGGCTGAATATCAGGATATCACATACACTGCTCAGTCATGGATTTAACTGAGAACAAGGACAGTAAACTACTTGCTGTTAGTGGAAAGTTGGTTTGCAATCAGGTACACACAAAGAAAGCAAATAAGATATTCAGAGTTGTAACTAAAAGTTTCTTACTACCTATAACAGGTTTAGGACCAAAACAAGTGTATAATCACTTACTATAAGGTTGTTGGATTCCTGTTTATTAGAATAATCAAGCAATCACTCTTGGAGCACATTTACATGTTAGGTTTGAACGTTTGCAAACTAGATAATAAACACGTTTTTCATCAGGGGTCTGTAGGAGACATTAGTGAATCCAAGCCGTAGTTCCCAAGTTCTTGACAATATAATGATGTTGGTAATGTATAAAAGTGATGTGAGGGTAACATTCCCCTGGCAGCATACTAAATATGCCACAACACACATAACCAATGGATATAATTTGCAAATGTGTATGGAGAATCGGTCATGACAGTTTTGTTTACAAAGGCAGGCAGCTATTTGCTGAGAACAGATATGACATGCTATTCATCTTGCTGCTAGTAAGCCAAAGGGATCGCAACTATGATAACAAACTGTTAGATGTGATTGTTGGAATGCTTATGCAATGTTAGTAATAAAGGGTGTTTAAAAGCATATCTCATTTGTTCTTGGGCAATCGTATGGTATTATAATAATTTTCCTAGGGCACTTAAAAGGACAAGCCTAATTAAAGAACTGATATCTGTCTGGCTCAGCTTTAATGGGTCTATGTTCCCTAAGTAGGTGTATGCAGGGAAAAGTAGCAGACACGCCTTTATTCCTCTGCTTGCATGGGTTGAGGCAGGCTGTCAAATGATGTAGTCATGGCCTCTCACCTTTCAGTTCCCCTGTTTCAGCTGGGGTTACCTCCACACAGCTTCTGAAACTGGAAAGTAAACACAACTGTAACAGCCTTGTAAGTAAAGCCCAAAGTGATAGTAGAGAAAAGCAGGAACACAACTAATGCCTTGTGATGGACCCTAAATATAACCAAAGTCAAGTTGACGGAGAGAATGCAGTGACTGAGGGAAAGCAACAGGGAGTCCTTGTATGTAGTGCTGAGACCTTCAGGGAGCTGAGAAGGGGGTTTCTGGCTTTTTTCTAGTGGCATTTGAGCATCAGAAGAGCGTGTCAGCATGACTCTCACACCTCTCCTTTGTCATGAGCCTCCCGCTTCAAACAACACCGAGAAAATACTTTTCCCAACACCTCCAAATACCTGCACCATTTACAGCCACCACTAACTTGTTGCTCTCACACTTTCTACAGAGCTTATTCTTAAAGTAAAAAAAAAAATTTTAAATGTAATACTGCTCAGTGCACAAATACAGGACTAGAGCGTCCTGTACCACTTTGGTTGTGCGAGCAGCTGCACGTACATGAGGGGTGGGAATGAAGAACTCAGCCTTTTTTGTGAAAAACTGCTCAGTGAGCTTTGTTTAATGTGCGATGCCAGCTCAGTGATGCGCAGGCATGGGCTGACCCTGCTGTGGTGGCTGAAGCAGTGCTTTTCTCTGGCCATCTCACTCCCACCTCAGCAGGTGTGGCTGAGGTGACAACCCGATGGGCTGAGCAGGCAGGCCAGGCTGGCCATCAGAAATCACGCACGTGCCTCACACACGGATGTTACCGAGGACGAGTACGCTAAAACACTTGGCGGTGGTGTAGCTGCTGCAGGTTACAGCTCTGCCCGTTAAGGCAGGCTGTTGCTGACCTCGGCTCACACCTCCTGGTCAGTGGCCTGGAACGACTTGGGGGTACACACACCCTGCATATGTAGGGGCAGAGAGGACATTCAGTACTGGAGTTGCTGTGGTTAATTCAGCCTGAGTGCCATGGTAATTCTGGGAGCAGTCTGCATTTTGAAATGTATTTTGATCATTACACATAAGTATACAAGCAGGACAGATCCCAAATCCAGACATTCTGCAGCCAGGCCTCTAGAGCTGAGCAGGGTGAGATGAGTGGCTTTGTTCTCAGTTGTTCTTACTCACTGTTACAGGTGACTGTGAATAGCATATGCAATGCCAAAATACAACTGAAATTCTCTTTGAATGCAAGCAGGCCTTAGGTTTAGAAGCAGCTGTGAAATGCAGACTTACTGTTAATGGCAGATTCAAGTAGTGTGAACAATAACATGTTGTTTACGGTGGACAGAGATTGTCTTCACCATTGTGTTGCGCTGCATTAAAACAGGACCTTGAGAACCTGGGTTAATTAACACAATTTTAAGTAGTATCAGCTGTTTCTGAGTAAACATACTGATCAGAGCAACAAATGCTTTATTCTTGGCCTTGTAAAAATATGGATTTATGAAGACAGTTATGATCAATAGGTGTGTTTGTAAATATTTGTATCCCAAAACCTTTTGAAAGTTGTGACATACTTTAATGGGCTGACAAGATCAATGAATTTTATAATAATCTGTTCTTAGGAAAGTGTAAAGAAGAAATATGTTTGGAATGGGGTAATTTTATGTTCATTCCCAGAGGTTCTTAGCTTAGTTCCAGACAATACCATTTCTCCTTTTACGTTTTATTTTACTCTTATTAAGCAGTCTTATTGAATTAGATGAGCTTAATCAGATTAGATGAGCTTAATCAGGTATATGCATGTTTATAAAATTAGGTTTTTGTCTTAGATATTATTTATAAATCAGGAGTTATGGCAATTCAAAATGCAAAGATCTGTGTACAGGCATAATGAATTTAAGGTACCCTTAAACATCATCTGGGGCCAGGGTGCTGGTTTCATTAAAGGGATTTGGAACATGATGAAGTCATGGATGTTCATGATCAGTTCAGGTCTACAGCTTGCCTTGCAGCTGGGTGGTCTCTAGCCATTGATTCAACAGGCTGGTCATCTGTCTGAGGCAGAGGCTAGGCTAGGCTGTCACTGGTCTTGATGGTGGGAATGAAGATCATATTTTCGTAGCTATATTAAAATTAAAAGGTGAGACATTAATTGTATTGTTCCATAGTTCTTCCCAGAGACAGCAGCTGCACAGCATGGCATAATTTAATAAAGCTCTCCATCATGTAACGCCCGGGTACGAAAAACTTACTAGTGTAAGGAACAACTCCATAGCCCTTGTTTCATCATTAAGGACACAACAGAAGTGCTATACATGTGCCTAGGCTTTAGCAAATGTTTGTATACTGATCTGAAATTAAAATGTGGTAAGCCTCTGTTTTGACCAGGAATGGGGAAATCTTTAGCCAGAACAGGTCATTTAATTTTTCACATAAAAGGAGGTGAGCTGCATTTGCCTACTTCTCCCCCTATCACAGACATCCATTCTAAAGAATGAAGGGCAAAACACACCTCCTGTAAAAGGGGGTCATACAAGGTAGGTGTCTGTGTGTTGAACACGTGACAAATGAGCACCCTGTTGTATAGCAGGGGCCCCCTTCAGCACAGGCTATGGGGGTGGAGGTTGGCTTCCGTCCCCAGTGAATAATGCAGCGAGTAGGTCTTGGCAATATCTAGGATATATGATGTAGTTTATGCCTCTAGCACATTGGCTTAAGGCTGCCTGATGGCTTAGACAGGCTTCTCTGCATTTATTACATTGTTTTGTATTTTCAGACTTTTCCCCCCAACACTCAAAAGGATATCAATTCCACTTCCTATTTTAATTTTGAAATAAAAACAAAAATTTATCCCCCCCTCCGGCTACTGGAGTTGAGGTTCAAATTACAAACTTTCCTTTCCCGTTCTCAAATGTGGCCATGCTAACATGCAAGAAGGAGAAGGTCCTTGTTAATGATGTGGAAAAGCCCAAGCCCTGCTCATTCCCCTCCCTCCTCACACACCTTTACCTTGTAACAGGCACCTCCTAGGCCTCACAGGTAATTTCTAGACAATAGCCAGAGGAACTGATCAAGCACCTGTTTCTTAAGAAGACACCAAAGCAACTTGAGTACTAAACTCAAGGAGCTGGCTTAGCATCAAAAGGCTTACACTACCCTGTCCCTTACAGCCTAGGACGCAGAGCTCTGGGCAAATAGTGAGGGCTCCCAGGTGGGATCTTTTAACTGCTTGGGCTTAATGAACTTTAAGGGAGGAAAGAGCTTTTAAGGGAGGCTGCTTGATCAAGGAGCTTCTCAGTTTACGCCTAGTCTTAACAACCTAGTCTAGTTTTATTACTGCCTTCTTAAAAGGTTGCTTGTATGATGGTCCTATAAGCTAAGTCATTTTGCTTGTTCCATCTCTACACAAAGGACTGAAGGCTGATTGATCTTCAGGGGAGACCTTATACAGGACCATTTGTAAGTTGTGTCAGTCTCTTCTAGGTGGGATGTGAATGGTGGCAAATTCTTATCTTCCTGTTATTTTAGTTGGTGTGACAGGACTGCATGTGTTCACTTAAGTACCTGAAAGATTGAAATTGGGAAGGTTGGAGCAGGTTTATAGGATGAGCAAAAAATGTGCTTTTAAAAGGTACCTCAATGATCAGTGAGCAACTGGATGTGTAAAACAAGTGGCGACGTTTAGAAGAAAATCTGTGAACTACCACAGGCAATGGAATAAAGATGTATCTGAAATTCATTTTCTAATAGCTCTTGGTGGCTGCCAAACACTGAATATGAAGAAACCAGTCTTTACAATCCCACCTCCCCTCTGCAATAAAAAAACCCCACCACAAAAAAACTCCATCCAAAACCCCCCAACCTTAAATTAACAGGAGTCACCCGTCAGCTCCTGGGGCATGACCAGGCAGCTGAAGCGCCGTGTGTAGGCTGACTTCAACGACGGCTGCCGAGCAGCGCTTGGCACAGGTGGAGAGGGTTTTCATCACAGACCCAAATTAACTTCAGCGAAGTTATCGCGTCTGCCAGGGCCGGAGGAGCAATCCTCGGTGGGAGAAGCGCCCCGCTCGCCGCCTGCCGCCTCCCCCCTCCGGGGCGCTGCTCGGCCGAACAAAGACGGCAGCGGCGGGCGCCCTTTGCGCGGCGTAGGCCAGGGAAGGGGCGATCCCGCCCGCCCGGGCCCCCCGCTCCGCCAGCCGCCCCCGGCGGCGCTGGGCGGGCCCCACGCCCCGACCCCTGCGCCCGGCCCGGCCCGGCTGCGTGTCGGGAGGAAGCGCCGGCGGCGCGGCGGGAGGGCAGGCGGCTGCCGGCCGCTCGGCTCCCCCGCCCCTCGGCCCCGCCCCTCGGCCGCCGATCCTCCGCCCCCTCCTCCTCCTCCTCCTCTTCGCGGCGGCGGCGGCTTTCTCGGCCCCAGCTCCCTCCGCTTCGCCTGGCTCCTCCGGGAGGCTCCCGCGCCGTGCCGGCGAGGACGGTAAGGGCGGCGGCGAGGCGCCGGGCCGGGCCGCTGCTCCGGGCGCGGCGGGTCCCGGGGCTGTACGCGGCGCCGTCCCGCAACGGTTTCCCTGCCTGCCGGGGTCGGCCCCAGGGAGCGGGCGCGGGAGCGGGCGGGACCCCCACCCCCGGCCCTGGCAGGCGGCGGCTGGCGGCGGGGCTGGCGGCGGGGCTGGCGGCGCCGCGCTGCCCCGGGGACGGGCGGGGGGCTCTCCCCTGCTGGGCGCTGCGGCAGGAGCCGCCCTGCCCAGCCCAGCCCTGCCCCGCCGCCGGGGGTCGGCGCGGCGGGCGGCTGCCTCCGGTGACAGAGAGCAGCCCCCGGGGTGGGTGCCCCGCGCGGAAGCGGGACCGAGCCGGCTTCATCCCCCGCCCCAGGCGGGGGCGCCCCCTCCCCCCCTCCCCCCCCAGCCTGCGTGCGGGGCGGCCAGAGCGGTTTGCCTCCTCCGAAGTGCCTCGCTCACGGCAGGGGAGAGCATCTGGCCCGGGGGAAAGCCGCGGGAAGCGACGGCTATTGCACCGCGCCGGGCCGGTGCGGGGTGTGAGTGCCGCCCCGGGGTGCGCGGGCGGGGGATGCGGGGCTGAGCACATGGCCGCTCGCCCTGCGCGGGGTCTGCGCCGCAGCTGTCACAACACCGCCTGAAACCGGGCCTGCCGGTGCCTGGTGTCCTTTCAAAGTGCTAATCTGACCTAAAGAAAACTTTAGTAGGGAGAAGGGAGGAGGCTTATCCGACCGAAATGTAATTTACTTGAATACGTGTTTTTCTTCCCCCCCTCCTTCTTCCCTACTCAGACAAGGCATCAGTGAAGAGAAGGGAAATCAATGGAGTTACACGTATCCTAGGGTCCGATACATATGGCAGCTCATAGGGCAGAGAAAAGGTTAAAACTTTCAGAGACCTTGTGCTGACAAATTAACATCCCCATTGACAACAGTATTAACTTCTTTAAACTTGAATTTTATGGCCGTTTGTGTGTTGATCTTTGCTTGGATTTAAAGACTGCACTTACTGGGTTCAGATATTTAAGGGTGAAACATCCCCTTTGTGCTCAAAATGACAATGCTATTGTGTTTTGTAAGCAGCAAGACAACTTTTATCTTTAACAAGGTAGACTTTTTTATCACTTAGCTGTAAATACTTGCTGTGTCTGTAAATCTGCCACTGGTTTGTTGGGTGGCTCTGCAAAGGTCACTTCAGCTCAACTTTTTTTTTTTTTTTTTTTTTGTAAAATGCTTGTATGGTTTTAATATGATAGTGGGTCAGATTTATTTATAATTTACCTCGCATTTGTACTTCAGTGGTGTAAGAGTCATGCCTTATAAAGCAACTTGTCCTTGGTTCTGCCCGTAAAGCCTGCTGGCTGATGTTGGTGCGTGGTGTACAGGAGGTGCACAGCTTGGCTGTGTCTAATGTTAAGTGTCCTACTTATTTAAAAATGTTGAGAGTTCTAAAAGGGTCAGTGTAATCCACACCACACATGCGCTCAACTGACCTAGAATTAACAAGATAAAACACTTTTAAGCACTTCTGGAGTGAAAGGTGGTACGTTATTTCCTCATGTGTGACTAACAATGATTGCTTTTTCAAAGTGTCCAGCACTGTGCCCCTCGGTTCAGAGGGTGTCTGAACACCCTGCTCCCACAAACACTCGGCTTGAGCTGGTGAGACTGGTCATGAAAGCAGAAGGCACCAAAGCATGAATGTGCTCCCTGGGGAGATGTACCTGTTGTTGATGATGGCCAGGGGAGGTGGGTGCAGAGACCACCATCAGTCCTGCAGAGATGGCGGGCAGCCCTTGCCATGATTTGGGGCTGTTAGAGCTGGCAGAACTGTATGCCCTGCCATGGCCCCATTTTGTGTGGGTTAATAACTTATCATGTCAGTTGATATTTCACGCTGTGGTACTTTCATTTCCCCTCTGTGGGCAGGAGGTAGCAGGCGGGTGCCGGGGTGCTGCAGTGTAGATGCAGGTATACCAGGAATGTGGTGGTTAGTGTGATTTGCCTCCTCGATGGAACTGGTAGCCTATGCCAGCAAGTTCACTCTGTTGCACAGAAGGCCTGACTTGCCCTCATGCCAGTGCATCCACGTTAAGAAAATTCTGTCACAAGCTAAATTTAAGAGAAAAAGGGTGTTTTCTAGATTCATATGGAGATTGTTTGCTGACACTGCCAGAGTGGTTCTGTGTCCTGCTGTAGCACTTGGCCGTCAGTGCCCTCCTTCCCTGCTCCCCTTAGGCTTGTGGCGTGCACGTCGGAGACATCAGATCTGAAATTTTTGCTGGAGGCGTATCATATGGGAGAAGTCTTCCAGTGGATGAGAGATGGTTTTCTGTTAAAGGTTCATGTCATGCTCCAAAATCTGGAGGGCTAACGTTGATCTAGTGAGTTAAAACTGAGTCAAATTATAGAATGTAGCCTTGCAAATGTGTTCTGGTCACTCAGAGCTACAGAACACATTTGAGACACTGTGCTAGTGTGTAAAAGGGGGGTGTTTCTCAAATGTACTTTTTGTAAGTATGTTTCCCAGTGGTGACATAGTTAGATTGGAAATCAGTACACTGAAATATCATAGGGTGGATTTTGGCCATTAATTGTAGTGGAATGCAGAGTAAATGAAATCTCATGTTTACAGCCTGCCCAGAACTAGAGGGCGAATCTTTGAACTCTGGGTAAGGAATGCCTCTGGTCTCTCTGTGGCTGATGCTGGATCTGGCTTTCGGCTGCTAGGTTACGGCTCAGTTTCACAAGGCCTTAAGCACATGTGTTGATTAGCCACAAGTTAATAATTTGGAATTAAACTGAAGGATAAGTATATGTCAGCTACAAAGTGTTTTTAGTTCAAGGAAGTTTAATTTTAGCAGGCAAGTTCTGAGAACTTAGAGGAACTAGTCTGTGAAGTCCGCAGGACTGAAGACCTGTAGGAGGTAGAGGTTTAAAAAAAAAAAAAAGAAAAAGCTTGGACTGCTGTAAGTGGAAGGTACAACAGCTACTTCGAAACTGCGTTTTAAGGAGGAGGAAAAGCTTGCCAAGTGGAGCTGTGGACCTTGCTGCAAGAATAAGATACTGCAAGTTACTGGAAAGCCTGTAAGGAATGAAGTGAAGGAGGGGATTGATCATCAGAGAGCAGAAACTGCAGGGATAGCATGTGAATTGCAAAAGCAAGAGTACAAAGAAATTTAAGATGAAGAGGGGGAAAAAAATGAAAAGCAGAAAACTTGGCTATGATGTTGTGAGGACCGGAGTATAGTTGAAAAACATGTCTAATGCCTCCAAAATTAGCAGTTGCAACCAGTTTTAGATAGGGATGAGAATTTGAACATGGGAGAAAGAAAGAGTGCCAAACAAATGACCGGAATAAATGTCTTATGCCTGCTTTCACATTTAATGCAGTCAAACTAAGGAAGCAAAGGGTCTGTGCTTTAGGGGTCTGGAAGAGTTGGTGCAGGACACTGGAGCCAGGTTAAAAAAGAAAGGTTGGTTGTAATCTGTCAATTTGAATGTAGCAATTGTGCTAACAATATAGCAAAAGAAGCGTACTTGTATTTATTTTAAAAGGAGAAGAGAATGAAATTGTCACACATTTTACTCTAGTCTCAATAGCATTCAAGGATTTAGAACAAATTTAGAATGGAAATAGTAATTAAGTATACAAAGATAAGTGGAAAACAGGATAAAATGCATCATGGATTTGCCACAATTAGGTCATGGAAGACTAAAGTAATATTATTACTGGTTAAATACTGAAAATTGGAGATGAAGGGAGCAGAAGGCTTCAGTTTGATATGTGCATACCATGGTGGGCACAACAATGAAAGCCACTAAAATTTGAAGTATGGGGCTTGGCTAAGGAATGGTGAGGTGTCTCCTGAAGGAGAAATTGTGACTGTGTCTGCACAAATAAAGGAATTGTTGCTCTGGATTGTTGTTAGTGAGGTGCTGGTCTTTTTACTTTACCATACTGGCTGAGATAACTATGCAAAGGACGACTGCTGATGAAGCAAAGTTAGGAAATGTAGTCGGCACCAAATGGGGTTGGATTATTGCAGAGGAAGAATGTCTGTGATGACTGAAGCAATAGGAATGAGAGGAAGTTAAATAGCTCTAAAAGGAAAGTTATCTACTGAGTGATTATTAACAACACATCTGCTATCAGCTGGCAGGTCATCCCTTAAAACAGGCCTGGAGGAAAAGGCCTGAATACCATAGTCAAACAGGGGTGAGACTGTTTGATGGTGAGCATGGAATGAAAGCCAATGTAATACTCAATGAGAGCTCTTCAGTGGAGAAGGCAAGTTATTATGCAAGGAATTAGGGAGACTTCATGTCAAATACTGTACATAGTTCTGGTCACTTGTGTACAGAAAAATATTAAATTCTAGCGGAACACGTACAAGGGTGTGCAGACTACAAAGATGGTGGGGCGTGAACAGTCTGGAGTTAGATGAGAGACCAAAACTTAAGCTACACTGGCTTTGGTACCTTACTAATGGCAGAGATGGGATATAGCAGCTGCTTATGAATTCCCTGGGGCAAATTCTTGGAGCAGAGGAAGGGTCATAAACTGAAGGCTCATCTGTAATTTTGGATTAAAAACTTGACATACAGGATGATTTGATGGCTTGTTGAATGAATGTTAGAATACTGTACATGGGGAATTCAGAATGAGTTTCTTAACTCAGATTTTGGATGCCCTCCCAGCTGTATGTCTCAAGTCCCAGTTCAGTGTTTAAGCTTGCATGTGACTGTTGAGGAAATGGGCAGTTTGGGTAACTCAAGCTACTAAAACTTTCATGCTTTGGTCTTCACTACTAATCAACACAAATAGAAAGCACCTCAGTGGAGGAGGTATGATGAGCAGAAATCCTTATTTTTGGGGAGTGTGTGTTGTGCAGTTGCTTGATAGTGAAGGGAATTTATAACAAGGAAAGCCCCCCATCTATGGCATTAGTAGCTGCTGCTTTTTCTTCTCTTTTTAATGTACAATGGACTGGAATAAAGTATAACTCATAAAATATTAAAGATAACCACAAATTAACATGCATGGGACAGAAGATGAATAAATGGAGGTTCAGGCTGAAGGTCAGGATGGCTGACTGGAACCCATAAATAAATAAAAGGATTATGCTTTCCTGTTGAGTGTGTGCCCGTATCTATCCTTTGCCTGATTTCATGCTTTCTGGTCTAGGAGTGCTCTGTGGCACTGCCTGCATCCTCTTGTTTGAGGACTGTGCTCCTGGGAACAGGAATTGGAGGCATTGCCTTGGGAGGGACTTGGGCAGAGCCTTGCACAGGAGGTAAACTGCAGGACTGCTGAAGACCCAGAGTGGGGGCTCCCAGCTGGGAGGATGCGTGCTTGTCTATGGCTTTGTTTTGAAGTGTAGTACTTGATCTAGGCACCGATGCAGAGATATACAAAAGCCAACACAACTTAACTGCTGGGAACAAACTGAGGTATGAGATATGCCAGTTCAGACACTTTCTCTAGTGAAAACTTGTCTGGTACACACTGAAGAGACATGTGCCTCATAGAAAGCGTAATGATGGTGTGTGTGGTTTGAAGGCTATGCCATGTTGACTTAATTTGATCTTTGCTGTAGCATCAGGGTCTGTCCATTTATAAGGTCTCCTGTAGCTGGGCTTTGTATGCCCGGTCAAACTTCTGGAAGTTTTGAGATGACCCTTCAAAAAGGAAGACTGTGTGTCATCTGTGTGGAGCTATCTTGAGAAGAATCATTGAGGATAATAAGGTGCTTTGAGTGTGTTTATACATCAAAGCAAGATCAGTGCCTTGATATTGCTTTATGTCTATTTGTTTTGAATTTATAAGGCAGGTGTTGTACTTCCTTAGGAATAATCCAGTTGCAAACTCCTTTCCAGCGTAGTTTATTAAAAATCTGAACTACTAAATTTCAGGCGTTTGCTTTAAATGCATGTGTATTTTTGTGTTTCTTCTCTGAAGAGGAGCTGTGTAATGAGCTCAATGTGTCAGCATCCCCCATAGGAAATAAACGTGAAGAGATTGTGTTGAGCCATCAAAAGAATAATTTAACAATCCCAGGGAAGAATTGAATTTATTGTTTTGGTAGCTTTTAGCATGTATTATTAGGCTATTCGCTTATTGTGTTTTTTCATTTGCTCCTATTGCTCTTTTATATAAGTGTTGAAAGTATCATTAAAAAAGATGACACAAGGGCTATGCTTTGCATTTGTATAGTGTCTTTCACTTGACGGCCTTTGAGTTCCAAATATTAATGGATGAGGTGGAAAAGTTATTTCAGATTTACAAAGGAGAGGTTCAACCTAAATTCAGAGTCTCTAGTAAATCAGAGAGCAGTGCATTTGTCTCCTGATGCTTTGCTGTGTTCTTTAAAAACAGAATCACTCAAATAATTTCCTGTTACAACTTGAGGTCTTGGAAAAGTCTGCACTAAGAAATGGGAGGAAATGTTTTAAGACTTTATTGGACAGGGAAGATAACAGCAGCATCCAGTATTGTCTGCAGCTCAAGCAAGTAGAAAGGAATATGATTCTTCTTAATAGGTCAAGGAACTGTGTGTTTGTGGTGAGCATGGTCAGTCTGGGAAGCCGAGAAATGGACTGGAGTAAGAAGCAAGTGGTATAAGAGACCCAGGTAAAACCTGGAACATGCACACCTGAAAGAATAGAAGAGAGAAGATGTGATTGAGGAAATGAGAATTATGGAAAGACTGTGAATGAACAAACTGATGAACAGGGAAATGAAGGAGAAATGCTTATATATTACACATTAACTCACTGTGTGTTAACTGGTGTCCAAATTACATTGGAAAGCTGATGTTTTAATCATCGGTGTAATGTAACTGGGGTATCTCTTCACTGATTGGGGTTGCACTGTTTAGAAAAGCACTTTTTGAATGAAGAGAGGTTACAGTGAAGAAGGAACAAAGCAGAACTTAAACTGCAGGAGAACATTTTAGATGTATCTGTAAATTACAGTGGCTTGCATAGTTCAAAAACAAAGCAAAGAAAAAGAAGACTTGTGGACGGAAGAAAGGTTGTTCTGCAGCCTTCTAGTGGTTTATCTTTCAGATTTCCACATGGTGTTTTTTTTGTGCAAACAGGAGTGTCCTTCTGTTGTGAATACATCATCGGTAACAGAGTCTTCCTCCTCTTTGTCTGGTACCTCTATATGGTATTAGACAAGTCACTTAAAATAAACTACCCAAATTCAGGAGTGGACCCAGACCTTTGGATTTGTAATGACCTTTGTATGTTGTCTTTCTCTATTTGACAAGTTCATCTGTCCATGTTACCATTTGGAAGGTCAGGGGGTCACTAGGAACAAAACTTTCTTGTGTGTGTATGTGCATGTATAGATAGGTGCAGCTTAAACTAGGATGGAGGAGAATCATTTAAGTAATGGTTGGGTAAACCGCTTTTCAGTTTATGATGATAATATACGTTTTATTTGTACTTTATATATATAGAAAGTAATGTTGATGTGATATGCTTGACAGACTGTTACTTCTCCTGTCCACCTCCAATGGTTTTAGACTAGCTTTTTAATCTCTTAATTAAGAACATTGTGTCATTTCCCATGCATGCATATACTTCAAGACTACATTTAGAAAAATTCAAATTTAATACTAACATTTGTAAATTAGTCATGTAAGTACAAGTAGTTAAAATGTGATAATTTCACTTGTGTGTTGTATTTAATTGCAAGATTCTTATTGTCTGTGTTGTTTTGCCTTTCTGAGCTGTGATATTACTGAAGTATATTACTGTTGAGTTTTCCCAGTGTGTTAGTTTTACATGTTGAATGGTAATTGCTGTGAGTGACAATCCTGAATGAATTTAAATGGTAGGCAGCATGAATAGGACTTCATGGATTGCTTTTGCTGCATTTAGATAGACGATATTTTCTAACTGAAAATCACTTGTGGCTGTCAAGACTTCTCTCTACATAATATGTGATACAATATCTGGGCATTTACTTATAAATCAGTTAATTCCATTAATTAATATCTGCTATTAATTAATATCAGAAACCAGAATCCCAGTTCTGCAATACATGAGATTTCTGCAATGTGTTTATATAAATGCTTGGGGAATACTTGCAGACATGAAGGTCTGCTCACTCAGATTTCCTGCAAGACTGTGGCACATGCTTTGCTGAAGGATTTCAGATGTTTTAGTTAGTTTCTTCTTTATTGTTGCTGTGTTGTCCTCATCTTGCAACATTTGCTGTGCAAGTTCAGGGGGTTACTCCTGTTGTAGCATTGGATCCTATTGCAGTAAATGAAATTATGCATATTAGGTTAAGCTTTAGAAGTTCTAACTGGAATGAGTCCCCCAAATGTTTGTGTGTTTAAAGCCACACATTTCAAGTTGGTTTGTTGTTGTTTTCCCCCCCCCTTCTTTCTTCCCGTTTGATCAACTGTGGGGAAAAGGAGAAACTGACTAATGAAGCACAGCATACAGGAATGCACAATGTAAGCACTTGAATTTGGAGAGACAATGTTGTTTTCCTCTGATCTTTGCTGTAATGGTTTGAGGTGTTCACTTGTGATTGAAATAAATGAATATGTTTGTTTAAAAAAAATCTGAACTTGATTTTTTTTTTTCTGATGGCCTGTTTATTATAGCAAGTTTGTGCTATCACAGAGTTTCTATTTTAGGAATGAGGTATTGCTTTTTTTTTTTGTGCAATTGAAAGATGATCAGTATCATTTCTTTCTTCCTTCCCCCTCCATCCCCCTTAAAACAAAACAAAACCTTCGGTCCTTAAACAAAAGTGTCTTTGTTTTTACATTTGTTTTATGAAATTGCTTAAATCCTTTGGGAAAAGCTTTCCTCTCACAGGAAGAGGGGGGGGTGGTGAAAAAAACCCCTACTAAAGCCAAAACCAGCAAGCCTGCTACCAGACATCACAGTGTTTTGCTATCTGAGTGATAGCAGATTGCATAAAAGAAGCAATTTCTCATCTTAATGAATGAAAAGTGCATTGCAGAAATGCACACAAATAGACATATGGCTTTCACTTGGCAAATGTATGATTGGTAGCATTCAGGGCAAAAACTTGCTGTGTACCTTTCTTGGAGCTTTTTTGGACTGTCACTGTCGGAAATGGAATTTTAAATGGGATATGTCAGAGCTCTGAGAGATGGAAAAAATCAGCTGCTCTCTGCTGGGCTGCTTTTTTTAATTTGTTTTTTGTTTGTTTGGTTTGGGTTTTTTTTAAGCCATTTATTCCTAAAAATCTCTTGGTTCTATGTTTTTTGGGCTGTTCTGATGCTGTGGCTGCAGTTGTGAAGCAATCTATCTTGGTACACTAAGCAGACCTGTGAATTACTCTCTCTTGATGTAGGAATCTTGCAACTGACAGCAAACAAGTGTTAAGTGAGAGGATGAACCATAAAGGCCGAGAACTAAGTGGAATACCACCCTGCTAGTTTGTCTGCTTGGGCTTTGTGCAGAAAATATACTAAAGAACAGGAATGCTGATGAGAGAGAATAAAATTATTGCAGCAGACTTTCTCCCAAATGTCATAAAAATGCAAAATTGAGTCAGTGGCCTACTATTCTCAATCACCTGTATTATGTGGGCTGAAAGGATCAGGGATGAAAGAATTTTTTCCAAGGAAATGATGAATGTGAATGAAAAAATAAGGAGTCTTCCCCTAATGCCAGGAGGTAAGTGCTTGTTTTCTGTAGAGTAGGAAGTCAGGCACTGGACTGAAACAGTGGTTATAGGACCATCCTGGAGGACACCTTTGTAAGCATTATGTGGAGAATTTGGAGTATGGTGGCCTCCCTGGGGTCCAGTAACACCTCACATATCTCCTCGCGTGTCAGGCAGCTCTTGGACTTTGCTTGACATTCCCTCTGTTTGTGCTCTGTATTGCCTCTGTCTCCCTTCTGTCCCCAAAGGTTGTGCTGTGGGAACATTTGCAGTGTGTGCTGGGCTTCACTGTGTTCACAACCTGTGCAATCACTGTGACTTTGATACTGTGCAGCTAGGAAACAGCCACGTCCTCATGACTGGCTTGTCCACAGCATGATGGTGAAACCTACATGTTGCTTCCTGGACTTATTTCTGTACCTTAACCTTGTAGGTACAGCTGCTTGTCCTTCTGGTGCCCAGGAGGGAAACTGTGTGCTCTGTGGTGTCTTCTGGAGTACTGTCCTCACCACTTGCAGAGAGGCATGTGCAGAGGTGATTATATGGGTATTCACCTTATGTTTGAAACATTTTTAAGTGCTTTTCATGAAGACCAGACCAGAGAATTATAGGCTTAGGGGAGACAGAAGTTGAGTTAACTCGTGCTTTGCTGGCTGAGAAGAATTAGTGTTTTCATTAGTTGGCCTAAAATGTTAACAGGCAAAGGCTGTAGGGAGACGCCCTGTCCCCCAGATATGTTTGGTTTAATAAAAGATAGGATTTCTCCTTCTGAACTCGTTATCCAAGAACTGCTGTGAAGGTATCAAATGATGCTGTTTGGATTGTTGCAGTCAACTAATTTGATTGCCATATTACTTCTGAATG
The DNA here is from genome assembly GCF_023634085.1 of Falco cherrug. Lineage (NCBI taxonomy): Eukaryota > Metazoa > Chordata > Aves > Falconiformes > Falconidae > Falco > Falco cherrug. Next base: position 47,310,725 of record NC_073699.1, on the reverse strand, counting down.
ACTGCTACTGAAAAGACTTTTTATAAGGTGCCCTGCCCCAGCATGAAATCAGGTCCTCGCACTCCACCTCCTACATACATTTTGTTGCCTTGTGTGGGCTGCACTGGTCAGCTAGGGAGTAGAGAGGGATATTCGCCTCCTGGGCTGTTACGGTCAATACTAATCAAATGTTAGTGATGACTTGCTTGCTTCACTGCCAAAATAGCAGGATGATATTACATATTTTGGTCAGAGGGGTCGGCGGAGCTGTGGAGTGGAAGAACTTCCCTCTCTACAAATCCATTCTAATTCTCCCATTACCCTTCATTCCTGTTTTGCTGTGGGGTCAAAACATTTCCCCTGAGAACTCTGTTTCCTGTAGGTGTTGCAGCTGAGGTGGGGCAAAGTGGAGACTGGAGGGACAACAGGTATCTGGAAAGCCCTGGCAGTATTTGCACTGAAGAATTGTTCTGTGGCTTAGGAGCAGACATGGTTAGTTAGTATTGCAGTGCTGCAGGCTGGTGGCATGTCACCTAGTGCTGCGGTTTGAGTCTGAAGGTATTGCAGTGTAAGTCTGGCAGGAGGGCAAGGAGTAAGTTCGTATTATGAAAGTTGTGTTACAGATACTGTCTAATGTGGATCTGGCTGCTGTGAGGTTCCAGTCTTTCTGCCATGTCTTTCCCATGCCTAGAACTTCCACTAATTTAAAGCTGAATTTCTAATGAGAAACAAAACCTGTTCCTTAATCAGTGTGATTTGCTTTCATAGAATACTTCATTCAACTTAAGTGCAAATTGTGAAAGCCATCTAATATTTGAAAATGAAGTCAGCTGTTCTCAATGTTGAACCAGGCTGAAGAGTCCTAGCAATCCTTGTGAAGTCCTCCTTCAATGAACTATAATTTGGTACCATAACATACTGAGCTGAAAGAAGCAATAAACCAGTTCTGCACTTAGTCCTTTTTACATTACAATTCTGGAGTTGCAGCAGTGGATTTACCATTGTTTCCTTAATACCTTTCTCTTCTCATTAGGTAACATATAGAATACCAAACTTCTAAAATCCACTTTAAGTGGTATTAGAATAACTGATGTGTTGGAGTGGAGAAAATATCTTCTTGTTCTTTTGTGTAACAGTCACGTGGATACAGCTTTTTTTCCCCCTCTGTGTTTGAAGCTGCTTTGCCGGGTTAGACAGAGCTGCACAGATCTTCCTAGGCTGGGATTTTTCTAATGTCAATGTCAGAACTCACTTTTTCATACCTGCAAAGATTGCAGTCTCTGACAATGAGACATACCTCACTTGAGTTCTGTTTATCTTGTTCATCAAGTCAAACAGCCCTCACAATTAGTATCCATGATCAACTAGCTCATTGGCATGACAATTAATAACAGTAGAAATGAGAAAGTAGGAAACTCTGTGGTTGCCGCCCTGCAAACTTCACTGGCACCTCTAGTGAGTGTTCTCCAAGGCTAAAGGAAGATGTGGAGGTTGGTAAGGCTATGGAGGAGGGAATTAAAGTGCCGGAGTATGGCCGGGTTAGTTTTGGCTGCTATGCTTGGTACCTCTGAAGACTCCTGAGAAAGGAGGGAGTCTGCTATTGGGGTGCTGTCCAGTGTCTCTTTTTTTTTTTTTAAATTTTTTATTATCATGTCTTTGATCACATCTTCACAGGCTTTGGCAGCTGAAAGTGTAGGAGAAATTCTTTCTTTTGCTGAGAAATTGCAGAATGTACCTGCTTAATTTTTCTCAATTACATAATGTTTTCTTTTTAATCAGTTATTTTCCAAATTGGGAAGAGAAGGGATGTGTTCTTCATGAAAAGGGAATGTATTCGACATGGAAACCTGTGTACAGCTTTTTCAGATGATTTAAAAGTACATTTCAAAACCGATCTGGATTATCTTGAACTATATAGCTGATCTTCAGCTTGAATACATATGAAATGTAAAGTGATGTAAAATGAAGATGTCTGGTTTATTATGTTGTCCGCTCATAAAATACAACTAACTAGTCAGAAGGGAAAATCATCCTGGCAAGAAGATTCTAAGTACTGCTTTTCTGTCTCCATTGTTACTTTTCTGTTGTTGTCTTAAATTTTTTTCAGTTAGAATTTTTTTTTCCTTCTAACAATCTCCAGGATGTGTGTTTAAACTAATGATTAATCCTTCATTTTTGATGCCTGTAGTACTTTTATGCTAATGTATATAGATGAACAGGTCAGGACTTGACCCATGTAATAAAAGTGCCTTAATTTACTCCTATGTACATTTCAGGGCATAGATATTTAAAAAGGGAAGAAAGAAATCAAGAAGCATGAGCCGGTGCCCAGTGTAGTAATTACTGACACTTTTGTCAAAGTAGCCACCATCTGATGCTGTTTTTTTCTGTTCCTGCTGTAAAAGCAGCTCATGAAGACACATGTGCAGCGAGGCAGAGGCTGAGTGCCAGCTTGGGTCAGAGTCTTTCCATAGTCCTCCGTTTGGTCTTGATGGCAGGACGTGTGTGTTGGGCTTGGCGTTTCAGCAGGGTGTGCCTCATGGCCATGCTTCTTGATGTTCTTGAGAAGGGACAGCCCCTGGGAAGCCCTACGGCTCCCTGCTGTGCCCCAGGTCCGGGCTTCCTGCAGTAGCCTGTGGTATGTGGCCTGGCCTGCCTCTCCCCTGGGACTGGAGTGTGGCTGGCCTCTGGGTTGGACCATGGGGTCTACCTAGCCATCCCTCCTCCATTCTGTGGTGTCCCCTACCTCTGGTTCTGTGAGGAATGCTCAGTGGGAGAGCCACAGCTGACTCCTAGGGCTGATGGGCAAGGAGCCCAACGGTGCAGAGCACTTGCAGGTCACAGTCAAGGTTTTGCATTGTAGGGGAAGAGAATGTAGCAAACCCTTCATCCAAAACACCCTGGCAATACACAAAGTAACATTCACAGGAAAATGTATGTGCGTGAGACAGGGAAAAGGAGTTGACAGAGAGCTCTGGTTTACGATTTGCACCACTTGACGGTGGGACCTGCAGCATTCCTCAACATTCAGGAAACATTATGTAGATGTCCGCAGGTAGCATTGAGTCATCTTGGACATGAAAGACTGAATCCTCCTCCCTATCCCTTGATATTTTTGCCATGATATGATGGTGTCCACATGTGTACACACACAAATAATATTCTTTGTTTAAAAGTCCTAAATGTTTCTGTAGGGACCTGATCTAATCCTCCAGATGAGCTTTGCCTTTCTGCAGCTGGCTTGGGCCAAATCTGGGGAGACAGTTACAGTACATGGTCTGTAGCCAAAGGAGAAACGTTGCTCCTTTGAAGACCATTAGGTATGATAGGAATGTAGTCCTTAGCGGCAGGGCTGGGCTCAAACTCGTGTCCTGCCCTGGGCTTTGGAGAGGTTCTCCACAAGTCCTAAACTGTGGTGTTGCTCCCCCATATCTTTTGAAGGGCACTGAATGGACTGGTGACAAGGCAGTGTGAGGTGGGAACCTGGTGAAACATATTCCTCAGGTTGCCCTCTCAGGTAACTCTCCTAAAATACCTCAAAAGCTTTTACTTCTCAATTACTGCCTGTCACTGTGTTGCTTTGTCTGGAAGTACTTACTTGTAGAAGTTCTTGCTGGTGGTATAAGATAGCTTGGCAGCATCTATGAGAAAACAGTTATATGGGGAAGAGGTTATTTTGAGATTTTTGTCTTATCTGGAGAACTACCAAAAGCTGGGAAGTGCAAAATACGTGTGGGGTTTTTTTCCCCCCTGAAATTTCACACTGCTTTTCAAAATAAATTCTTCTGCCTTGAAGTGGGTGAGTCCTTGCTCAAAAGTACTGTTTCCCGAATGTTCGTATTTGAGCCAAGAATAAAATCTTTTTTTAATGCATTTTTTTCAGAGCCTGCCTTTGAGAAAGAAATAATTTAGTCTTCTTTTAGAGACTTCATTCTCTTTATAGAACACAATGACTCTGCTTTTCAGAGAAAAAACAGAATTGTAGTGAAGATGCTTTGTTGCATTTTTGGCTTGATTTTATGCAAGATAAATTTGTTTAGCATTTAATACAGTAAACTGTTTTAAAAGATAAGTTATATAATTACCATGAACTTTTAAATAACCATTAGTATTAGTACTTGATTGTCAGTAACATCACACTGTAATAATACCAGATACAAAATAACTGTCTGAACCTTTCGTCTTACTAAGCTGAAAATCAAGGATGTGGCTTTGTAAGTAGGAAAGTAGCTGCAGATATAGCCAGATCTTTCAAAGATGGTTCTTGCTTTTCTTGTTTATCCCTATTTACATATCTTAATTATGTAAAAGTCTTCAGTTTGGAAGCTGAAGTGCTATTTCTCCACATGTCCTTTAGTATCAGCTCAGTGAGTGCCAGTTTTTAGGAGCTTGTTAACTTGCCTGTGACAGTTTCTTCATAGCTCAAATATGGCAGCTGATGTCTGATGCTTTAAAATAATAATGAACACCATACAATTCTTTGTATATTAGTAATGTGATCCTGTAGCTTCATTTCAAACAAGCAAGGATGGGTGCGGTGTATGCAAATAAGTTACATCTCCCTTGCTTTGTGATACCTGTTGGTGGACCACAGTTGACTCTTCAGACAAGTAAAATTCCTCGTGGTAGAATATGAAGTGGTACTAAACCAGCCCTGATGGCAGTTGGCTTGTCATGTATGCTTAAGGGAGAACAGTCAGAAAATAGCCCGCAAACATTTCCACTTCTCAGTGATAAATTGGGGTTTTATTATGTCAGCGTTGGCTACAAATGGGTTAGAAGTTGAAGCCAGTTTATGGACAAATCTCGCCAATTAAATTCTACTCCACTTCAAGAGAAGCAGCACCAAATGTAAGCAAATGGTCTCTTGCTACTTTGGTATTTAAAATTCGATGACAAAATGGCTTAGGATGGAAGGCAGTAGTATCAGTCTCGGTGTAAAGTGGAGACTTCTCAAAGCTGCTGCACTGGAAAGTATATTGTTCTCTGTGGTTCTCCTTTTTTATTGCGCTCTATGCGAAGCCTATAATCACAGGATTTAGAAACCCCTCACCATGCACTTTTAACAGTGACCTGTCTTTCCATGAAACAAAATAGGTCCCTGTACTTCAGAATGGCTGACATTCATTTAGCTTCCAGGTGCACCAGGAGAGCTCCCAGTGAGAGACAGCATTCCTGAGGTCCCAGGCCCAGCTGGAAGTTTCCAGCTGTAGCACCTAATGCAACTTTGCTTCACATTGTAGCATAAAAGTACCAGAAAAGACTGTGTGAGGCAAAAGGAGATGGTATTTAAAGATGAACCTTGCTCTTTACTAGTCGTTTTGCAGCACCAGATAAATGATATTATCTTTTAAGGTTATTTTGTTGTTAGCAGAGTTCCATTTTGTTTGAAGGATCCCTCCTCCCCTCCTCAGTTTGTGAAGACCTCTAGCAAGTGCTTAGATTTCCTCACTTAATCCAGGAATTTACCGAAAGGTAATGCAAAGTTCACAGAGTAGTGGTGTGGTATGACACTGTCAATTTGAATTATTTAGTATGTTAGCAACAACAGGTTTTTCTTCTGTTTTCTTGAGTTTTTTTCTCACTGTCAAGTCCATTCCCAGGAATGATGGGTTGAGTGTACATGTGTAGCATCCAGGTATCATTCTGGCAGAATTACTGACAAGCTAATGTGTGTGGTTATTGTTTGTTTTTGAGGAAGGTAGATAGTCCACTTCCTAAACTGAAAAGAAACTTTTCTCAGACAAAGCTTGATCTTTCTGTAAGTATTTTAAATCTGGCCTGTGTATTGCAGGTGCATGCCCAAACCACATGCTGCCTAGTGACTGCTACCTCTGTGGACAGAAGGATTAGAATAGAGTTTCAGCCCTAATCCTGGGTTTCCTGTGCAGATTCACTTTACAGTCTTATTCCTGTTTAGTTGCCTCTGTGTTAAAGAGCAGGTTTTTATTTATACTTGCTCTCAAAAAAACTCAAACACCAACAAACACAAACCAAAAGGCACTAACAATATTATTTTGATTTTTATTGTATTGATGAGCTATGTAAAGATTTATGCCTTCCCTCCCCGCCCCCCCTTAAGACTCTTCACAGAATAGTAATTAGCCATGTGCTATGCAAATTCTTGCAATAAAAGGATTTGGTTATCTGGTACTTAAAACTAAATGACAGCAATTTTGGACTTAGGTTATTTCAAAGTATCTAAATTATTTAGGATCTGAAGTCTTAATTTTTTTCGATGAATTCCTTAGTCAACTTTTGCTTACTTTTAAACTCTACAGTAAATATATACAGTTTCTTATGTACAGTTGATATCCTATAATAAAAAACCCAGTTTTTGTCTGCCTCAGGGCTGCCTCTGAACTGACCTGCAGAATTTTGTGAAATGTGAAAAATAACTTGATCACTTTTTTTAGTGGTTTTTCTTTTTGTACTTTTTAGGATCTCTGCAGTTTTAAATGTGGTTTGCAGAAATTGAACTGCATCTAAAATTTAATATTGGTCAAGACAAAATCCTGCAGCTAAATTGTTTACCAATATGTTTAATTGATCAAGAAGTTGGTGAAAGACTACTTTTTCTTACACAGTTTCTTTTTGGTTTTCCTCAAGTTTTGTATTTATGGATCTATTAAATAATCTGTCATCATTAATTAAAACTCTATCTAGCATACAAGCTGGTTTAAGCAATAAGAAAATGAGTTTCTTGGTACTCTTAAGAAATTTAAATGAACTGTTTTCAAATTGTGTAATAATGGCATGTGATGGCCTTTTGCTTAAAGAAAAAATTACTAGAAGCATATGTTTGCGGTGTGTTACTTTTTTTTTTGGCCAGGTTTTCATGCCTTAATTTCAGTTTCTTTACCAGTCTATTGAAAGACTGGGCTTTGTGCAGTGGTGAGACCTCTGAGGGTTGGTGTGAAAATACGGAAAATCTAAAGTCAAAACTTCAGAGGTTTCAAAGCCTGTAAGTCAGTAAGATATTTGACACGGAGATGGAGTTAATTTAGATTTGTAATAGCACTCACTGTAGTAGATGCTACAGAAACATAAATCTGTGCTAAGACATGCAGGAAAATGTATGGATGTAAGTGTAGTTATACGGCAGCCGTGGAAATTTCAGATATTGACAATTTAACTGATGTGTTTCTGCAGAATGATGGCCAGTGTTCCCTTATTCTCACTACTCAAAAAGGTGGTTAAAGAGAGAATTAAGCCTGTTGGGAGATCCTGCTAATTAGCTGTTGTGTCCCACATTGAGGGAGTCCTGAGCTGCCCCCCTGCACGGAGGGAGAGGCAGGGAAAGGAAGTTCTTCCATCTCTGATCCATATATTTTTAATCTCCTACTGTTATTACTCAGAGGCCTAAAAATATACTGGATTCTGTTTATAAAAGAAGATTGAATACATGTTAATGTAGCAACAATGTTTTAGGTAGTTTAGGCAAGAAAATAGCTGTTGTATAAAAATGCCTGCATAATTGTATAGTCTTCCGTTGGCATGCCTTTGAGGCAAATAAATTTGTTTTCTGTACAATTGAGGGATGGGTGTTTTTTTGATTCTCATAGAAGCTCAGCAATAAGCCTTGAGCACAGAATAAATTCTTTATCCTGTGTGATTTGTGTATATTTGTCTTTTAAATCTGTTTAACAAAATAGTGCAACAAATTTGGGATTAGTGACGTGCTAGTTAGCTTTGCTGAAGGAGGCTGGGACAGAAAAATGGGGAAATTCACGTTTTTTGCATTAGATATGATTAGCTGGCACAAAGATTAGCTGTATCATGCATTTCTTTTCAAATGGTTTCTGACCTCATGGGTGCAAGTAAGTTGTGATCCAGCTGTAGCAGTATAAAATTGGCAAAGAAAATAAGCAGGGGTTTTGTGCAGATTTGTATATTGGCAGTAAAATATTCTCAGCTCATGGGCTTTCCTTTTACCTCTCACAAATTTAAAAATAATGTTGATTTAGTGCCAAGTGTCTGTTGTTACATATGCCTGTTTGCATTTTAGTGCTCTTTACTGCTTTTAGTGCCTTTATTTTTTTCTCTGGATCCACTTCAACCCCTATGATATGACGGGCTGTTAATACCAGCTTAAATCAGGTATTGCTTGCAAAAGTTTCTGATACATTATAAAATAAGAATTTTAAATTTTAGTAACATGAAGTCTGCACTGTAAAACCCTACTTTTAATCTAGGCTTATTTGTTTAGGCTGTGTTAAATCCATTCCTAAAAGTACTCAAGGGTTTGGTTGGTGGGTTTTTTCTTGGGTTTGGTTTTTTTTTATTTTCATTTGAGATCAAATCTCTTTGAACTGTGTAGACACGCACCTGTGCTCATTTTAATCCCTGTGTAGTTTTCATCAATTATCACAGCAGGCAAAAAGAAACTCAAATTGTAAAATGCTTTTGAAAAGTAAATACTTTCAACCTGGGGTTCAGGTTTCTGTTTTAATCAAACATCATCTGTATTCATGTTCCTACACAGAGCTGGGTAAGGGAGTGGCATGAAGAGCCTTTTTTTTTTTTTTTTTTGCTTTTGTTTTCACTATGAAATATCTGTTTAGAAGTGCTCTGGTGTATGCTGAGTATAATATGTTAGTGCTTGTAGAGGAAGGCTGTGTTGTGTGTGTGTGCATAGGGATATTTTTTTTTAAAGCTGGAAAAAATCTAGGCCAAGAGATTTCATTCTTATTAATAACTTAAGGCTTTATTAAAAAAAAAAAAAAAAGTCTTCCATGGCGAGAAAGCTTCCTGACTGGGGCAGCACTGGTGGGGAAGGAACCTGCTACCCTCAGACACCAGTGGGAGCATTTCCCTTTCTGTTGGGGTGTTAAAACGTTCCCATTCCCTGCCGCGTGTTTGATTGCCACCCTAAAAGCTCTCAGGGCCGTGCTCTTTGTGCATTTCTCAGTGCGGGGCCATGCCTGGGGCCGAGGACCCTGGGTGTTCTCCCGTGCTGTGTGCCTGCTGCCCAGCCTAGGCCCCATGCCAAGTCCCCAGCCCGCGGTGCCGCCTCGGCCTCCTGGCAGCGGGTGATCGCCTTCCACCCAAAACAGGACTTGTGGTGTTGCTGTAACAAACTCTGGCCGTAGGACTGAATTTATTTTTTTCTTTTTGTGAAAACATCCCTGTCAGCAAAATAAATAAGTACGAAAGCTTGCCAATTCTTGTTTTAATTCCTTGGGAGATACTGAAACATGAAGTCTCTCCCTGGGCCTCGTCTAGCTTTCCTGCTGCTTTTCCTCAGCAGGCACTGCTCTGTGTGTTCGGTTCCACAGCGCCTCAGCCCAGTGTTAAATATGTAAACTGGGAAAACTGGGAGAAGTGGTGTTAAATATGTAAACTGGAACAACAGGGAAATTCTTGGCTTGTTCAGCTGCAGTAATCTACTGCATTAGGGGTTTAAACAAACTTGGGGAAAATCGTTGTTATGAAGCCTTTAATTTTCCTTTAAGCTTCTGTGTCACCCTAGAACCAAAAGCAAAGGTAGTAAAATTAGAGTAATTAATCTTGGAAGAACTTACACAGGGGATGTAATGAATTTTCCATCAGTTTGCAAGTTCTGTAAATCAAGATAAGAGGCTGCTCTAAAACATGCTGTTTGTAAGCTATGGCTGCTGTACTTGACAAAAAAATTAGGTTGTTAGATGCCATCTGTGTTGGTATCTTGAGGTTGTTTCTGGAGTAGTTCCTTCAAATGTGGAGGTTTAGAGAATTAGTCTGTGTTCCCCTGTGTAATGCTTTATCAAGGAGTGCAAAACTGAAAGAGAAAAGGTCATTTTAAGTTAAGAAGTTTGTGTTCAGAACTCCTGTATTGACACTTCCCTTTTCTCCTGTTCCTGCCCAAGGTCTTGCGGATGTGGGGGAGGTTGGAAAGCCTGCCTGTCTGCTGCTAGGGGACCTGACAACGATACCTTATCTGCTGTGCAAAACTTGGTTTCATGCTAACAAAAAACAAGAAACATTGTATTTATTGCTTTTAGGGAGAGTCTTCCAATGTGTGGAGCTGCAGGTCCTAACTTCCCCAAGCGAGATGTGCAGAAGCCTTAAGACATTGTAGTCAGCCTATGTGACTAATATAATTGCATCTTTTTCTTGAATAACAACTGTAGATGTGAAGCAGACTTTGAAGTGAGGTAGTTGACACCCACACAGGACTAAATTATAACATCCCGAATAAATTGCTATGCAGTGTAAGTGCTGAAGTATTGTCAATACAAAGAAAGTTTGTTCCCAACAGTTCTTGGTATGTTGGAAATCACTTGGAATTTGCTGGATAAAAAAGTTAACTTGCATGGTTAGGTAATTTGCATGTAAACCAAGCAAAAATTATCAAGATCATTAAAAACATACATTAGGAGAGAAAAATGTTAAGTGTATTTTAAGTATACCTATCAAATTGTTCACATCCCATGTATTTGATTGTAACTTTTATAGTTAGAGACCAAATGGTGACTTTTGGTATACTACTTTTTCTTTAAAGTGTACTAAAATAATCATTGCCTATTTTGTGGCAAGCAAATTAAAACATATTCTGCCTGAACTGCATCATATGAAACCCTTCAGCAGGGTCTGAGGTGGCATGGTTCTCAAAATTTATCCCCTTTCTTTATTAGCACACAAACATAATAACTGGAAACTTAAATGCATTGTTTGTACAGTATGAAAATGTAGTAGTAGAAACGATAGCACTGCAATAAAGATGAAGGTAGAAAATCTCTTTAGGTGTTGGACTTCATTTTAAAGCTTGTTCCTTTTGTCTTTAGTGCTTTTGATACTTAATTTCATATGTTACACAAACATCCTCTTAGATGTCTCATATATTTGAGCTTACAATTCATAATGTTCAAATTCAATGTTTGGGGTTAATATGTGCTTGGGTGCCTATCTTTGTAGATACTTACACTGAATTTTCCTGCAGAAAATTCTGTGCATCTGCTATAGCAAATCTTATGGAACTTCTACAGGGAGAATGCTTTACTGACATTTTATTAGTCTGTTGGAATCGTCAAAATGCACATCATTAGGTATTGTACTGGAGTACTGTCTGGAATCCTGTGTCCAGTTCTGGGTTCCCCATTTCAACAGAGACAGAGGACTGCTGGAGATGGTCCTGGGGAGGGCTACAAAGATGATGAGGGGACTGGAGCATCTCCCTGATGAGGAAAGACTGAGAGAGCTGGGCCTGTTTAGCTTGGAGGAGAGGGGACCTTATCAATGCATACAAATATCTGGAGGGCAAGTGTCAGGAGGATGGGGCCAGGCTCTTTTCAGTAGTGCCTGGTGGCAGGACAAGGGACAATGGGGTACAAACTGAAATGGAAGCAGTTCCTTCTGAATATGAGGAAGAACTTGAGGGTGACAGAGCCCTGGCACAGGCTGCCCAGAGAGGCTGTGGAGTAGTCTTCTCTGGAGACATTCAAAACCCTCCTGGACGCACTCCTGTGCAACCTGCTCTGGGTGAACCTGCTTTAGCAGGGGCTGGACTAGATGATCTCCAGAGCCCCCTTCCAACCCTGACTGTTCTGTGATATGAGTGCCTCCTGTGAAAACTACATGTTTTGGTCAAGAAAAATGTTGCATGTATTTTTGGAGATCTTCTTGTAACCCAAATGACCAGCATTATTTTGTTAACTTTGAGATCATTTGCAATTCCAAAGATTAACCGGTGCAGGTATTAGTGGTTCATCTCTATTTCTTAGAAAAGAATTGCTAGGTAGTTTCAGAATGAGTGACAGGGTAGGATGATCTCTTAATTGCCCTTTGGCTTCAGCGTAGAAGAGAGACCTTGCTTTATGGACCGATGACATGCAACTGGCAAGCTGTAGCCTCCCATGCGTCCTTTCTCTTCCTTTCTGACTGCTGCTGTGAAATAACTATCAGCTTCATGAACTCTGTTCCTATTGTGAAAGATTCTTTTTTTAAAAATATTGTATGCTCTTTCCTTCTTCCCTGACCTCAGCACTGTTAAATGAGGATAAGAGTTATCAAAGGAAGACTATGGCACGTGGCAAGCCCTATCAGCTGTCATCCTTTGTGGGACTGCTTGATGTACTACTTGATATTTTTTTTTTTAAGGTATAAGAAAAGTGTCAAAAGTTTATGGCTATGAGTTGTGAGAACAGTGTGAGAATATAGTCTCTTAAGCTTCTCTCCTGGTTTGACGTTTGACAAAAAAAATCAAGGCCCAAATCAAGGTCAAACTGATGGAGGTATTCTACAGCTGTTGCCACTTTTCTGCCTTACCATAGGGACCTGATGCAAGGTTGATAAATGTTTAGAAAAGAAGCAGTAAGTGGCTGAGTCCTCAGAAAGGAAGTGTAAAATCTGATTCAAACTGTTGATTTATACCACTCTTAACAGTAGTAGTTGGTTTGGCTGCTTGCCCCTTGCCTGTGTTTGCCAGCTTCCCGCTACTTGGAGTGGAGCAGTTGCCTGGATTCGCTTCCTCTGGGATATGAAGTGCTGTAGCACTACACTGAAATTCTGGATAGTAATAATACGTTTTTTCATTAAAATCTTCTAATCAATAACCAGATTTTGATAACTAGTTTTAAACAAAGTAAATAATAAAGGGATCTTCAGTGTTTTTTACTTCTGTACAGAATTGCCTCAAATAGCCCGTTTCTAAGGTCGAGTTGCATCACTATATGAAGTCGTTACCTTTTCTGCTTCTCAGAATTGTGGTGTGCAGCACAAGAATCTTATTTTGCCCCCATGGAAGGTAGACTTTACAGAGCTGGCATGCAGTGTTTAATTCCTGCTTTTTAAAACATCTACTGCGTTTGAACACTGAGCCTTTGGCCTAGGGATGGGCTCCACTTCTTGTGGTCCAGGGAGGAGGGCTCTTGGTAAGACATCCTATCTTCATGCATCGCTGAGCATGATGCAGGGACCTCTTCTGCAGCTTCATTACTTAGATCATTGTTATCCTATACCTAGCACTTTTTTTTTTTTCCCTGCAAGTGTGATACCATTTTACTATTCTTATCAACGATGATAGTAAAGTATTGAAACAGGTTACAAAGGCAGGCATTAAACTGCTTGTAGTTTTTTGTAGTCCAATATTAGGTATATTTAATAAGCAACAATCATGCTTTAATGTAGTTTCCAGGAAAAGTTTGTAGTGTGTGTACTCTGAGGAGTGTTGACCTGAGCCTCACTGAGTCCCCAGGCTGGTCAAAAGTTGCGGCGTCCTGGAGTACTTCCCAGTTGCATACTGTCCTGGAGAGCTCCCCTCCTTACGTCTGGTGCAGATGAAACCTGGGTGTGAGAGCCAAAAGTTGAGCCAGGTCCCCAAGCTTGGCTGGTGACAAGGAGTAGGACTGACTGCTGCAGCAGACAGCACATCTGTGCCTGGCTGAAGTCTGTACGGTACTATATATTGCTCTTGTACCTGGCTTTTCTTCACTGTTGGTATGTTTTTATGAATACTTTTGGTGCTTATTCTCTTCTGCTTTGAAAAGGAAGTTTTAGAAATAATCTCTGATTCATGTCCTCTTCATATATTTGACTCTGTGGCCTGACCCTAAGTCAAAGCTTTGCACATCTTCTTCCCAGAGAATTGGACTGTGGGTTTTTTTGAAGCCAAGCTGTAGGATTAGTATTTCCTATCATGGGCAATCTACCTGTTTCATGTCTGTTGTTAGTAACATTTCAGCTTTTGACTGATTTAAAGTTTAAAACTGAGTTTGTCTGTCAGTATCCTTTCCTCCTTCATCTGTAAAACATCTGAAGAGGAATAATTACAATTGAATAAGCAGGAATTTAGTCTTCCTGGTTATACTAAGTTGTAAAGAGAGAATTGATAGTCTGGGTGTGATACAGGGTAAGCAAGTGGCTGTCCTCAAGTGAATATAGATTAAACTAAATTCTTGCTACTTTGAGGTTTTAATAACTTGCTGATGAAAATTCTTTACCTGGAAACTTGCATGTATAAGTATGGGCTGGAGAGTATTTTAGGCCAGAGGAAAATTTGCCTTTACAGGCTGTAATGTCCGTCTGTATTTCAGTCATGCTTAATGAAATGATAAATTGATGACTTTCCCTCAGCTGATTCCTCCTGCCAGTTCTTTCTTATTTCTTGTGAAGTGCGTGACTTTTTTTGTTGTTGTTGTTTTTGTTTTGTTTTAACCTCTGTGTTTGCAAATGTCTCATTAATAATTTGTACTTACTGTAGTTCTCAAGCTTGTATTGCAAATTCAGTTCTTGTTGTCTTGGCCAGTGGGCAAATGAAGATGACCTGAATGTGTGCGTGACTTGGTATTCAGTAACCATCTGGCACTTTCATACTTCCTGGTCTTCCCATAGATCTGATGAAAATGCCATGCTGCCTCTAGTCATGCAGGTACTTTGGAGAACCACTCTTGCAGTGTCCTGGCATCGTTCCCTGGAAAAATTGCTTGGGGAGGTTTTACCTTGGCATCTTAACTGAGTACTGAAAACACAAGAGCTGTCTTGATCATTTAATGGGACTGGATGTCATGCTTATTGTTTGAATGTGGGTCGTTGTCCCTTGGTCATACCCAGGGGAGAACTAACACAACTTGTGGTGGTTCAGTACCCAGATAGAAGGCTTAGAACTCCCATTTCTCTTGCACAGCGTGTCTTATGCAGATACAGCAAGACAGGGGGTGCAGAAGATTAGAAGCTACAGCAAATTTGTTTTATAATTTGCGTAAAAATCCTACTTCTCCAACTATGGCTTGATTTGCAACAGAAACAATCATGAGTCCAAATCTGTTGAAGGCATTAAGGAACTAACTTTGATGTTGCAAAGACTTTTGAAAGTGTCTATGCGTTCCAGAGTATCTTTCTTAAAATGATAATGGTGTCACTATTAAAAGCCAGAGAAAAGTGTCACCCTTGTCAAGTCTAAAATCTGTCTTATGCACAGTTCATGTTTTTAGTTCCATGCTTTTGTTATGATTAGTAGAGTTCCAGCTCTACCATTAGGTGCTGCTAATTTTTGGGAAGGTTGTTGTGAGAATGCAGACAGGGTAGTGTAACATATATGATTCCCTCTTCAGCTGCATACAATTATTCATGAAAATATACATGTGAGTGTCTTGTCTTCAGATTTTTCCCAGATAGCAGGCAAAGATGGTGATAGTGTATAGTTGCTTCCAATGTCTGTCCTAAAGTCAAACAGATTCCTTAGTTTCCATCTCATGAACTACAAAGTGGTTATGCTTTCATGGGGACAATGAAAAATGAATAAAGCTTAATTGCAAACTCAACAACAAAAAAAGTTCAGGTGTTATACCCAGGCTATCTTTCACAAAACTTTGGACATTACTCTTTAACATAGTGTGTGCTGGCATGTTCCCTGGATCATCCATAAAGACTCAAGAGTACACTGTTTTTTCTATAAATGGAAATCTCTAGGGCTCTGTCCAAGTCTTAAGCCATTTTCAAGACCTCCAAGTCAATGAATCACATCATTGTCCCTGAATGAGTGATTCTTAATTACTGATGCACTTTTTGGGAGCTTAATTGACTTTTTTTAACTGCTAGAGAAGTCACCAGAAACTTTTACAAAGGGGGTCTCTTCTTTTGCCTTGATTTCAACTTCTGTACCCTATTTTATGGTTCTCTGTAATGTTTATAGTAATAAGGCAACATGGTATTTTTCTATTCCCTTTCACAGGAAAAACTTGAGAAGCTTGATTGTTCTGATTAAATTTCCTAGTCATATTTACTTTAAATCATGGTACCAGGCCCTTTATTTAACCTGTCTTTTTTTGTCACTTGAATCATTATGCTTGCATTTTGTCATATAACGTGTTTTTCTTGCTGTTCAACAGTCTTTATTCCAACTCTTAGCTTGGCCATTATCACCAAACCCGGGGACGTTCACAAGTGTACAGGCTTTTCTCTTCCAAGTCCCTAGGCAAGGGGTTTATGTTTGCAGAGACCGAAGATGGTAGGAGGTTGTACATTTGTATATAAACTTGGTTCATAAATTCCCAGTTGCAGTTTTTTGTTGGTATCTCTTGAATTGTGCTTGTCATTTCAGCTGGGGAGTACTTTCAGTCATCTTCTGCTTTCAGTGGAGTTTCTTGAAGGAATGGTTCCCCATGACAGGTGTGTCCATCCTCTTCAGTAACTGCCTATCTTAGGTGTTTGTCTTAGAAGACCTAAATCTGACTGTTCTTTTCTTGTCATTAATTTGCTTGACATCTGACTGTTGTTCCTCAGGTGCGCAAAGAGGATGGCAGGATGGAAACCCATCAGGTCCATCCATACTGCTGCTTTCTTCAACTACTGAAATTTCCCTGCCTTTCGTTGCCCTCCAAGACGACCTTTTTACTTAGCTTTGGAGTCCTGTTTTACTGGACTTCCCACTGATGCTTAAGAACCCCAATTGCTTCTATCAGAACATCTATACTTATTTTCATTCATATTTTAACTCTAGAAAAAGGAAACCTATCCTGCAGGACCAGGTAGCACACTGGCCAGAAAAGCTGATTTTCTGTGTTCTTCCTGATTTTGGTTTTTTTTCTATTATACTTTCTTGACTGACTGTGATTCATTCCAGGAAAGTGCTAGACTTCCATTAAAAAGTTCCTAGAATAAATGCAGATTTTATCATTTGCCTTTATAAACTTATAAGTAGTCCAGTGAGGAAGATTAGAAGGACAGAAGCTCTGATTTTGTAAGTAAACAAGTGATTGCATTAAGGAATCAGCTGTGTTTTACTGAGAAATGGTGCAACACTACATATGGATCATAAAATTACAGCTTGTCTGTACCTGATATGTGTATTTCCTTGGACAGAGTGCTTAATCCATAACTGATACAAACCTTACATGAAACCCTCAGTCCTGGAGACTAGAAGAAGAGAATATCTGAGAATGTGGGCAGAAAACTAATGAGGGTAAAATGAAACTCTGGTTTTTGGCTCTTCTCTTAGATGTTTTTCAAACATGCATATGTACACACTGTACTGTAACTTCCCCTGAAGTGTATAGCGGCTGGATAGCTGTGCTGATTGATTCAGAGTCTTCTAGTGAGATGCTCATAGCTGCAGGAGTAGTGGTAGTGAAACTGTGAGACTTTCAACGATGTGCCTGCCTTCCAGTTGTCCAGTTGATGTAACGCTTACTTGGGAAAATTAGTAGTATTTTCATCAAACTTTGTGGTAAGGCTCCTCGTTTCTTGTAGGTGACTGACTTTATTTATTATTCTTGGTCAAAATTTTTTTAGCAGTTGTGTATAAAGTCAGAAAATGTGAAAGATAAGTTTTCCAGCTCAGAAGTAAAACCTCCAATATTGAAGATACTTATGCATTTATTTGCCAGGAAAAGTAATATAAAGTAATACTTACAGTAACACTATGTGAAGTATGAACATGTTAACATTAATTGTGGGAAGCCTGACTTCTGATTTTTCTAGGTTTCTTTAATTTGATTCCTCCATCTTTTCAGTAGATTAATGATGAATAAGTGAGCAGGCTACAGTTTAGGGTTTTTTTTGTTTTTAATGAAAACATGCCTGTCCACAGGGGTAGAAACTGCTGGAGTTAGTGGATATGGCCTCTTCCTAACAAAACTCCCCTAATTAATTTTTCTGAAAATTGTGTTTTCTAAATTGACTACGCCTTCTTAATTTGTTTGATGTGAGCTTTTGACCTGAAAGCTATAGAGATGTGAGAGTAGTGACTCAGCACCTCTCACCTGTGAAAATTTAGGGTCTGCATTAAGCAGACTGATATTTTTTCTTTTTTTTAATTTTTGACACAGTATTCATTGGTAAATACTTCCTTGTTTCTTAGTTACGTGTGCAGCTGAGTTCTCCTATACCTCTTCTGCTTTGTTAAATAACTATTGTCTCTCAGGATTTGTGCTCTATTTGGCTGCAGAAAGCACTCGTATCTCTTTTGGCACAGAAAGTAGATTTTATTTGAGTAGCTAGATTCTTCCAGCCACCTAGTTTCAGTTTCCTGACTTCAGTTTCTCCCCAGTGACAGAGATTAAGGTAATGCCTTATCAAAGCATCAAGTTATCAAATGCTTAATTGTCTGCTGCTGAGTTTCCATATCAGCTTATTTATTTGTCAAGAAATCCTATGTTTTTGAAGACTTTAGTTTGGGTTATGGAAACCTCAGGGTAGACTTGAATGAGGTTTGAAGGTTTCGATCAGTTCCTTTGGGATTGTTAGAATAAGAAACCCATTCATTCATTCATGGATCCTTCTGAATTAGGTTTGGCTTCTCTTCCTTGAGATGTGTATTTTTGTAAATACTGAAACTTCGATTTTATACTTAGCAAGAGAATGAAAGAGAGGAAGAACGTGGCAAGTGAGGATGAAAACTCTTTAGAAAGAAAGCCCAAAGGCTTGTTGATACTGGACAGTGAAGCAGGAAACGACGTGTGTCATAAAAGGCTCCAGCTTGCTGGATAAAGGCTGAAACTCAGGATGTAGTCTATAAATATAAAAGTTTCATAAAAATATTTTAAGTGCAGTTCTGAGTGCCTCAGAGAAGCTGACTGGTAACTGTGCAGCTACTTTTACAGATATATGTATTTATTTGTACATGTGCATACATTCTTACTATACTTTCTTCTTTAGACATGAATATATTCAACTTGGTGGTATATATTTCCTGTATGAGACTGGTAACATTATCAGCACCAGATGTAAATTTGGGAGCTACAACCTGTAATATTTGCAGACTCTAAACTATCAACTTAGTGGAGAAGCAGAAAGCAAGGAACTCTAATTTCAACAGGGCAGAAAGGGAGGAATTCATGAAGCTCAGTATTTTCCTGCACAAAAAGACAGAAACTTGTATTTCCACAGTATTTTGTCACAAGTTTTTCTTTTTAAGCAGCACATCTAGCAGTCTTCTAGGGATTTTGGGGGTGTGTATTTTGTCTTGACCTGTTGGCAGCTGTAAAAATTGTTACTTAACTTGGAGATAAAAGTGCTTGTATTTGAACTTGCTCAAGCTGCTGGCCAAGAAACATGGTTGGAACTGATTTACTAGCTGCAATTAATGGCCGTGTTCCCTTTTTTCCCCTCTGACTTGTCAAATATGAATTTATAGCAGTCTTAAACTATGAGTTGCTGCCATTCTTTTGCTTGCAAAGTTGCTTTAGTTTTGAGACTGAAATGAGTGTCAGTTCAGAATTACTCCTTAAAAGTACAGTAATTTGGAATATCAGAATAATTAGTAAGACAAGAGTGTAGTTTTGATCGTTAATCTGTTGGTTGGGCATTTTTGTACTAACCAAGGCAAGGTTGGAAAACTTTTTTTTTTAATCTCCAGTGTTTTTATAATGCTGGGTTTTTTCCCCCGCTCTTTTACCAAATACCAGAATAACAATACTACAACATTCCCATAGTAACTCAGTAGCTCTAATGCTATGTCACTCTGAATATGCTTATGCTTCCTCTTGTTATTTTTTCTAATTTATAAGCACTGACACTAAAGTGCCCATCTGTCTCTGAAAGCCTTCCATTGTTACTCATTTTTGTTGTACCACTGTTTCAAAAGTGGCCAGTCTCCAAGACAATGCTCCATCCACCTGCCCAACACAAATGAACCCTCGTCTTAGGTGTATTAATGTCAAGATCCAAACTTGGACAGGTTCCCCAAAGACTGGGAGTGGGGAAACCCGAAGTAATTGATATCTGACAAGTATTACTGCCCACTTGGTGTATTAAACTGTATGAGACAGTTCTTTTATTGAATTTGTGCTTAAACAGTTTCTAAAATAGTTTTGAGATTTGTGTTAAAGAAACCCTGTGTTTCTTCATGTCTGTAATTTGATTGCAGTCCTGTTTCTAGAGCGAATAACTGATCAGAAGATTGAAATAATTCGAAACTGCTCAGAAATGTTTGCTTAAAAGAAGCTACAGTGCCATCTCCTTGTGCCAGTAAGGTTGCTTGAGCACATGCTGTCAAATAAAACCAGAAATCTCAGGTACCCAAGTACTTTTCTTCTTAGAGTATTATGATTGGAGCTGGTCTTACCTTCAGGTAGCATGTTGAGAAAAAGAACATAAACCTAAACAGGGATGTACATCACATCTTGTAACCTTATAAATTCTGCATGGCTGTTTTGCATGTAAGAAGCAGGGATGAATTGCATTCATTTCAGGAAGGCAGTCTCATTGTTATCCTTCCCTTCTGATGGTGGAGTTTATGGATTTTTATTTTGAATTTTTCTGAGCAAAAGACAGTGTTCTGGAATGCATATTTAACACAGATTGCTTTGTCAGCTAGGTGGAGGTCATGCGCGGGGAGGTAAGGTGGTTTGCAGACTGGGTTTCTTGCCTGCAGTGGCACAGCACTCTGTGACTCCCCCAAAAAGATGATGTCTCGCCAATTGTGCTCAGTGCTCTGAAGCATTCCCAAGGCAAGTCTCTGAGCAGTTTCAGCATCAGGGAAATAATGACATGAGAGAAACTCGGAATTGAGACCTGTAGGTCACCCGTCAAATTTCAGAGCTTGGAGATTATGCTGTTAGGACTAGCAATATAAACACTAGGGGACATCTACAGCTGACTGAGCATTTGTCTGGTATCACTAACCACCTCTTTGCAGCCTTTCAGTCTCCAAAAGAAGACATACATTTCTGGTTTCTGAAATGTATGTTGTTTAAGCCAAAAGATTCAACCTAAAAGGGTGCTTGTTGCTCATCCTAAAAATGTGGCTTTGATGAAGCATGATGATGAAGCTAAATGCTTTCCCTTGCTGTGTCTCCAGGCACTGCTGCAAGGAGCTTCTGGGAGTTCCAGGGCTGAAGAGACCTGTCTCTGTCTGGAGACCTCTTGGTAAAGGTGAAGACCTCCTGACAAGCCAGGCAGCCTTAGCAGGAGCTCAGAAATCTTATATCAAGGTAAAGAGATTAATTTTTCAAGCAAATGGAAGTGGTTCCTAAAATTTTCAAAATAAGGATTTCTTTTATTAATAGGTAAACACCCTAATTGCATCTCTAAGCTTTTTCCTTTTGTGTGTATCACTGCTTGTTACCTGGTACAAATGGTGTCATAGCAAATGCTGGGGACAACGATGATGATATAGTGCATTGTAGGTTAGAGCCAGAAGTAAATACTTAGAAAATTAGTAGGAAGATAAATATGCAGTTTTTTGTTGACAAGGGATCAGGCTGTTTCAGAGCTCCACAGCATGCTTTGTTTTTAGAAACATATCCCACTTCAATTGCTGCACTCAGAGCTTGCTCTGAGTGGCCACAAAAATATGGAAACACTCTTGGATGTCTTCAGCAATGGGAGGAGAATGAGGTTTGCATATGATGAATTTCTGTTTACTGGCACTACAATTGTTTCTTAGTATGGTCATCCAGATCTCATTCTTGCTTTAAAGGACAAGTGCTGATGGATGAAAGAGAAAATGTGACCTCAAGAACTTTGCTGAACCTATCAGTGCTACAGACCCAGGCACTTTAGGAGATTTGACTATACTATGGTTTTGTTAGATAGACGAGATTTTGAATGTAGTGATGATATATGCAGAATCTTTCTTTCATACTGAAGAGATTAATTGAACTTTGTGTAGGGATTTGGCTGAAAAAAGTGAGTAGTAGTGGAAAAGTTTTCTACAAATTTCTTCAAGATTAAACGTTGGTCCTTCTAAAGGTCTTCCAACTTGTGCATTTTTTTAAAAATAGCTGTTGCAAGGCGTTAACCTCATTGTTGGACGGTTCCTTTAAATAAATATTCCTTGATTCATCCAAGAAGAACTGCAAGTTTTTCTTGTTAATCCTTTATTGATCTTTCTAATTTAGACTGGAGTTAGAGCTCCAAACTAGACCAGAGTTCATTGTCCTACCATCTGTAGAGTAAAATCAAAACTGGCATGAGTTTTGCCATTAGCACGGTCAGTGTTTCACCTCACAACCTTCCCTCATGATCTGCTGTATGTGCCTGGGAGTAACAACCACCAAGCACGGTTAGGCCCACTCATCCCTTTTGTGTACCATTCACTTTCTGCTTCTCACTTTTCTGAATTCAGCTTTCTTCAGTCCACTAGCAAGTCCATCTTGAACAATTAAGGATACTGTATTGAAACCTTGGCAGAGCAGAAAAACTGATGATGATTGTACAGTGATTTCAAACTGGATGAAAAAACCCAAAACAATCTAGAAATACTTCTCTTTAATGTTTCCCTTTGTTACATTTGCCTTAGGAGTACATGAAATGATACAAGTTGAGATAACCATGCACTAAAAAGAAAAAATAGTATTTCTTAACTTTATTTGAAAAGTGTGATTTTACACATTGAAAGAGTAAAGACTTAAATAGAAGGTATCTGCATAATCCCATGGGGTACACAGATTCATCTAAGTGGGGTGGTGGTTAGGATTCATGTACAACAGTGTAGGGTACTGTCAGTTTTTGGTGATGCATGGTGTTGAGGATTGAAATACAGCCTTGAACGCTGTCACTACTTCAAGCAAGGCAGTTTGTTCCGTGCCTTTCTGTCTCATTTCCTTTTGTTGGAGGGGTGTGTTGCTAATCAGAAACACATGATATGAGACAGCCAAATGTTCTGGTGAAAATCAAGGGCACTTCATAGCTGTGAAGATTTTATATTTGCCCTAGATTTTTTTTTTCATTGATGCAGCTGCAACTGTTGTTGTAAATTATATGAATAATTGATCAAGGAGTTCTTGTTACCTCGAGTAATGTTATGCTTATTGCTTCTCAGAACTGTGCTGCTCTTTGTTGTACCATACAGCATTGCTCATATGCTGCTCTGTGTGTGTGGGTTTTATTCCCTTAGTTTTCTTCTGCTCCCACCCCCTTTGCTCTCCCCCTCTCGCCCCCGTCCCCATGTTTTTTCCACTTCAGTGTATTCCATGATTTAACTGAAAAGCAGGGTCTTTTTTAATTGAGAGCAAAGCATTTTAAAAAAACCTTCACAGCCCTGGGAACTGTGCAGTGTACACATCTGGTTTCACATAAGCATGAATTGCTGGCTTTACAAACATGAAACGTAGTCCTTGCTGCAGAGTTAGCTAAAGTGTTCCGTAACTTGAGACTGTATTCGAAATAAAAACAAAATTGTATAGCTTCTTTACCATACTAATGGAAAACATTTAATTTACTACTTCAAGCCAACTAAAAGAATGACGCAATGCTGCTCAAGCAGATTTGCTGTTCCTTTTCTTCCGTAGAAATCAATACAGCTTGAAGGTGCTGCTATGGGAGCTGGCTAGTTGACTGCGATCCAGCTGCATTCAAATGTGAACTTCTGTACCGCAAACCAAAACTGATGATTTTGATTTATTCAGGCATTGCTGTATCTCTGAGATACTATGGTGTTTGATTTTATTCGTGCTTTTTCTCTGCTTTATTGCCATTAATACTAGATTGGAATTTCAAAATAGCACCGTTCAGTCTGCTTTATTTTTTTTTTCTTCTCAAATCGTTCATTTTTCTGCATTTCCTGAGTTAAAGTACTTAGCTCTGTGGTAGTGATATCAGCAAAAGCAGCTCTATGTACATGCCATGTGTGCCTTTCAGTGCAGTCTTTTTTTTCCTCAAAAGAAAAAAAACCCACAAGGGGCAAAACCAAAAAACAGGCCTTCATTCAACAGCAGTGTTAAGGTGTAGTATAATAATTTTGACTTAGTACAAAAGAAGCTCTGAATGTTAAATGTTCTTTCATTTTTCTTCTGCTAGAGGAGGTAAAATGCAAGTGTTGCCTTCGCTCAGTCCAAAAAATTTCTTAAAATAGAACTATGTTTGTTTTTTTTAAGAAGTGAAACCAACAGTGCAGATTTTCATAGTACACCAACTTTTATGCCTTTGTTGCCTTTCCTGTTCCCTTCTGCCCTCACCAATAGCTTTGATTTTATTTAAACTCTCTCTAAAGATGCTGTTGGTGTTTCTCTCCCTCGTTTTTTCTTCCTTAATGGGATTTCAGTCTTGCTTAAGCTTTTAACTTCTGGCAGAAACTCTTTTCTAAGATAGCCCTTAGGATGGGGTTGCTGACACGGATTTTTCTCCCCAGGTATTTCCTTGAGAAGTCCCTCAGTAATGGTCTGCGTGCTGGATGTGCTAACTTCTACCAGAAGGAAAATTGCAACTTAATGCTTGCCCACTAACTTGCCAGAAGTACATTTAATCTTTTTTTTAAAAAGAAATTTTCTACTTCCATTTCTCAAGTAACTTTGATTCAGGTTTCTTTATCCTCTAACCATTTTATCTCTCCCATATACTTAACACTCTCATGGTGATTAAATAACTTTAGAAGATGATATAGAGGAATTGTGGTCCTTTGGGTAGCTTGGGGTGCAGTGGGTTAGCAAAGAGGAAGATGGGGATTTGAGTTGTCCAAAAGTCTGAGGTTGGAGGTTTTTTGGACTTTTTTTTTTTTTTGTCTTGAGAGGATGCAGAAGGTGATGATACAGTTGAGACGGAGAGCAGGGTTGCTGACAGCTGTGTTATTTTGTTTGAAAAGGCTACCATGTGAGGCTTGATAGAGAAGTATGTGAATCCAAATTGCAGATAGTAATGATTAGGCTTATCTGGAGAAAAAGTGAAAAGATCAGGTTTACAGGCCTGAATTTTAGTACAGTTTCAAACTTTCTTTAAAACAATCCTGTAAATTTTCAGACTACTGAGTAGTTTTACTGATAGTGTAAATAATGAGTTTTTGATACTTCCTGAATGTATATTCTGCTACAAAATCTTTTTTGATAGTAGTGTGGGAGAGCATACCGTGACAGTGTGATTATGTTTGCGATAAAAATAAGGACAGCTTATATCCAGTAGCTGCTAACGTAGACGTAATAGAGATTTCAAATATTAGCTATTGCCAAGACATTTTGAACAGCTTAAATTTGTTTTCTAAAATGCTTCTTGAAGATGGACTGAATGCCTCAGTATTAGCATCACTTAGTCTCAATGACAAATCTTGATCTTCAGTGTTTGTACAGTCATAAATTTCTCCTTGACTACAGTTTTGCAAACTTATCAAATTATCAGTGGTACTGCCCCCCCCCATACTCTTTCAAAGAAAGGGTGCTACAAGGAACAGCATACAAATCTTTAGAAGAGGCATATCCCCCCTCCCTCTCCCCCCCCCCTTTTGTTTTTTGTGTAAAATGTTTCAAATATTTACCCATTTCTACTCATACCATCTTTGTGGAACTGAAATGCTGTTGACTTTAACAAACAGGTTGACACATTTTGAGAATAAGTTTAGCCCCTAGATTTTCAGTTTGACTGTTCCAAAATTCTTGTTAGCTTGAAAGGTTTGTGATTTAGTTTTCCTTTTGCTTTTTTCCCTACACTAGCTTTGGCAGTCCAGGATGGAGTATGCCATAAAGACTTTTAAAGTTATGCTTTGAATAAAGCTTACATTTACTACAGCATATTTACTTTGCATGGTTACAGTACTAGCACTGTATTCCCATGTAAACACTGTAGTTACGAAGAAAAGAAATGCTTACAGCATTTGCACTGAAGTTCATGAAGCATGAGATAGCTACGTTTAGGATGCTAGTACTTTGACAGGATCAAAAAAAGCTTCTCGGAAATAGACAAACAGAAATAACATTCTCAGACTAGCAAAACAGTACATGAGTGATGAGAAGAAAGGCACTAATTATTTTGTAGAGAATAATCTGAATTGAAATACCACAGTGGAAGCTGCTTTATGATCTGACCTTCCTATGTATGAATTGAAAAGCAGGAAAAAGTGCAGGGCATAACCTAAAAATGGTAGGCTGGAAGCTTCTTGGAATATGTTGTGTCTTATTTTTGTCTAGCCTGAAATTTAGTTTTTCCTCTTGAGTCAAACCTGAATGAACTGTTTTGGCTCTTTTTGTCCTCATGGTTCCAGCTCTGCCAAACATAGCTATTCCTACTTTATTTTAAGAATGACAATTGGAGTTTGAGTCTTGCTGGAAACAGAATGCTGTCAGAAGGATGCAGTCTTGCTGTTAAGAAACTTAAATAAGATAAGGCTAATCCTGTTGTATACTTCCACTTCAGGAGTTAGTGTAGAAACTTCCCTTTCCTAGTTATGGCACCATACCATTGGCTACATTCTTTCTCAGATTTCTTCCCCAGTTTTTTTCTGAGTTGTTGGCTTGGTTAGGCATTACTACTCAAAATGTTTCACACAGTTGTGGATCACGTCACTTTACTGTGGCAATTTCCAGACTTCCAGAAAACAAAACAAAATAAACTCTTGTTTTCTATGGGTCAAAGAAGGTTAGCAAAAATAAATGTACCTATAGTTTCTTTGGTTACGGCAAATTTCTGTGCAGGATATTTAATTATATATATATATTTTTTTTTTTTTTCATCAGTGGAGGTACAGTGAGAATGAGGATTCTGAATACCTGTGAGCTTTTGTTCAGGTGATTTACAGTTTCAGAAGCAGAAGCTCTGCACATAATAAGAGTTTTGAATTGTCATTTTGGGTGTGTACTGAACCAAACTTCATTATTCTGCCTTCAGGAACAGCTAGTATGGCTAATTAAAAAACCCCACAACCAAATGTCAGAATTCTTCTATGGGTGTAGGAGGATAATCTGTTCCCAATATATAGGAGGATAATGTATTCCCAGTATTTGTTTTTACCTTGATCTTTTCCATTTAGATATTGAAATGCCAATTGACTTCAGAAGGAGGTTATCTTTTGAGTCCTCTAAACCAGCCTTAGGTTTCTTAAACCTTGCAGCATGACAGAAGATTTGTAAGGAATTAGGATATTGGAGCGTGCATTCTTGAAATAAGTTTGTTTTGAAAAGGTCCACTTCTCAGACTCTCCTAAAAATGAGTAGCTTCTGCAAATAACTTAATCCTAAGAAGTGGTTGCATGCATGAAAGTAGTTGATAGTGGCCGGTCTCTTCTCCTTTCTTTTAAAGAATCTGAAACTTCTGTTAAGGCCAGATAGTTATCAGTAGGCTTTGACTTGCTAGGAAGAAAATCTAGATTAAGAGCAGAAACTTTTTATTCTTAGATGAGCAGCTAACTTGCTTGTGGCCTTAGTCATGTCCTCTTGACTTCCTTGCACTAGTTTACATTACACACTGTTGTTACCACCACCATAAAGTTCTGTGTAAGCTTTGGAGTCAGACGGCATTCAAAACTGTTTTATTCTTCTGAGTGGACTCAACTTTATTTGCTATGCAGTTCTTCGTATGGCAACATAAAGTGCAACGGAAATATGCAGTTTAGCTCATAAAGAGCTTCAACAAAATAAAACCACCCTGTGCAACATGTATTACAGTAAAATGGATTTGAAGAAAACTCACAAGTTTTAGTTTAGGGGTACCAGTCTGTATAAAGACTGCAGGGGGAGATAAAGCTATTTGGTTAAAAAAGGCAGTGCTATGACCATAATAGTTAAAATAAGAGGAAAAGAAAAGATCTGTTCTAAAATGAATACGTGGCAGTCTTAGTTTGCCTGAGTCTTTAGCAAAAGATTTCCATTTGTGTTTTCTGCCAAGTAAATTAAATTCATGAAGAAAAGCTAGAATCCAAGTGTTGGACTGTTAGTAGCATTTAACAAGGTTAATGTGGTGAAGCAGAATATTGATAAAAGCGAGCTGACGTCTGACAGTGGACCAGCTGAGAGTTCTTTGTGTTCCTACGTAATGTGAAGATTGAGTGTCCCGAAAGCTTATTGTTTTGTGTTTTGTACTTACTTTTTGCATGTGTGCCAGGACATGCTCTGGGAAGAGGCATAAACTTTTTTCCTTTTTTCTTTCACGAATACATTTATTTACTGTCTAGAGCTGGAAAAGAGGAGTAACAAGAGGGGTTTTGTTAAATACAGCAAAATCTAATTACAGCTTGATTTAAAGCCACATTTACACAATGGCTGAGGGGTGAGTTCACTTCCACAAAAACAAAGTCCTTGGCTTCCTACTGTGCATCAGGGAGTGTGAAGATGCATGTCCTGGAGAGCAACTGCCTCCCTCTACCGGCACCAATGTTTCTCACACTGTTGCTGCAGCTCTGCTACATGATACAAAAATATGACTGTACTCCTATGCAAAAGAATAGTGATGCATGAATTCATTGGTGTATACTAATCTTACTGGTTATGCCGCAGGTAGCACATGCTACATTACGTGTTACATGTGACAGGCTTGATACTGGTTTTCTATGAGCTGTAGAAATCTTGTTCCGCAAAATGAGCCGTTGTTTCCTCCAACCTGTATTTTGAACACTTGTGCCCTGATGATTCAACAGAGAAATGTTGGTGAATAAACTACATTTTCTTGACCATATGGTTTTCATTGAGTGTGCACCTCTGAAAGGTGCAAGCTGTCATCTTGATTGTCTGCTGAAGTATTTGCTGAAGATGTTGGGAGTAGTTGAAAATGTGGTTTAAAATTTTTGGTAATTTTCTTTCTTCAACTAGCTTAAATATCCTGCTTTTCTCTTAACTCTGCTCCTCAAAGGAAAAGGCTGCATATTTCCAGCTTAGTGAAAGCTCATAATTAATAATAGTTATGTTTTTCTCTTCCTGGGGTAGCCTTTGCCCAAGACCCCCATCACGGCTGGCTTCATAACAGCAGCTCATATTCAAAAGTGATATGCATGTGGTCTTTATTCTTGTTTCTAGCTGATGGTTGCCACTTTTAGCAGGTGTTGATTATGAACTTGCACTTTATGCTGCTACTACTCCTTCCATTTCTCCTACTCCTATTCATAGGAATTACAGTAGCAAAGTCTAGAGATTAAGCGTACACAGTGCCATTATCAAGAAAAAACAGTGCTAAGGAAAAGTACCGGGCTAGTCTAGCCCAATATACTTTTGGCAAGCATGTCGCAGTTCTTCCTACTTTCTAGTTTTTTGTGTCCTTCATTATTCTGTCTCCAAAATTGTTCTAAAATTTTATACCTGGCATGAAAATAAGGGGCTTGCTGTTCCTTAGGCATGTATTAATATACCCAACACAAAATTATTCAACATCCTTATTCATTGACCCTCAAACGTGAGCAAAGCAGTTGTGCATAGTGAGGAACGTGGTGTTAGCGAGGAGGCCAGCAGAGGAAAGTGAAGATGTTGTTCTGGAAGAGGGAAGGTGGTCGTAGAAGGTGGCTGGTGGTGGGGCTGAAGTTGCTGTGCTGTTCAGCAGCGCTGCTGAGCAATGTTTGGAAGCTGCTTAGTAAAGGGATTTGAGTTAGTGAGAGGCTTGGGCGCAGTGGGTCAGTTGGTACCTCAGGACACGGGGGAAGTCTTGGGGAAGGAGGAACAGCCATGGTGCAGGAGCGGGGGGAGCAGATCCCTGTAGCTGTAAGTGGTGTCACAGGAAGGAAGGTGGGGACACCAAAGCTTGCTCAGGAGATGGCATAGCAGACACACTGGTGGAGAGACAAAACTAGAGAGGCCCAGGCTTGGACAGCATGGGGAGATGAGCCCCTCTGACCAGTGTTTCTGCAGTGTGGTTAGTGTTTCAGACAGGCCAGAAGAGGAATACAGCTCTGTGGAGGGCTTGTGAGAGAAGTGGCCAGATGAGAGAGGCCTGCAAGGTGTTTCTGTCAGGTGAAGAATGAGCCAAAATTGGTGGCCCTTCCTGGTAATGGGTGGAGCGGCATGCAAAGAAATGGGAAGCTGCAGAAAGGAGAAGGGATAAGATCTTCTAAGATGAGTATTTCTTCCACTGTTAGAGTGATCTCTTAATGGTTTTTGCTTGGTGTCTGCTCATTTTAAGCTTCTCGGAGGATTTCAGTCCCAGCCATATTATTGTGATGTTGGTGAACTGTATCTGAAGTTGATGATGGGGAAAAGAAGACCACAAAGCTTGCTGGGATACTGAGAGAGGTCAGTGAATGACAGTCATATTTCTTTGTATAGCTATATACAATTGCACTCCTAAAACTACAAGAAATTCTCTTTGTCTTGAACTCACACCCAGGGAACTCTGCCCATCTTAAGTCTCAGATTTCTATTCAGTTTACACAAACTTTTCACCATTCCTTCTCTTCCTCCTTCTCCAGATTTGGTTTGGTCTTTCCTGGAGTTCCCTTATTCAGTGCTTCATATTTTCTCAGAGAAGTAGTCATATGAAGGCCATCAACTACAGAAAGAGAAATAAATTGTATTTTCCAACTCTGTTTTACCTGCTTTGTATGTGGCCTTTGGACCTTAAGGGGCCCCACACTGCTAAAAGCATCACCTTGTGGTCTTAGCCTTTTCTGTCAGGTAATGTTGAAGTGCTGACCTAGTAAAAAGAAGGAGATGAGCATTCATTTAGATTAAAAAAGCAGTCAGGTCCCACCCTTCACTGGTCCTCTCCAAATCAAGGGCGTGAAGAAAACGGTGAGAAAACCTTTGAGCATGTGTGTGAGTGTCCAGGTATCAGAGTCAATGTTCTGTATGGCTGCCAGGTGGAGATCACACCGGAGTATGATGTACAGTTGACGTACTCGTCATGACCCTTGTGGTCCCTGTCTGGAGCTGTCACTTGTCTCGCAGGTGGCTCTGGGCACTCACTGCTGGAAGCCGCACAGATACATAAAGCCGTTTTGTGGCTTTTGCAATGCCCCATGTCAGCCTGAATTTCTGCAGTCAGTTTATCTAAAGGAGATGACTTGAGGGGCAGAGGTGTGTAGAATGCCTCTACTTTTTCTTCTGATTGTTTTTTATGATTAAATTGTTTTAAAAAAACCAACCAACCAAAACCAAACCCAAACCCAACCACCAGCAGTTTTATGAACTCCCAGCTACTAGTCAGCATTGATGTGGAGAAATTACTTGGGATGAGTTGCAAGCTATGTTCTTTTGGAAGCTTTTCTTTCAGTTTTGACAATTGTGAAGTTTATTCTCCTAGGAGATGCACAGATTGTCCACCCCCACCCCCTAATAATTAAAGTAAGTAGGTATTCATGCTGTTACTTTAGTGGATACGTTTTCAAAGATGGTGAAATTTTCAGCTACCTTAATTGCCAGAAGTACGCTGTCAAAATACTAGGTATGTGATTTTATGACTTCCCTGAAAGAGCCATAAACCCCACCAACAACCAAATCCTGGACTTTGTAAAATTTTTAAAAGGAAGACTAACATAGATTTATGAAGAAGGATATTCTAAACCCATGTAATACAGGGCAGAGATTGTTTTCTTTGTTCTATTCACATTGAATCTTCTCTCTGTTGTGAAGGAATTTAACTCCTGTGGTGAATCTCATTTTTGTTTAACACAAAGTTTTTGAGGCCGTGTCTGAGAGGGAAAATTTATAGAATTAAGGCATTAGGTGGAATATCCCTCCTGTTGCATCTACCAGTTATGGTTGCATAAGAGACTTGACATGTAAAATGGGGCCAGTAGGTCACAGTAGTCAATGGACTGCTAGTCTCTGCATTAAATGCCTTCTGTGGATTTTTCACTTACCCCTGGTTAGTGCTGACCAGCAGCGATATGGGGCATTGAGCTTTTCAGAAGGCAGAGGCCGCATGTTTTCTGCACTGAAGAGAGCTCTTTGTGGAGGCAAGCAGCTCGCTTTACATGCAGTGTGGTGAGCCTTAAGTGGGCTTCCAGTGGAGTACTTAAGTCCTCCTGAAATTTTACTACTGTGACTGCAGTTCTGGTATTGTCTTCCAGCTTACCAGAAGTTGCATCATTCCACTAAATGTAGCTTTTCAAGATAGCCCTTTTTGCTTCCAGAAGGGTAGCTACTGTCATGGTAGTTGTCATCCTAGGTGATCCAGAATTACCTGCTATGTGATAAAATCAGATGCTTCCACTCAGGCTTGCTGCTTAGAGTTTTGTAGAGTGCATGCTGAGCAAAAATGATGCCTATTTAATTTTTCCTCTGGAACTAGTACTAGGTGCTCTGATTTACTAAAGTCCGAAGAGTACAGAGAATACAAAATAATTTTTCAGTGAATTCATTCATTGATTATTTTTTCACTGTTGTCCCTGAGTCATCCTACTATGGCACCATGGCATGAGAAGAGCTTGTTACCCCCAGCAATTAACAAGCTGCTTAATAATAGGGTTAATAGACTTAGCAAGTATAAATACTTATACTAGATAAATGCACAATCTGGAACCTAGACCTGATTTGTACATATCAACATCCTCAAATAGTTTTCTGATCTATATATGGTGTTTTCCATAAAGAGACATGTTAATGCATAGATCTGTTTAATATTGTTTAAAAATAAATATATATATATATTCTTTTTGTCTTTTTTATTGCTGCTGCCTGTTGCAGCCACAATTTGTAATTTATATTAGGCTAGGTGCTGTAAACTTTCAGAGGAGCTTTTCTCATGTGTCATATAAACAGCATTTGATCCAAAGCTCTCTGTGGTGGACTACTTGAGCAAAGTAAGACTAAGATATGTGACCTCAGCCAGAAGTTAGTCAGTGATTTCAGTGTGATTTAAGTTATCTCTGTCCAGAATTGCTTGGCATTAAAACATAATCATTTCAATATCCAAACTTGATACACTTGCATCAATTCTAAATGAAATTTTCTGCTACCTGTGGATATTCCAGTAGGGTTTTGTCTTCTATAGAGATTTCTATTTGTCATCTTCTTCTCTTTCTGTGTTCTACTAATAGGAACAGGTTTGAAAAAATGAGTAAACCTATTTATTCCATGCTTACTTTGTCACTGTTCCAAGTTATTATCTTGATAACTTATTTCTACAAGAACATGTTCTTCTGCACTGCCCATTCACTTGAGTTTTCACTCTGATAGGCAGCCTGTAATGAAAATGTTGACTAACCTGAATGATATCTTAGTTTTCTTTATTTTGTAAGTCAGATTGCAAGATAATTTTAAATTACAAATATTAGATCACCTTGTTTTGGATGATTGCTTATGATTATGCCAAGTTACTGTACTCACTCACCTATCTGAGTCATAGTTAATGCTATAAATTTCAGCGTTAAGGGAAGTAGAAAAGGTATTTGTATAGAGTCCTGATTGATAATAGCTTCATATCTTGTTAGCTTAATACTTTGAATCTCTTTAAATTAATGATACTCCTTGTGTTAAAGAACTTTGTAGAAAGAACTAAATGGATTCATCTTGTAAAATAAAATACAGCTAATTTGGGGGAGGAGGAGGAAAAAGGACTGTGGCCTGGATATGCACATAATGTAGTCTTCCGTTCTTTTGTAGATTGCACCCCAGCAGCCTTTAATTTTCGAATGCTTTAATTCTAGTGCAAGTACTCAAGTGACTCAGCAGTTATCTAAAGCATCAGGTAACTATACCTATATTTAGCTTTATTCTATCTTCTTATCCTTGTTTCTATCTTCATTTTCTCAGTTGTAAGCTACAGGGAGTTTCATTAATGTTTAGAAAAATAAAAGTTCAAAACTATGTGGGAAGTGTTCCCAAGTGTTCTCACGAGTACAGCCTCTGCAGGCTCTTCACAGGCTCTTTCATCTGATGGTCAGGGCATGTGGAGGATAAGTCCTCGGTCTTCTTTCATGGTACCTTCAAACACAAAACACTTCACCCCACCTGCCAACAGGGT
This sequence comes from Falco cherrug, assembly GCF_023634085.1. Classification (NCBI taxonomy): domain Eukaryota; kingdom Metazoa; phylum Chordata; class Aves; order Falconiformes; family Falconidae; genus Falco; species Falco cherrug. The sequence continues at coordinate 47,277,302 of NC_073699.1, read as the reverse complement.
CCAATTTTCAGTTGGAGGTGATACCGTTTTTAAGAAGGTGACTTCTCTTTGCTACATGCTGTGGGGTCCACCTGGTGAGAGTTTCCCTGATAGTGACCACCTCCAGTGATGCCTTCGTTTTGGTGGTTGGTCTTTGCCAAGGCATAACTCTGTCCTTAATGGCTTTCCTACTCCATTGAGGAAATGCTGTGTGCCACAGACTGATGTATTTAACTAGAGATTGGGATATCTGCCACCTTATCTCACTAGATTGAAGTGCTGAATTACAGGGGGTCAGACAAGAAATCAATACTGTTTTTCCATCTGGATGCCTTGAAGACTATGTAAATTAAATGTATTTATCTGTAAAAGAAGTTATGTCCACACTGCAAGAAAGGCGGTTGGCAAGTATGTCTGCTGCTTATGTTGCTGCTGGGAAGGTTCTTGCCTGGATAATTTTGTTTTTAAAGTAGTTACGGGTAAGTTCCCCTGAGATTTGTGGTAGTGAGATGCAAATAACGTGTACAACAATGGCAGTTTTACTTTTTTCTTCACAAATTTTATAGATTTGCCTCCAGTAGGCTTTGAAAGCTGATGAGGTAAGCAACAATGTACTCCCACCTGGAAGGCATCCTTTGTTTTCTGGAGTTCTCTGCCTCCTGTAAATATCTGCTAGGTGTAGATTTTCTTGCCCCTTTCTTTTGTACACATGCTTTCTTCATTTCCTTTTGTTTTTTATGTTGTTTTGTTTTTTTTTTTGGTGGCGGGTTTTTTTTTCTTTTTTTACATGGTAAACTTCTCAAGTGCAGGCATGTATCTCTTTCACTGCCACCAGTTTCTACAGATTTCAGGCTTTACTTTCTTAATCTCCAGACCATCTCATGTATCGTAGTTAGTTTGGCTTGGTACTTTTTCCCCTTGTATTTTATTTACTTGAAGTTACCTGTAAGTTCTGCCAAACACTAACTCAGACTTCAGCTACAGGAAGGCTGGAGGGATGTTGTGGGTTGTGAGACATGAGATATTATGACATCTTTGGGAAGACTTTAAGGAGTTACTAGTTTTACTCCAAATCCATTCTTTCAGTAGTTTTGGAAGTTGAAAAAATATGCATACAGATACCTAAAAAAATATTATGACTACTGCAAAACGTGAAAGATAACTTTCAGGCTTTTCCTTTATGAGCTCTCAGATCTGTTAAAGTTAATTTAAATCCCAAATTTTGCATGAGTACAGACTTCTTAACATAGTTAATTCTTTACCCTAACTTATGAAGTAAATTTTAAAAAAGAAATCATAGATCTAATTTAATTGCTTTTTGGTCTTATTTTATTGATAAGATCATAGAATGGTTTGGGTAGGAAGAGACCTTAAAGAACATCTATTTCCAACCCCCCTGCCATGGGCAGGGACACCTTCCACTAGACCAGGTTGCTCAAAGCCCCATCCAGCCTGGCCTTGAACACTTCCAGGGATGGGGCATCCACAGCTGCTCTTGGCAGCTTGTTCTGTTGTCTCACCACCCTCACAGTAAAGAATCTCTTCCTAATATCTAATTTAAATCTACCCGCATTTAGTTTAAAGCCATTCCCCCTTGTCCTATCACTACATACCTTTGTAAAAAGTCCCTCTCCAGCTTTCTTGCAGGCCCCCTTTAGGCTCTGTAAGGCTGTTATGAGGTTTCCCCGGAGCCTTCTCTTCTCCAGGCTGAACAACTCAGACTCTCCAAGTGTTGGGCATAGGCAAGGTGCTCCAGCCCTCTGATCATCTTCATGGCCCTCCTCTGGACTCTCCCCAACAGGTCCGAGTCTTTTCTGTATAGAGGACTTCAGAGCTGAACACAGTACTCCATGTGGGGTCTCACAAGAGCAGAGTACGGGGGGAAGATCACCTCCCTTGACCTGCTAGCTGTGTTTCTTTTGATGCAGCCCAGGATAAGGTTGGCTTTCTGGGCTGCAAGCACGCATTGTCAGGCTGTGTCGAGTTTTTCATCCACCGGCACCACCAAGTCTTTCTCCTCAGGGCTACTTTCAATCCATTCTCCACCCAGCCTGTATTGATACTGGGGGCTGATGCAAAACAATAGAAAAGCTACTGTTTCCTGATGTAGTGTACTAGTTTACCATAAGAGATGTTACATTCCAAGTACCCAAAGAGAAAATGAGCCTTCTAAATTCTTCTCAACATCAATATTTCAAAGCTATTTCAATTTGTTTTTAATGAAACAGATACGGAATTATATAAATGGGGCAGTTTTAAGTACTCAGAATAGCTTGAATACTTTGAGATAAACGGTTAGATTTTGCGGGTTAGCCATGCAGACACTGTAGCCTGTGTGCTGAACTGATCAGTGTGAAAACTTGCTACTATGTGCAGGGTTATTTACATTGCTCCCCCTCGGTCCTTCCAAATATAAATGTTTATGCTAATGGTTGGAATACGGTGGGATTGCATGTGGCGGTCCATCTGAGTATAGAAGTTATAATGGTTTTTAAGTTGTGCAGTGTTTTTATACTTAGGTGGTTTCTGTTATAAAATATGAATAATGCATACAGTGACATTGCAATACAGTCAGTATTAAACACTTCTGCAACTTTGAAACTTGCTCATGTTTCCCTTCTCTAGCATCCCTTTTACTGTGGTTATGCTGCTTATGTTTTGACTACAGACTGCTGGAATTTGCTTTGAAAGTATCGGTGTCTGTTTAATTTCTGATTAGCATTGGAGCAGCTTCTTCTTTAGATCTTGATTAAGGCAGAAGTTTGGGGAGCAAGGAAAGAATTTCTTGTTCAGACCACTAAAGACTACATTATTGTAGAACATGCAGGAAATAAGTGTTTGAGACAGATTGAAAGCTCCAGTTCTGACTTCACTTAATTTTGAGTGCTTACTTTTTGACCTTGTCTTCCCATGTTTGTACCTAATTTCTATAGGGGCAAGAAAAAAAGATTATTGTTATATTATTAAGGTTAATTTATTACGGGATTACTGATTTCCCTTTCCACCTCTGACATGTTTGGGACTTTAAGACTCACCACTGAGACATCACCTGCTTGACGTAGTGGGAAACCAGTGATCTCAAAAATGTGCTGTCCTTCACAGGGTACAGTATTAGAAAAGACGAGTCATACTTGCTACATCTTGTGAGCACAAATACGCATGTGAGTTCTCAGTGGAGACTTAAATTCAGACCTATAACCATTAGCCTGCTTTATTCCTAATCTTATGTTGATATATAAGTTCTTGCTGAAATAATAAATGCCCACTAAAATGATGTGTGTGTCAGCAGTGTTAAATTACAGTGCTGGTGAGACAAAGGTTGTTACGTACTTGCATTTTGTTTAACGTAAAACTGAAGATCTCAATGCCTGTGATTATAGAAACCTGTTTTGGAAGCACTGGCGATTTGCAGCTAGGACAAAGGGATAAAAGGCTTCATCTGATTTGGGACTGATCCTCTGAGCAGTCAGCACTTTGTGAGGATGGCCACCTGAGGAAATTCTGGTTGTTGGCATCAGTAGTATTACAAGTGGTGACTTGTGTAAGGCTACTGTGTCATGCAGACATGTGCTGTGGAGAAAATGGGCAACAGGTTTTGCCCCCAGGCCTAAGAAAGGAAGGTGAGGAAAATGCCTGCTGTTTTGCCTGAAAAAGATTTGAGAATGGAGACCAGTGTGTAATTTGTCCCCAGTACGCGATGGTGTCCCCTTGGTGCACGTTTCCCATCTTCTTCAGAGCGCTCCCTAGCTCCCATGCTAACAAGGAGTGGGGGTCTCTAGGCTGGAAAGGTGGGTACCTGTCTGACCCCCTTTTTTTGGTAGCCCTAGTTATGTGACTTGTGCTCTCATTTTGCATTAGAGGATTGATAAAACCTGCAAGCAGTTTTGGAAGAAGGGTCTGGGATCTTATCAGCCCTGTGAATTTTAGCTGCTAGGTCTACAAGCTGCCCAAGATGCAAGTGTGCTCTTATTCGGGAACATTATGTGGAATGAGACTCCTGAAGACTCTTTTATAAAATGGCTTTTTGACTTCCTCTATTAAATAATTAAACTTCTCTTCCTGGAGAGGCTTTTCATCTGTGCCAGCAAAATGTTTCTGGTTTCTTGTAAGAAGTCTGTGAGACTGGGTTCTAGTATGGCAAGTCACGGTTGGAAGTCTTATATGGACACAATTTCTAGTCATTAAATTAATAATCTTTCTAAGATTAAAATCTAAATTTATTTTACATTTGGCTAAAAAGTTTTGAAGTTCAGTAGGCTGTCTTCAAACTTGTTAGCCTTGAAATGATAACGAAAGCTATTGAATTCAAAGCTAGTTTTCTTCTGGGATTCATTGTGCTGAATATCTTCAACTCTTGTGTAAAGTAGCAAGATCTGAGAGTTGCTCTGAAACTCTGAATTATGGGTGTGGACTAGAGACTGCAAACCTTTGAGACTTCAAGTCTCCAAGCTCCCAGCAAGGTCGCTGGCAGCAGGGCAGGTTTTCAGCGAGCGCCTGTACACATTAGCATCTGTGAGGAATCACTTCATGTTCTGACAGTCACACCTTGACTTGCTTTCTAGTTGCATCTTGCAGCTCAACGTAAACACTTCGCATAGAGAGATGTAAGAGACCGGAAAACAGTCTTTGAAGAATAAAATAACAATGGGCTTTAGAGAGCTTGATGGGTCTTCATTGTCATCACACAAGATCAAAGAAGGCCTTGGAGCTGCGCTTTCTACTCAGAATTGGAAATAACATTCTTAATTACATAAGTGAGCAAGTCTGACTTCCCTTCAAAGGAAGGAATGCTACACTTCATCCTTCAGTTTTTGTGCTCTTCGCAGCATAGCATTTTTGAAAAATTATACCTGTCCTCTAATGGCAGACTTGCATTTAAAGTTTTCCCAGGCCAACCTATAGATATCTCAGATACAATCTGATGCCGAGTGTATCACTCACTGCAGTAAGGTGGTCACAGTGAAAATGATACTAAATAAGGGGAAGAAAGTGCCAGCAGTGGTGATGAAAATTAATGATGTGGAGGTACTGGAAGTATACTTACTATATTGCAAGCTCGTTTTTTCTGCTCTTCCACTGAGGAAAATCTGTACTTGTCTGTCAGTTTTCTGGCTTAAGTGATACTCTTAGGATCCCTATTTTCCACCATAAGTACAGAAAAATGTATCTCCATTTCTGAAGCCCTATTGTGGTTTGTTCTAATGTAGTTTTAACCTCCCATGTCCTTGTGAGTAGTTGACTTTTGCTAACGTAATACCTTATGTTAGGACTTCAGCATTTTAACATCAGTCATGTTGCCTTTTTTTTTTCCCCCAATTGCTTTCTCTTTTTAAACTTGTTCATTATGTTCTGCTAATGTGTCTTTCTAACTTTGTTGTTTGGAAGCAGAGACTGCTTTTTCTATAATATATTTTATAATCTTTGTTTCACTAGGGTCATGATCGTTGATTTTATGCAAATCAGGCATGCGCTACATGGGGTCCATGGCCTGGATATGCTATTTAAAGCTATTTCTTGTACTTACTGTGTTACTGGTAAGCAGTGTGCACCCTTTCTGTGGCTCACCTACTTCATGGCTGCCTAGCTGGTCAGCCAGAGGTCATGAAGTAGTGGACAGAAGACACATGTTTTGGCCTTGCTGAGGTCTCAGTTGAGCTGACAGGTGTGTTGCCTTCTGAAATTAACAGTTCATACTCATCTCTGCTGCTAGCTTTGAGGAAAGGTAGTGGAGGAAAAAATAAGTAGGATGGAAAGACAAGAGGGCATGAAATATATTTGTATAGTTTGAAGTGATTATTGAAATATGGTATGAAGGTGGAAGAAAACATTGCAGTGAAGGAAAAATGGAAGGAACTTGAGGAGGAAGGTCAGCGTTGGGATGGAGGTGTGCTGGAGTAGTGTGACAGGAAGCATGTTTCAGAGTGATGTGAAGTCTTTAAAATGACTTATTTGAATTTGGGATTTCTGTTTTCTTAAGGATACCAACAAAATAATACTGTGTTCTTACATGTCTGGTTGTGTGGCCAAAGTGCAAATGCTCAGCGTAGTAAACCTCCTGCGGTCTTCACGGTTCTTCTTTACTGCATCCATCAGCGGTAGGATGAAACACACCTCACTGACAGCTTAACTGATCCTCCCATGCTTCTCCAAGGTGGCAGTGATGGACGGGTGCCTTCATTTCACTCAGTTAGGTGTTTGGTAAAGACCATGCTAACATTGTAGGTCTGTGAAGGTGAGGGATGGTAATGTCCTGTGGAACATGGGGGTGTGGATTTTTTTTTTCATGATTCTGAGAAAAAAGTGAAATGAATGATATAAAAAATACTCTGTAGGAATCAATCATAGTGCTGTTCTGCAGAAAATCTCTGGCTTTAATATTGAAATATCTCTGCCTGTTATTAAGCATCCAGAGGAGTGCGGTCTGGGGTGTTTATGGATATAATTAGCACACTTGAAAAGAAAACCCTGAAGTTGCAGGTTAGCTGACCAACTTCAAAACATGATCAGTAGCACTGAAATGTACACACGTGTATATGCACACATGTACAGGCAACTGTTGTCTTACCAATTGAAACTGGGATCAATCCAAGAAATATCCCTGGGCTCTGTAAAACGAAAGTATTTTTTTTCCATGCTGAGTGCTGACCTTGAAGCCTGGCATTCGTGACTTCCTGAGAAAAGTTTACATGGCAAACACCAGGCCCATGTTTCATTTTCCTCTGAACGATGATAGGCTTTGTGATGGGTTTGCCACCAGTTTGCAGACTTCCCAAACTCCATCAAGTACTTGCTAAGAAAGGCAAGAGCCCAACAAAAAACTATTGTGAAGTCAAAGGTTGTTTTCAAAAGAAAAAGTAAATTTCTTTGTGAGGGAAAACTGAAATCTAGACAAATTTATGGAAAACTCTCCTCATCTTTTGATTTCTATAAATGTAAAAAGTACCATACAGAAATCTTAAGATTTTGTTGTTGGTTTTATGTATACATAACCATGGGATAGTTTAGCTTACTTCTGAAGTCTAATGAATGCATCAAGCCAAGTAAAATATTCATTAGAGTAATTGGTTCAGTTCAATCTCTCAAGGCTACAGCTTGGGAAAGTACACACTATTGCCTTTAGAAATGTAGCATGTTGATTCGCCAACCTTTTTGTTCAACTCATTTTAATTCCATATGTTTACTATACTTTGCAAAATCTAATTAACTAACTGAGGTAGCAGTTTCCAAACAATATTTGGTATATGTTTAAGTCAAAGGTTAAGTGATTCTAAACAGTGGAAGTTCTAGACAGGTGAAACCTATATAGTTGCAAGGCGCACCAGAAAATTTGTATTTTTAGCATTTTTGTAATGAAATCATTGAATAGATGTGTACTTACACAAGTGATCACAACATAGTAGAAAGTTATTTGTTCCCAAAATAGTCATCTGTCTGTTAATTCACTTAGATATGCCTAAATGGAGTGTAAAATTCATTAATGTGCTAGCTAGGCAGTTTTCGCTGTAAGATGCTGGGTTCAGTACCATACGATGAATTCATCATATCTCCATAGGTTTTCCTCTCCCCTCTGTGATGGGCATCTGCCTCATACCATATGGCTTTGGAAAAATGTGATTGGAACTGTTCTGTCAAGGAACAGGGCTAGAGAAAACTTAACATTGTAGAGACATTCTGTTTCCATGCAGAGGAGCAGGAACTTGAAGCTTAGCACAAGTGGATAACTTGTGCCAGGGACAGCCTTTTGCTTTCGATGAAAGTCTGCCAGATATTGGCCAACTTGTGTAGCTTTCACAATTTGTTCACTTTCAACAGAGACTTGCTGGAGTCTCTTGTGACTGTGTCCTCATGAAACCCGTGTCCTCTCTCTGGGACTCATAATCTCTTGTGACTGTGTCCTCATGAAACCTTTCTTGGCCTCTCTTGCTGGCATGCTTATATGTGGCTGTATCCTATTGCAGGTCTGGTGCCTTGTCCAGATGCTCGTGTGTGATCACCATGGGCAGCAGGGCAGGCTGGTGGAGCTCTGCATTGTTCTCAGTTGGAGTTTTAGCCACCCGCCTTTGCCGAACATGGGCCCTCACAAATGACCTCTGGCTCCAAATGTCAGACCTACAGTGCTGTTCCACGTGCCTTCCTCGCCCAACACATCATTGCAATGGTTAGAAGTGATTGTTAAAGTAGAGACAGACATTGAGACTCTCCTGACTGGTCTGCCAAGCTAAGCTCAGAGGCTTAGTGAATGTTGATCGTGTTGCAGAGACAAGTAGGTGTCTCTTGGAATTCAGCTTTGCAGCTGTCAGTGTGTTCCCCAACCATGGCACTTTAAGAAAGCAAGCAACTCCTAGAATAAACACCCTGCTGCAATGGTATGTTGAGAGCACGCTGCAGGTGCAGCCCTTGTGAGGGCATGGGCTTTACATGCCCTCAGAGCCAGCAGCTCCATAGGGAGGAGCCGGGAGGCTGACTGCTGGGAAGCGGTGCTGGAACTGCACAGGAGGGAACAACAAGGGCTCTGGGAGCTGCTGGGCAGAGGTAAGGGATATGTAGGCTTAGCAGCTTGCATCGGAGGGAGCCAAAAGTGAGAGTCCCATGATACCGGAAGCCTGCTTAATTCTTCTTTAAGGATTCTTGGTCATTTTGTCACCTGTTGTAGGTGCCTTGGTGGTCTCTGAATGTGGACTAGATTAAAAGAATGATTGAAGTCTCTTTGATTTTCTTTATTTTGTCTGTGTGCGTGTCTTTTCCTTTGCCTAGCAAACATGAGCATTCCAAATAGCTGGATCAGAGGACTGGGGTCAGGACTATTGGTCTTGTTCCCCTTTTGCTACCTTTGGCAAAACGTTGGAAAAGTCGATGTGCATCTGACAATCAAGTTGCACACCTCTTCTTCACATGTCTCTTGAACTCTTTTAAAATTAAGTTTTTAACTGTTGTATAATGGCCCCTCCTGCCTTTATTCATGGAATACATAGTGTTCTGGCTTCAAGCAGTAGTGCTGAGAAACTTTGAATATTCTACAGTATTATAAAGAAGCACAGTTTTTATAAACTGATGAGCTCCTTAGATGATGCAATCTGAAAAGGAAGACTTAATAAAACAGCCTCCTTCATTTATTACAACACAAAACTTGATGTTGACTGAACATTGAATCAAGGAGTAAAATGTTGCTATTTCTGCATTTGATTTTTATTTCTAGCCATATATGGCTTTGAGAATATTTTTCTTACAGAGATGAAGTTTGCTTCTAGCACAAAGTGACTCTTTCTTAATCTACCACTGAAAATTGCTCATAAAGCTGTGACATGGCTATTTACATATTGTCAATAAATGTGGTCTTGCACTGTTACCACGTTGAAATCTTGTGCCATTAGGAACATTTTATGTAGTAGCAAACAATTTTTGTACTGAAGTAAGTATGATAGATAAAAATGTTTATAAACAACCTTTAATATCCTGCATTTGGACTGTGCCTGATGCTGTATGGTGCTGGTGATAAAGAGTAAAGAATTAAGAAAAATGCCACTGTGGGTATATAGGAACTCATTACTGCAGGGGTGGTTCAGGGTCTTGTAAGTGTAGTGTTGATGGGTGCGTTTTATGTGTAACTTAGTGGAACATCTTAATGTGCTGTAAAGTTTGTATGTGCATATTTTGGCAATATTGTTAATGAAAAATGTACTGTATTTCACAAGAGACAGCTGGGACTGGCACTTCTGAGAAGCAAGCTGTGTAATTTCATCTTGTCACTGATGTTTGAAAACCTTTTGGTCAGTGTAAAGCTTAGGTGGTCATATGAACCATGTGGGAACAGGAAGCTTCAGAAGATTGATTCTGATTTGTGCTGATTAGAGCAAAGATTAATTGAAATTTATTATCAAGGAAGACTAGACTACAGGTACCTGTATCTTTTTTTTCATGATTGTTTACCTGATATTGTAGAACCTCTCAGCACCTTTCAAATATATAATGGCCTCTTAGATCGTAACTTTCCTTACTTTTGTGGACTTACATATTTATAAAATGAATTTAAGGGTTGCTAGACTGAGTTCCCCATACTTCTAAGGCGTATTTGCTCACGGCAAGTTATTTTCCAAATGAATTCAGTTGTTTTGCATAATGGCAACAGGTTCCTTGGCATTTCCACCATAGCCTCATGAAAGCTTAGTTAGGACTTTATGTGCCAATGCACACTGAAGCTGTCGGGTCATCTGAGTATCTGCCCACATGTAAACGTAAAGGACAGAGGGGGTCCTGTTGATTTCTGTTAGGGCTACTGTGTGCTGAAAGCATGTGTGTGGTGCCTCACTGATCTGAGGTCTACATTGTAGATTGTGAAGTACTGTACATAAACCGATCTGAGATCTACTGTGTATGTGACGCTGGTAATGTGTACATTCAAAACAAGAATTCCTACTGGTGGAATAAACTGCTGCATTTTATTGTCTCCTAATAGACCTAGCAAACTAGAAGTGGTTGGCTTCTGAAAGAGCACTCCTAAATATATCCTTTTTTCAGAGGCAGCGGCAAACCCCCTCATAGGCGGATCATTTGGAAAAACAGCAAGAAAAAGCCCCAAACAGGCATTTTATCTTTATGCACCCAGCCAAATAACAGTCCCAAATGTTGATGCTTTCGGCTAAAAGGTGTAATCTGTTCGGCTCTCGTTTCCTCGTGCACAGTGCCTCAGCAGCCCTGTGCTATGGCAAATGGCTATAATTAGATTAGCAGCCTGCTAAGCAGTGGTGACAGTCTGCGAGCCTCAGCGAGCATGTGCTGGATTCTGCATGTGCCTGGCGCTTATTGGCGGGCGAGGTTGCTGCCTGCTGGTTTGATAGGTTTCCCCAGTAATCTTTATGCTGCATTACAGACATAGATACAGAGGTACTGTGTGCATGCAACGGGAGAGGTGCTCAGCTTGTAGCGTAAAAGAAAGCCCACAGATGAAAGGCACTGGTCTTTGTTGCAAAACATCAGTACTTAAGGACCGCTAGCTGCAAGCGGAGAGGTCACCGAAGGAGTTTTACTTGGTGGTAATTACTTTCAGGTCTTTTATCTCTCCGGTAAAACAGCCCTGCATGAAATGAATACTGTTAATCATGTCATCTGTTTAATTTGATCTTGCTTTCATTAATATCATGTGTACTCTGGTGAGAGAGCCATCAGATTACAAAACTCATCATCAGAGTGGATTTAGTTCAAAAACAGAGTGTATTTATACAGGAATATTGCTTTAATTTGAAATGTTGAGCCTGTGCATGCAACTGATTTTACTGGTTGCCTTTTGTTTTGCTAACGGAAATATTTCTTTTATTGGGATGTTTTCTGCAAAGCAATTGAATTAGGGCATTTATGACTATTGGCATATGAAGATAAATCTCTATAAATAGTGATTAGTTTAAAGAATAATTCTGTGAAGTGTTCTTTAGTTTGATCACAGCAATTACTGTCTTGATGTTTCTCTTGTAACAAGGTAGAGGGATGAGGAGTAATATGCTATTGTTCTTTCAACAAAGATGCTGGAGCCTTCATGTTTGGGTGGATTCTTTGTTTCATCCACTGGGTTTTAATTTAAGTGGCTTTCAAAATGAAACTAAAGCCACCCTGCCTGGTAGATTGCAGTATATCCTTAGATTGCACACACATGTACTTTATACATGCATACATATATATACACACACACATATGTATTGTTCTCAAAGGCTGAAATTTTGGCCCAGAGCCTTGTTTATTGTCAGAACTGCCTTCAGCAGTGGGATGAAATGATATATATGCCAATCTGTCATCTGTGATTCTGAGACTCTTACAGTATTTATAATAGCATCATACTCATTTAGGTTCTTTTCATACTTGACCTATGCATCAATTGATCATAACTTTTCCTATAAAAAGCATGCATATTTAATGAGCATATTTTACAGTGAAAGCTGTTCAGAACAGAAGGGAGCAAGCGCAAAGTATTAAAAAAAAGTCTCTTAATGTAGTCATGCCTCATTTGATGGCTTTTGAATACTGAGCCTGACTGTTGAGACTTCAAAGTTAATGCCCTTGTCTGTGTCAGACTCCAGAGCCCACATGAACTTGTATATTAAGTCACCAGTCATCTGGCTGGCTGGCTGCCACCATGCGTCCGAGGTACGCGTAGATTGTCTCAGCCAGGATCAGAAAGGTGTTAGGAATGGGAGCTATTTTGGTACTAGTCTTCGCTCTTCACTCTTCCCTCTGCACCTATCCGTGAAGAGGTTTTTCCTACTCTATAAGCCAAAGCAAAATTTAAGTTGTTTACTCTTAAAATATGTGGTATTAAATTGTTATTGCCTCCTGAGTAGAAGATACCCTTCAATGCAAGCGTTTATTTGGTTAGTAACTTTGTATTGCTGTGGGTATAACAGATACACATGCTTTATTATTTGTGATAGTATATTCAAAAGGAAAAGTATTTGGAAGGTTTAATCATAGCTGGTACATTTCAGTTTCTTTGAATTTGTGCTGTTGACTAAGATAGTTACCTCACTGCCTACATTCACCTAGGTTTTACTTCCGAAGTTGTGTTCTTTGATGTAGACTTGGAGAGTGGCTTTTTTGCATGGTAACAGTTAAGCCTGGACAGGGAGGACTTATGATGTGAAGGCATGTTGTTCTCAGGCTGTATCATATTCTCTTGCTGCTCCATATTACCAGCCAAAAGTGTCATAAAGAGGCTTAAGTTAAAGTATGCCTTCTGCCTTTTTTAACAGAGGCTTACCTGAAGTAAATTATTTACATCTTTATGACTTTGCAACAGCATTGCATGAAAGAGTAAATAACAGTGATGCTAGTAATAAAGAAACATAGAAAGTAATATCCCCAGCTGAATTATATTTTTACCATATCCAGTGTATTTTCAAGAGATGAGAGGCTGCTATTTTCTATGCCATGTATTGAGCTATTGTTACTTGTAAGTAACATAAAGCAGAGCTAGGAAAGTGTTGTAAAAGTTAGTGTATTTTTGGTGGTTGGATACAGGTAATACCACCACTCATCAGAACTGAAATGCTGCACCGGCAGCTCTGTATGTGTGGACATCTCTGCCTCCAAAAAGAGCTGTGATGATCTATGCAAACATCACCATAAAAATGGCAGTTGTGAAACCAGAACTGGTGACAGTGTAATTTAAACTTGCAATGCCTTAACCGCAAGGATAAAGCTACTTTGTTATTGATTCTCTTTTTGTTACAACCTCAGTTTTCTTCTGTGTAAACAAAGAAAACAAATTGAAGCAACAGTTTGTGTAGATTACTCTATCAAAAAGTCATCTTTGTTGCTGTAAACATATTTTAACTATAACCAGCATATTGCTGCCGGAAATGCAGCACACTTCAGATTATTCTCAATGAAATTTTATTTTCAAGTTTTGCTACTAAGTTTCTCAATGTAAAAAAAAAAATAAATAAAATTAACTACTCTTTGTTAGGAGATGCATGCATAACATGTTTGCTATGCCCTTCTGAACTGTTCTTACTTCTGGTATGTTGCCCTATACGTAAGGCTCCAAGTCCTTTGTCATGTGAAAGGGAGACTTTACTTTCCAACCAGACATGCAGTGTGTGCGCATGTGTATGAGTATGTATGGTAAGGGCACAAAAGTATGTTACAAAAATCAAGGTCTCAGGTGTTCCATTCATATCCCTCTCTCTCTGGGGAAGCATCACTTATACCATCTAACGCTAATAGAGGTTTGTGTAGAAATTAGTATGTTGCTAACAATTTCAGCGTCATACTAGTACTCATTTTAATCTAATAGAAATATAAATACTCCTTGAAGAGTAGTGTTTTCAGAAACACTAGTTTTGCCTGCTGGTTGGAGATGGCTATATACAGTAAGCTGAGTGCCTGCAATAAATAATGCTACACTAGCTCTGGTTTATTAAGATATTGAGTCATTTTACTGCTACACGTGTAAGTGAATTTTGCATTACTTAAAACCATAGCAAGTCTAAATGGGAAAGATGATACTTAAGGTTAATGCCTTTTTTGGGGGTTGGGTTTTTTTTTTGGTAGTCTGTTAGCAATGAAAGAGATACTCCTGAAAAACAGGCATAGAGATTTAAAGTATTACCACAGTGTTTATTTTGCAGGATTTGTACTTGTATGCTTAACAGTTTTTAAGTCGAGTAGCAGTAAGCGATATGTGTGTAAAGATTTACATTAGAATGAGAAAAGTGACACTGTGCCCTAAAGCTCCTTTGTCCTTTTCCTCTGTTTTTGGAACCAGCTCCAATTATTACTTTGCTGATGAAATGTCTGTTTAAATGATCAAGACATTCAATAGCCCATCTGTAAATGCTTATTATAACACTTTTGAGAGTTCATGGGAAATCAATAGATTGATCTCTGTATTTTGTTGAGTGAAAGTGTTTTATTTTAAATCTGAAAACTTGGTGGTGGTGGGGAGGTGCAGGATAAAGCCCTCTTGGTGGAGATTCCCTCTGCAGGCTCGGCGAAGTCTACGCTAAGTTGAGAAGGCCTTATTGCCATGATGCTCTTCCCACACTGATGCGGCAGCACTTTTTAACGGGGTCAGACACATGACTATGTTCTCTGTGTGCAGATGGCAGCTGCCCTAGTTCAGGGGCAAGGGTGCTCCTCCAGGAGCTGGGCAAGGGCTGGTGGTGGGTAAGGTCTACCTGCCCTGCCCCTCTTGCAGGGCTGTTGCTCTCCTGGCACGAGTTATTCTGGGGGCTAACTACATGGAGTCAGAAACTCCATGCAGATGGAATATGCCTAGCTCTAGGCATCTGCATGTCAAACCTCTGCAACGTTTAGAGGAAGGTCGTGTTTTATAGAGCAGGGAATGGAAGCAGCAATGTCTTTTTCTTGCAGTTCTCACAGCTGCAGTGGTATGGTAAATTGAAATAAAACGGTATTATTGATTTTTTTTAATTTATTTTTTTACACTATGATTAACTTAAATTTTACTTAATTGTATTACCTGCAGTATTAAGTGTCACTTGATAGATTTAATGTAGAATACAACTGGCAAATAGTAATCTGGATGCTATTGTCTGCATAATCCTGGGAATGAGATTCCTGTCTGTCACACATTGTCTTTCATGGATGTGCTACAGCCACCTGTAGGCACAACTGCTTGCTACAGCCTTTCCATGAAGTACCTGAAGCTTACAACCCAGATCTCACTTTGTAAATATGTTATTTTTAAACATGAATTGCCCATTCCATGACAGACGCTATTTGGTTTTATGCCCTGCCATGCAATTGTGTCACACTTCTGTAGCATAGTGGTTTATTAATTGAAACAGTATATTATTTATACTTCTGATATATGGCCATCTTTTTTTCGCTGCATATCTGTTGAATCTCGTACAATAATTTTACTGTATCCATTCATACCTTCCTAGTATGAATGTGTGTACTGCAAAATCCCACTTAATGGCAAAGAACGATATTAAATTCTTGCCTCTCTTTTAAGGGAGCTTAGCATTTTCGAAGCTGGTAGACGAGCCCAAAGATTAGGCTGTTCTGCTCCCTGATCAGGAAATCTGTAGAAACACATTCTATAGGAAAGTTATGCAATGCATAATACAACTTGTTGGGGTTATTAGTACCATTTAACTGGAGAAAAATGTGAATATCCAGTTTTGCAGTGGTATGCGCATTTTCACAAGTTTATGAATGTTTAGCTCTTGCATGTGTTTAGGGTCCATGGTTATAATTTATTCTTTTAAGGTCTAGGTACTGGTTTTGTAGGTAATGAAACTAAAAGAGAGATATTAATACAATATGGTGTGTTGGTCTATAATGCAGATGCATAATACGATACAATCCCTGATCTGAAGTGTTCCCTGCCTGTATAATCTAGGCAGAAAAATGCTTAAGAGGAAGGCAGGAACAGAGACAATTAAAATGAAGCATCTTTTATGTGACCACAGACTGTGGGTTTGCAAGGTAGGCTGAACAGTCTGTGCTTTAGGATTATAAACCATCACTGCAAATGTCTTAAAAAAGAATGAAAAATACTATAAGATCAGAATAATTACTCCTGTCTATATAAGGACCTACAGTACAAACTTCACAGGGTAAAGATGATTTCCTTCTATCTCAGTGTCATAATTGGCACTGGGTATTTTGGGCGTTGCAGTCATGTGGAAATGAGTGTGCAGCTTTGTATTTCTACTGTGACATTATAACAGCAGTCTAGTCAGAAGATATATGAGGGACTTGATAAATTACACCCCTTCCTCTTCCATTACTGTTACATCAGCCCTACTGCAAGCCATGTTCCTGTCCCGTGTGGCCTTTGTACCCCCCTGCATTTTCCTTTAGCATCTTGTGGAGTGGAGAGATTGCTATTTTATCCCCTGCCTCCCCAAGGACTGGGTGAAGTCTGGCAGAGGCAGTATGATTGCAGTTAATTTTATGTGGAAAGTACCATGGTGGGTGCAACAGAACAGAACCTCAACATACAGTGTCACTGTCCTTCAGTGATTGGTGCTGCTTGTTTCTCTTCCCTACAGTTCTCATCATCTTGACTGCAACTACCTCCTTTCTAAATTCATCTGCCCCATTTTCCCATCCAAATCTACTCTCTTTTGGTTTTTGTTCTTCTTTCCACTTTCTCCAATCTGTTTCTGTCCTTCAGCTTCGATCTGCCATTCAACCACGTGCTCTGCCATCTTTGTAGCAGCTGCTCCCTTTTGGGGGGGTGTGGATATCCAAAAATACCTTGCAGGCAGAGGTGCGCAAGGATGGCATGCAGGTGAAGAATTTAAGTTCTCTTGCCAAAAATGCTTGACATTTTTTCAGTTATTTATTTATTTATTTATTTGTTGGAGCAAGATGTCCTTAGCTCCTGCTTGTAAAGCTCATTCTGATAGATACAAATCTTAGCTCTGACCTTTCTGAGTCTGACACATCTGCTTTTTTTTTCTCTCAGCCTGTTACCTCTTTACTGAAAGCAAACATCTCTGTTCATCTTCCTGTCATCTCTAGATGAGGCTTTCTGAAGTGATTAATGAGCTTTGCTGACCACTTTCTGCCAGTGGGGGTCCTTTTCATGATGCCTGCATGCAGGTACCCGACGCCAGCCATGCTTCTGTAAGAGCTTGACCTGAGGAGCTGCTTCTGCCCCTCCTGCTCTTTGTAGGTGTCTCTGGCAATGGTGGCACATTACTGACCTGAATCTTGACAGCTTCACTGCTGCCTGCAGGGCTCTGAGTTGTGTGGGTGCTTACTGTCTTAAAAGTCACATTTGTTTTGCTGTTTTTTTGCTGGCTGCTCGACACATTTGCTGCACTGGGTGCCTGAAGGATCCCACTAGAAGCTCTCCACTGGGAGGAGGTTTTGCAGAGTGCCTTCGTTAAATCTTCACAGAGCAACAGCCAAGCAGATCATGCCTCTATTTCACGCTGAAGTATACAGGATTTGGGTTCTTCGTCTGTAGTGTGGCTTTATGAGGAGTTTTTCCTATGGTATGAGTAAAAAACCTCAGATGCTTCTTTTCTATTGACTGATTTTTAGCTTTCTAAAGAGCAAGAGTTTTGCAAGTATTTCCTCCTTATGCTACAAAGTAACTTATACTTTCATATTTTACTTCAGCACAACTATGAAGCCTAAATTTGCATCAAAATCATGTCTGCAACTAACTCTTAAAACACATCCATTCTTAGAAGACATCTACAAATACTAAATCTATCTGGTGTTGAATTATCATCTATTTTTGTTGTTGTTGCAAGCTTGCTGAAACTGGATTGACGCATTCCTCGTCTCCAAGAAATATGTACATCTGCCATTTATAGCAACTCTTACTTGTGGCTTTTGCAGAACATGGTACTGGAAGCATTAGGATCCTACGCAGAGCTCTTCTTTTTTTTTTTTTTTCTGCTTCTCACTAAAATAAAGTATGGAGTTATCAGTGTATATAAATGCCTGATGGGGGGGAGTAAAGATGGAGCTAGGCTGCTCTTAGTGGTATCCCATGACAGGACAAGAGGCAACAGGCACAAACCAAAATACAGGAAATTCCATTTAAACATAAGAAAGCACTTTTACTCTGAGGATGGCCAAACACTGGCACAGGTTGCCCAGAGTGGTTGTGGAGTCTTTGTCCTTGGAGATACTCAAAACTCAACTGGGACATGGTCCTGAAAGGTGTCCCCGTTTTCAGCAAGGGGTTGGACTAGACAGTCTCGAGAGGTGCCTTCCTGTCTCAGCTGTTCTGTGATTCTGTAATTAGAAGTTTCCAAGCAGCAGACCAAGCAGGCCTTGCAACCTTAGGCAAGTTATGTTTTCTGTATTGGTTCTGCTATCCAAAATTACTTCACATCTTACACCTGTCCTTAGGTATGAATGTGCACGTATATATATGTGTATACACCTACATATTTCTGGCTGCTGTGTAAACATACCTGGAGGCTAGAACAAACTGGAGAGTATCAGAGATTCAAAAGGGAGGAGGAAAATGGTTTTGCATTTTTCTTAAATATACCAGTGCCATTTCATACAGGCCACGCTGGTTTTCTGTGTTTTATGCAGGCATTGTGATATTTTTTTTCTTCCTCGATAACGTGTTATGTCTGTATAGTAAAAAATGTTAGATAAAATTGCTTTAAAGAAATCTTTATTTTTCTTAGATGATTTCTGTTGGGTGCTACTCAACTCGTACATAGTTACATCTTTGTTGCAGTCCACATTACATCTATGTGGGCACAAATCTCCCAGCAGCAGATCTGTGTGAGAAAGAGGAGAACAAATGGCACTAGGTCAGAAGAAGGAGGTGCACCGTCAGCTAGACTCTCTCAAAAACATAGCTCCAAAATAAGTAGTAAACGTGGAATAACTGGCCCGAGTTGAGAACTCTCTACAGGCACGTTGTATTTATGTAAATACTTTTTGGAGTCCTACATATGAATAGTAACTGCTCTGCTGGTATTCAGCCCTGTTCCTGCAGCCCGCAGGAGCTCTGTATGTCTGACAGTGGTGCTGAAAACTAGGAAGCTGGACAAGGCTGACTACTAAAATTACATGTAGTCTTCTGGCACATACAAATGGAGCACTAGGTGACCTTGGGGGCAGTTTTGGAGGAAGCTGTCTGTGAGCATCCTTTGTAGCATGAATTGGATAACTTTATGGGGAAAAGGGGACACTTGCATAGCTCTTCGTCGTGTCCCTTCAAAGCCATGAATCTTGCTTTACAGCATTAACATAGTTTCTTTCTCCTTTTCAGCCCCCTTTAAAGTCCATGTTCCCCTTGTTTAAATGATCACCATTACTAGCATTGTATTGTTTGGGGTTGAAGAGGTGGTCTTTGTTTACATCTTGGCCAAGATAAGTGACAGGACTTGCAGACCTGAGGTTTTATATTTGAAGTTGCAGGAACGATTATCTTTGTTTCCATAAGCGTTTGGATTTTTATTGCTTAAACACATGACAATGCCATGTTTTCTATTCTGATGTTCTGTGTTCCAATATGGTGCGGGATTTACTTTTTCCTGCTTGTTCACAGGTCTTGACGTGACATCTTAGAATGCTACTTAGACATTTCTAAGATGGTGAAGCACTTGCAAAAATAAGAAGAATAATAATAAAATCTGTTTTGAAGGTGACAGAAACCGATCTCTATTTATGAAAGCTTGTTTAGTTCCATGCTTAACACATCAGTTTCAATCCACAGCCACTAGGAAGTCTTGAACTTCTTTGTTGTTGAATTTTCAAAAATTAATGAGAAATCCTTTAATCCTTATGAACTGTACCTTTTTTCCCCCGTCTATTTTATTTTAGTTTAGTAGTCAGGCCTTTTACACTTCACTAGATTACTTTCTTTGGCCCATGCAATTGTCTTTTGAAAATCCTTCAGAGGTAACCTTGTAGTGGAGAAGTTGCCTTGTTGGCGATTACAAACATGCATGAAGAAGGAATGAATTTATATTGACAGCTTGAGTCTCCCTTCCCTGTTCTTCTTTCCCTTCCTGCATGTGTGTTTTTAAACCATCCCTTCCTTTGCCTGTCCTCCAGCTCCTTTTCTTCCCAAGTCTATAATGCTCATGTGATGTGAATTTCAATTTCAAGGGCTGTTTGGCCATCTGAAACAAGAAGTAAAAGTCCTGTGCCATATTTTAAAGCATAAAACTTGCCTTTTATTTCCTTTTCATTATATATTTGGAAACACTGCAAACATTTCATGTGAAATTCTTCAATAAAAGTGGGACCTGCCTGTAAGTCAACCTGCCCCACAAGTCAGAGGCAGGCTCAGCCCTGCCAGCAGTGAGCAAGCGGTAGGCTGTCACTGGTGTGACTGTTGCTTTCTTGCATGTTCCTGCCTTCTAAACTCTACAGGGAAGAGGTGATGGAATTGGCAGGAGTTTCTGTTCAGCTGCTTGTGGTATTTACATGGCATTCCCCAGGGAAGAGTTTACTAGCTTTAGGGACTTGATGTCAGATCTTCAAAATGTTTTCAGCAGTATGCAGCTTCTGGAAGCAACATGTACCAGGGTGAGAGTTTCCTGCCTTTTTTTATAGCTGGAAAGGAGTTTTCACTAAGTGTGAAGATGCTGGATGAGCCTCTCTTGTAGGGTGTTTTCTTTGTGAAACCTGCCAGTTGGAGGGTCCTGTAACACCCAAGCCCAATGGTGTTGAAATAGCAATTGCAAGTTCCACACAGGCAGATCTGCACCAGGCACTTCTGTGCAGGACACTGGGACAGCGGTGTGACTTCTTGAGATGGTTATAATAGCTCGTGATCATTACAATATAATGCTTGTTTTCTTTCAGCCAGAAGTACCGACCAAAGTATGACCCTGTACCTTGTACTGCCGCATTAACACTCTTGCTCTGCTATGGGAAAATTTGGAAGCTCTGTGCGTTTTTATAGAGGGGACAGAAACCCAGCTACAGTGATGCTTATGGGGACCCCGTTTGCATTTTGTCTTCAAAATGGAGTTGTTTACTGTATTTAGAGAACAAATTGCTAATACTGAGAAACAGGTTGATGAGGTTAATTTTTACTACTGGTTCATTTTAATTCTTTGTACTTGTGGGAGAAGTCAGATGGCCCAGTTGTGAATGCAGAACTGATACAGCCTCAAAAAAAATATTGCATTTTTCCTTCTTAAAGAGAAAAACCATACTAGGTGTAATTCTGCTTCAGTCCCTGTTGTATCTAGCATGGTTTTAGCATACTTTTAGAGTCCAGGGGGATTTTCTTAACATCCCTATTTCACATGAGCTATCACCTGGGGTGATTTGTACTTCTTTAAATGTACTCTCCCTTGAAACCAAGTCCTTAAATAGTCTGCATAAGTTTTGAGTGCTTGCATTGCCTCTGATACGGTTAGATTACAACCTTTTATTTCTGTATGGATGTGATTTTTGTCTGTATAATTTTTAAACACATAAAAAGAGCGTTAACATTAGCCTCTTATTCTAGGTTGTCCTCTGCTAAGCTGGAATCTGAAATTTGCTTCCGGGGCCTTTTAAACTGCTAAGGTATCCTAATATTTCATATCAATAAAGGTCACTTTCTTGTGTAGCTAGTGCAATTGCTATTAAGTTAGCCTACTGAGAGCCTTGTGTCTTAAGGAGCCTTTATGATGATCTTTCCAGACAAAGTAGGACTTATACCAGTTTCATAATTTCTCCCTAAGGTAAAAATTCTGCAATTCACTTGGATCAGAAAATGTCTTTCTCTTCCTGTCTTAAACCTGTTAATCTTTTAAAACAATAATGAAAAATGGATGCTTTAAAAAAAGCAGTCATTAAAACAGTATCAGAGGAATGAAAACTGACTAGTCCTTCCAACCCTGTTTTATTTCTGCCAAGGTCCTTCCAAGCAGAGGAAGCCCATATCTTGAAGATTTTCTTGGTCTACCATGTCTAAGATGCATCCTTCCCTATCTGCTGTGAAATCTTCTATCAGTGTCTCACATACTACTACTAAGTACTTGTGCCATCACTTTTCTAGCTTGGATGACAGCAGCCTTGTCCCACTTCTATCAGTTCTGAATATTGCTTGCAAGAGCATTTCCCAGCCCTGTGGCTTTGATCATATCATCCCTCTTTACACCTTTTTTGTTGGTTCCTTCTTCTCTGCTGTACCCAGTACTGAAACTCTTGGTAAGATACCTTCGCATTATCTGTCATCTCTCATTTATTATTAAAATGTTGGTTTCCTGTCTCCATAATGCCATCCAAAGTCACCTTGTCATTATGCTTTCAAACAGTTATCTTTTTGCTTTGTTTTACATCCTTTCCACCTGGGAAGAGCTAATAATGTTTCAATCAGTTCAGTGTGCTCCACTGTGCTATGGTCTTTTAATTTACCTTGTATCACCAGGCAATCTTGGAAAATGAGTATTAGTAACTTTTCAATTAAGACCGAGAATAAGGTCTTTTCAGAAGGACCTGCATTTGTACTTGTAACACAACAGAAACTTGCTGAGGTGTCTTCAGTGATTACAGAGAACAGGTGTAGTCCAGCAGCATTTCTAGAGGAGTGGATTTGTATGCAATGAGAATTAAAATTAGTTAGAAAAGCAAATTGTGCTGGGAAGGAAGATAAAGAATAATGTTAATACAAGATAAGGACAGCTTAAAGAATAAAGTAGTACAATTCGTTATGGTGCTGTTTGGTATTGAAGGTCCTAAACAAACTTTGTATGTATTTTCTGGAGCTTCACAAAATAATTTGTGCAGGTACAGTGGCTGTGGCAGCAAAGATAGCCATGTCATTTTGGAAGTCTTGAACCATTGTGTCATGGCCTTGCAGAGGGGAAGGGGCCTGCCTTCAGGAGCCAGGAGTTGTAATAATTATTGTACTTCTCTTCACCTGACAAGTGCTTTTCTTCCTGTATGAAACAGGAGTGACACAAGTCCAACCCGCATTGTGGTTCCAAGCATTAATTCTGTTTTAATACCATTCTGGAAAGCCAAGAGGGTTTTGTTACTGTCCTTTCAGGTTTGGTGGCTTTATGGTTGTGGTTTTTTGGTGGTTTTTTTTTTTAACAGATGCCTGAAAGTCTTAAGTCCAGTTTTGTTGCCATATTACTCAAAACTGTGCTACATTCACTAGCTCCTAGTGAATGCAACTGGCAATGCTACTGTGTGGTCACTTAATTAAAAAAAACCAAAACCAAAACAACAAAAAACTCCACACAAAAAAAAATCCACCACCAAAAAATCAAACACCACCAAACCTATTTATTGAGGCCTTTACTTTTATTTCCAGTGTTCACGTAAAAACACCTGGGAGTGCATGGCTATTAAAATCGCTGGGACAGCGTTAAAGAAATCAGAAAACTTCTGAACTTTACCTGGTAGTAGATATTTAGAAGGGATCTGCAAACAGTAGCTTTCTTAAGAATTTGTATTATTTCTTTTCAGTATACTAAGAATTGTGAGGATAAAGAATGTAATGGGTCCCTTGGAGGTGCCAAGCAAGATGTTTGTGAAACACCATAACAGAGGTCTACTTGGTACCACAGCACTATCATAAATAAAACTCACTGGTGGTAACTTAGAGCAGGTAAGTTTTGAAAAGGTACTGGGTACTAGTTTAAAGGAGAGAAGAAAAAGACTAAAATTAAGGAAATTAGTGTTTTAAGGATTGAAGCAAGCACGAGAAATGATGCACCTTGAAATTCAAATGTGACTGATGAGCATTTCTGTTTCTTAGAAATATGGTGATATATTTTTTCTGGGCTTAAGGGGGAGGCAGCATCTTTGAGAAGCGCACATGTATTTTTAAGGTTCACAGAAAATGCACAAAACCACTGGGGAAGGGCAATTTCCCAGCTCTGGTTGTTTCCCGTCAGTGCAGGTGGGAAGCTGGGACATGGAAGGGTCCCTCAGCTGCCCCTGCAGCCCCCTGCGCCAGGGCAGCTCACCCCCAGGCTGGGATATCCCCTTGGCTGGGCTACACTGATCCTGTTGCCCCCGGTGCCCTTTGCTGTTGGTGGAAAGGGGCAGATGTGGGAACAGCTTCTCCAGCCAGCTCAGGTGGTGGGGGTACTCCTCCTTTGCTGGCTGTGGAAGGGACAGGATAGGTGGCTCAGGCATGGCTGCAGTTCCTTGGCCATGTTGCTGCTCCTGGAAAGCCGTTTCTGAACCTAACTGCTGCAGTGGTTAGAAATGGTTTAATTTCCAGCATAAATTTTCACTTTTCCTTAGCATAATTTTCTATACTGATAACTTAAAACCTGTTGCATTGCAGTGTGGTGTGGTTTCTTTTCCCTTCATATGTACTCATCTGTGGAGTGAAGCATCTGTAAAACAGAAAATATTTTTTTCAAGCATAGCTTCCTTCTATCATCTCTTCAAGTTTATATAAATTATTATATAGACCTAATGGCAGTTTACAGAAGAGTGGTGGAAGAATCTTCCCTGTCAAAATCTGTACATACACATATGTATCAGGTTTGAAAATCTGAAAACACTTGGCATGATGATGATGATGTGCAATCATGGTGCCCAAAAGGTTTATGCAATTTGGCCATCATTTCCCACTGAAACCGGTAACAGGCATGGGAATGGCCGGTAATGGTCGCTGACTATACATCGCATGGCTTGGGAAGAAACCTGGTCTGTACCGCGGGAGGGCTAGTTCAGGGGCAGCTTTTCAATCTCAATTGCTTTTTAAAGCAGTCGTGGTTTGCAGGTGTGTGGTAACAGAGCGAAGGGCATAGCTGGCCTCTTCACAACTAAAAATAATCTCCTTACCCGC
Organism: Falco cherrug; assembly: GCF_023634085.1. Classification (NCBI taxonomy): domain Eukaryota; kingdom Metazoa; phylum Chordata; class Aves; order Falconiformes; family Falconidae; genus Falco; species Falco cherrug. Next base: position 47,252,614 of record NC_073699.1, on the reverse strand, counting down.
ACACAGGTGCTTGCTGTGCCCTTCTGTGGTGCTGGGAGTTTTGGGATGGATGAGTGAGCAGAGGCTGGAAGCAGGTTGGAAGGGTGAGGTGGGACATGCTAATGTTGGGGCTGGGGGGGCATCCCAGGGCTGAGATGTCTAACGGTGTGGTGGCACTCCTCGTGTCACCGTTGATATGTGTAGAGGTGTATGTGCCAGTTCATTGACTGAAATCTCTTGGGTTTTTTTAGCAGTTGCTAAGCAACTGCAGAACACTTCAAACCCGTATTTGTCTTCCTTACCCTGGGACTGCCCTTGCAGCAGGGAGAGGAGGCGGGGAGTGAGGAGTATGGTGGGGTGGCTGCCCAGCAGCCGCTGTCCTTCTGTCACTGCCAAGGTGACAGAAAAGCGCCCAGAATTGTACTGCGCTCCCTTTGCAAATTTGTAATTCTTTTACACTGTCACAGCAATTTCATTTTTTTTGTGTACATAAATATTACCCTTGACAAGAGAAGACGCTCTATTTTAAACATTCCTCTGACAAGGAGTGAAATTTTCCAGTAAAAGTTGGTGTATTTTAAGGCAGACAATCAGACATGCAGCAAAGGGATGTAACATGAGAGCTCTGCCACCGCTGACCCACTGGTGCCCTTCACCCTTGGAGGATGGGTGCACTCTCAGCATGGACATCAGTGAAAATAACTTTAATTTTTGCACCACCCCAGCAATTCGCATAGTATAAAAACAGCCAGGTGTGTGAACCATTTTAGCGGTTGGCATGCCAGCCATTAAGTTATAAATTCTACAGTCGGCATTTCAAATAGTTATTTCCCATAAATTATGACTTACATGTAAGGATTATGTTCAGTTTAGTGCAGCTTGAAATTGGCTGGCATTTCACGCATTTTTATCATTAAAATAAGATGTTCTTGCTGGTAGTAATTTAGTTTTGGTGTTTGATTTATTTTTAAGCACCTTAGTTTTATGATTCTTGTTGTTCGGCAGCTGCTTGGGATCCAGAGCCACTAGTTTGCAGTAACAACTGTTGGTTCTTGTCCTTACCGGCTCTTTTTTCCCATGAAGATGCAGCTGTTAGGACTTTTGGAGTGTTGGGGGGATTATTTTACCTCATAATTTAAATGGGATAATCCTAAAGTAAGGATCTGTCCTTCAAAACAACTGGGAGAAGGCCACTTAGTGAGATCTCACTAAACTTTGAGAAGTGCCCCGGGCTGTCATTTTTGTGACAATCTACATAAAAAGATCTGGTGCTTATATTCTCATGTAAATGGAAGAGAATTAATGATTCAGAGATTATCCTAAGTTTTTTTTTCACACTGCATGTTTTATAATATAATAGGGGAATGTACATTTGCCTTTGAACTTAGTTTTCTTGTGACATTTGGAGCACTTGCAGATACAGGGCTTTTTTATTTTTTAGTGAACAGTTACATTTGTGGGGTTTTATCTTTTTTTTTTCCTCAGGAACGTGTTCAGTACTGTATGTGAAAAGTCCCTGAGCCACCTTTTCTTTAGTTATAGCCTATAAATGGTAATCAGCAGGAGAGAAAGCTATATGCACAAATCACTGCAGTGTATTGCAGACTGTACAACTGTGCTAAACCAGCTATTTAAAGTTAGAAAGTCAAGTAGGCTGAAGGTACTCAGTGCTAGTTTTGAGCTTTATGTGTCATTTTGGTTTGGTGGCTCATTCAGATGTATGTGTTTTTTGAAAGGAATATCATGTACTCTACCTCCAAACTCCACCCATACAGCAGAAAGCCGCTCATATCTAAATAAGCACATCCACATTGGAAATCACAGAAGTTAAACTCTAGTACCATGGAGACGGAGAGAGAGCATGTGTACATGTATGTGCCACTACAGACACATGTATATAGTATGTTTTGACTGATGTATTTTCCCAGCTGGAAGATCATTTTAACAGGAGAGCACCTTCTCCTTTGTAACTTCGGGATGCAATTTTTAGAAAGCTGATGGTGGAGGAAGACAGGGATCCCGGGTTCCTGGCTCACTCACTGTTGCTTTGTGTGACAAAGGAAGGCAAGGAGCAATCCTGTGCTCATGGAAGTGTTTTTGGAGGGATTTGTGTAGTGTCTTTGGACACAGTTTCCTTCTTTCCGTCCATCTTTCTGAAAGGAATATAAATTAGAGCCAATTGTTCCAGTAGATTAATCAAAAAAGCTTTGGCATTACCTCCCAACTATAAATGATAGCATCATCTAAAGAATAAAAACTAGTCAGCCAGGTCAAAAGTAGAGAAGTTGAATATGTGACATACTTTCCCACTAATAAGAGTAAAAATTCCTATTAATTTTCGTAAGAAAAAAAATCTCAAATTTCACAAATCACTGAACTCAACAATCAACTTAGAACATTTGTGCTATTGATAAGCAATATTGTAAACAAATATATCTAGCTCTGATTGACACAACCATAAACCGATGTCTCTTTTATTTCAACACAGCAAGAGTCAGAAAAAGTTCATATAATCTCAGTATTTTTCCAAAGATTTTTATGAATGATAAGACTGCAGAGATACCCCAAGGAAGTTGTTAGAGCAGGCTTAGGACAAAAAAATATTTATATACAATGAGATGCTGTCTTTTAATAGAAAATAACCAAATACAGGTCTTCCGGATTTTTGTTCAGATACTTGATGCTGCTTGAATAAAGACCGCTGTGTGAAAACTTGCTGGGATGGATGGGGCTGCTTGTCCTCAATCCTGTGGTAGCCCTTGTATGAAGGTGCTGCGTGGTGTGGCTGGTTGGTGGGGGCTGGCTGTACTGAGAGCATTTTATTCACAGGGTGGATGGGTTTGGTTGGTTGGGGTTTTTTTTAAGATATAAAGAAACTCATATTTTTATCAAATTTATGTGAATGTAGGACAGATACTCTGGTCTGTGTGGATGTGACGACTGTGAAGATGATGTCTTTTGAACATTGAACTTTATATGTGACTGTTTTTAACTTGAATATTCTCAGTTTGAAGATTGTCTGATCAAGGATGGCAGGTTGACTTATAGGGCATCTAGTGCTATTTAACATGCCCCAGGGTATCTGAGACAGCATGATGGACAGGATCCTGGTGTTTAAGAAGCTCTGAGAGTGAGGTTTCACTGTGTTTTAAATAGTATTGGGACAAGGAAAGAGTGTGTTCTGCTTGCAAGCAGTCTGCAAAAGTAAAACCAGAGATGGGTTGTTAAAACTTTGTATGCCTGGGAACTGAAACTAGAGACCCTTAGCAAGTGTGAGAGCTGCTTTTTTCTTGCTGTTGGTGGTGATTCTTTTTTTGCTTACACAGGATCTATTCCTGCAAGGTAAACAAAGCACACTCTGTACGTATTTTAATTTTAAAACACAGACAACAAAAGACCCCAATAAAGCCCCAAACTCCCAAAACTGGAAAAGCAAGAATTCTTATAACTTGCTTGGTCACTAATTTGATTATAGTTGATCTCTAAAAAGTGGTCCATTTTGGTGGTACTTTATGTTACTGTGGTAACATTGGGTTACTAATTTAGAAACCCTTCAGGCTAGTTGTGAGAACATGAACATTGCACTAGTATACCAAAACACGAAAAGACTTATTGTCAAAGAAACTGCTACATGTTTAGGATGAGCCCTGTATAGATACATGTGGACTTCCCCCCCGCCCCCACACACAGAGTTTCTATTAGGATTGATGTTGTTTATATTACCAAAAAAATCTGTGGCCAGAAACAAATTAATATTCAGTTTCCTTAAAGGTTGAACTGGTTTTCTTGTTACTATTTTTTTTTTTATTTCTTTCTTGGAATTGGATCTTTGGGGTCCCATAGTGAAAGCCATGGTAGGTACAAATGCTTAGTCCCCCACCTTATAGGAGGCTGTTGATAGGGTTATGTGCTTCCTGCTCCCAATACAGTCTGGACTGTATATCACTCTCCAAGTCCTGGACATTAACAGGTTCTGCATCACCTTATTTGTTTGTGATCACGGATTTTTTCCAATGGTACTGATTTATATCAGCTGCACTGATATTGGGAAGTTTTACTATCATTTTTTTTCTCTGCATATTTGGAAAAAAAGCTGGTGATTCAAATGTCATATTGAAATGCTACGTAACTAGTATTATACTTTTTCTCAATTAATAAGAAAAAAAACCCACTAAAGTTGCCAGCAGTAGGGAGGATTACATGCAAATGCCCATTTCCATGAAATGTCAATGTTTCTTACTACACGTATCATTTCCATTATTTCTTATGGTAAAAAAAATAAACAAAATTGCCTGTGATACTCCACTGTACAGGAAGTTACCCACGACAGAGAGTAATTTGTAGGCTCAACTCCTCGAACCTGTTCTTGTAACACCTTCTAAGACTTCTGTGAGCCCTGATTTCTTGCTGAAGTTGGTGAGGACTGTGGCTGTGGGGGACTAGCAAGGTGTGTGCGTGTCTGGGGTGCTGGTAAGGTTTGGCCTGTTATGTTAACGCCAGCCAGAAAAGTAAGTACTACATTGCCCCTCGCTCACTCCCCCCGCATCCCCCCCAGAGGGATGGGGAAGGGAATCAAAAAGAAATATGAAACTCGAGGGTTGACATAAGAACAATTTAATAATTAAAATATTAAAGGAGTAAAAAACCCCAAACCGTAATAATAACAACAACAGTAATAATCATTATAATGAGAAGGAGGAAGAAGGAGAGAGGGTTGAAACCCAAAGGGAAGGGAGAAAACCCAAGTGATGCATGGTACAACTGCTCCCACCCACTGACCGATGCCCAGCCAGTCCCCAGGCAGCGACCAGCAGCCTCGGCCAGCCTCCCCCAGTTTATACACCGAGCATGATGTCCCATGGTATGGAATATCCCTTTGGCCAGTTGGGGCCAGCTGTCCTGGCTGTGTCCCCTCCCCATTTCTTGTGCCCCTCCAGCCCTCTGGCTGGAAGGGCCTGAGAAACTGAAAAGTCCTTGACTTTGCATAAACATTAACTAGTAATAACCAAAGACATCCATGTGTTATCAACACTATTCTCACACCAAATCCAAAACACAGCACTGCACCAGCTACTAAGAAGAAAATTAACTCTATACCAGCTGAAACCAGGACATGGCCTTTTCACCCGATCTCATCACGGGGGATTTTTGGTAACAATTCTTCACTCACAATAGAAAATGCCATATACTTTTCTGTTGTGTACCAATATATGTGTGCCCAACTGGATTTGTCACTTCTTTACCTAACTCAGTTATGCTAAGTAAAGCCAGCCTTAGTATGGAAAATAAGCACTATTTATTAAATCTCATCTACAGTCTAACTGAAGATGACTTTTGTCAGAAAAGAAGTGACAAGAAGATTGGAATATCAAGAAATACAGTTAAAACAGAGTTGACTGAACAGTAACCTCCTTTGCAGAAGTATACTTAGCTGAATCTGCTTTGTAGTATTAGTATGCTGCTTGTTTCACGATAATTTCCTTAAATCCTTTTTTGAGGGTGGAGGTAGTTTTTAATCTAAGTTTTGAGCGGTACTGAATTGACAGATCTGGAAATCAACAGCTAGGATTAGATCATAACACCAGCTTGCCCACAATCTAGGCTGTTCTAGATTCTGAGCTTTTATTAACAAAACAAACAAAAAAAAAAAAAGCATTTCCAGCTCTTCTGGTCATGAGGGTTACTGTTAAACCTGCAAGCAGAATACCACCTGAAGCAGTCATATCTTCATGTGTTTTTCTACTGCCCAGAGCCTGGAGACATTTCATCTACCATACAAGCTTAGAGAGTGTTGATTCTGAAGCAGAACAACTGCAGCCCGTGTCCGAAGGCTGTTCTACTCATCCTAACATGCAGCAAGTGTGCCTGTGTGAGTGCTGCTCTGCAAGCAGAGGGCAAAAAACCCCAAGCCCAAACAACATGATGCTGTGTTTGTGCCAGGAATTCAAGCTTTCCTATAACCACTAATGCTGTGCAGGTATGAACAGAAAAGGTGTAGCCAGCATTGTGAACAGGGCATGTCAGATGCAGATACTTACCTTAATTAAAAGAGTTAACATCAAAATTTGAAGAAAAATTGAACAAACTTCCAAGAAAGCATCCATGTTTTTCACAATTAAATGCATCCAGAATTGAGCCAGGCTCTAAATGGTGCTTCTTTTCCTTGTCCTCCCGTCCTTTTCTGGTGAGGATGTTGTTTTTGTCCTGGATCGGTTTTCTATCCTGATTTTGCTGCACCCCTATAACCAGTTGTACCAGTGCAGCTTGAGGGTTGTTTTGGAGGAGAGAGGAAGGTCCCACTGCCACGTGAGAGGTGGGCAGAGCCATGTTCCCGCTGGAGTACAGCTCCCTGCAGCCTTATTCAAGTGCAGAGGATGCCTGCAGCGACCTGTCCTTGTCACCATGCCTCTTTAGGCAGCCTGACCCTGCCCAGCCGTTTGATGTACAGCATCATAGTGACATGCTGCTGAGCCAAAATGACCTCATTTTAGATCAGAGAGGTAACAGATCAGTGTCGGAACAGTACCTCAGGAAGTTGGCCTCAGTCTAGGATGGGCTCCAGACCAGATCTCAGGAGGAGGTTGGGGCATGCACCCATGGGCTCCTTCCAGTGGCATTTTGGTGCTAGAGGTAGCGCAGAGAGGAGCTCTGGTGAGGGTGGCGATGGAGTGGGTAGGAGCCCAACCTCATCAGTATGGGTGAAATGCAGACCATGTCTTAATGGCCAAGTCTCCGTGCTCGATGGTGAGATGAGCCTCAGCTGTGGTGTTCTCCAGCTTGGCTATGCTCCGGCTTCCCCAGCAGCATGCCATCCCAGCCGGATACCGTGACACGGGGGAGCGCGTGGTGACACATGCTGCTGAGCCATCCTGGGTGTGTTTCAGTTGTCTACTGTTCCCTTCCCCCTGCAAAAGTAAATATCTAGAGTTTGAATTACATTACTTAGTAAGAACAACTTCATAATTCTACATACTTCACTCCTTACAACTCAGTAATAGCAGCAATGGCATTTGGGAACTGTTTAGAGATTTTAAAAAAAAATGTAATTCTATCTGGATTTACCTACCTAAAATGTATTCTGACAACAGTGATTCAGTTGAAGAACAGGTGTCGTGCCTGAACACCCTGTTTAGTTTTACCAGTTCGACCTCACTTTGCTACTAAATGCATTTTTTTATGTCTGAGAGGCTCTTCTCAACTGTGGTTGCTACAGGACCAGTACCCCAAGATTTTCTAAGCTTGAAATACCATTAGAGCAATTCTGGGAGTAGGTCTAATTGATTTTAGAGAGTTGGGGTGGGTGTTCTTTTTTCTTTTGTTATCGTGGTGTTTTAGGTGTGGGTTTTGTTGGTTGGGTGTTTTTTGGTGTGGGTTTTTTTTTTGGGGGGGGGGGCAGGGGGTAGTGTGTGCGTTTGTTTGTTTTCCTCTAAATGTAGTATTTGTCTGCCTCCTAGTTGAGGAGGCCAATGCATAAAGACAAAGCCAAGGTCTGCCTCCAGCAGAAGAAACCACCCTCTGCAGAGCAGAATGTGAAAGCAGAGGCTGTTTTGTTTCTTTCCACACCCCAAACCCAAATGGCCGCTCACAGCCTCCTGATGCAGGCTTGCCTAAGGGCCAGTTTGTGAACTGCTGGTACAGGCAGCTCAGCCCTGTCCTGTCCCCGTCACTTCACTTGGAAGGAAGATTTGGGCACATCACCACCAGTGTGTTGGGGCTGTCCCTTTCCACAAAGGTGGGATGCTCTTACTCACAGCCAGCGTGCCAGTGTCCTGTTTGGCACTTAAGAACTGTTTTTATGCACTAGTGCAGTACAGACTGGTTGGATTTATAGAAGAATGATCTAGGCTCCTTTCCCAAGCGCGTAATTTGGATATTTTTGGGGGATTTGGATTATTTGGATAATTTATTGCATCTTTTCCTGCAAAGGCGGCATGCATCCTCCTTGCTCCAGTATGTATTTGTGTGTGGTTTATCCTAGCTTTCCTGAACATCTAAGAAGTTGTTACTGTGGTATTTTATGCACCCAGTGATGCTTCTTGTCGGGAGAGAGCTGGCTTGCAGGGCTGCTCATTCACAGTTGTTCTTTCCAGTGTCCCAAGCTTTTATTTACCTACGCATTAATGTTCACTATGCCTGGTGAAGCTAGGTTTTGCCGTTGGTGTCAGTGACGTAACTTGCCTGTTTTCTCACAGTCTAGTGAAGGAGTAGAGAACAGAGCTGGTGTTGTGACTGGAATTAACGTACCATGTGGTGCCTACATCACCTTTCTCTTGTATCATTGTCTACTGCAGAAAAATTCTTGGAAACCAGCTTTGTTTCCAAACCCAAGTCTTCAGTGCAAATTGTTTCTTTTTCTTCCCCAGGTTCCTGCATATTGCATGCAGAGGCACTGTTGCTTTTAGACTAGAAAATAAAAACAATAACTCCTTAGGTGCTAAAGATAACCTAACTGTAACTCTATAAAGAATTATTTTCTGCTGCTTCTTACTTTTTAAGCAGCAATGTTGTTTAGTATTTCCAGTAGGTTGGCATCTCTTGAAGTATGTTTTTCTCGAATAAGGTAGTATAATCTCTGATCTGTGAATCTGCTACTGGTGTTTTATCCTCAGTTTGCCGCTTCCCATTGCTTTATTAAAGACGCTAGTCTAAGCTTATATAATTTTAATTCTGAGTTATTGGGATTTTTTTTCTTCAAAAAAGGTTATATTTCATTTGTGCCAGTATTTTAGGACTTTAAGTCAAAAATGCTTCAGCAAAAGTAATGTGTTGGGTAGTGTGATAAAACAGGATTTAACTGTTGCATCTCTCTTCAAAAGCTTTGTCCTGCTTTGTCTCTCCAAAAGATTTTAGTTCTTTCTAAATTAAACTGATGGTATGAAGGGGATTCAGGTGCTGTGCAAACCACATTTATATTAGGAAGAGCTGAGTATACAAGTCTGGACAAATATTTAAAGTTCAAAAGAATCTGAAGAGGTCAGGAACGTAAAACAAAATGCAAAACTGTAATTAACTTTACAAGAGCTAATCCCAAATAAAACGATTGCATGTTATGGAGAGACTTCAAAAAGAATATCACCATAAAAAACTTCAGAATAACACTGAAAGTCTGAAATATGATGGGAGGGAGCCTTGCAGGTATTAGCCATGTAGAGATGCCGTTGTGAGCATACTGCAAGGGGGAGTAGCGGCTCTGAAGGTCTAATCCTGACCCCACTGAAGTTGGTGGAAGATCCCTATTGACATTCGTTGACAATGCATCAAGTTCTGAGTTTCGCTTGTGTGAACACCTTGAATAGGCAGTCAGTTGCAGATGCTTTATCCTTTGGAGATCAACAATATTTGAAGGATTTCAGGAAAGAAAAGCACAAATGTGAGAAATTAAGGCAAAATAAAATTGAAATACAAATTTTCAGCATAAGTAATGTAACAAGAATCAGGGATTAACAGAGAAAAATAGAAGCATGATTTCTTTAATACTCATTTTGTAGATGCATAAACCTGTAAATGGTCTGCTATAGAAGTTGGGAAAAGTCTGTATCATTTGTGGTCTCTAGTACTAGATCTAACAAGCCATTGCCTAAGAGATGGTAGAGAATAATACTCATTTGGCAGGGTAACGGACTGGAGGAAAGATCAGCTCTCTTTCCTAATGCCTGTAATTCTTAATTGCTTATTAGCCTTTTATGTGTGTGAAAGTTATAAAACTGCCTGTCTCTGTGATTCCTCTGCAAATCTCTCATTGGAGAAAAAAATTGTATCCCATGAATGAACATTGCTATTTCTCTAGAAACCTATTAACTAAATTAGACAACATGAACTCTACTTATTAGGGATATCATTTTTCTGTTGTCTTGATATGGAGATACTAGTTTTTCTTCCATTTATATTTAGGTCTTTCATGTAACCTATCTCAATTTACATAACGTGGGATTTTTTTTCTCCCAAGTTGGATCTATTCTGATACATCTCCTTACTCTCTCTTCTAAAACTGAAAGTCATAGAATCATTTAGGTCAGAAAGTACTTTTAAGATCATCAAGTCCAACCATGAACCTAGCACTGCCATGTCCACCACCAAACCATGTCCCTCAGTGCCACATCAACACACCTTTTAGATACTTCTAGGACTCACCCACTTCCCTGGGCAGCCTGTCCCAATGCTTCACCACCCTTTCAGTGAAGAAGTTTTCCTTTTCCTAATATCCAATCTAAACCTCCCCTGGCAGAACTTGAGACAGTTTCCTCTTCTCCTATCACTTGTTACCTGGGAGAAGAGAGTGACACCCCACTCACTACAACCTCCTTCCAGGCAGCTGTAGAGAGCAATAAGGTGCCCCCTGAGCCTGTTTTTCTCCAGATTAAACACCCGCAGTTCCCTCAGCCGCTCCTCATAAGCCTTGTGCTCCAGCCCCTCCACCAGCTTCGCTGCCTGTCTCTGGACACGCTCCAGCCCCTCAATGTCCCTCCTGCAGTGAGGGGCCCAAACCTGAACACGGCATTCGAGGGGCGGCCTCACCAGTGCCCAGTGCAGGGGGACGGTCACTGCCCTGGTCCTGCTGGCCACACTGTTTCTGATCATCCTCTGGGTAAATATCTACTAATCGCTGGATTTATCCCAAACTCCTTAAAACAAAGTTTCTTCTCATGCTGTGACCCATTCAAATAATTTTTCTCCTCTGTGAATCATTTGCAATGGCCAATGACAAGCTTGGCTGCTTTAGGTGCCAGTGAATACTCAGTAGGTGTAGTTTCTCCAGTGATTCCTCTGTTCATCTTTGGCTAAGCCTACAGCCAGTGGGCAAAAATCCTCACAAGTCACCTTCTCTTAGGTTGCCCGTGATGCCTGAGCTTGAGGATGCCCATGAGGGAGAGACACAGCTTTGAACCAGTAGGAGAAGAATTATGGGGCAAACTAAAATACCTCATATTGCTATCCATTAAGCTTTTCCCCTCTGGGTTCATATGTAGTTGAATGGCACAGTCCTTTAGGAACCATTCTTCTGTAAAATCATGCTAGCTGCTGTGTTGCACTAAGCATATAATCCTAAATTTGAATTATTCTTTTTTTTTTTAAAAAAAAAGAACTACAGGAGAAAAAAACCATATGTTGAGTCCAAGAACTAGAAAGCAGTTTGAGTAGAAGTGGGTGCAGAGGAGCCGTCAGAGCTTGCCCTGCTGCATTGCTCTAGGATGGCTTCAGCCACCATGGGAGGCTGGGTGGTGGGGAGCCCCTGCCTCTGGGGAACAGCAGAGCCCTAAGGGATGAGAGTCGGGGCTTTCCCCCTTTCACCTTCCAGTAGCATCAGACCCGGCTATGTTTCTCACCTTCCTGTGACACGCAGTTACTTCCTCGAGGAGTTTTGCTCTCCCGGATATGGCTGGGTTGGCTCATTTGCAGAAAGGTGGGCAGGCTGCTGGTTTGCCAGCCTCGGTGCCTGAAGTGCCGTGTATAGCACTAGGGAGGTTTGGCCTCGGTGCCGGCTCCCCCTCAGTGGTCTGCCAGCACGGAGCTGAGGTGCAGCGCAGCAGCACGCAGCCTCCAGCAGAGATAACGCTTATCGTGTGTGCTGCTGGCTCAGCAATGCTTTTCCTCACGTGGTAACAATTTCTGCCTGCCATCAATCCCTACTTTGTGTACTGGTTCTGCAGACAGTGAACACGGCCGAAGGATGCGTGTTTGTGCAGTTTTAGTGCACCATCAGCCTCCAGTGGCAAACTTTGGGAAAGTTAATTCTTCTTTCCAGTCACTTTGGCCCTTTTTTGTCATATTTAGCATTAAATCTCTCTGGTGCTAACTTTGTTCTTTAAGTTGCACTGGGACTGTCATCTCGTTCGAGACGCAGGTCAGCAGGAAAACAGCCAAGTGTGGAAAAGCACGCCATTGCTGTTCCCCGGGATCAGAGTGGCAAGGGTGACCTAAATTTGAAATGCTCCCTACTCTGTGTCCAATCCAGCATCCTCGGGCTGCAGCCTGTCAGCTGCAGCGGCAGACCAAGATCTCTGCGGGTTTAATCTAATAAAATTTGGGGGTTGGAAATCTGTGACAAAATGGAGGGAAATAGCGAAAGCAAGAGAAAGGAATGCAGGAAAAGAAGTACTTGAGAAGCTTGACCAAAGCATAAGAACTTGCATTTTGGTTGTATGCTGGGGTGTGTTTCGGCATTTTGATTTGTTTGTTTTCCAGAGCAGGCATGAAATTGCTATATTTGTGTATATGAACAATAACAACAGGTTAGAAATGCAACATTAGCGCTTTTTTGGGTAGAAAGAGAAATCAAGACCTGCCTAAAGGCAAAACATTTCCAAGGTGGGTGGTTTTTTTTTTTCTTTCTTTCTTTGGAAAACCTCATTTTTTGTTGTGTGTGTTTGGCTGTTGCCCACACTGGGGCTGGAGGACATCTTTGTAATCTGCAAAAATTGATTCAGCAGGTGGCCAACTGTGCTCGGTGCTTCCTCCAGGTCTTGGCTGCCACAGTTTGCACAAGCACATGTGTTTGAGGTGTGGGAGTACAAGTTATAGGAGCACCTGGCAGCAGCCCCTGCACATGCCAGTTGTGATGCTTGCTTACAGACAAATACAGCCAGGGAGGTTTTCCTGAGGAACAGTAAGACACAGCTTGTAGAAGCATGCTTTGTTTTTGCTTCTGCTCTTAAAAGCAGCGATGTTTTGGTTTACTTCCACGCCACAAAAGTATTCCTGACTTCTTCTTTCCTGACCCCCAGCCATGGCACCAGCACCCCAGGGAAGGGATCCTGTTATTCTCTCTTGGACAAGGGACAAACCCTGGGTCAGTGGTGATGACCCAGGAATGTTTTTTACAAGGTCCATCTAACAATGAGAAAAAATGTTTTGCTTTTTTTGGGTAGAGGTTTTGAATGCAACAGAACTGAGGGTTTCGGGTGGGTTCTGCCCCCCATTCCTTCTTTTCCTTGATTATGAGACGTTTCTGGATGGTTGTGTCTGTTGAACAGTCCAGAGGAAAACAGCAGCATTCCTGCAGGGGCTTGCAAGAATTTATACTGGATTTTGCTGACACCTATTTTTATATCAGAGATGGCAAAAACATACTGACGTATCTAGTCTATCTGCTTGGGAATAAAATTCATTTCCATATGCATCCAGCCTTGCAGTGGATTTAATAAGTTGGGTTACTTGTGCTCATCTGCACATCTCCCTTTCTCTGGAGCTGATCGAGAAAAGGTCTTGAAAAAGAAGGTTTTTTGGGGAATTGAGATTTGATTTGTATCACAGAGAAAAACTGAAGTGTCTCACAAAATTTGATGTCTAGATTTTAAATCCTATAGCTTTAGTTGGTCTAGGAATGTTTTGTTCTGGTCTTTCCAAATCCTAGTAATCTGTGGGGATATTGATCCTCTGTTATTTTTATTCTTTGGTATCTTAATCTAGGAACTAAGTAACTTCTTGAATAAATGGTCTCACTGTCTGTCTCTGGCAGTATTTCTGACTTTTGTCACTTATCTCCCCCTGCCATGAGGTAAATTCTGCTTACTCTTTAGAAAATATTTTACGTTATAAACAATGATATTTTCCTTAGGAACTTCATCCTTTGCAAGGAATTGGAAAGTATGCTGGGGAGGAAAGCAGTGATTTTTCTGGAGTTCAGGGTGTAATATATAAATAAATAAATGGTATAAACACACACCACACACATCTGTAATGTAAAAAACCCGTACTTTAACTGATCTCTTTTCAAGTCTTAAGTTTACAGAAATTTTCACTAGCAGACTGGTATATATTTATTATCCAGTGCATGCATGGATAAAGGAAAAAGGTAGTCTGCTACTTTGATGTAATTTGGTGCTTCGTTGTGAAAATGGTACATACATATATATTTAGCAGTTTGGTGGGTTTTTCCCCCCTGAGTTATCGTGCTTCTGTATCCTTAAAGAGAAATGCGCATAGGTCTTGCACATAACACTGACATGGATTTCTTCAGAAATACCAGTAGTTGTTCACCTTTGGGCACTGCGGAAAATAGGTATAAGTTCATACTTGTTAAATTTTATGTTGATCTACTAAGAAGAAAATGGACAGATTTTCCCAAAGACCATGCCCAAAAACCAGAATACTGTATGTTTTTGCTGAAATCTTGGACCTAATACAGAAATCTAAGAGAAACTAGAAGGAATAGAAAAGCATACACAGTTGCCCATTTCGAATTTCATATCATTACTGCCCAAATTTATGTTTTGGACAGAGTTTTCTTATTGTTTTTTGCCTCCCATACATTTTAAAATATGAAACTTACAAACCTGATTTTTTTTGATGTACCTACTCATTCCTGGTTTATCTTATCCCCTTCGCTTTTATCCACATATTTTAATCCAGAACTCATAATGATATTCACGCTTTAAAAAAGGCGCACAAAATGAGTGATCTAATGAACGGTTTGTCACTTTTAATTTCATAACAGCTATAAGATAAATAAAATAATAAAATCATTACAGCACAAGGGCAGGCAGTTTTATACAAAAAGCGGTTACCCGAAAGAGTACAGCTAAAAAAGAAGGGAAGTGCTGACTTTCGTAATTCACTGAAGTTTGACACTTTTAAGGTTTGTATTATAACAGCACCTCATAGGCTATAGATGGGGCTGTTTCAAGTTCTGTTGTAAATCTGACTTTACAAGGCTTTAAAGTTCTGCAGGCTAGTAAAAATCACTCTGGGATTGTACGTGTGAAATAAAAAATTTGGTGGTTTTAATATATTTTAATGCTCAGGGGATTTTGTCATCTTAGATATTTTTTTACCAAAATTTCATTGTTCTTGTATTTTGGAATAAATCTTAAAGCTTACCTCGTGTCTGAGGGAGGTGGGGGGGGTGGTGGAAAAAGAGAGAACCCAGAAATACAAGACTCACATCTGCACAGTAAAGTTTGAAGTGTCAACATGAGCTTTTGGCACTGGAGAAAAGGGCATAAATATTTACCATGAAACATAGCGTAATAATAACTGATAACGTTGTCACATGGTTAGAGCACAAGCCTCCCCATGAGTTACAAAGGATAAGCTGTAAGCCCCAGAAAGTTAGCTTTTCTGGAAACCTGCCCCTCTGCACCGCACGGCTCTTCTTGTTGGAAAAGTCTGGGGTTAAGCTGAAGAGGAAATTGTCTGACCTGAAATTTTGAGGGTTTGTGTAGTTTTTGCATACAATTGTTTGAATGATTCACCTGCTTGGCAACATAAAATGGAAATGCAAACAGTTAGGAAGTATGATTAAAAATACACTTCTTGATTCCAAATAAGCAGCGGTGGGTAATACGACAGGTTAGCCGTTGGCGTGCTGCACTTTGCCATTTAAGGGATCTCTATGCAAGGCTGCGCAGGGCTGCTGTCACAGTCTCCTTGGAATCTCTGCTCCCCTCACTTTGTAGCGGTGATGCAAGACTACTGAAAAGTTTGGCTCAGGAACACTGTATTAAAATTACCCTCAATCCCCATGCTACTTGGTAATTTACGCTGGTTATGTTCACTACTAGAGTAGTTGTTTCTGACTCCATTGCCTAATCTGAAAAGAGCGAGAGATTGTGTGCGAGGGTGACAGCCAGCCCACCTGTGACCTGCCAGCAGGGCTTTCAGTGGCCTCCTCTTGGGGAAGGAAATAGTTTTGAGTGATAAACATAAGGGTGGGAGCGATCCTGGAGCAAAGACCTGCACATTTCTCTCTGCCATTCTCCTTCCCCTCTTTCTGTGGGCTTGAAGTCGCATTAGTTTCCTTTACTGAGGTATAATAAGCTTTCCAGAGGGTCAGGGGTTGGTGACGGTAGCATGCTGTCCTCCTTTACCAGGTCCTGGTTCCTGAGCATCTCTGACATTGCTGTTCCTGGACATTCCCATGCATAGGGCACGTTGCACGGCATTTGCTTGCTGTTGGGCGAAGAAAAGAGAATCGGGGCTGTCTCTGCCCACCTCACAAACCACACCGTGCAGACCCGAGGGAGTCACAGCAGTCACAAAACCTGTGGCAGATGACATACATCCTGGGCAACAGCACACTTGTTCTGAGTTTGTATGTAAATCCTTGGCTGGGAGGGACGCTGTGCCTGGGCAGTGCTTGTTTGGGCCAGCAGAGATAACTGGGCTTGCGTGGCACAGGTGTGCAAGGGACCTGCCAGGAGAAGAAGGGGAAATAAGTGTAGGATATAAGCAGCTCCTAGGATAGCATGTCCCTGTCACCTTGGTCCCTGGCAAGGTGGCCAACTGCCAGCTCATCCTGTCTGGCTCCCGTGCAGCCTTAAGCGAGGTTTAAGATGCGCTGGCTGTTTGTCTAATATTGTTCTGTGTAAGCAATTGCAGAAACTTGTGTAAGCATTCAAATAGGGTAAAAAGTAAGTGGTTTTTTTAAGATTTTTAGGTGTTGCCTACATTCTGGATATTTAACAAGCTATGGTCCACAACTTTCCTCACAGGCAAGAAAATAGCTTTTCTTGCAATTAGATGCTTGTTTCAAGGGGCAGAGACATTTGTCTGTAAAACTTAGTCCCCTTCAAGTATTCTCTTTGGGGAAAAAAAGCAATGCTTTTTATTAGTATTATTTTTACTATAGCCAGATCTACACTTGAACACTTTTGCATGCTGTATTGTTTACTCATGTTCTCTAACTGGAGCTTAAAACTGCCAGCCAGCTAGGGACTTGTTTCCCTAGCTCTTGTCCATGAGGAATTACTGGGGAAGAAGGGAAGTTTCCCCAAGAAGTAAGGCAAGGACAGGAGCTCCCGTGGGCACACCAGGGCTCCTAGAGGAAGGGAATTAAGGTATATAAAGTTTGATTATATGAATGTTCTATTGGCCTCAGTTTACATGCTTTAAATTCATGTACTGAAGTCATGTTCTGTCAGGCAGGAGAGCTGTTCAGTTGCCTGATATTGGGAGAGTGCATGGCAGCAAAATCCTTTCATAATAATGATACCCAGTTGGAGTATGTCTGGTTGCATGTTAGAAACATTAAACATAGGAGGTTTTGTTTTAGAAAGTATAAAATAACATGCCTTCAGGCAGCTGTGCAGCTTTGGCGTGAGGAAGACTGTGGAGGGCAGTTTCACAGTTGTAATACAAAAAAATGCATGCTCATTTTGACCCTCCTGTGTTTCACTTCAGAATACAGAAGCTGCGCTCTATGCAGTTTCTGTTCCTGGTAATGGTTTGGTTAAGGGGCAGAAACACGGACAAGTTTGAACACAGAGTGGTTGTTTGCTTTGTTTTTAACGTGCATCGGTATCAGCAGTGCGCAGTGAATTGGCAGCACAGCCAGCCCTGAGATAAGAATGAGTGTCTGGGCAGTAGAGCCTCCCTGTGCTCCAACTTGAAATCTTCTGGATATTTCCTGCTCTGGATGGGATTGAACGTAGCTGGGGGGGTATGTTATTACATATAGTGAGAAAACATCTGAGTGATTTTTCTTCTTGAGAGGTGCTGTTCGGATTTGATGGGGGAGGAGGGGAACTTGAAACTTCTGTGTCAACATTGTGATGCTGAGTGCCTGCTTGCGGGTACTGTCTCTGCTCGTGTTGTGGAGGTCACCAAATAAAGCCAGGTTTAGGCACATATGTTTTTAACGACTTAGAACTCTTTGGGGGTGGCTTTGAGTACTTGTTTACTACCAGATCAGAAAATAGGAGTAGTCTTAATAAACTATTTGAGACATGTTTGTTGAGGTTTTAGAAGCACAGCAACGAGGGTTGCTTTTGCATTGTGTAGAAAGTGAGTTCTTCCTTGCAGATCTGCTTATTTTTACTTTTGAATGTGTGTGGATTTAACTGAAGAACATGTGTTCACACAGTTGTGCTATTTAAATTAACGTGGGGTGACTCAGTGTGTATTCAGTGCCGTCATCCCACAGCGACTGCGGCAGAACATTTTGTTGTCTGAAGACAATGCTAATAACGGTAGCATTAAAACAGCATTGTAATTTCACAAGACAGTCTTCCGTTCCCAGAACTGCGAAGTGACTGAGGGATTTGCCGTTGTCAGACGGGGGAGCAGGAGCTGACCTGCGGTGCGAGCAGCACCCTCCGCTTCGGCTGGGCTGGGCTGCCCTGCCTCCCTCCGCTCCCGCCTCCCGGCTGCTGCGCCGGGGTTTGTCACGGCAGCCGACACCTTTGCAAAGCAAGCGCTCGAGCGTTCAGCTGTGCTGGGAGCTGTCGGAACACAGCCCCTTGCCAGGGCAGTCCTACGCTAAGCTGCTTTTGTCTAACGGGTGAGCCACCCACCAGCAGCCTGGACAGCCGAAATGGGTGGGAGGGCACGTGCTGCATCTGGCAGCCCCTTACCTATTGCTGCTCCGGTGCTTGGCCCCACCAGGTATGCTGTTTGCCGAAGGAGAACAGCTTATGGGTTTAGTGCTTTGCAATTGATACATTGTGGATGCTATAGCATTCCCATAATGTATAAAACAGCGATTCAGAACTGAAGCATTTTACAGTAGTCATGCTTTCCTTTACCTTGGTGCTTTACTTTAGCTTTGGTGGAGGGATTGCAGGATGAAAGCAACATGGCTGCAGTGACTAGCTGAGGACAGCTACGCTGTCTTTGTAATTGATGTATAGCTTATAAATGCAAATAAGTGGTCATTAAGAAATGAATAAACATTACATATCTTATTCATCCTTAACATCACCACCTCATGTAAAGATAATAACAACTTCCTTATCAAAAGAGTTGGTAATAGTGCTTGGAAGCTGAAAACAATGATGCTGTGGTGGGAGCCATATGCATTTATTCTTTAATAGGAAATCTTAAAAGTAAGACATTGCCACCCTCTTAAGTACTCCTTTTCAGTGGGTTCCTGGTATACTGTTGTAATAAACACATTGGATAATGACAGCATAGAGAACATGATGAGAAAATGAGCTGAAGAAGAGATTGTTGGCACTGCAGAGGCACTGGAAACCTTACCAACATTAAATGCATTTGTAGTACTGTGTCTTACATACAGCATGGATGATGTCTGCAGCATAAAGCCACTTAGAGGTTCATTGGTGAGCGCGTTGGTATTGCTATTGCTAAGTTTGCTTTGTACGCATTAGTATTTAGCAGATAAGATAGCTGTGAATACAGACCCTGAGACCTTGCACTGAACATCTTTAAGATGCGCAGCCACTGTGCAGGACTTGCTTCTTCAATGACCCCCTTTCTCCCAGCAGTGTTTCCCAGGAGCCATGTGACAGTGTACAAGAAGGTTGTGCTTTGATTTCAGTAGCTTCATTATGGAATTGTGCTCATGTCTTAAGATGGATGTTTTTAAAATGTAGTTTGTGTTGGATTGGAATACTGAAGATAAAGAGGAAAATTAAGGAAAATGCAATGGGGGAAAACAGTCGCATGCTTGAGATTCCAGGCATCCTTGCTGTGAAAAGTTTGTTTAATCAGCCAGTTTCTGTGTGGGTTTGCTGAGTTGCTTTAGTTTGTTTGTTCTCTGTCAGTTTCTAATAACACTGTTACTTATTTCCACTAAACAGAAAAATACATTTTTGTGATCTCTGTTGTTCCGTGTCTGCTAGGAATGCTGCTTCTGAGTTGTATTGCTACAAATATTTGTATGTTCTTTCCTGTGCTGTTGGCAGAAATACTGGGGAGAGCCAAAGAGCCTAATTCAAGATTGTTTTGTTTGCATATCTTCTATTTTCTTTTGACAAGATCATTGCATGGTTGTGCCTGAAAGTGATCTTCCATGAGCTGCAAGGAGCAGATCACATCATTATCAAACTGGCTAGTTCAGTTGATGCAATAAGAACCACAGGACTTTATGTGGGACTTTCAGTGATTTCTCTGCCTAGTACATGCTTTGTGGCATCAGAAAATCTCCTTTGATTAGACAGTTTCTGAATAGCAGTGTTTGTTATACGGGCCGCTCAGTTCTGTCCCAACATATCCTGTGTGTCCCTGCATGTCTGTGTCACCAGTACAGCGTATCTGGGGCTCCCATAGTGTATTCAATATTACAGTGTGCCAGCCAGGCTTGCACAGAATGGCACAGCCCATCAGCCCCCTGTTTAACCTCTACTGACAGTCAAACTCTGGCATCAGCAGCTCTTGTCCTTCTCAGCCCTTCCGTGAAGTGATTCCTAAATGCTGTACACAAAGAAGTCCTGCACAGCACTGTCTGTTAACTAACTGCCTTACTGAATATGTTACAGGTGCCCTCTGCTAAAAAGGAGAGATCATGCTGGTTTTTTTTCCTAGGTAGTCCTTGTTCTGCCTTCTCATTTTTCTTGATTTCCTGAAGTAATCCTGTTTTGTGTGCTGTTGACAACTAAATCACTGAGAGATGCAAAATGCAGAAGAGCAGAGGAAGAGCCCTGTGCATACTGAGAAGCAAATATCCCAGTCTTTCAAAAATGGAAAAAAGGAGCGATAGAAAGAAATCAATGTATATGGTGATGAATTTTTAAGTGTACATTGTAATATTTGTTATCAAGTCTCCCATGTCTAGATCACTTGCTGCTGAGGATAGGGTGAGGCAAAGAGACATTGATTTTTGGTACCACTGAAACAGAGGTAGCAAGATGAGATCAGAGAATCATGTAGGTTGGAGGGCACTGCCAGAGGTCCACCTGGTCCAGCCTGCTGCCCACATCAGGTCCCATTGGCTCAGGTTGCTCAGGGCCATGCACAGGACAGTTTTGAGTCTCTCCAAGGTTGGAGGTCCAGCAGAAGCTCTGGTCTCCCGCTCTAGTGTGTCACCTCCCTGACAATAAAAAGACCTTTTTTCTTGTGTAGAGCTGGAATTTCACATGTTGCAGCCCTGGCTGATGCCTCCCCTCCCTCTCTGTGCACCTTTGAGGACAGTCTGTGTCCCCTCCCGTCAGGCAGTTGCAGACGGTGGGTAGGTCCCCCTGTAGCCCTCTCTTTTCAGGGCTGAGCAAATGCAGTGCCCTTACCCTCTTCTTCACTCCAGCCCCGCAACTCTCTCTGTTGGGTCAACATGGGTCTGGCGCTTTCTCCAGGCAGTGTGCCTACAGGATGAAATCTTTTTCCTGTGCTGCGTGCCAGATGTACTCCAGAGACTGGTTCCTTTTTTTTCCATATTAACTGGGCTTAAGCGCTCTCTTTTTTTCTACCTTTCCATACAACATGTCCAAAAAAGTAACATTTTCAGATAGTTGTATATAGTATGATGTCACACCAAAATTCTGTGTGGTATTACAAAAAAAAAAAAAAAAAAGCGCAATTCTTATTTCTTAACTGAGGTATTTTTTCTCTCTCCATGTCCGCTCGTACAACTATTCCCATCCAGCAGGTCTTGATCTTGAATTTTTTTCTTGAAGAACTTACAACGTGTTGTCTAGTATAAAATTAAATATTCTGCAGTCAAATGCAAACATCCAACCCCAAAAGGCGGATGCTACTCCAGATCCAGGATCCAGATGTTAATCATATTCTGTTAGTGACTGAAGTGGGAAAAAATAGCTCTTAAGCTGTGTCTTCTGCTGCTTCCCTATTTTTTTTTTTAATTAGGTTGCCCCTGGTATTTCAAGAGCCTTTATACAGATACTGTATACTCTTGCAACAAGCACAAACACAGTTTAGCAGAACAGAGCAGAATTGGAGGCTGGCTTAGTACACAGAGCCTGGTTTTAACCTCTGCAAAGGCCCTTCTCTTTCTCAGCGGTGCTGAATGTGCTGTAAATACCCAACATTTTATACCTAGGGGAGAAAAAAAAGAAAATTTCAAGATAGAATTTCTGAATCTTAGCGAATCACATGTTGCAAGTACTGACCTGAAAGAAGGCATCAGTTTGTAATCTAAGAAATATAACCCAAGAAACAGGATCAGACCTATTATAAAGATCCAGGAAAATGAGCTGAGAACTATGGCACATGATGAATTCTCGTGTAATTTTTTAAGATCTCCATTACCTCCCAGCTGAAAATTCACACACAGTTGTTCTCTGTGTATATATTCTAAAAGCATTATGGTTTTCAGAGTATATAATATGAAACAGTAGGTTTCAAACTTTTTTTTTTTTACATGCTGACCATTAAATGTTTTTTAACGTATGTATGAACTCTATGTGGCTAACTTAGTCTTCGGATAATGCTTCTTCTTTTCACAGGTATTTTTGAGAATTCCTCTGAAATAATCCACAGACTCATCAAGTAACTATTGACTATAGTTAAAACAAATCGTATGTCAGGAGATTGACAGCTTGATTTTCTGTTGTTATTTCTCAGTGACTGAAGAAATTGCATCTGTCTCTCCCACCCTAAAATAGAGTAATACCAACACAATATTGATTCATTCTTGAAGAGCTGTTGCTCATAGCATGATGTTTATTTTGGAACTTGACATGAAGTGCATCCCTTTACAAGGCACATGAATAAAATACTAGAAACTTTGAGTTTGTGACCTAGTTAGGAGTTATGTGCATGATCTCTTCTCCTTGGCTGAACTGAGGAAACAACTAAAGCAGAGAGGGGGATATCTTTACATATGACAAACCTTTTTTTTAAAATTTGGTTTCTTTTAATGAAAGGGGCATTTATGAGTGTGTCTCTTTTGATTTTAGACTGAACATAAAACAGCTAGACCTCAGAAAACTTAATATGCACAGTGAAATTTAATTAGGTAACTGCATAAGAATCAGAGGGATGTTTTTTGTTGAGAGGAACCAAGAATCCCCTTTTGGTGCTAGAAGCACATACATAGCTGAGTCCTATTTTCATCTCCTCTTCACCAAGAGGTGTTAGTAACAGATGTGTGTGATCTTCTGCCAAGGTGGATGGGCCAGGGGTATTAGGAGGAATGGGCTGTATTCCTCACATCTTGTATGGTACCTTCTTCTTCATGTAGCAAAGGTGCACGAGGTCTAGTTTTTCAAAAGGTAGCCTTTAACTTTGTTTATTCCAGTTTGAATTGCTACTTCAGAGTAGCAGGTCTTCAGAGACACTAAGCACCTACTTCTTCATGATCACAGTTTGACTTACAGATGCTAAGTACTTCTTGAAAGTATGCACAAAGTCTCACAATTTAGGCTTAATTAACCATTTCCGTGAAAAATATGGGCCTAACTTTTCCAGTACATCAGTTCATCTATTTGTAGAAGTTATGCAAAGTGGTATCTGTTCATAAAAATGTTTTTATATCTTTATTGTATATGGTAACTGTTGGGAAAGGTAATATGCTTCAGATGTGCTCCAATTACACTGTTCCAACTTCATTTCAAAAATTGGTTTTCTTTTGTGGTAGATTAGGCAAAACTGACTACAGTTAGATGTGCTGAAACATCTGTTCATTGTTAACTCTCAGAATGAGAGGTGACCTGTAATTTTTTGTTAATCATAATTATTGTGAGACTTTTTTTAAAAAAAAAAAACACCAAACAAACAAAACCAAAAAAACCCATCACAGCTATGCAAGTGCAGAAATGGAGGATTCCATCAGGAAAACGCCAAGTACACTTTTTGAGTGAGATAAGAAAGTGGCACATTCAGATGTGAGTATTTCACATAAACCATCAAATCTCTGAAGTCACTTTTTGCTGGCAGTACCAAAGCCAGCAAAGTTTCACCATGATTCATGCAGGCAAAGGTCAATGACGACTTAATTCCCTTAAAAATTTCCACTTAGATTTTGTGGCTTTGTAACTGTCTTGTTTTTTTTTTTTTGTTTGTTTGTTTCCCCTCTATTATGGTAATGTTTTCCAAAAAGCGGTGAGACGAATACAAAGAAAGATGGTTGAGAGGTGTTTAACACAGTTTCCAGTTTCTGTTTTCAATCACGGGAAACATGTTGTAAGTAAGCTGTTATCTGTCATGCAACTTGTGGTTCCAACCACCTGCTGTATTTATTCCATTCACTGTGTGCTCCTCAGCGGAGCATGGGCTGTGGCTTTGAGCTCCCTCTCCATTCGTTTACAGGTCGGGCAGCTCGGGCACACAGCATTCCTCTCTGTGTGCCTGCACGTGTTAGTGTGTAGTATCCTGATTAAGGTTTGTTGTCATCCAGACAGTTCAAATAAAGTTGCATGTGTGGTTTTCACTTTTCCTGTTGTGGTATTTCTATGGTTTTAATGTTCAGGGTCAAGACTTCACTGAATCTGGATAAAGGCAAAAAGCAGAACAGCTCTGGAAAGTATATTTAGGTATAAATATTTTAGCTTTCCCTAAGGAAAAGATGCAAAATGCTTTCAGTTGGCATGATGTTGCCTTTTTGAAATTTGTTTTATAATAATTTCATTCCGTTATTCTTTTGTTTCAGTTTCCATCAGCAAGGGGAAACAGGCTTTGTTTTAATTATTCTTCATTAAGATTCAGATCTTTGTCTAAACTGAGATAAGCTTCGGCAGTTCTCAGGTTATGGGTATCTAAAGGAAAAGCCAGGTTCTGGCTCAGGAAGCAAACTCCCTCGTTTCCAACAAGTAAAAATGGGAAGAATTGGGTACACTGCCTGGATTTTCACCACGGTGCCTGTAGGCATACCCCAGGCAGAGGGCTCACCATGCTCTTCTGTTAAGAGATGCTGAAGAAGATGTGTCCTTGGGAATGCCTTTGAGAATTCATTATGAGATACATCCCTCTGCTAATAGTATCCAGGACCAGAAGTCTCTTTCATTCTGCAGATGTATCTCAAATAAGACATCTGATTGTTAGGTTGGCCTCTTTCTCCCTTTTGAAATCCTCATTGGGATCTTGCTTGCGTGGCAGACACATTGGTCATTCCTTCCATTGAGATTTTGAAATTTCAAGTGTGTTGAACCAGTCACCATACTCAGTGATGTGGGCCCCATGGTGTTTTTTCTCATAGTGTAGTGCTTTTTATTGTAGGGGTGCTGAACTGATAAGCAGCCAACTAAAGGGACCACAGGTGGGGCAAAGCAGAGTTTTCTGGCCCGACTGACTGGAAATGGACATGACCTCTGAAGAACTGGGTACCTTTAGAGATAAGGCTTACCCACAGAAAAGAAGTAGTGATGCTAACCAGAAAGAGAAGGAAATCTTTATTTTCATATGTTACTCTTGCATTTCCATGACTCTTAGTCCTAAAGCTCTCAAGACCATTATGAAGATACATGTTACTTCATAAGTCTTCTAATCATGGTGTGTTACTAGAATGTCCTGGCACTACACATCTAAGGAGACCTTTGGTCCTGCCAGCACTCAGCCTGGGTGTGAACGTCCTCAAGTCAGTCAGTCTTGAAAAGGAGCATCACTCCTTCCTGAACAGTATGCCTATCCTTTTGCTTGTGAAAGGATAAAAAAAATACCTATCTAAAAATAGTCAAAATGTTTAGAATTTATTTAGCTACAAATTTTAATTTTAAGATCCCCAGATCTCCTCATAGTGGTCGTTGAAGTTTTTCACTTGACCTTCACCAGCAGATGAGAGAGACTCTTGAAATTAAGATAACAAGCAATTACAGTATGCCAGCTGCCTGGCCATTGTGGAGTGTTTTTCTAGGCATTGCAGAAGGATGTTTTTTGAGAGAAATTTGAATAAGGCTGTGGGAATTTATAGAGAAAAAAGCTATAGAGAAATAGCTTTCAGAGGAGAATGTGATAGTTCACACCCATGTAATTGGTTGACTTGAAAAATACTGAACAAATTAGTACTTTTTATAGTCTGAGTCTAGTCTAGAGTTTCTTATCTTTGTTTGGGTGCTTCATGTGTAGGTGTTAGGCATTTTCTGCCCTTGCAACAAGGTTAAATCATCCAGCTGAAGCTCAGGAGGTAAACTGGCTTGTGTATGGGGCTCAGTTTCATGTTTTTTTGTGATTTTGAGAAATCTGACATCAGTTTTGTTTGTGCTGTTTTAGATCTGAGATGTTTTAAAGTCTTTTTTCTTTTTTCTTTCTTTTTTTCTGTTATTTTTTTCATTTTTTTTTTAAACTGGAATTGGAAATACAAAAATAGCTGCTTTAATGATTCAACTATACCCCATGCACTCATCTAGTGAAAGCCAGCAACAGATCAGTTCCTTGTGCAGATCTCAGCTACCATGTCTTTGGCACTGTGTCAGTATGTCTGTTATTGATTATTAAGTGAAGTACTGTGGGACCACTTACTGTTCTAGAAGAAAGTACTGCAGAGACCAGTCTTTCCTGCTGAGGTGGTATGAATCTGCTAGCACTGGCCTTGTTAAGTTACTTAAATGGGAAAAAAATATCTAAGAAAGTGGCAATGGGAAATAAATGGAGTGGTGACGGTGCATGGCTGACAGTGCATCTGTGGCAGCTGTGCTGATGGGGGTGCTCCACTGTACCCTGCTGCAGGGATCAGCTCTGTGCATTACCAGAAAGAATCACTGAGCTTTCGATAGCCGTACCTGCTAGCAAATGTTTTCAAACTCTACTGTGTGTCCAATGTAAAACAGTGTGGCAACATGACTAGCTGTATTTTCATCTGAATCGTACATCTGCAAGAGAAATGAAATTCTGGACTTCCAGGTCCAGGAACAAAACCAAGAAAGAATTAAAAAGCACCAAAGAATTGTTGGTATTAGTAGTCAGCCATAAGTTCTGTTGTCTTCTTGGAGGCCAGCATTTAATAGTGGCTTAGTCACAGGTAGGTGGGCTCTTCCAAGTCAAGGCTGGCCGCATATTGTACTACAAATTCCCCAGAAGGTGTGGGACAAGCAGAGCCTGTTTCTGTATAATCTCCCTTCTACCTCCTGGAGAAGACAGACGCACATTACTTAGTGTGGCCTTTCTGGGCTGCTCTGCATTGTGGCTGGGCCATACACACGGATGGGCGTGGGAACCAAAAATTTGTGACAGGGATCTGGCGTGGTGCATACAGAAAGGATGAGGTTTTCTAAAAACATTAGAATTATACCTGTGTGAGTAATTAGAACTTGAGAAGTATCCATATGACACCTCTTACACAAAAACAGTATAATTAATTGGGAAAGGAGAATTTGATGCCTTTAGTTGTCCTCCTAAGTCCTTAATCGTGTTTTCCACTGAAATTTATTCTATATTCTGCATTTTCTCAACTGTTTCATGTAGTTGCATATTTATGTTTTAAAATATTCACTGTAGTGTACCTGATCCCTCTCAGCTGTGTTAAGGCTGTTGTGTTGATTAAGAAGTTTGTCTGAAATGTGTCACTAAAGGGCACTATGTTGGACTGACAAAGTGCTACTGGAGACTTGTTACCAGAACAGTTCATCCACTTAAAACAGTGCAATCAATGTATGGTTCTGCCTTGGGCTGTTCGTCTTGCACCTGCAAAATCCAATGCTGCCTGCCTGAGGATTTGCTCTTCTGCTGGTGGAGGCACCTGAGTCCTCACAGATAGTTGTTTGCAGTGGTGCTTCTTGGCTGGTCCCATCTATGTATGAGATGCATAGACTGGTGAATATTGTGCTGTCATGTTGAAGAACTGACATAGTACTTGGTCTGACTCCATATCACTTTATCAGCCTTATCCATTAACGGTTTTGTCACTGCACTTTTCTTTTGCAGATGCTAAATGGGTTTGTTAGTGTTCGTTCCGTAGCATGAACATTGAAACTAGTCATGTGCTTAAAAGCTCCGCAGAACGTTAATCTGTTTGGGTTTTGATTTTGTCTTCCTTGGTCATTGCTGTCCAGGGTCCATACCCAAGCTAAGTGAAGCCCTTGTGGTGTGTCCTTCCCTAGTGATTTCACAGTTCAGTGCATACCTTCTTGAGAAACCCCTGAGACCTGGAGCCAGTATGTTTATTGTGGAACCAGAGGATTATGGCAACCCGCTATATGAGAGCTACTCCAGTATTAATACTTGCACTGTTTATTACTATGACCTCTTTCTAGTGCTTAGAAGATATAATAGGCTATATATTTTTTTAAATAGTATACACTGCTGTTCACTGAACAAGAACATATTCCACTATATAGTTCACACTGACAGTCATATTGTAAATGTGTTGATCCCTGTTGCTGTTTGAAATAACAATCTAAGATAAGCATTATATGTTTTGAGAAGATGATAGAAACTTTTCTAGTCTTGCCAAAATTTTAAAGGGCTTTATTTTTGTGCATAGCTACTACTTCATGAATAGTTTTTGAGTCCATTTGAATTACGAGTATTGGAGTAAACCACACATACGTGAGGTTTTATGTCGATATACTTGTATCTATAAAAAAATAAAAGTGTTCATATGTTGATATGGGAAGAAGGAAACTTTTTGGTTCATGTCCTTACATGGTGTCTCTGTTTTGGAGCTCTCTTAGAAAATGTGCTGTTGAGTCTTCCTCAGCTTGGCATTTCTACCCTTCTGTTGGGTGTCATCAGCCTCACAGCAGGGTTAGGAAAACTGCTTCTTCCCTTCCTGCAATGGTGCCTTCCTGCACGTAAAAATGTGTGGAGGAGGGCTGCGTCCCACAGCAGAGCTGGTTTCCTCATAAATGAATGCACTGATTTATTTTTCCCTTAACTATTGTGTATACAAAGACTTCATTATAGGAATATAATCTCCAAATTTTTAAATTATGTGCTTTTCTGTCAGCCTATTTTATTGTAAAGATATTTACAAATATTTTTTTAGCAGGTGACATGAAATACAAAGGTTTGGATTTTTTTCTCCATGGAGTTTAATAACTGGTTTAAATCCACAAAAAGTACCTAATAATTTTGGAGAGAAAAAGGAGAAGGTATTGCATGTGAAATGAAAGATGTATTGACTGGCTAGATGGGAGTAGTGTTTTGTAAATACACTATTGCCATAGTTTAAAAAAGCACTGCCTAAAATAGGTGCTTTAGAAAAGGGGAAGAGGCTAATTAAAAATAGCAAAATTCATACCTTTTTAGTAATTTTGTGCCACTAGTTGAACATTATAGTTCTTCCATGAGTAATCACTTCAAATAGGTGTTGAAAAGTAATTCATAATAGATGTATAAAAATTCAGTGTGGTTTTTTGATGCAGTTGTCATTAGTTTGGAAAATATCCTGTCGGCTCTCTAGTTGCCAGCAGGGAGGTGTCGGGGGGGGTGTAAGTACATGAACTTGTTGCTCTCTGACCTTAATTCTGAATATGGAAGGTCACTTAAAAACAGGTTATCGCTGTAGATTCCATATTTTCAGGTCAAAATCAGCTAGCAGTTACCATGAAGTAACACTGATGTTTACATGTTGATACTTTTCCTCAGTTACTTGCAAAGTAGCTGACACTGTTTCCACGCCCTGCTAAAGCTGTAGCATGGAAATAGAGTGGTTTTGTTTTTACCGTGTTTTCTCTCTTCTTAATCTGGAAATAGCCAAAACCAAACCAAAAGGGATTGTTTATTTATAACTAGAACAATTTTGTGTTGTGCTTCATTAGTGAATTAAAAATTTAATTTTTAATTTTGGCCCTGTAACATTGATCCACAGCATGGCTGCATCTCGACTCTCACCTCGGATACTGCAGCATATGTGAGCTTGTTGTTCTGAGGCTTCCAAAATGACTTCTTAATTAGTTATTACACAGCTCATAGCTTTTCTAGTGCACAGCCATGTTGATTTCATCACTTATCTCTCGTTTCATGTGAAATAGTCCTGGTTGCTCTTGTGGCTGCCATGCGTTTCTTTCCCTCCCTTCTCTTGTCATGGACCAGCCTTGGCATCTGGTTTCCATGACCTCCAGCATTACAGCAGCAGTGACGTGTACCCACCTGCTGTACTAATACTTTGCTGGTTTGGGGTTTTTTAATGCCTTTTTTCATATTTTGTTTTCTTTTTTTTTTCAGAATCCCCTGGAGCATTACATCCCTCCGTTCAGAGTGCAGACAAGAGTTTGGCATTGCGCTTTTACAGGTACCTTTTTGAATTAAAATGCACATTTTTTTCCTAGGGTTTGATTAAAAGGAGGACAATTCCAGAAGGACTTTACCATGTCCTTTTCTGCTGTCCTGGGAGGTATGTTCTAGTAATGAATTTCTCTTCCTTGACCTTTAGTAATTGATTGGGTTGACAGGTTGATTAGTTGCAAATACATACTTCAGTACTGTAAGAAAGGCTGAGGCTTCCTTTTGCTGGCTTCAGTCATGCAGCAATGTATGTGTCAACATGGCAGAATCCTTCTTGGAAATAGTCCAGTAGTTCCAGGCTTTTCCCCATCCTTTATTCCCAACCTGTACTTTGATTACAGTCTTCCCGTTCAGTAGGTTGCATTAGCTTTTTATAACGGAGACCTACAGTTCAAGCAAGCACTTCTAGCCTTAGTCCTCCAGAACTTTTTGCTATTTATCTGGTTATTACTAATGGGTTGAAAAACAAGATAAATCTTAAACATCTCTGAGTCCATCCAGAGCACTCTGAGCCTGATTTCAAGGTGTGAGCAGGAGATGAGCATTAAAGTTTATAATCTTTTATTCATCATTAAAAAGCTCCTAAACAAAAGGGGGAAATCCAGTGTCAGGAATAACAGAAGGAATGTCATCTATTGAGTAGTTTCATCCTTGATGAGTACAAGGAAACTGGGCAAAACCGACAGGAGGGGACAGGAGCACTACGTGCGGCACTTTGTACCAATGGTTGCATGATTCTTGAAAGACTAGTAGAGCACTTCTGGTATTTCACTGTAGCAAAGAAAAAATCAGTAATCAATGTCTGATGTATCAAATCATTAACGCGCTTCACTAATATTAAGTTTTAATTCCACTCAGTAGAAGGCATTTCATATTAATCTGTTTCCAATCACCATATTTGGCTCCAGAACATAAGTTTGCATCATGTGGGGTCTTAAATTAGCAATTATCGCTGCTGTTTTATTTCAAGACAAAAATGTTAAGTCTGAGAGTACACATGGCTAATTTAAGGGTATAAATCTGTTCCCAGAATGCAGAATTCATCTCAGAAGCCATTTCTGTCAGCTGAGGAAATCAGGAACTTGAAATTCCAGATACAATGTAGTATGAAATTAAAGGCAGCAAAATTGTCTTGGCTGTGCCAAGGACTGAGACTGGGAACATTCAGAGCCTTGTAAGTGATCTGTGTTAGTTTTTGCTACAAGTTAACCCACACCAATTTCACAGTCATATTTCATATTTTTACTTTCCTGATGTCATGCTGTATGGGATTTATTTCTGCCATTTTAGAAAGTGGGTTCAATAGTTGGTGTTCATACAGATGCTCCAGGAGGTCTATAGTTTTGGAGATATATTGCTCGTTTTGCAAACAGAAAAATTGGATCCATGATTTAAGATGAAAGCAGCATTCAGTCCTGGCTGTGGTGACACAGCCAGCCGTCCCTCGTTATTAGCTTTTAGAGAATGTCTTGAAACCAGTCCAGATCAGTGAAGAGTTGGTGCTAGTCAGTGAGGGGCATCTCCTTCACTGGAGGAACTGGGATCCCCAGCAGTGCCAGGGACAGTGTGATGGCAAGGCAGCTGACAGGAGACATTACCATTACGCAGCAGGCGTGGGCAGATGAAAACACAGACACCCTGTGTCCTCACTTGCAGCTTGGCACCTTGGCTGCTGCATCCCGTTATTTGTCTGGCTTAGGCAGCTTGACCCTGTGACATTCAAGTTCAGTTTCTCTAGATCCACCTGCTTTAAAAGTTTGCTGATACTTATCTCTGAAGAAATAACAATTTAGTGGGGTAAGGCAATAGCTATACGCTTGGGATGCCTGTATGCAGTGTCTGGGTTTGGAAGAATTTTTTTGCTGCTTTGGGCAACTGCACGCATACCTGTATTTTATTCCCTGTTTGCAGGAGAGGGGGGACCTCTTAATGTGGCTGTGTATCACACCTGAGAGGAGACCAGATACGTAGCAATGGTGTGGTGGTCTGATACTATAAGGCGGGGCAGGAATAGAGAAATAATTTAAGCAATTTTTCTAAGCAGTAGCCTAAGGCACTTGTGAGGACAGGGTTGAGAGCATCCCTAGTTCAAGACTCCCCAGGTACAAGGCTGTTGTGTGTCTCAGCATGCAGACAGCACATGAAAGAGAGCTGAAGCAATGCCAAAAGGAAGAACTGGATTTACTGAGGAGTCTACAGCAAAACTGGGAACTCATTTGATTGAATGACCGGTATTTCTGGTTGACTGGATTTCCACCACTGGTCTGTTTTTTTCTTGACAAAGTGCAGGGCTCCAAAGCTGGTATCCTTCTGTGATCTCCTCCTGCCAGCCACCCTGGTGCCAGCTGCTCCACCTCCAACCTGCTAGGCTCAGTGGACAGTCTGCCCCAGCCATGGAGGCTGCAGGAGAGAGGAGAGGACCTGTCTCTCGCCTGCAACCCAAAAGTGCCCTGGGTTGGAGGGAGCTTTGCTTCACGAGGAGCTTCACTGGGCAATACCCTTCTCCACTGCACCCTTAGGCCAGCTCTATTCCCTCTGTGGGATGTAGGAGCTGTGAAGGGAGATGATGAGGAAGAGCACTTGAAGTGTCTCGTCCTTTTTCCTCGAATCCCTCTCTGTCCTTGTAATCTAGTTTTGCTACCCAACCCAGTGTTTGGTGTCCCCTTCTCTATTCCAAACACCTTTTCCTCTCTGCAATTTTCTTGGCAATTGCGTTTCTTCTCTACCTCTCTGTGTCTTCCCATTTCTCACTCTCCTTGTGTATGTCCCCACACTCCCAATTCCAGGTTTGGGTTTGTTTTGTGGTTTTTTTTCTTGGAGCTGGAATGCCTCAACCCTCCCTGCACTGCCTTCCTCTCCGCTTCATTAAATGCACTGGTTGTGACTCGATACAACTTTTTTCTTTAAAATGGTGAGGTTTTTATGGTTTCTTAAAAGTTGCAGTCAGAAAGAATTTCATCCATCATCGTAACTCCATCAGGGTCCTCAGGTATGTGAAAACCATTCAGTGCACAGAGTCTGGATGGTCTGACTTCTTAAAAGTGGCTTTCCAAGAACATTATTTTAGTGTAGAGTCATTACATTAAACATCAGTAATACGAACACACTTTGAGTATCAAGCCTGGATATTAAACAGAAGTTTGGATGCTCATTAACAAGTAACTGGATACTCATCTTCAGTTAAATGGGTTGTGAACACTTTGAGAAGATCTGTAGTTTTAATATGTGGACTCTGGGCATATATTTCCAGTACAGCAATTAAGAAGAAAATATACTTGGTGTAATCTAACAGCTCACACCTCAACATCTAGTAAATACATCTGGTGTAGTCTAAGGGGTTACACACACAAACGTGTAATTATGCCATGTACATACAGTGTAGCATTTGTGTTGGGTTATACAGCCATATCATTGATTGCAACATCATCGTAATACGAAAGAACTAAATTGCATTGTGTTTCAGTGCCAAAATTGGTATTTTTAACCATCTGCTTGAAGAAATCTTAAATATACAGACATGTCTTGAAGACAGTATTGTGCACTCCTTTAATTTTCTTCCTTGACTTCTAACACTGTGTATCTTTAGACTTGAGGCTAGAGAAAAGGGGAATGAACTATCCTGTGGTATGGGAAAATGTCTTCTTATATGGAGAAAAAACATTGCTGTACCAGTCAGAAATAAAAGATAGCATTCATGGAGTTCCTCTGAAGGTTGCAGTGCCCTGCAACACTGCTGTAAATTTGTTGAGTATTGTTTTTATTAGTTAAAAAAGATCTGTTTTGTTGTTGGGGTTTTTTTTCACATAGTCAAAACTTTTATAGTGAGTTCATTTAAGTAAAAATAAATGGGCAACACTTCACGTATGTGAAGTTTCAGTGCTTTGAAATGAGAGCAATTATGGTGTAGAAATTATTTTTAAATAGCCTTGCTGACCTTACTGCACTAATATCTCATGTTACAGAAAAGGCTGTTTAAATACACAGAGTTTTGACAAACAAGACCCCACAGCTAATCAGAAGAGTGGCTCAGACTTCTCAGTGGTCAGAATTAGGCCACTCCATTGTACTCCATTAGCTGACCATTACCATTTTTCTAATGATACTGGTTTTAGCATACTCGTTATTTAATTGTTCCTGCTGTACTGCCTGTTAAAGGTGGTCTTGTAGGTTCTTAATACCCATAAAAGACATTCATTGGCTATATTTTAATACTTATTTCTAAAGACAAAATGGTTGTGTTTGTGTATAGGATTTATTAAAAAGAATTTTCCGTATAACGAGATAAGAGTATACTGTTAAAATCAGATTAGAAAAGATTTAAATTTATGTAATCTATCTGAACTTCTGATTTCTTGGTTGTAAAAATTTAGGAAGTATTATAAGAAATATTCCATATACTTGTGCATTATTTCTTTCAAATATATTTTCACAAGAGATAAGAAACTTCAGAAAGATGCTATTAAGCTTTGTTTTGAAACTTTGAAAATGAGTATTTTTAGAAGTTTCTCTTACTAATTAAATCTCAGATTAAAGAAAAGGAAATTTCAATTATGTGATACATTCTTTTCCATTTCTAATAGCTCATTACGGTTTCAGGTTTTTCGCAGCATAAATTGTTGGGATTTTTTCTCGTTGTCTGGACTATATTTGTGTACTTGGGGTCTTGATGTATTTGAACATTTCTGGAGTTTTGCAGGGTTAGTAACTGCAAGGGAATGCCTAACTGCAGCTGTTTCATTGCAGGGTTTTTGGTATTTCTCAAGTAAAATTGGTTTATAGCTATGATTTTGTGTTCCTTTAATATATTTCTCATTATAAACAGTTTTAGAAAACTTTTCTCAATAAGTAAGCATCTAAACATGGCAACTTGAGATTTCAGGGCTTTTGACCTCTTATGACAGAGTCTGGTAAGTTTTTTTTCTTTCCCAAAAAACCAAGCTGGCAGCGGGTATCCATTTAGTTCCATAAGGTCAGAGTTTGTTGCACTCTTCTGAGAAAAGAGAGACTGAATCAAATCTCCAGTCCCTGAACTGGGGCAAGTTTCCCACCTCCTGAGGAAGAACCCAGTTGCCAAATACTGAGTGGGTCTTCCTGTTTCAGCTGAGATACCCTACTTGCTAGAAATTGCTTAACTGCACTGGAGCCAGGTTAGTAACCCAATTTCCTTGCCGAGTACCCTATGTGGGCTTTTTCTCTCTTTCCTAATTTAAAGAAAGATTGCAAATATTTATTTTTTTAAAAGTGCAAACCTTTGAAAAGAAGTGCTGGAGAAGGATCTGCCTCTACATATGGTATAACCTGGTACTTTGAGCATCTGCTCTGTAGGGCTGCTTCCAGTCCGCACCCCCAAGTCAAGCAGAAGTGGTGTTTTCTTCATCCTCCTCATCATCCCTGACTACATTTTTAGGGGCAGCAGGTATGTGCTGGATAAGGTGGTGTGAATGAGCAAGTTGTGTAGGGAAATCCCTGGTTCCTCTACAGCCTGGGAATTAGCCATCAGGCTTAGTTGTGTGCATGCCTGTTAGTAGCAAGAACAGGGCTGCACCTATGCTAGGTGGCATGGATGTGCAGGGTATGCACCCTTCCTCTGAACAGCCTTCCTGTCCTACATGTTCATGTTCCTTCCAGATTTCTCACACTTCCTTTTCATGGGAGTTAAATATGGGAGACTAAGAACAGTGGAAGTCAAATATGGAGGTTAGGGAAAGTGTCCAGGTTTTGACCTGGTTTGGTGTTCAGGACATAGCTGGGGTGTTGTACCCAGACAGAAGAGATCAGAAGTGATTCTCAACGTATTAGTTTAAGCAAAAAAGTACTGGCAGAGGAACATGTGCTTCAAGGCAAGATATAAGTCTAAATTCAGCTTCCCAAGATTTAATGAACGCTGCTGTCACTTAAATGGTAAACAGAGAGGCTCTGTTTCCCTACAGAATCTGCCAGTGTTTCAGTGTTCATTAGTTTTGAGTGCTCAGCTTGAGGTTGCTTTTATAGGTTTGCATGAAGCAAGGTTCCAGATCTCAAAGAGAAGTGATGTTGGCTTGCTGCAGTAACAGAAGGAGGTGAACCGACTCCAGTCACCTGGTCATGGGTCCTCCAGTCTTTGACTGCTAGGTTGTGCTGGTAGACACACTGCTCATTTAATACAAACTTTCATTTTAAAAATCTATACTTTTCACTTTATCAAAATCTGGCTTGATTTCTTAGTATTTCCAAGTTTACATGCAGAAGTTCCTTTAAGCCAAGGTGATTTATGTTTTAGGGTGCGCTCCATAGTGTAAAGTTAAGACCAAGTCTGGTCCTGTAGTTGCACTGGTGATGCTGCACTAGAATGATTTAACATTCATACAGGTTTTCAAACATTTAAAGGGTTTAGGACTGTGTTTAATTTATCTCAGGATGTCAAATGGCCCAGAATCAGCATTTTGAAAATACTCCTATTAAAATGTATGCTCTGTAGTGGAGTTAATCAGTTTTTTGGTGAGGGCTGCTGCCAAAGTTACTGGGCTGTTTCCCAGCTGACTAATTACTGATTGCTCTTCTGTTGTTCTCTGCAGGGTGGAAGATCAGACTTTGCTGTGTGGTAGGGGGCCACGTGGGTGACTGATGTTACGGAGTCTGCAAATCCTGCTAGTGGGGCAGCGTCTTTGTGTAGTAGTACTAGAAGGAGGGTGTTTTGCAAGTATATCTCCACATTTTTGCAGATAGAAGATTTTGATTTCCTTCTTCACTAGTGCATATGGTTTCTACTGGCCCTATTACCACAAAGATTTGGGTAGCTTTAAAATACATGTTACTTAAAATGGACTTGTAAAGAATTACGACGGATTTGAGATGTTAACTGAAATGAACAGTGTTCCATTTAAGACCACAAGACCCAGGATAAATTGGGAATTGGGATTTTACTGTAGGGAGGAGGCTATTAATTTAATCATGATTGTTATGGAGAGATGCAGAATTAAAAGAATAATGCGGTTTGGACTTGGGACCACTGACACTGGCTGATGAACAAGCAGTAAAGGTGTTTCCTAAAGCTTTGCAAAGTGTTTAGAGAACCATTCTCATAAAATGCACACTGAAATATATTTACATAAAGCTAGAGCTGCAAATGTAATAAAAAGTGACATTCCTTATGATACTTTTTTAGGCCCTTTCCTAATTCTTTTGTTTAAATGAGAGACTGAAATTATTCCAAAGAGTGCAATACAGTATAACAAACACAGGGGTCTAAAGAAAACAGAATTTATTTCCATTACAGCTTTTAAAACCAGCATGTAATATTGCTCTAAATAATAAGATGACTTTTAGGTTTTTGTACTGTCTAGTTGGAAGAAAGGGGAAATTTTCTTTGCTAAGCTTTCCTGTGCATTTGTGCAGCTGTCTGTGCTTTTTGAAAGAAATCAGAGTTTTCATGTTTGGGAGGCATCTACAAGGCAGTATTTACCCCAGAAGCAAGTATCGCTGAGAGTGGATTATTGCTACTGGGTAGGAAATGTAACAGTACCGGATTTCAAAACTAAAAAGAAGCAAAATACTTTCTGAAGATTTTTCTTTCAAAGAAGCGTTGCTATCCAGCTCCCAGTGAGCTCTAAGCATACATTAGAGGGGCAGTATGTAAGCATAGCTGCTAAGTTGCTTTCCTGTTTTCCAGGCATTTGTACCACCACGGATTTTCCAGAAGCTATTTCCCCATAACAGTGTTAGCTTTCCTGGTTATGGCAGCACTCTGCTTTAAACCTTATCATTTAAACTGCCCAGTGAAATAGAAAGTGCTATGTGCTGGCTGTGTTTTGTTTATGCAGTGTTTTATCTTAAAAGTCTTTGAGTGTGATGTAAAAGCAAAGCATAATTAGCCCATTTTACATTCATCTATGCAAGTTAGTACAAAGTTAATACTAGTTGTAGTTTGGGGGTTTTGGTTGGAAGTAATACATCAGCAGTGAAAAGTGGCCACCTTTGCCAAAGTTTTTACCTTCCCACTTGGTGGAGATTTCCCACATCTACATAGTTCTGCCACTCTTGGATTTAGGTCACGGTAGTTCACATTTTTTAGACCTTTTTAAGGCTTAAATGTCGACTTGAACAGATACTGCTTTTCACTTACTGTTCACTCATTCACATGTTAGGGGGGAACAGAGTTGAAAATCAGCACTTTCCTTAGTATTTTGAGTCATGGTAGATCTGAAAGATCATTCCATCTCTTCATGCTTTATCCTGACAGTTAATATTATGTGAGACGAAGTCTACACCCATACACATTTACCTAAAATTGGTTTTAAAAATGAAATATGGTTGCCAGTCTGGATGTGGGTTATCTTACGTCAGTTTAAGCCGAGTTTATTTAGGTTTAGCCTCTATTTTTAAACTTAGTAGCATAAAGATGTGAGGTTTACAATGACAATTACCCGCAGAAGAACTTAGATCAGTATCAGTATAACTTAGTGCATAGACCTGTAGCAAGTCGTTCTCAGTGAAGCCCTCATTTATAGGTTTTGCAGGGACTGTTAACAAAGCAGCACCTTCATAATGGGACCTGCAGCTCTCAGGCACACCTAGTTGTTAGCAGAGCCTGACATTTTCCATGTGTGTCCTGTGTTCCTGTGCAGATTTTTTGTGATCTCTTTGAGCCCTGTTGCAATCACTTGTTGATTACTTATGCTGGAATTTATGTGATGTTTATGGTGCATCTTGAGGTAGTGGTAGTTATATTTTATCACCTGGAAAATAAAATTGACACGGGCCTTTAAATATCAAGGAAAGCAAAGTAAAGGCTGTCAGCCTTCGTTATATTTATCCGCTTTGCTTCATCCTGCCTCCTGTACAATCCCTTCATGCGCTGTCCCAGAGGGATGAATTAAGAGGTTGAGCTTCATTGTAACTTTGCCGGGTGAAGCCATGTCCTCGCCAAAGTCAAGAGCAGAAATTCCACTAATTTCATTTGGGCCACATTTTCACTGTTGGTTTTGGCTGCTTTGTTGCAACTTGAATACTGTTAGAATATGTAGTGCTCTTCTGTGAATACTTTTAGGCAAAGACTGGCTGAAACTTGGCCAACGTGTAGGAGCTACAGGGCAACACAGAACCAGGGAAGGGAAGCGCGTTGTTTGCTGTCATTCAGTTGTTAGCATCATTCAGTCTCTGTTTAGAATGTAGCTTTAGGTATGAGAGAAAAACCAAACTTGAGTATTGTACAATAACATTTTATTAGTAATAGCACTAGAAATAAATACTTACAGAATGGGGCCAGTTCATAAATTTCTTTTAAACTTCAAAAACCTGCATATTTAGAATATATGGAATTCTAATTCCAAGGTTTCTGCATAGTTTATCTCTTCCTGCTGTCCTAGCTTTAAATCAAAGAAAGACTATTTTATAGACGATTTATTTGTAGTTAATGTTAGTTGTATAACTATTGCTGCTCTAGGCTGTATTGTGTACCCTAAATTGTGCAGATAGCGTGTCTGTTATTTAAATGTGACTTTCTAGCAGACGTTTTACAGACCTAAGAGTGATTAGAACACAATGCCTAAAATGCACAAGTGCTCTGGATCTCTGCCTCTATTGCAAAGGGATCCTGAATCGAAGATTCTGATCTGAAAATCAGATCTGGCTGAAAATACAGCTTAAAAAACACAAAACCCCTCTACCCCTTTGTACAGCTTGCACGCTACTCAGCAGGTCTGCCACAGTCGCTGGGTGTTAGAGGAGCTTGCTTAGTAAGAACTTTAAGAAAGGTTTTATTAATCTATGCGTAGTATTAAAATGAACTATGTTTAAATGTGTGCACAGGAGGTTTTAGCTTTGTTTTTCTCTAAATAATCTCTTAAATCTAGCAGTTGTTATAAGGAAGAGCAATAATGGAAATCCAGAGTGAATCCCGAGAAACACAATTCAGCCGGTAGAAGAATTTCACCTACAGAGTAGACGTTTGCATGTAAACAGAGTAAAAGGAACGCATCTAAGGTCCCTGAGTATATTTCATGCATTTCCTGGGAGTGAGTGAAGAAAACCTATTTGCCTTTGAATTTCTGCAGTGCAAAACTGGTACCAGAGCTGCACACAACAGGAAATTCAGATGCGTAAGCCGTGTTTAAGCTTAAACCAGAAGAAAGCCATTTCTATACCCCTGTTCCTGCAATGATGATTTTCACAACTGGAAACCAAGTAGCACAATTTTCTCTTCCTGAGACTGTGCTGTACTGCAGCAGCTCAACCTTTTTCCTTATGGATGACATTAGTAAGTATCAAGGCTCTCTAGTGTTGCCGCTGTGTTTCAGGTGCCTGTGGACAGCAGAGAGGCTGGTAGGAATTGCAGTCACTTTCCCATCTAGCAGCGGAATTAGGCTGCAGCCTTCGCCAGCCCATGCTGGAGAAGTAGTTTCATTAGTACTTTACCTTCGTCCACCCCTCTTTCATCCCACCTTCTTTTCTAATGGTACCTGGTTAATAATTTTTAGCTGTCCGAGATGAGAGTACTGAATAAACTTTCTGGTGATGTTTAAATGCAGCATCTCTGTGAAATGGAGCAATTTAAACAAGACACAAAAATATAGTTAATCCTTTTTCATAGCTGCATATACCTTAATTTATACCAGCAGCTCCACAGGTACAAAGCCTCCGTGTCTGGCCGTGTAACCATCTGCCCATTACTTCCCCAGCTCCCTGTAGTGGCTTGAGTGAACGTTTCAGCCTGGATCCTCAGCAGGCCTTTGTTTTTCTCTCTAGGCATGCCTGAAGCTCATTGCCAGTCACAAAATATTTCTATTGACTTCAAGGCACTTGGCCCCATATGTGCTTGCAAACGAGTACTTTTGTTCTCCTGGATGAATGTGCATGTGCGGTGGGATTTTTTTTTTTTTTCCCTTTTCAGTGTGGTATTGAAGCCAGTGTGGATGCTTGGCCTCCTAAGCAATGCTTGTTGGCATTGACCAGGGCTGTCCTGAGTGAGGAACTTGTTAGGTGCTGGGGAAGGACTTCCAAAAGCAGCCTTGAGGCCGATGCCTCGGTTCCCACAGCTGTGATCTGTAATGGGTATGTGGGGCCACTGGCCAGGAGGAGAATGGAGTTGGCAGCTGTCCTCTGGGGCAGGACCATGGTGGCCTTTAATGACAGTGGCCAAGGAAGAAATGGAAGTCTGTGGCCTCACCTATTCAAGTGGTATTAACTCATTTGGGTGGCAGTGTTTGGTACAGAGAACTGGGGTTTTTTTCCTCCTCCTGACAAGACCTCTGCTCTCACATAGATTTGATTTCTGCACAAAAGTATCAAATATACACACCAGTGGTGTACTTTGCCAAGCACTTAGCCATCAAGCTCTGAGCTGGCGACATGGAAAGATTTGATTTGTGTGTACAGAAAAGAAATGTGTGTGTGCAGATGTGTGTTGGAATTGCCTTCAGTCCATTTGGAAATTTGATACTTGATTTCAAAATAGTACCAATAAATATGCTGATTCAAATGAGGAAAGCGAGCTTTTTTTCTCTTTCAGAAAGATTTAGTTAAAATTCAGGAAGTCTAACTACTGTGGAGTTAGCACTAGGATTTATAAAACAACATTGAAAGGGAAGCTTAATTAACATTTCACTACCCTTTCAATTGCACTGCATGCGTGTCTGGTTTATCACCCACCTAAAAATGTTAGTTTATATTTGAAGAATGCTTCTGACAGTGAGCCTTCAGGAGAAAGCTCAGCTTTTTCCTATAATCTCATTATAGCATTTATATATTTTATTTGCTTGCTTTGACCTTGGATGATTTAGAGAGTATTCAATGTGTATATCATGTATTTCTGGGAATCAGTGCTCAAGGTTGTTTTCTTTTTACTGTTAATGTATCTTTAGCTGGAAGGTAAATTTTTGGCGTTTTGTTTGGGTTTTTTTTTTCTAAACAATGTACTGATGGCACACCCTATATTAGTAAGTTGGGTATTGATGGATGAGCACACGCAGGATGATAGTACACACGAAAGCGAGTCATCCCTGGGAAGGATGCTGCTCTGTGTTCCTTAGGATGAGTGAAGAAGCAACAGCTGCTTTTCTTTCTCTCCCTGAAGAACACAGTGATAAGAGAAATGGTATATTCAAAAGGGCAGCACAGATTAATGGGGCAGTAATAAAATAAATGAGATCCATTAGCGAAATCACTGCTTGAAAAGTAGATTCTGTGATAAGTGCCCTTCAGTGCCTCATGTGGGAAGAATTGTTACAGCACTTGTAACGTCATCCGTAGTGTTGGATTTTAAACTGTTGTGACAATCCTAAGTGATAGGATCTTAAAATAATTTAGATGAAGGTAAACTTCATTTGCACTTAGCGCTTGGTAGAAAACTTGAATGATTACATCTAAACATGAAGACAAGTTCTTTTCTTTCAAACCCAGTCAGAATGTTTTTGTGTGCTCTCAAAATCTTTCATCAAAAAAAACCCAAAGCCTTTTTTTGTTGATGTTAAGCCTGTAAGGTGATCACAGGAACCTGCAAAGCTTTATTTTACTGCTGGAGCACCGGTGCTCTGGGGACTAATGTTCAAACAGACTTTGAACTAGAATCCGTGGCTTTAGCGACATCGCCTACTTTTTAATTGGTTGTGGGTTGTTTTTTTTTTTATATTAGATTAATGATGAAAGGTGTGCATTGCACTTAAAACACTACATGTGTCTGTTTTCTCTCTGCTTTTTAGACCAGATAGTTTTCTGGATCATTTAATAAAAAAGGAAAATACACTTAATTTCTTAGATTTGCAGAGTACATTGCCTATAAGGAGATAAACATTTGTGGTTTAGAGATAAAATATATACACAAATCAACTAATCAGAGCCAAAGATATTAGTCTGAAAGTGCTTTTTCATTGATCTTCGGGCGATAGGTGGGTCTGAGTCTCTGAATTGACACATTTTGCTTCCCTTTCTCCCTTCAGAAATGCATGGCTGTATCATGGTAGGGCTTAATTGTATTTTATTTTTTTCTTTTCCAGCGTAGTTTTGTTAAATGCAAGCTCAGACTGTAAGCAGCAAGCAACACATTTCTTGTAAGATGCAGAGGGGGTGCAGGGCGAGTGGAGGGCACAGGCACCCCGAGCGCCGCCTCCCCCGTGCCGGCAGCTGCATCCCATCCGTCCGGTGGTGGGAGATGGAGAGGAGGGCCAGGAGGCGGCTGTTGCTATCGCTCTGATGTCAGGCGCTCTTGCTAACGTGTGGTTGGTTATTCTGCATTTCAGATCGCTGCCGGTCGCCGAGCGCAAAGGGAACGGCGAGACTCCTGCATCTTTCAGCGAGAAGAAAGGAGTCAGCAGAGCAGACTAATACGGACTTGTGTCGAGTGGCCTTGCCCTACAAAGGCTGCCTTTAAAAGAGAAACGCAGTGTTATTTAATGAGCTGTGAGATGAGGCGCTGCTGCTAACGCTCAGATCCCAGGATTCATCGGCTATTCATTGTGCTTAATGTACATGTTTCTGCACCGTGCATTTAGGAGATCCCAGAGAAGAATCCAAAACGGCTGCGGGGGAAAGACCACCAAACATGCCTACAGAAACACTACCGACAGGTAGCATGGTGAAGCCGGTCAGCCCTGCCGTGACTTTCACGTCCGCTGTTCCTCTCCGCATCCTGAACAAAGGACCCGACTATTTTCGCAGGCAGGCGGAGCCTAATCCGAAAAGACTGAGTGCGGTGGAGAGGCTGGAAGCCGACAAGGCGAAATATGTCAAGAGCCAGGAGGTCATCAATGCCAAGCAGGAGCCTGTGAAGCCGGCAGTGCTAGCGAAGCCGCCGGTCTGTCCTGCGGCCAAGCGGGCCCTGGGGAGCCCCACCTTGAAAGTCTTCAGCAACAATGCCAAGACCGAGAGTGGCGTCCAGAGAGAAAATCTGAAACTGGAGATTCTGAAGAACATCATCAACAGCTCTGAAGGCTCCAGCTCAGGTTCAGGGCATAAGCACGGTCCCCGAAACTGGCCGCCTCACAGAGCTGATTCGACAGAGCTGAACCGGCACTCGTTTGCTGAGTCTTTGAAAGTTTACCCCACCCAGGGCCGTAGCAGCCCGCAGGAGAGCAGCTCCAATG
Source organism: Falco cherrug (assembly GCF_023634085.1). NCBI lineage: Eukaryota > Metazoa > Chordata > Aves > Falconiformes > Falconidae > Falco > Falco cherrug. The sequence continues at coordinate 47,208,851 of NC_073699.1, read as the reverse complement.
TCAGCAGAAGGCTTCTAGATCAGTCAGCTGAGACTTTCTTGCATGTCTCTCACAGCTCCTCAGACATTAGGAAAGTAACTAGTGCAAAGCCCTTAAAAGCAATACCCTGCAGTAGTTCAGCCCCACCTCTGCCTCCAAAGCCCAAAATCGCTGCCATCACCACCCTGAAATCCCCAGAGATTGAGGCAGTCGAGTCTGGATGCGGAGTTAGTAGAAGACCCTCCCTACAGCGATCAAAATCAGACTTGAGCGACAGATACTTTCGTGTCGACGCAGATGTTGAACGATTCTTTAACTACTGCGGACTGGATCCTGAAGAGCTTGAAAACCTTGGGATGGAAAACTTTGCAAGGGCTAACTCTGATATTATATCCCTCAACTTTCGCAGTGCAAGCATGATTAGCTCAGACTGTGAACAGTCTCAGGACAGCAACAGTGACCTTAGAAATGATGACAGTGCCAATGACCGTGTGCCATACGGCATTTCTGCCATTGAAAGAAATGCCAGAATCATCAAGTGGTTATATAGCATCAAGCAAGCTAGAGAGTCACAGAAAGTGTCCCATGTGTGAGAGAAAAATCCACCGTAGAAAAAGCAAGGACTGTATCTTTGTCTGTGAATATTCAGTTGTGAAGGGTTGTGAAGTCGACTTGAAGTCTTGTACCCTTCTCAAATCTCTTTGTGTTGCTTGTTGTGCAATGTTTCCAAGTTGCATGCCTGTCAACATGTGAGCTGATCTGGCTTCCACTTGAACAATAACTAACTACAAAGCGTGGCTCAGCATACACATTATCTGCCAAAAGTTTAAGACGAGAATCTAATTAGAGCTTCGGTATAATCAAAGTGTTTACATGGAAGGGTTATATGACTTCTTTGGTATTTATGTGGTTCCTTGTGGATTTTATATATGTCACTTTTTGTCTTAATGCAGATATTGTCAACTGACGTTACTAGTTTCTGAGTTGAAACAGGATCCCTTTGGGGGGGGGGGGGGGGCGGGGGGGGAAATAGAATTGGCCAAAATAAGAGGTTTAGGCATACAACAATAGGCAAAGCAACCTTATCTCTTCTTGAAAGTGCATTATTGGTACATATGAAACTGCTTCTAAAAGGCTACGTTCTTAAATTGTGTGTCGTTGTTAAACTATATATCCCTACTTGTAGTAAGGGACTGTTCGGTAAAGGTTTCTTTTTTCTAAGTAAGCTCCCTCAGTTTTACAGCAGAAGTAGTCCAGTGACTCTGCTTGACCTCTCATAAACTAAATGAGTCCTGCCTTTGGGTTATTGTAAGCATTTTAATGATTTTGTATTATCCCTGCTGGAAAAGCTTAAACAAAGTTGGAGTCAACAGATGAAAACAGAGTAGGTACAGGATGTTGTGGGTTTGATTTTTACTCAAAGATTCCTGGTCTTAAACTTTTGACAGGAATGATTAGATCCTATAGCTGATATTGAATGCCTTTATTAGTCAAACACATCATGACTACAAATTCCATGCTGTCTTTTAATTTTTGTTGTAGGACTATTTGAACAGTTAATGAACAAAAATGGAAACACACAGCCATATCAATATAACACCTCCTGTTCAGAAGTAAATACACTCAGTAGCTGAACTATATCAAAAAAATTGTGATTATGTTGTCTTGCATACGTTATATCTAAGGCTGTGAAAGTTTGTTACAGCTCTAGGAAAGTGTAGAAACATGACAGTATGTAGCTTTGTTTTTTTTTTTTTTTTTTTTAATCCCTCCTCTTTATGATGGTTAGTGCTGCAGGTCAACCTGTTACAAATCTTTTGACAATCTGTGTCTTCCCAGTGGTTTGTTTAACTGTCATTTCAACAGACAGTGGTGGTGTGGTAGCAGAGAAGTTGAAAGTACAGTGGTCTGCTTCATTATTATTGTATACATGCTTTGAAGTAAATTGCAGCACTACCTTATACTTCATCAGCTAATAGGAAACTTTTTTATTGTGTAAATGCTGTAAGACTTTGTATATACTTCAGTTGTTACGAAATCTTTAAAAGGAAGAGTGTTATGCTAATAAATAGCTCCTGGTGCAGGTATGGTAGGGTTTTTGTTCTTTTTTTACCCCTCCCATTCTTAAAACTATATCAGGAACTCAATTGCAGTGTGTTTTAGTGCTGTAGAAGGTCTTGGTTAAATAATAGTTCAGTAAAAGGTTACTTTTACTGAAGTGCTTTTCAGAATATAATTTTTTATAAAGTAACTATAGCAGCATGATCTGTCTGAAGAACTAGAAAAGATTTTCAAGACTCCTAAAATAGCTTGCTTCTTCCTTACCTAGCAATGTTACTGCTCCCGTTTATAGCATCTGTTCATAATGCATCACTGCAGTCTTCTGAATTATTCTTCAGTAGTGCTTATTTATATATTTGAATATTAAAGGTGTTTTACAAAGTCGGGTTCTATCTTTTCTCTAAGCCTGTGGCTCATCTTCTCACTGATAGCCACAGTTCATGCAGGCAAAACTGGAAGCAGAGCCACACAGTCGTTTGTTGCCTATGGAATTAACCTACATCAGGTTTTATATAATTGTTTTCCAAATGGTTGTTCATGGGGCAAGGGGGCGGGGGGGGGGGGGGGGGGGTTGGGGAAAGCACACATTCAGTTTCAGGAGGCTACTCTATGGTTTTTACCGTTGGTTTCACGACCTAAGATTTGCAACATTCCTAGTTCGGATCAAAAAAATGAGGAGCTGTGTATTTCAGCTACAGGCACATTTGTGACATTTAAAGCTCCATGGGTTTCAGTTGGCATTTGACATCACACTGGTTTTTCAAGCATATTTTTCCAATAGTAAGTTCTACTCAGTTCAGTGACTATTTTGCCAAGGAAAATAATGCTTAAGGGATTCAAGCCAAGTGTAATGCAGCTGTACAGCAATGAAATAAAGAAGTTAAAACCAAAATAAAAATGCACTCACATTATTCTCTCTCAATTGTTTTAAAAATTATGACAAACACGCTATCTCAACTGTTGTCAGCCAAAAACAGTAATAAAGAAGCCTGTATAACTAGAAAATGGATTAGAGCATATGCTAGTATTCTGAAGTTGTTTCCCAGGGTTTGTTAGGAAGCCCATAGGCTCTTGAGAAATCAAATTCATTTCCTTTCAATGCCACAAGGGCTTTAGGCTTGTGAGCTATCTGTAAGAGAGCATTTCCTCACCCGAGATCTTAAGCAGCACGTTTGACACCGCGCAGGCTCTGACTGCACTCTCCCTGTTGCATGCAATACGCGCACGAAGAAGGCTTTACAGGACCCAGACCTTCACAGTCAACTGAACTTGCAGCTCTGGTGAGATTGCAGTAATAGAAATCACAAGACTGCAAAATGCCCACCAGGCTTTGAACACGCAGGTAGCAATTGCCTTCATTTGTCGCTTCATTACGGTTTATGCAGATAGGGTTTATGTATTTATAGTCTTGCCATTACCTGTACGTTTGCATAAAAACCAATTTGCTGGTGTCTGATCTGTTTTTGTTTTCAGATGGGGATAACCATTTTGCCTTTGCAGACAGGTAATCCGTCATGTCGAGAGGGTCAGCTGTTTGTCTCTGCCTTAAGAGATCCCTGAGTGCCGAATGTTGGATTTGCAGGGAGTTGTAACCAAGTCACACGCCTCATCAGGGACCCGTTCTGGTTGTGTTCCTGCTGTCTCCAGCAGGCATTTACTCAGGTGCAAAGTGCACAGCAAGCCTCCGTGGTTAAACAACAGCTCTCGTGTCAGCAGCAGATCTGGAGGGAGATGCAAGTCTCTGGCATCCTGTGAAAGCCGGTGCTGAGCCCAGCGCTGACAGTCCTGGCCCCAGCAGTGAAGAGGAACGCAGTATGTCTTCAGTAATTAGTATGAATTCACAGACACAAAAGAAACAGCCACAGAGGTTTGTGGGAGTTCTGTTGTTTTGACTTGCCAGGAAGGGAAAGGAAGAGGAAAATTCTGTGGCAAAGTACACTTTGAAAGCCATGTACAGCTTTGTGCAGAGATAAACCAGTTCTCTGAGTGAAAGAGATGGGCAGCAAAGTAAAACCGGTCTTTTAATCACTTCATATTATATAGTAACAACGTTGAGAAACATGAGGGATGTAGGATCTGTGCCACAAATTTAGATTCAATGAATACAAGTACTGAAATTTTCTTTTTTATTAATAGTTTCTGCAAGAGAGCATGCTGTGCTGTGAGTGTATGCACCATCTGAGTGACCGAGGGCTTTTGAAGGGTAAACACAGAACGGTTGATGCTTTTGGCAGAAATTCAAAAATCAAAAGGCACGCTCAGACAACAGAGTGAATCAGTATTGCTGACTTATCTCTTTTTACAGCAGTTTATCCATCCATGGAGGCCATATGCGTTTGATTCCAGTCATTCAATGAAAAACAAAGTGCTTAATGGAGCTCTGCAGTACAGAGCTGAATAATTTCAGTGTGCAGAGAAGAGGAAAAGAGCTAAACCTTAAAAACAGTCTTCCCAATACCTATTGATTATGGGATGGTAATGTTTAGTACATTATGTTCAGAGCTTACTTGTTCATAAGAAACTTTTATTGTGCAGAGTAGTCAAACCAATAAATCTAGGAGGTTCCAGTTTTCTAAGGCTATAAAACGCATGTTTTATGTGATTAATGGTGCCACACCAGTAGCTGAGTACGTTAGGCTTAGACTATAAGAGCATCTGGAGCTTTGTGCCCGTGAACAGTAAGGATCCGTTGCCTATTTTGGCAATGAATATAAATGCAGATATAGTGTAAGGTTCCTTTGTGCCGTACAAAAGAATGAATTGGTCAAGGTGTTTTGTCCTGAATTGTAATGTAACTGTATTAAAATCTTTGTTACCAAGGCTTAGATGTTCACTGATATTCTGAATTCATCTGACATTACCTGCTGTCAGCAGAAAGACTCCAATAATCTGCCCCTTGAAATATATCACCCATAGCTTAATGGGAAAGGCCATTAAAATTGTCTGTTCAGTCTAAGGACTTTTATTTCCTGATGATGGCATCTGTTAAGTGAACCTCTAAATAAGCAAATTTCAGTCAGAAATATTAACTCATGAATGCCTTGCATTTTTCTCCCTGGAAGCCCAAGTGGTGATCCAAACCTGTGTCCTAGTGTTTTTTGCAGTTAGTAAATTGCTGCTAGAATTCAGTTGTTGTCCATTTGGGGTGCAGTACAATCTAAAGTGGAGACACCTACACCACACCATCTGTCTTGCCCTCATAGGTATGAACAGCCTTCAAGCACATTTTATATTTGATCGCTTAAGAATTTGGTTATGGCTGCCCATCAAAACTCAGTAATAATAAGGGGTGACTTTTTCTTCCCTTAGTTGTCACGAAAAATAATCATTTATATAACAAAAACTGTAGTCTCTTAAATGTCATTCTTCTAAATTTAAAGTAATTTTCATGGTAGTCTTATGACAAGAGTAAGAGAGTGCTAGTGTCTGTGCTTTTATTATTTCCTTCTTTTGACACGGCAAGTCTTCTCCACCTTCTTGTTGTCTTGCATTTTCTGAGTTTTCCCAGCTTCCATTCTTCCTTTCTGCATGCACCTTTCTTGTCTTGTCTAGCTTTTTCGTCTTCTCTTCTCTGAAATGTATGATCAAGGTCGTCATCTTCTCCTCAGTTATCTTCCTTTCTTAAGCAGCCTCATCCCTTAGTTACGTTAATGCCCTTGCATCCCAAAGCAACTTTCCCACAATTTGTCCTGTCTTTCACAACCCCCATATTCCTGGCAGCCTGTCTCCACGGAGTAACCCTGGCTGCCGTTGAGCTGCCATGTCCCGAACAGATAGTAATCTATTTATTGGGTTATTTTAAAATTTTCTGGCATGCCATGCTATTTTCAGGCAAGATGAAGCAGCAAGAGGTGGTTCTTCAGGAAGAAGCAGTGATTGAAAACACTCCTGAAGAACAGGATACCAAACATATCTTGAAGTATCAGTCTCTTGGTCCAAAATTGCTTGTATTTCCTTCTCTGCTCTATGTCGCCCAATACATACTCCTGCTACTTCTTTGGCTCCATATAAAATGCTGGCTTGAGGACCGCATGCAAAGGTGGTACAATTTGCAGTGAAGAGAATGCTACGTGCCCGCTATCCAAGCAGTAGATACTGTTTTGCCTTCTGCTGTTCGGCAACACGGTACCCGTGTCTCACACCTGTGGCATCCAGACCACTTGCACTGCGTGCCGAGTTCCCAGGCAGGCGGCCGGAGAGCGCTGCCTGAAGACTACCGTAAAACAAGAGGGCAGTGGGAGCTCCAGAAGAGACAAAGTCTATCCTCACCTGGTCGTTGCAGGAGACTTCCCGCTGTGGTAAGAGAAGAGCAGGTTTAGAAGGTAAAATCCCCAGGCTGCCATCTCGTGCAGCCCTGGGGCTGTGGGTCCAGCACCTCAGCCCTGCGTGCGGGGAAAGGATGTTAGTGTGTTCATTTGGGAGACAGGATGAACTAGTGTATGGAAGCAGAAGGTGCTTGGCGAAGCGTGCGACTGATTCAGTAAGTGCCTGCTACTCATATTTTAAAAAATGAAGAAGATGGAAAAAAAGAGAACAGGGCTGAAATTGGGACAACATCTGTGTATGCAAATGCTCTCAGACAAGATGTAGAGGTGGGTATATAGTTTTGCTTTTTAAGAAATGAAGCTTTTAACAGATCTTTTAATAAATGACCTGTTTTCCAAGTATAATGTCTTATGAAGTCAGGCTTGCCGTTCTGACCCATAAAAGCTTTGCTACTCTCAGCATGGAGCAGTTAGAAATGCGCTGACAGTGATTTGGGGTGGCTTAAGTAGTAGGATAAAAGGGTTCTTAGCTGAACATGAACTTAATTTTACTAAAGTTTTGGAGGATGGTGGTTTTTTTCTTTATTTTAAATAGATTGTGAGGGGCAACAGAAAACTAACATAGTCTTATTTATTAGTGTTGGCCTGCAAATAAGACTGGACAGCACAGGTTCAGTTAATGTGTCTGACTGCATGAAAATTACAGTATTAGGTTTTGGCAAAGGCTTGATTTTCTTCGTCTGTGTTTTGCATGGCTTGGAGCATATCAGCTTACATGTATCTGGCACAAAACTCACTCATCTGAAAACGCTTTCTGCAAGCTTACGGGTTTGAGTCCATCAGCTGAATTTTCTACAGGAGGGACATTGAGGTGCTGGAGCGTGTCCAGAGAAGGGCAGCGAAGCTGGTGGAGGGGCTGGAGCACAAGGCTTATGAGGAGCAGCTGAGGGAACTGGGGTGGTTTAGTCTGGAGAAAAGCAGGCTCAGGGGGGACCTTATCGGTCTCTACAGCTGCCTGGAAGGAGGTTGTAGTAACGTGGGAGTCGGTCTCTTCTGCCAAGGAACAAGCAATAGGACAAGAGGAAATGTCGTTGCACCAGGAGTGGTTTAGGTTGGATATTGGGAAAAATTTCTTCACCGAAAGGGTTGTCAGGTATTGGAGCAGGCTGCCCAGGGAGGTGGTTGAGTCACCACCCCTGGAGGTATTTAAAAGACATGTATACGTGGTATTTAGGGACATGGTTTAGTGGTGGGCTTGGCAGCAGTAGGTTAGAAGTTGGACGTGATTATCTTAAAGGTCTTTTCCAACCTAAACAATTATATGATTCTATGATTCTTTCGTGTTGAAGGACTCTGAACAAAGAGTTGTCATAACACTTTTGATTTCCCATGTTTTTGTTTCTAGCATGTTCATCCAATAAGACCTTTCAAATCCTTTCCTACAGACCGAGTGAAATTTGGAGCTTTGTATCACTAAACGCTCCAGCATTGAATTCAGTAGGTAGAGAGCAGGCAAGAAGTTGTATTGTAACTTTTGTTTTTATTATTAACTTATTTTGCTGTTGTTTCTCAGTAAGTTGCAGAGTTGCCCCCCCCCCCCCCCCCCCCAATGCCATACAGTGAAGAACCTAAGAGCCAAAGAACCTAATAAAACCATACAGATTTTCCCCAGAGTGGCATAAGGAAACTTTAAAACATGTCTGGGTGCATCATCTGGAAAGACCATGGGAAAAACCGGATACCCCAATTCTGGCCCCATTGAAGTCAATGGGAATTTTATCACTGATTTTAAGAGGGGAAGGCAGGATTTCACCTACTGTCAGAGCTTAATATTTTGCCCTATTTCGGGATGGGTTTTTTTCCATGTTGTGAATCTTGTGCATTAGTTTTCTACTGCTTCCTTACTTATTCTTCTGGCTCCTTAAGCAGCACAAGGGGAAATGCCCTCCAGGCACCACAGGTAGGAGCCCCAGGAGCAGGGAAACCACATGGGTGTGCAGAGATCCCTCCTCGCTTCCAGACAGACCCACAGCAGCATGGATGGAGCAACCACTGTTTGCCTGGGCCATCAGCCTGGTTTGCTCCAGAGGGTAAAAAGCCAGTGTTTTCTCTGAATTTTATTTATCTTCCTGCCTTGCAGGTGTGTCCCATGGTAGCCTGGCATTTTTAGAAGCGTATGGATCTTACCAAGATAATGCCTAGTAAAATTAGTTACCCAAAGGCTGTGTCAGGCCCCTGAGACCTAGCGGACATGAGTGCCAGAGGACGTAGCCCTGATCTGAACACAAGGAAGCAGCTGCACAGTCGCTGTCTCATCCTTTGGTGTAGAAGGAGAAACTACCCTGGGTGGTTCAAACTCCCCATCTACAGCTTCTTCCGCTCGCTGGGCTAAGAAATTTGTCCCCATACTGTATTCCTCTGCCGTGGCACCTTTCAGGTACCTGAAAAGGACCATCTGGGCCACGGTTCTCCTAGAAGATGCTGCCCACACATGCAGCTGCATTTGTCACACCTAGGCTATGACTAATTTTTCAGTTTTGCTGCGTTCACTCCCAGAAGAGTTGTATAATCTGCACTGAACTATCTTAATGAAAAGTATTGAAAAAAGTAATGAAAAGTATTTTTTTCTACAGGATGTAGATCTGTGAGATGAGGCAAGAAAGAGGTTTGGTGAAGTACAAAATACTAGTCCTGGTGTGAGGAGAAGGCCAGGACCTACCTGCCCAGCACAGGTTGTGTCTTTTCACACATAGGTAGCACACATTATAATTTGTTCTCTGAATTTTTACTGAACTGCTAATGACCAGCTTATGGAAAACCTGGGAACTAATAAGCCATCATGTATATTTGTAACAAGCCTCAGGGGTGCCCCTTTCGTTCATCTCTAAACACCAGTGAGGTGTTTCAGGAGCAATGTACGACTGGTGCTATATTAAAACAAATTTACCCTGCCTCAAACCACATTTAAGCAATAAACTGCAAAGTAGTCAGCTGTGATCTCAAAAATCTTTGTGGAAGGTTATTTATCTGAGAGGCCATTTCAGAGATGTTCAGGGCTCCTTGGAAGGTCACTGTTGAAAGGTGGATGCTTCACCTGTGGTTGTCTTACTTACAGCTCTGCTATGGAAGAGGGAGCAAGGGGGGCGCTTTGGGGACCTGTTCTGGCCAACCCCCCACCACGGGCAGGACACTCCTGCGCTGCTGAGGCTCTGGGATGTGTGTGGTTTAATACCTAAAGACAGCTGTGGTGTGGAATTAGAGATTTTTCTAATGGACTCATTCCCATGCAAGTACCACACAGAGCTGATGCTCAGGGACACGCTGGGTTTTCAGGGGGCTGCTGAGTGAACAGATGTGTAATGAAATTGTGGAATGTGTTGAAAGCGTGTGGAAAGGGGTTTCTTGGCCACGTGTTTTGCTGAATAAAAAATAGCGTTTCACATGGTTGAAATCATGGCAGAGCACTCGGATTCAGTAGATACTGGGCAGAAGTCAGCGGTCCGTCTGGCTGGCTGAATGAAAGAGCCGGTGTGACTTCAGCAGCGATAAAGTCCTGCAGCTGTATCAGCTTCTTCTGGGATACAGCACAACATGCCAGGAGTGGGGAAGGCTGTGTGCACTGGAAGGAGGGATGAACTTTACCAAGCCAGGCTTAGGCAATTAATTATATTTTTAATTCAGCATTTTTACAAATCATTTATAGCTTCATATTAATACAGAGGAAATCTAATCCATTGGCTTAAAGTGTTGTGATGGGTGGTGGTTTTAGTTTTTTAATATTATTTTAAGTTCGAGAAGCAGTTCAATATGAACACCTGGCAGCTATTGACACTCAACCCTTTTTTTCACTGTGCCAGATGATAGCAGGTCATGCAGATAATAGTATGGGGTTGTTAGCCGGGTTGTGAAGAAGATGAACCTCTTTGGAAAAAAACAACAAACTGAATAAACACAAAACATACAGAAGCTTTTCCTGACTGATGCTAACTATTGCACATGTGTCTTTCCCAACGAGTAAGCTGTAGACTCCAAAAATAAGTGATAGACTTGCTGTCTTTAAAACCATTAAACAAGGAAGCAGGAGAGAAAACATGAATTTTTAGAGCAACCTTGATGTTAGTGTATCCTGCTCCTGTCCTGTCTGGTGTGGGGGGACAGCGAGGGAAGAGACTGCTGCTTCAGCACATGGTCTGCAGGAGAACAGAAGGGGGAGCAGAAATATGGTCTGAAAATAACATTAGCCGACACAGTCAGACCATGAGGTCTTCCTGAGGAGCAGTCTGCAGGAGCAGAGCTTATCACCGTGTTTAAATGAACAAGCTTTTCAGAGCAGGGATGTGGAACTGTTTCGCTGCTCAGTGGTCCCAAACGATGTGACTGGCCATGGTCCCCAGTGCTGGCTTTTTAGTTTTTATTGCTGCTCTCATAATGCATCCCCACAGACTCATTTGTAATGCTTCTCTCATTTCTATAAGTGGGGAATGCCAAGATAAGAATACTGGAGGTCTTTGTACTCTCAGCAGTGAAACACAGCAGAGATGGGAGTGATACGAAAGGTCCAGGAGTCCAGGAAATTATCCTCAGCCAGTTCCCTTCAGAAACCACCCCCTCTGGGGCAGGCACTGATGTGCGATAGCGGAGGCGGGAGCTGCATCCTTTAAACATTTTGGAAAGGAATTACTGGCCTCTTTGAACAAGATGCTAATCCCAGGCTCCCTCAGAGCTTCTGCTGAAAACAAATTGTCACTTTCCTCAGTCCTGCCCTGCATGCCACCTCAAACAGTTTTGCTGCTGCAAATAACCAGCATTTCTACAGTGATTTAGTAGGTGTGTTTGGGGGGTTGGGAAATGGCACATTCAGGAGCTTGTTGGCTGAGCTGTGTCCTCACATGTCCCTTCCACCCTGTTGCAGGAAGGTACACTTCTGCAGAGAAATGTTTCTTGCCTCTGTGTTTCCTCTGTGCTTCACCACTGCTATTTCTTCCCGAGACCCGTGTTTTTACATCAGCTACTCAGAGGCCAAAGATCCTTTCTCCTGGACCTCATCATTCTGATGTTGACTGGTGAAACCAGAAATCTGAGCTGCAGCTCTTTGCCAGTTTGACTCATCCTTGAAATTTTTCTGACAACAACTTGGGTCTCTATTTATGAACAGCCGTATGAAACTGTTTCATGAAGTATATCACTAAAACCTGAGTTTTCCTGTTCCTTTTTTTTACTGTAAGATGAGGCCATTTATCTTTCTCCCTTGATATTTTTAGTCTTTAGATTTTCTCAGGTTGAAACATTTATTCCTTTAGGCAATGGTTTCTATGTGCTTTGAAAGAAAGTCTATTATTTCTTAATACTATGGTAAATGTAACTCTACTAAACTATTGATATGCATGTAGTTAGTCCATCGGTTAAATATGCATTAGTGACCAGGATGAAGGAACAGTAAATGTATGGGAAATTTTAAAAATAAATTTATGAGAATCAGTTTGGAGCAGTTCCAGTATATCTGAGCCCTGCAGATGTAACATGGGCTGCCTGCATTTGCAATGCACAGTAAAAATTATCAGAAGATTCTGATTAGTAAATGGAATGCATAATGTGTTCCCAACAGACCATTTTCCCATAAGAAATAACTCATGTTGAACCCTGTTTATTTTTCAGCTGAATTGATATTGAGGAAAATTATCTGTGGAATGGGGGAAATAAAGCAAGCCACCTTCAAGTTGCAGGAACCCCAAATCAAATAATCCAGTTGAAACACTTCTGTATTATTTCTCACCAAAAAAATCTGACTGACAAGTGAGTCGTGACAGAGCAGTAAGTCTCTGGGATTTGTGGTTTCTCAGGGTCCCACAGTAGATGGGCCCCACCACCACCTGCAGCACACCCCACTGCTGTCCTGGCCCACTGCTCAGGGGCTGCTGCTCACAAGCAGAGTTAGCTCCGTCTTTAAAGTAAGAAGGTGTTTTGTGCAAGTTGCTGCTTTAAGATGGCTGCTAAGTTCTCTTTGCCCTGCTTCCCAAAGACGAGTCTCCTTTGGACAGCGTGAGCAACCGTAGCCATTGCATGGTTATCTCCCCTGGTGCAGCAGTGTGTGGTTGTGTCCTGTTATCTTTAGGAATATGTGCTTCACTCCATCTCAGCAGCCCCTGCACCACCGTGAATTGCTTACATGTCCCGTAAGAGCGTACACATTGCACAATGTGGAAGTATTTTCACAGTATGGTATCACAGTTGGTGATGGACAGTGAAGCAGCTGATATCCTGATGTACCAGTTCGCATCTCACATGAAGGAAATGACTTGTGTCTAAACTGGGTGGACCTTTGGAGCCTGGAGAATTCATGGTTGTCAAAGTCAACATGTCCATGGTGGGAAGCGCTGTGCTCTGAGACCCTGCTCTCTGTACCACAAATGTTGGTGTTTTCTGCTCTGTGGGAATTTCAAAATTCTTTGGAAATAGGAACTTTGAGATCTCAATCTCTTCTGGAGAGGACTTTTTCCTAGGACAGCTTGTTGGCACAGCTGTGCCAGCTGTTGTTTTGGGTTAATCTGTAAACTCAAGCAGGCATTTACAGCAGTTACAACCCCTACTTTTTTCAGTTCTTTCCAAGAAATATCTGAGAAACCTAGAGATGTATTCTCTGTATTAAAACATACGAACAGAGAATCTGGGAAATTATTAGGAAAGGCAACTATTTCCTTTGGCTGTCCAAGAGCACTCACACTACAGAAAATGGGTCCATGCTCATACCAAATATCTTAAAATATGTACACTTGTTACATGTAGAGCACCGAAAACTAAATAAAGGGATGCTACTGATTTCTCTTTTTACAGATTAGGTTTTAGATTGCAGAACAGCTGCATGTTGGAAATCGCTGAGGGTGAGATTGGATTGACTGTGCCCTCAAATGAAGTATCACCTCGAAACATGAATGTGAGCTTCAAAATGCTGCATTTCAGCTTGGCAGTCAGGCCTGGTCAGGATTTGAACAGGAGATTTCTTTGAGATCTTTGGATACCGAGTGAAACGTCTCTGACCATTCAGTATCTGCACTGAGATAACTTATCAGTGTATCAAAATGCAGCAGGCTTTGTGTTTTTGAGGACCCAATATCTTTCTGATCACTTCTGCGCAGTAAGCATGCTGTAACCTTGCTATAAAAAAGATTGTCTTCTGTTTTCTTTTATCATATTAAAAACTCACCATAGTCTTTTTCATCAGTAGTTAAATTTCTGGGCTGGTAGCAGTGATTACTTGCATGTACTCTGCAATCACACTCCGATTTTGAGTCCTTCTCAGTGATAAGCTGTGGAAAACACCAAATAATTATTGCTGAGGATGCCACAATGATGTAACTGCAACCCTCTGTAGCTGAAAAATATCAGTGACATTTCTCTGTTCATCTAATCCCTGATTTTGAGATATCATCAGATCAAAGCCAACCACTCAGCCAGTGTATGCTGGGTTTTCTTCATTTCCAAAAGAAATACCACAACTTGCAGAGCAGAAAATCCCCTATATCCTTCTGTAAAATCCTGCAGTGAGACACACTTATGACTGTGAAAGGAGGGAAAAGCAAATAAAGTTCTGACCCCCTGTGGAAGTAAACTCCTATCATTTCTGTCACCAAAGCTCTGATTTCATCCAGGAATTACAATTGCTTTTCCTTTAAAAAGTAGTTTGTCTCCTTGAACAGCATTTTTAAAAAAATGCAGCGCTATCACTACAGGTATGCGTTAGTGGGAAGTGATGTGCCATTGTGAAACACAATCTCCAGAAATTTAATTCCTCCTAAGTGAGTTCTGTTATGTTGGCGTTTGGGGTTTTTTTTCCCCCCTTTTAAATATACTCATTGATTTTTAGGCCAGATGAGATCACTGTAATTGTTTTTCTGACTTTCTCTAAACACCAATTATAACCGGGCATAAATTAATTCCCCTTCGAATTACAGGCTGCATTTCAGTTGAGAAATCCTATTTTGATTTGAACAAAGGCAGTGATGGAGAACCCACAACAGCATTTACTAAACCATTTCAGTGGTTAATAACCCCCTGCTTAGATAAATTGTAATCTCCTCTGCAGTCTGAATTTGTCCAGCTTCAAACAGCAGCCCCACGGTGCTGCTGTGCATTTGTTTGCTAGGCTGAGGAGCCCACCACCGCGGTTTTGCTCACAGTGTAGGTGCAGAGACCACGACTGGGTCTGCCCTTAACATTTTCTTGGGCAAACTAAACAGCTCTCAGATGAACTGCTTTTCATCCTACCTGCTCCAAGGTGTCCAATCAGAACTGACTGGCACAGTCAAGATGAAAAGGTCTGCTATCCATGCATACACCGTTGGGGTAGTGCTAATGAAACTTTCTTGTCTTTGTGCAGTCTTTTCACATGCTGGAGCAATGGTTGAGCTTTACAGGCTGTGTCTGAAGCAAGTCACCCCTGGGAGGGTGACCAGAGCTTCTTGCCCCTTCCTGCCATTCACGAGGCAGCATGGTCACCTCTGCCAGCACACCGCCGATCTGTCAGCACATCACCACACGCCATCTCTCCCTAACCCACTTGAGTCACAATGATCCATGGTAAAGAAACAACCCACAAAACAACAGAAAAACAGCAACACATTGTTCAGAGTGTTAAGACTAACCTAGATCACAGTGACAGAACAGGGCTGGAGAGCGGTGGGGTGAGCAGCAACGTTGGGCCACCTGCAGTCAGGACATAGCACTCAAGCTCAGCCAAAACTTTGCTTTGTCCAAGGCACATTTCCATTGAACAGTCCTTATTAGGAACTCCTTTTTCCTGAATATTTACGCCTCACTTGGTACCAAATTGCATGTTACTCAAGGTCTCCCTCAAATACACACAGCCTTGGATTAGTTGACAGTTAATCCCACTAGACATCATTATACACACACACCTCCTGTGTTAGAGCCTACAGCATTCAACAGTCTCCTTGCTTGCTCTGGAGGAACCAAAATAATTTTGCTCCGTCTCCAAATTTTGTTAATTCTTTTATCTGTTAAAAAAGCCAAATGGTTCTCCAAAGTTCTTAAGCAATTACCATTCTTAAGATTGATGATCTATTACTAATAATGATTTAAAAGTTTCTCTTTCGCTGGGTTATTATATAAGTCTGTGTCAATTTTTTTGTGAGGGACCCTAGTGGTACGTTTGTTGGGAAGTCACATCTGTAGTCCTCAGTGTTGTCTTCAGAGATCACTTAAAGACAGCTAGGATGTTCATCAGTATCCATTCACCAAGTGAACAGCTACTTTCTCTTCATACCTCCCTTTTCTCTACAGCTCCCTCAGAAATGGAGCCCTAATGTCATGGTGCCCAGAGCACAAGCTTTCAGAAGAGGTTAGGTCCTCTCTAATAACAGCCTCATATAGAGCACCACAAAGTGTCACCACAGTGGAAATATTAGCACAGTTGTGTCTTCACTGTCGTTTTGCCATCACATTTTAAACATCCTCTGAAGTTCCTTATGAACATGTTGATTCAAAAAAAAAAAAAAAAGTTATTTTCAGCATAAGGGAGACAACAACTAATGCTACAAGTGTCCAGTTACTGTGGGTGGAGCTCCCATCACTTCTTGGACAGCCTGACCTCTGCCCATGAGCTTTTTCCTGCTGAACTTTGTTTGACTTGAAAGAGTGAAATTAATTTTTTTTTTCTCCTCCTGTGTAGCTCATGTATCAGTCAACAACTGTCAGCTTTGCCAAGAGCAACTCTTGCTCTGTTAACCCACAAACTTGCTCGTGACAGTTCCACATGGACTTACCACAACCTACTGACTTCTGGGTCTGCTCAGGATTTCTCACCCACACACAGCACAGAAATAATATTAACATCTTCCACTTAAATCAACAAGACAGTTTTGGGACCCTGATTACCACCATTAAGCCAAAACATAAATGTTTCTGTAAACCTCAAGAATGTGAGTTTAGAGTGTGAAAAGATGTGAAAATTCACCTGTCACAGGTGCTACTGCAGTTTCAGTTTTGTATAAACATAGATTAACCTTTTTTTTTACTTAGTGGGCCTCCTAATGAAATTTCTTGTAACTGCTTTTGTTTTTAACTTTACTATGCTTTAATTCAGTGATTGGTTTATGACTGTAATTACTAGTCTTTCAGGCAAAGCTTATTAAAAACAAATTAGGTTGTTCCAAACTGGTGATTTTATGATCATATAGATCAATATAAATCACAGTTAATTAAGCTCCTTATCACTTCGGTTTTCCATATGCAATTTATTACAGCATTGCAATAACTGGCAATATTCCTACCTTTCCATACCAATTTAGTTATATTGAAACAGAATTTGGTTTACAGTAACAGAGGCTGAAAACCAGAATTTTAAGTTGCCTGCTGCAGAGTAACAATGAAATGATAGTATAAGTTGATAGTGTATATCTACATAGGAAAAAAACCATAAATGTGAGCAGAATCTGAAAAATGGTTTTAAAAAAAAAAAGAAAAAAAAAAAAAAGGCAAGCCAAGTAAAAACTGTATTTGAATCTTTGTTTCCTTTCCAAAGCTTATCAGAGCTGTTACAGAATATAATCCTGGCTGCGCTATAATGAACAAAAAAACCCCAACCCTTAGCTAGTTAAGATTGGTAGTATTCCTTAAGATGTCCAAGCCAAAATGTGCAAAAAAAATATATTCTGGACTTGTTTTCTTTCTTACAAGAACCATTCTGTAATAAATTTCTCTTTAATGGACAGTAACATTAATCTAATTAAAGTTTTTGGTGTCAAAACAAGGTAGAATTTACCAACATGCAATGCCTTGAAATTTACCTCCCTGACCCTGTAAATCACCCTGTGTTGCACTTGCTATAGGGAGCTTGCACTACAGAGCGGTATGGTGCCTGTTTCTATGTGGCAGTAAATATAATGTAACGCAGGGTCTTTCAAACATGGTTTGAGCAGCATGAGTTCAGCAGGGTGCCTTCTACTTGTCCCAGGGAACACATTGGTTCTTCTGATGTCAGTGAAGTCCTGCTACTGATTTCAGTGGAGCTTGGGTTTCTTTGTCAGTTTTCAGTGATCTGACAGCCAGTGTGTTGCTTTTTGTTGCTAATCTTGTTGATTTTTATACCAGGCTGGGTAACTTGTGTCCCTGCCCTAGGTTCTGCCTCTCAAATGTCCTTAGACTTTGCCTTTTGTGAACCACACTCACATCTTCATACATGTCTAGAAAATGTCTGTTGGGAGTAATTCAGTTAAGAGAGGTGCAGGGAAAACTCTTCTTACGTTATTTTATAATGTTATAACACTTATTACATTATTTTTACATCATTTACCTTTTCCTTACCATGCAGGTGCTAGACCAGGTGGCACAATTGGAGAAAAGAAAACTTTAAGACACACTATTCCCTCACAATGTCTGACAAGACACTAAAATGTTGATGTGGATCTAAGAAAAGTTATTACCAATCTCTCAAACCTGGTGTCTCCTATATGCCCAGATGAACATGGCTGTAGCAAGACTGATCACTATGCATGCAATCCCAGGCACTATGCATGAAAAGGATGACCCATAAGCACCTTATTCTCTGCTAATTTTTATCAGCTTCCAGATGCTTTGTTTTCACAGCTACAGACTTTTGCAGGAGTCTCTATGTGTTAACGTTTTTTAAAAATGCTGTTCTCTTCAGGAGTTTTGCCCTGAATCAGGATCCCCCAGGAATATCCCCACCAAAACCTCCAAGACAAGGTTCAACAATCTTGCAAATATTTGATCTTCAAAGAGGTGTAATTTAAAATGCAGGTGTTTTTTAATGCTTATAGAAAAAGATCATGATCCAGAAATTCCTGCCACCTAAGGTTATTTCCTGCACTGACCTTCTCCATCTTTGCTTTCATATTTATTACGGCTGGAGAAGTGCACTAGCTTAACATGATCAACACAAATTTAATGGATTTCAAAGGTGTTTGGAATAGTTTTCAATCCCAAGCATAATCCTGCTTTCTTGGAAAAGAGGCATTTGTGAGTGTGGGAGGATTTAGTGAATCTTACTCCCTTGGGGAATCTTTGCTTGGTTTTTTTTTCTTTTTTTTTTTTTTTCCCTAGTTGTCATAAGATGTGTTTTGAACGTTGCCTTTTTACTGCCTGATAACAAAGAGCATCACTTGATTGCAGGGACCATTGATAGTTTTAAAATACTTAATTTCAGAGATATCAACATGTTTCTTTACAGTCCTCTTGGGCTGAGGTGCTCTGGTTAAGTATAATTGCAGCACTACACACACACACACACTTAAACATATATCCATACCTTTTAAAAGATCACAGGGTCATGTCTATCCAGGGATGCTAGGAAGCAGTAGGAGCTGCTCCCACCTCTCCATGGACACACGAAGGCCATGCTGAATGTGAGGTAGGAAGCTAGTTGTGCTTTGGGGGCTCACCACGAAGGGGCTGGCAGGTGGGATGCTGGGCTGTAGCCAGGCTCTGCCCAGCATGGCTGCCCAGCCTCTCCGGGGCCCCAAATAAAAGCTCACCTCAGGCCAAACTGACTAGCTCCATTAATCATTTATTAAACTGGGCTGCTGTGGGACAAATGTTTCCAGGCTGCTGGGTTTAAGTCCAATGCACCGGTGTTACCCAATATAATCACTGCACGGTTCCTACAGTCAGTGCTTTATGTAATATATCTTTGGAAACCTCAGTCCTGTAAGTTTAATTGACTTACTGGAGAAGAAACAGACAAACATGAGCTGATAACATGTACTACATCTCACACTGGAGGTGGTCTATGCAGGTCAGGATTCAATCATCTCACAAAAGCAATACTCTTATTTCAAATGGAAGAAGAATAAACCTAAGATTTGGTGGTTTTCCCCCTTACCTCCCATCTCTTGAACGAAGACAACCGATGTTCATACGCATGCCTTGTTCTGTGCTTCAGGTGGGATTTGGGTTTGTAGAGGGTTTGAAACACTCAGTGAATTATACTGACACAAGGGAAGCAGACTAGTGACGACTGCTTTGAAACACTTCCATTTCTGCTCTGGCCAGTTCTGAAATGAAATCTCACTAAAGCACCCTGGTACTTAAATTAGTGAAAACTGCCTTCTGCTGTCTCCTGAAACATCTCAGCTGAACTGCATTGCCCTGGTGGGCTTGAAAAAATGAGAAAAATCCTGCCATTGAGAATGGTTGCTGGGGATCATAGCTTTGATAAAATATGCTTGATGTTCAGATTGCAAGCTGTTATTCTCTCACATTATATTTTGTTGTGTATTGATAGCTACATTATTAATATATGGCATACAGCGTGCAATTCGCCTTTAGAGGAGCTTTAAAAAACAGTGACTTCTGATGCAATCTGGGACTGAGTTCAAAAACAAAGCCCAAGAAATTGTACTGATTGAGGGTCACCAGCTGTTTGTGTCCTTGGACAAGATGAGTTATTTTATGGACTGTCATTTTTGTAGTTGTAATGGATTCACAGGGGCAAGTTTAAGATACACAATTTTATTGTTCAAAGGACTAAATATTTTATTGGATTTTCTTGTTTTTCTCAAGTGGATCCCCTGTTCCCATACACTCCAGCAACCCAACTTTTGCTGTGGTATGTTGGTAATTTGAGAATATTTATAAACAGATCAGGAGCCATGCTTTCTTAATATTCATGAACTCAACCCCTTTTTTCTTGCCTTGAGAAACAGATTAAATAAAATAACAAGGTGGATGTTGGACCCAGTTTGAAAAAGAAAAAAGTTTTGTGAAATCCTTTATTTAAAATGTTATTTTAGCAGGTAGGAGCAGCATAATTATGCTGGCCAAAAAAGCTGAGAAAGATCATTAAAGAGAAAAAAAAAGTCCTCCCTCAAATGTTACCAAAATGTCATATTACATGGAAACACTTTCAGAGAGGAAGATATGTTCTGTCCTGATGCACCAGTTTCACAATACTGTGACATTTACATTCTAATGATAACTAAACTTTGATCTTTGGGAAATTATAGAGCAAGGAGCCTGATTTGCTGTCATTTTGCCACCTTCCCAAGGGAACTAGATGCTGCCTGCAAACCTCACAGGGGTTATGCAAACAGAAAAGAAGACACTAAAATATTGGGAAAGTTGGCTGTTTGTATTATGTGTGCACAGAGAAGTGGTGAGGATTAACCAGTTAGAGCACTGGGCTTTGGTTAAGGACAGCTACAAAAAAACCATGCAAACACTCTCCTCCACTTAAGAGGAGAGGGAGCTGAAGACATAAACCTGAACCTATCTATTTGTTACTGACAGTGGGTCTTGGGAAGTTGGAAGGCAATGGGCTAAAGAGATTGCTGAGCTTCAGCTTTATTCCTGATCCATGTTACAGAATTAGCACTAACATAAAGAGGAAAGCTTGTAAAAACCCTCCTTAGGAGGGAGTAAATGACATAATTCTGCATACAGCTTAGTAGACTACTGCTGATGCTGCTCCCTAAGCAAGGTGGAGGCTACTGTGTCTACGTACTTTTGCAGGGTATGCTCTCCTGTGTCCTAATACAAAGATGTACTTTAACAATTAATCTCTGGCTAGACACGAGGTGCAGAAAATATTTGCATTGCTGACGAAATACTGGCATTTGGATGCTGCTGCGAGGCAAATCGTCGTTGTGCAGCAAAGCCATTGTTCGTTCTCCCTCCCCTCAGAGCCTAGAAGAAAACACTTTTCCTTCACAAATTCTTCCTTTCTAAAGCCCAGCAGTTACTGAGTTTTAAGGGATTATTGCATTTGCTTTGGAGCACTGGGCAACTAGCTGCCTTTGTATGAGTGCAAGAGGAAAAAGCAATTGTACCTGGGTTTGTACCCTTGGGCGCTGGATCCTGGCAGGCACATTCTGTAGCTCAGTGACAGGTTATAACGAGCAGATTCTATGCAATGAGGGGATTGTAAAGAAGGGAATAGGCAGTGCACAATAGCGTGCAAGCAAAAAAACATTGTTTTGCCTTGGTGTAATCATCTGTTACTATAACTATCTTGGGCAATGTCATGCTTCTCCAAACTGAAGAAGCCTTTAGGTTTGTTAAGGTCTCCCAGAGGCAAGTACCTTCTGCCCCAAAGTAATTTTCACCAGCTGCCCTTCAAAGTGCCATGTGGGAAAGAATCAATTGACTCCTAAGAATTAAAATCTGAGCAACATTTAATAAATTCAACTACTCCCTCCTGGGTGGAAATTTCACTGTAAGAAAGAATCTTCTTAATGCCAGAGTGCTCAAGATGATAATCTCTGGTGTAGTTTGTCAGACCAAGATTATCAAGTGATGTATACTCTATGCATTCCAGTAATTCAGTGATACTGCTCATGTGCATATTTGTGCTGGAACTGAAGTGTAGAAAAATATCTGCAGTGAGAGAAATATGGGTTTTACTAGTAGAATTCTTGCATAAAATTTTCATACAATAATTCTAAACTTCAAATAATATAATATTACATTGCATAAATGAATGTGATTCTCACATCTGAAACTCAAAAATGCCTTTCATGATTGGCAGTCTTTAAGGGCTAGAAGACAGTTTCCTCATTGCAGGGAAATTTCTGTAAAAGGAAATATAAAATTTACAAACCGTTCTTGGTTTGCTTTGTTAATAATACTTCATTAATTAATGATTTATATTTAACTACAATAGATTGCAATTCATCATTTCAAACAGGTTTAAACCTAATAGGCATCAGACTCCAGAGCAAAGACCCTTCCTTTGTGCCCAAACCCACTTGCAGCTTCTCAACCTTTTGTAATGTAAGTGCAGGAAAAAGAATTAAAAATACATACATAAAGGGGGATACACTGGAACATTTTGTCTATTCATTGGAGCTGGATAGTCAACATGACAAGAAAAATTAAACTGGGATTTAGAGACACTTTTTTAACCTTGTAGAATGAAGAGCTTTCAGGATTTTACTTTAATTACCTTCTTTTTCAGTTTTTCCTTTGTTGTCTGAAATCATCAATGAAACTTTTGTCTTCTATTTTCTATTGCCATAAATCTCTTGAGCGAAATTTCTGCCTTCAAGTAAGAGCAGAATAGAACTGAAGACAAAAGCACAGCAATGTTTAGGCAACAGATTCCTTTAAGAAAAGAGGGAGAGAAAGAGAAAGCAACTACATCTAACCGAAGCAAAATTTCTGAATATTTTAATTTCTTTCTCCTATAGAAACCTTCTGACCTTCTCCAGGAAGCTTCCCAAATCTGCTGTAAAGGCAGCAGGGCAGAAGATGGACTGAGAGACCGCAGTGCTCTGCCTTGCTCCCCCTGACAAGCCCTGCCACGAGGCAATGCCAGTGCAGCTCTGTCCTCTTCCAATTCCCTCACCCAGTTCTTGTTCATAACCTGTCTCTGTCTAAACTTCTAAGGTGTCTTGGGAAGGAAAAGAGCTAGAGGAAGCACACAGAGAAAACCTGCTGGCTGAGCCCAGGAATTAGGTACGTCCAGGTCACCGCAGCTCGCACAATGCGGCAGCTGAAATGCAGCAGCAGTAGCTCAGGGCAGATGAGCCTGTCTTTCTCAAAAGGCTATTTGAGAGAGGCAGACGCAGAAGATAGTGTCTTATTCCTGGAAAAGCAATATTCAAGTGGCTATGGACACACACACACACATACACCCCATCAACACCAGCTGAAACCAGCATGGCTTCCAGCTTAAACCCAGAGAGGTCAGCCTTGAGCACGGGTACCAAGCCTACGGGGTTGCGGTAAAATGAGGCCAGGCTATCGAGCAGAAACCCCTCAAAAGCAGAAGTGCCATGGCAGAGCTGTGGACCTGCTTGAATGACTTTGCACAAAACCCAGCACCCTGCTGTGAAAAGTTTCAGTCCTTAAGAAATAGCATTACTCTGCCAGTCAGATGTGGGCACAGAAAGCCTCTGATCAGCTGGAGGAAACAGGATCTTTGTTAAGAGAAAGCTTAACTTAGTTGGCACCTGACACAGATATATAAAAAATGCAAGGTGATGTCTTTTTAATCTCTCAATTATATTTTTAAATTGTGCTTCCGCTAAGGGGCAGGGGGGAGCAAGATCTGCAAAGTTTCTTCATCATGTATAAACCCTAAGAATTTAAGACTCCTTGATGATATTTAGTATGAATGCAAATGGTGCTTCCCTGGTCCTGTACTTTTCCCGTGTTTTTAATGGGTTTAACCTCCGAGTCCTTTACTCTTGAACAACTCTAGTGTAGCAAATAATAGGTATTACTCCAGCCCCAGAAGAGGACAATTTTCACTTGCAGCAATCCGTGCCATCCCTGTGAGCAGCCCTGGCTGATGTACCGTACTTAACGCAAGGCACCTAGCAGCGGGAGCAGGATGCAGGTCCTGGGTGCTCTGTCACTCAGCCAGTCTGTTGGCCTGGGGAGACACTTTCACCTGGGACACCATCCGTTTGGGTTCAAAGTCTAGGTGTGTGGCAGACATTATTTTATGCCTGTAAAGCCATTTATTGTTGCTGTGCTTTACATCTGAAATGGGGAGAATCACGTTTCACTATAAGAGGCTAGGGTAGTATTAATTTGCTGAAGTGTTCAGAGGATGACAGAACTGCATCAGTGCTTAGAAGATTTAGCAGAGTCCCATCCCTATCTGTATAATGCCTACGAGATTTTCATTGGGTAGACATTGTGTTGGGGTTTTAAACAGAGGTGAACCATGGTGTGCCTCTGCAAGCTCAGAAGAAGAGGTCTTACACTGCAAGGTTTAAGTAGAACTCAGGAGGAAAGCCTTCCCCTTGCCTTCTTGTTGTCTGCCTCTGGCTGGCTTAAAGACATTATGGAATCTTTTCCTCAGAAAAAGATGCCTTTGCAGAAGACAAGATTTTAAAAGATCAATTCTTATCATAGGGCTACAATTGAATTTTATGTGGAAATTTATTAGCAGCTGCCTTAACCCAGTATATGGCTTGTAAAGTGAAAGCCTGCCAGAAAAAAAGATATACCTGTTTCTCTATCTGTCTATGTTGTATTTATTCTATTTTATGGTCCAATCAAGAGAGGAAACAATAAATGCACAAGTGTCTGTGAACTACTTTCCCAGGGAAAGTCAGTGGAAGCCGAGAGTTCTGTTCCTCTCGTTAAGGCCAGCAATCTTTACAATTGACAGTCTTCTCTCTTTTTATAGATGGCCTCAAGACCCAGTGCCCGCAGCTCTCTGCTCTGCTGACAGCCTCAGGAAGCAGCGTGCCCAGATGAGCAGGGATGTCTCTCCCAAGCTGTGCTGCCTCTGCCCACATCCTTGCATGGCACGGACTGCTATGGCTCTCTCCCACACCACATGGGAGGAGGGACAGCATTTTAGGAAAGAAAAGGAAATACCAGATACAAAAGATGGAGAACGGCTAAAGCCAGGTCTGCCTCAAACGCCTGCATTTCTGGTCAGCAGTTGGGTTGCTTGGGAAGATGCAGATTGCCAGGCTGCTCTCTGCAAACCATCTTTGTGATGAATTTTGACCCTCGGTGCTCATTGCCTGCCAGAAACTCTTTTGAGAGGATGCCAGACATGAAGAAAGAATGAGGAACAGACATGACTGGACCCCGGCCAGCTCAGCTGTTGTGGTGGTGTGTGTGATGACCCAGGAGCCTGTCCAGGGACAGACCAGTGGAGGAAGCTGCTGGCACCAGAACCTGCTTTCCTTCTCCTACGCATGGCAATAGCTGGGGCACAGTAAAAGGGAGAGCCAGAACCTGAACAAAAACAGTGGTCTACACTCACAGGAACTACTGCACCACTAAACGGCTGGAGATGGATGTTTAGCTGTATGGGAAATATGGCTGTCTTCATTCTGACTTCATGTGCTATGCCACCTGCAAGGAAGAGCAACCTCTTCTGAAGCAAAACCAGCAAGTAAAGTGAGCCAGAAGAGCCATACAATAATTGGAAAGGCTTTGACTTGTGTATTATACCACATCTTCCCTGTAAATATGTGTTGCTGTAATGGTAGCTCTGGTACATCTTTCATGTCAATAATCTACCGATAAGTCCCTCAGTGTGATGTGTGCACAGGTAGCTTGTACTGATTAGCCCTTCAAGAGGGGCTAATGAAAATCACATTAACACTGTGTAACAAAAAGGTAAATAAAAAAATCTTTTGGAAGTGGGCAAATATTTGGCATCAGTCATGTGTTTCTGTGAACAAACCTTCTTAGAGTGGCTGCTGCTGTCACTGCCTGTAAAGAGATGGGCATGCAGGTGACCAGTGAAAACTGATAAAAGGGATAATGTCAATGTTTTGTTTCACAACTGATGAACTTGCTCATATGATACAGTGCAGTAATTATACCGCCAGGATTATCTAAAAGGAATTAAGTCGTTTTCAGGGCAATGAATACACAGACCAAGCAACTTGGCAAAGCCACCTAATTTCTAACCTAAAGGCTTCATCAGATGTTTCTATCACGAACTTTGTAACTGTAATGCTTGACTAAAAAGAAAAGTGGTGGGGTTAAGGGACTGAATGAATGCGGTTATCTAAAATACATTTATATGGCCATTCACCATAACAGCCTGTACAAGATTAAGTGGGGTTTTGTAATCTGCTTGCTTTCATGAATATTGTGGTATGAGCAAGATACATGATCGCTCCTTTGAAAACATGACCAGCTCTATCTCTTTCTGGGTAACTGCAGGCTAATCCTGCAAGGACTTTTAGAGTTACTCCCGGGTGGAAGTTACTAGGGAAAGGACTCATTGTACCCAGAGGTGGCTCTCGTTATGCTCTCAATGGTACACCCCACAGGCAGCTTTCCAGCAAGAAGGAATAATTCTAGTCAGAAATGTGTGGAGGCATTGGGCTAGAATAAAAAGTTAAGCAACTCTGAAAGAGATCTGCATTTTATAACACAAGCTTCTACAAGATGTAAATGTCCAGACATTTAATTAAATAAAATCTGGTTGATTATCTATAATAGCACTGCCTGATGTTTCTTGACAGTACTACAACCTTCAACTGCCGTATTAGCTTCTTTTTTCCATAAGAAGGGATGCATTTTTAAAACTGACTACAGCGCCTGTTGGTCTGCGTAACAGCAACTTCAATGCTTAAGCTGTTCTTTTCCAAGGTCAGAAGGAAATTGCCTTCTCTCCACCTACAGTGTTGCACTGCTGGCATGGAACATCAGTTACAGATACGTTTTGTCATTTCCCTCAGACACATGAACCACAGTCATTACCAAATGCAGCAGTCCTGATTGGAGAGGGCAGAGGGGTGGGATAGGAAACCTGTTTGATCCAGCATAGCAAATCTTCTGTTTAAGTTGGGAATTCTCCAAATTCCCATCATCTGTGTTTCAATACCATTCCTGTGCATTCTCAGATGAAGGAATACTGCATCTTTACACGTGTGGCTAAGAAGAATTGGTTTCAATTACCAGAAAGCTAAAATTGCCAATGTAGATACTAACTTTAATTGCAATTTGAGTACTGGACTCAGAAAAGAGGATTCAAAACAACAGCTTTTTATCTACTATCTTGGGATGCTGTAGGAGGGCAGCAGAAACCAAACAGCTGGAGTATGTGGTTTTTCTCTGCACTTGAAAATCCTCTTATTGAAGAGGGAGGAAAAAAGTGGAATTTCAAAATCTGTGTATCTGATGAGAGAAAGTGTATTTATGCCTAAACTTGAAATAAATGAAAAACAACCCATTTCTATGATAAAAGGTTTCTTCTGTACCTTTGCCAAGGTCATTGTATGCAGGGAGAGCACAAACCTTGAAAGAGAGCAGCTCTGCTGTTTCCCCACAGCAACTCTCTTAGGATTCAGAGGGGTGAGAATGTTTTCTTGCCATTACAAAACTGTTAAATACACATTGAAAATGTTTTTCATACATTGGCAGTTTGAGGTCTCACTGACATATAATGGACCTAGCAATACTTGAGCGATTCCTGCGGACAACGAGTCAGTATGTCCATGCTTCTTTCCAAAATCCTAGGTCTCCTTGCTTCAGAGATCCTGCTGTGAGCTTTCTGTGTTGCAGTCTTTCAACAACTGAGCTTGTTGTCAGGCTTTTTGAATTCAGGTCAGTCTGTTCTCTGTTTTTTTTCCATTTCTGCTGCGCAAGGCAGTGCTATTGAGCAATTCAGAGTGCATACATGGGTTAAGCGCTTCAAAAGTAGTGCTTTCACCAGCCAGCACCCTTGCCCTGAAGTAACCCATATGATCTCAGAAGTTTTACTGGGACAGAAGAACATCAAGGTGCCAAAATGTAAAAGCTTGGTGAAAAAAACAGTTTCGTTTCAATGCACCCAGGTTGTTTCCTATGTGCAACATAGACCTAAGTGCCTGTTGGTACATCTCGCTACCTGCTACAGACCCCTGAATCCCAGATAAGCGTTTGGAGATAAGAGTTGTGGTCTCACGGTGCAGTCTCCTAGTGTTGTGGTGGGGAGCCTGCATACCCTGAGTGCTTCAGTTCCATATCCAGAGACACTCAGAAGTCCTGATCTTGCTCCACTGGTGGGACTCTCAGGCTTTCCAAGTTGTTTGTTCATTGAGAAACTGGAGGCAATCCAATGGAGGGTTATCAGGAGAGTCAGAGGCCTGGAAGATGTTTAGGAGGTGTCCTGTAAGGAAAGGTTGGACTTGTTTAGTCTGAGGAGGAGGAGGCTGGGGGGGATCTAACAGCAGCCTACGACTACTCAGAAGACAGTTGCAAAGATGATAGACTCAAATTCTTGGTAGTGGCAGACCATATGACAAGGGGAAATGGCCACAAATTCTGGCTTGAGAGGTTTGGGATGGACATTAGAAAAGACATCTTTACTGAGGTGATAGTGCAGCCCCAAAATACGTTGTCCAGTGAGGTTGTAGAATCTCCATCCCTTGGGGGGGAGGTTTGATATTTAAAAATATTGGACAAAGCCATGAGTAACTTCATGAAGTGTTGATGATAAGCATGATTTTAGCAGGAGGTTGAAATAGAGACCTTCAAATGGTGCCTTATGACCTACACTTTGATGAATCTGTGGTGATCTGAAAGCTTCTATGCGTCTTGCTCTACAGATAAGCAGGATCACAGGCAGGAACAGCTTATTTATCTTTCATAAAATTATAAACAATCCCCACCTCTCCTGCCAGGACAGCCATATTTTTTTCCTTCCCCTTGCTCAGATTGCACACTTACTGAATTTCCTCTCCAACAGCTTCAGAGAGGTCTGAGCTTTGTTCTGGCTTGTGATGGCAAGCATTTCACATCTGCAGGTTTCCTGCGGGACAGCGTTAAGAACAGTGGTCAGGCTCAGTGAATCACTGCCACCAGCAGGCAGGCAGCAAAGGGTTGCAGGTAGAGAGCTGTGATCACCAGCACAATTCTGCCCTGCTAGTCACGACACTCCTTCAGCCAGCATTCCCAGGCATCCCCTCTTCCAAACGCCCCAGCTTGTGGGGTAGGATTGTTCTTACCTTCAGTGCTCCATGTTCTGACCAAGAAGGAAGTTGAAGCCCTGCTCTCTGTCTCCCCTTTAAGGGTTATCCCCCAGAATCTGGCCTGCCATTAAGAGTATTTGCAATAATCTCTGCGAAATTGCCAGAAAACCTTGCTGCTGCCCACACGTTATTTCAAACAAATTGAAAGGCTTGCCTTTCGGGATTTTTTTAACCACTCAGCAGCAACAGCAGCACAGTCTGAGCATGTAAAACGGCTCCACTGAGCACACCAGCTGAGTCATTGCTTTTTACCACAAACCCTGCACAGCAGAAGCTGGAGAAATCAATAACACTGTGCAGCTTAGTAAAAGTGCTGAAGATGTTCAAGGGTCTTATATAGAAACGCACCGAGTGTTCATAGCTGGAAAAGCAGCTCACCTCATTAACGCCTGAAAAAAGCCTTTAAGTTTAATTTGCCAGACACACCAAGGTGCAACCTCCATGATGAGGGAGAGTGACGGGTGAAGAAATACAGGAAGGAAGTGGAATCGGTGATACCACCAGAGGGGGAAAAGATTGGCCTTCAGCATTATCACTGAGCCTTGAAAAACTGTTCATTGCACTCTGTATTGCACCTCGATTCTGAACACACAGCCTGCATAAACACACAGGTCCTGAACAAAGGTAAAAGAGCTTTTCTTAAGCTGTAATGCTTAGCGGTCCAAGGGCAGGAGTACCACAGGGTAGCTGGATGTCCTCTCCCCTTGTAAGTCACCCTGTAAAGCCTGCTGTTTCTGGGAGATTGTGCTTCTATTGTCCTTTGTGGAGGGGATAACAAGGTACCAAATCCCATGTGAGTAGGGGAGACCGTGATACTCTCACTATCTATGCTGAGACAGCTCACTCCTAAGACACTTGCCTGTAAATATCAGCTAGGCTTGCTGCTCCTCGTTTGACAACCCTGCAAAACTCTTAGCATATCACAGTAATTTATTGTCTTACCAGCTTGAACATTTGGAAGACCCACTGAACTTTTCACCAGGGTAAATATATTAAGACATAACACTAGCCATCCGCTACACATTTCTTCCTTCCAGGGACAAATTTATGTGAAAACAGCCAAGTCTGTCTATACACAGTTCCTCTCTTTTCCATCTTGCATCAGAGCACCTGCTCATCTCACTTTTTCCCTCTTTTCTTTTATAACTTTAATCTGTGAACAGTCAGAGGCTCCATCCAGGAGCGTAAGACTTTCCATGGCCAGTAAGCAGGTGTTCTTTGACATCACATCCCAACACACTCTCATCTCTTACCTGCTAGCATCTTGTGATTTTAATCACAAGATTATTCTAATTATTACATTATCTTCTTTATTCAGTTATGCACCTGGTCCACGGAAATTTGATTGCATTCCACAGGGCATTTGAGCTCTCTGACATTTTAAAATCTATGATTGCTGAAGCAATCCACCTTGATAACTTTTAGTGTTGAAGGAAGAAATTGCACCTGTGCAGAAAAACTAGGTATACTCAGTCTGAAGAAGTGTAACCAGTTATAGCTGTCCCCTGGATAGGCTGCACCATTACGTCTCCTTCTAAGAGGTCACTGAAACAGTATCATGGCACCCCAGGGGCCCCTTCTCTGTCTTTCTTCACTTTTCACTTCTCGGTTTCACTGCTAAGATCTGAAGAATATACGTGGTCCATCCTATATGCATACGCAGATCACAATAATATTGATTTTGCTGGGGCTGATCTGACCTTTTGCATTTGACATTTTTGGTTTGAAAGAAAACGTGGTATTTGCCTTATATGATTTGTAGACACCCTAAAACCATTCAGCTTCCCCACTGTCTGGTGATATTGAACCTGTGGTCTGCAAAATACACTTCTCAGCAGTTGAGAATGAAGCTGTTGATGGTAAAGAATAGCCTGATGGAATAATAAGGGGTAAAGCAGAAACGTTCCCAGACCTCCTCAGGTATCTGGATCTGAATGACTTTCCTTACTACCAATCACTGATAGCTTTATATCCTCTCTGATGATTGCATTACAAGGAGAAGTCCAAGAGCTGGGGTAAGACCAAGATGTCTGCAGCAAGCCAGGAAGACTGCAGGCACCCCACCTTGTAAATCTTCCCTTAAGGAAAAGGTTTATTTTAGCATCTTTTTTTGGTGCAGCTAAGATAGCAAACAGATGAAACTAAAACACACCTGCAATTACTCATCACATTCTCCTCTGTTTACATCCGTTCTCTACAAAGAAATACAAAGCAAACAAACCCTCCTCATGCAGGAAACTCAGGTGCACCCAAGAAGACCTCCTGCCTCTCCCCTCCGGTATGTACCCTCCCGGCCTGAGGGGATCACCAAGCACGTCTCCTCCAGCTTTGAGCCCTGAGACCCAAAATTCTTTCCACAGCAGGAAACCTTTTTAAAGATTTTAGCCTTGCTTCCCACAACCGAGGGAACTGCCTCCTGGCACAAGGTGGGGAGATTTCACTGCTCCTGCTGCCGGGCTCATTGCTGCAGGGGTGGTGGCTCACCTCCAGCAGCACCGTCAGGGTGAGGCCCGGCTAAGAAACTCCCATGAGGTTAACACACTTGCCATTGGATGACAGCCCATCCTAGGATGCAACTTCATCCAGTTCCTTTATGTTGAACTACGTTTCACATTTCCAAGCTAGACTGGACAGAGCTTTAGAGCCCACGCCAGGAGAACCCAGCCTGGTGAGGCTCGCAGGCAGGCAGACCACCCTTCTGAGCCCTTCCCCTACAGGGAACCGTGGGGAAAACCACCTAGCATAAGGTGAACAAAGCAGTGAACGTATGGCTCAAGACATTACTTTAGTGCCCTCTTCCTGGGCCAGAAGAGGATGCCTGGGGTGTGATATTAAGCCAGTGGTTTATCCTGCTTGGGGATAAAAAGGCAGAAGGGTGAGGTTCCCCCATCATTAAATTTGTTAAATAAGAAATTGTAATGGCTGATGTTGTCCGAGCATTAGCATGACATAGAGAGTCCTTAGCAATGCACTTTGTAAAATCAGCTGTTCTGGGGTAATCATCCTTCACTGTGTATTTCCTCCTTACACTTCTATCCTGCAGAGGGAAGAGTGCAGCTCTTATGCTTCTCTGCAGCTTTCCTCACTATTTCTTCTTTTTTGCTTTAAAAGCACTCAGCTGCTTCTTTCCCTGCCCCTTACATACTCTCAGTCTCCTTTACAGACCAAAAAAAGCAAACTTCCAGTACAAAGGAGGTTTGCTGTTTTGTTTTGTTTTGTTTTGTTTTTTTTAATTGCAAACCTTTCAATGTATAGCCAAGGCATCTGATGGTCCTGTATCCTTTCAAAGCTACTCACAGGTAGCCAGTACTGTAAGTTTTTGCCAATCCACATTTGTGCTGATTGACTGAACAGTTTTTTCCCTATTATTGTGTATTTGCCTTTGGAGAACCACGTCCAAGGTGGGTTCTGCACTCTCCCTTTGAACCTCTATACTATACACCTCCAAATGCATAGTGTATGGCTCTTAGCATCTCAATGCCATTTGTTACTACTACAGCAGCACCACAGGGCTGCAGTGAGGCTCTAGACCCACACTGGCAGTCACTCTGTTCATACAGTATCAAAATTGGCTGCAGACTTAAGCAATACAACGAGTGGGTAAAACACAGCACACAGCACAGGATAACTGTGAAATGATCATGATTATTTTGCAGGTCTGTCCTCATCAGCATTCCTGCACGTGGGAGCAAGGGACTCATCCCTACATCCATACTGCCAGCATCACGTAGGTGACCACAAAATCGCATACACATAAGCACACAGGCTTGCAGAACATAGGCTTTGGGGTGATGGTTTTCACTAGTTTTCCTAGCAAAGACCAGACTACAATCATTTGCACTGTAGTGAATGTCTAAGGTTTAAAAGCTTCTGACTGAGAAGTGGAGATTTCCCTGAAGACAGGAATTGCCATTTTCACAGCACTGGTTGTGGACAAAAGCAGAGTAAGTATATTATTTGGGCATTTGTCCTTGCTAGTCCTTTTTTCAAAGGAGATTTTTTAGCTGTCAACCCACACAATTTTTAATGTGCTTATAGAATATTATCTACTGAATTTTTTTCTACAGTGAATTTCTTTTGGTGGAATCGTTGTCTGTCTGTTGTGCCCCTCCTCCCAAGTCAAGGTGAGTCCTGGTGGAAAGCTGGAGGTCCTACCTGTGGAAGAGGAGACGGCTCCATCCATACAGTCAGTCCAAGACTCCTCTGCTGAACCAGCCCAAAATGTGAAACCTCCACATCTATGCACGTGTGTCCTCCACTGCCAGACCAAACCATTGGCCACAGATTGGGTAATGCTTCTCACAAAACAGTGATCTCAGCTGGTATCAAATTAATTTGATACAGAAACTTGGTAGGAAATTTTGCAGTGCAGTTACCAGACTCTAAATTGTTCTGTACTCTAATCAGCAGGATCATCACTGAGGTGTTTTGGTATTTGTATTTTGTTTGGTATTTTGTTTATATCTATGCCAAATACATGAAAATGTACTGTGTACGTTAGGGTCCCTGAATTGCGTCTATAATATTGGTGTGAAAATGTGACCACTGTGCCCTTCACAAGTTTTTTTTTTAACAATACTGGAGTATCACTTATAAGTAAAACTGTAAAGGATTGATTTACCAGTACAGAACTGAACTGAGCTTGGGGTGGGAAAAATCAATTTAAATAAAACCAAAATGAGCTCTTTATTCCTCAGTGAAATAAATTTTCATTTCAGATTCAATGAAATACTCTATTAAAATAAAAACATCTAATTGTGGAGGGACAATTTAAACTGTTTTTTAGTGAATAAAATATTCAGCAAACCAAACATTATTTTCCAATAATCACTTAAAAACAGAGTTTACAGAAATGCTGATAGGAACACTAAATTAAATGTGCTTGTGACTGTAGCATTTTTACAGGTCAGTATCTCACTAGGGAAGAAAACAACTAAACTGTTGAGGAATAGAAATTTTCAGTTTCACCATCATTTACTTTCCCACAAAATTGCTTTAAAAACAGAAAAGTTCTGAAAACTGGAAGTGTATTCATTATGAAATGATTTTACATTAACTCAATAAACAATAAAATAATGGTGTGAAGATTTTTCTGCCCTTTGAGGGATGCACTCCTTATTGAGTTTAAAATGATAATAAACCACTGAGAGCCTACTGAGCTAGGTAATGAATGTAACACAGCAATTTAAGAGTTCATTTCTGAGGCTCTATAGTAGTTTCCAGAGTTTTTTTATCTTAGTGGGGTTTTTATGGTTGTGCAATTGTAGTAATTGAAAGTAGATTATAAAAATGATTCTCCTCCAGACCTTTCTGGGGGAAAAAAAAGAAAAGGAATCTGAATGATGTTTCATCTGGGGAAATATGGAAATATAATTTTGATATAACATAACGGTTAGTATGCCTGTACCTGCAATCTCATTATTATAGGGAATATGCACAGAATTTAAATTAAATCGGACATGCTCTCCTGGTTCTTTCCCCCTTCCCACTGGCACAGGCAGTGCAGAGAAAGGTGTACCTGGCACTCATGAGCAGAGAGATGGATCTTTACTACCACAGGTTCACCAGCAGAAGGAAGTATTAACGACCCCTTGAGCCGCATCTGCCCCACTCCTCATGGCAGGAGAAGCTGTACTGGTGGCAAGACCTGTCCCAAGCTACGGCCAGATCTATCCCAGTGTTTGCAATGGGATATACAACAGGAATATACAGGGCTAGGTGTTCGTGTACTAAATGGCGAAGAAAGTGCAGAAGATTTTCTCTTCATGCTGAAGACAGATGGAGAGGAAAGAGTTATAATGCAAGGGGCTAAAGAGTGTGAATAACAATTTTTTCAAGATGAGAAGATGATACCAGAAGCCTAGAGGAGAGCCAGGTAGCTCTGGGAAGCTCATGTGCCGCAAAGGTATTTTTCTGGGTGCTACCATTGATTGGAGAAAGGAGGCAACACCAGAGGCAGAAGGTGCATCTCTCTTGTTTCCAGCTCTGACTGGAGCCACTGGACTTCGAAGGAAATGGGGGCTCAGAGCCTGAGAGTGTAAATTTGTCAAGATGAAAAGAAAAATGGATTTTGGCAGAGGAACTTGAGATACTATCTCAAGCAAGATGGTATGTAGCAAGTGAGAGAAGGCAGACTTAACATCCTCACAGGCACTAGAGGTGAGAATTATGTGGAAAAAATGTAATGTGAGGCTTAAATAATATAAAAGTCTGAGAAAAAAGACACTTCCAACTGGAAATAGGTAGCCACAATACTTAAGTCAGAAGGGCTGAAAGAGAATGAGCTTGTAATTCAGTTATACTACCCACCTGCGGCAGGAGGGCAGCTTGAGAGCTAGAAAGGCAAGGATGCTGCAGGTGAAATAGCTGCAGAAGAATGGAATGGAAATATGGGAAAGCAAAAAAAGCCCACATTTCTTACATGAGAATTTGGTTAAGTGCTCCAAGCCTTTCTGCTTTTCAGCTATGCTGGAGAAGGAATTATATGTTGGCATGTCCTGGGAATGCATAGTGGCATTAATGAGAAAAGCCTGTGTGATCTCAAGTGTGCTGTGTCCTATGAACATGCAGGACCCCCACACCGAGCCCAGTATCTTGGAAATCTCTGAAACAACACACAGGAAATAAATTAAACCCAACAAGGTTATAATTATGTGTAAGCATTTGACAAATTTCATTTATATTCTGTAAATAAAAATCCTGTTATCTGAGCCATGGTGACTTCTGAAATGGAGGAGCCAGGGATATTGATACACTCAGAGGACAAAAATCTCTGATGCTACATATGCATGAAAGGACTCTAGCTGTATCAGCATTGTTAGCTGGGATAATGGGCTCTCGTGGCACAACAGAGCAGGGGTCACCTCGCTAAGAGCCAGACGGGGACAGAGTTGCCATCTGCACATTCCTGATTCTCTTCACAATAATCAGCCCATTTTTCAAAACATACTTTGCATGCAAACGCGTGTGCTTAGCATTTATATTAGCGACATATGTGGCATTGCATTGTTTGAGCTGCAAGCTCATTAGCACATCGATGTGACGTGCCACCTGAACAGAATGGATCTTGCAGGACAAAGATTAAAAGGTACGTGGAATTGGCTGAGGGCAGAGTAGACGGTGGCAAACAGTAATACTCTGTCTAGCACCGGTGAGAGTCATACTTTTTATTTGCCATGTATTTTGATCAATGGCTCCAATAGCCTCACATTTGAAGGCATACAAAGAATGGTCATAACCTAAAATGTAGCTTTTGTCAGAGCTCTGAGGACTGTCAGCCCACAGCTGACTAAAGGCAATGGCTGCAAAGACAAAGAGCAAGAGTCTGGACTAGGCTTAGATGGATCAAAAACTCAAATCGAGGCAAGAACAGGAAAAAGAAGACAGAACAATTCCTGAAGCAGCACTGACATTTACATGTGACAAGAAGGTGGAAGAGGTGCTATAAAAAAATGCAACTACTGCTATAGATGATGATTACCGAAATGTCCAAGAGAACAGACTGTGTCTACTGTGCTAGCACTTGTGACTGAAAATCATGAAGGATCAACATGGATTTTGCTAACCAGACTGAAGCTGATCTCAAGCAGTGGCAAAAAGGGAAAAATAAAAATTTAAACTACGAGTTATAGAAAAGAAACAAGTTCAGAACTTTGATGTGAAGAGAAAGAAGAAAAAACAGCAGTTAGCTGTAGCATATGAGCTTGCAGCTACATTTGGTCTAAAGGAAACATAGCTTACTGATCAGTGAATAGCTTGGACTAAGAGTGAAGTAAACTGTGTGAATGACATCCCTAGCACTATATAGCACTTAATTGTACTAGAAAGTCTGGATATGTGGAGAATCGTCATCTTTGTCATCACCAGAATAAATAATGTAACTAAAGGGAGACTGATTTCTTGCAGTGACTTCCTCTGCATTTGGGGTCCTCAGCAGGGAGCCGAGTGTGATTTAAGTGCTTAGATGCATGCACAAGCCACCAAGAAAGGAGAAAAACATTGCCAGGACTGATGTTGGTTTCTGGAGCAGTGGGCTGCTTTTGTGCTGAAAGCCTGGCTGGATTTCATCAGCTTCGTTCAAGCAGAGCATAATAGAGGGGCTTTGAATTAGATATGAAAAGAGGAAAAGGACTTCTACTCAAACTAATGTGGCACAACCCGACATGAGGCAGAGCTTTGAGGTAGATCTGCTTACACCTTTTCCTTCTGGTGAGCACGTGAAAACTGTTTCAGTCTCTGCAGTTCCATTTCAATAAAAAACAAGCTAGACTAAAGTCACTGTTGCAGCCAAGGAAACTCAAATCAGCCACATCTGAAACAGATTAAAACAAAAGGTCTTGTAAACAAATCTTTTCCTCCCCACATCCTCAACCCCCTGTTCTTCAGGGAAGGTCTTCAGTCTTGCTCACAGGCCAGCAACTTTTAGAGGCTTCCTGACTGCAAGAAACTTTACACAGTGTCTCTCCCTGGGAGAGTCTCTTTCTTTCCATCACCTTTGAGGTCTGGCTCCATCTCTGCCTCCGTTGCCCTGCTCAGGAGCCTCCAGCCCTGCTGCCATGGCAGGCTCCCTGCTGCAGCACCTGTCCCTGAGCAGCCCAGCTCAGGCTCCACAAACATCCTCCCCTGCTGCTTCCTCCCCTCCCCGCCAGGGCTCTGCCCGCCTCAAGTGCAGCAGCCCAGACTAATCTCATGGCAAAATATATAGTACCCACAGCATAAAAGGTGAACACACAAGTAAAACCCATCATCCCCTTGCCACTTTTCAATTGATCTAGGAAGTTCAACCCACACAGAAAATATCAGGAGGGTAGTCAAGATGAGTCCCCTTCTGCTGCAGGGCACTGCAACATACGGTATAATATAATCAAGAACCACATATGTAATATAATATATCACATAAACCAGAGAGTCCACTGGACGCCTCATTCTGAGAATAAAAGTAATTGAAGAGTGAGTAAAATTATACCCCAACAGACAGCGCATGGCAGTGGGGCAGAACGAGAGGAGCAGCAGTGCCAGAGAGTGGTAATGGAAGTGTAGTGCCTGTCTTGTGAATACACTAATCCTGACATTACTAATAAATGAAAGTAATGCAGCATGAAATAATAAAGGGTGGATATAAACATGAAAAACAGTAGTGAGATCAGATAGCAATCAATACACAGGAGGGGGGTTAACACAAAATCAGTCAGGGTACTGAACTGTGGCTACTACTGACATGGTTTCTGAGCTTAGCTAAGCCTGAGCTGATAGCTACACAGTACCTGAACACAATGTCAAAACCACGTTGGCATCAGCCCATTCCTCACCCTCCAGACAAACATTCCGTTTGCTACTTCAGGCATACATGCACGTGTACATAAACACGCACACAGAAGAAACTTATTTTGATTTAGTCACCTCCTCTCATTTTCCTGCATATTGTTCTTCTGCATGATGCCGGCATCCCACTCAGCCTGTAATTCCAACTTAATGGCAATCACCACAGGTGTTTGGTGACATTGATGTACCTTTTGCACATATCCAGGTTGCCTTGCAGTTGTGTGGATACCTAGATCATCTCAGAGTTGCAAGCTGTCTTTGGAAAGGTTGGAAGCCATGAAGTCTGATTGAGTTTGATATTGTTATTATCTCAGCTGTACTGTTAGCATATCACAATACTGCTGAATGGAAGTGCAATACGGAAATGAAAGTGCACCGTAATAATCCAGCCATCTTACATCCCGCTGTGACTTATTTATTTTTTCCTTGCTTTACTCATGAAATCTTTCCTTTTCATGCTTAGTTTTTTTCCCGTAACATTTAATCAAATTTAATTTTATTTTTCATTTTGTAGGTCTCATATGGGTGTTGTTGAAACTGAAACCAATTAAGAAACATCTGCAGACAACAGAACGCTGTCAAGTGTGAACTGCGATTTCTTCTAAGAGAAGAGAGCAACCAGGGCACACTCTCAACAAGTCTAGGAAAGCTTTGTCCAAACAAAAGCCATGTTATTATCTTCACTGGAGCTTCCAGTGTGTTGCAACCTGGCTCTAAAGAGCACTGTAAACCAAGACAGAGCTGACCCAGCCCTTGCAATCAGCAATACTAATTAAGTTTAGCCCATCGCTAGCTAGTCTAGTTTAGGTATGCTGTACTTCAATGATATAGGAACATAAAGCAATGATTGCTTGCTTATGAAAAAGATATTTTAGTTTAAACTGATTTATTTTTTTCTTTTTTTAATTCTCAGGATCTCACTAGAGAACCTTATAAAGGTTATATGAAGACATTTTCCCCACCTCTAACCTAATTTCAGTTCTTTTATGTTTCATCTCAAGTCACTAGGATTGTCATGTTTCTTTATGGGTTAATTATAATATCTCCATAAGGTTTTATTACCTTAACATACCGGTATATATTCTCAACCCTAACTCTGGTTTAATATGTATTTTTAAATAATTAATATGTGAGTATGGACAAGCATGTGGTGCAGCAGAGAAATTAGATACCAGGAGGGTCTCTGAGGGAAAGGCATACCCTGTTCATATTCCTGTCCTCCCTTGAAGAGTGACCAAGAGGGGTCAGACCTGAAAAAATTGGTACCTGCAAGTTGCCGGCTCCTTCCTGCAGGTAGAATGGCCTTTAACACAGCATTGTCAACATGAAGAAGTAAAAAAAATATGAGATGAGGCTTACACATCAGGAGTTTGATCATGCGATTGAAAAAAAATATTATGGGAGAAAGGGCTAGGGTTCTTTTGTGTTTGCAAATGTGAGGATAAGAAAGTGGGTTTGCCTTCTCTTGTGCTTCTCACAAATCTTACGTCATTAAGAACTGCAGGTCTAAGTAACAGAAAAGAGATAGTCTGGTAAGGGCTTGAACGCTAGCACTGCCGGTGTCTATAAACACCACGAATGTATCCAACCCAGCTGTGAAACAGCTAGCTCCGTACTGCTGGTGCTCCAGCTGTCGCAGCAAGGGGGTCCACCCAGATGAATTGCCAGATGTCTCAATGCAGTCCTGAGCGGGTTATTTTGCAGCTGCCCCAGCAAAAGCCCCGGTATGTGTATTTGTAAAAGCCCCAGTATTACCCATCACTTCACGTAGCTGGGTGCAGGGCAGTGCCAGGAGCTGTGGTGCAGACCCGCCAGGAGGGAGCTGACCGAGATTATCATCTGTGGCTTCACAATGAATGTGCTGCCTGACTTTTTTCCTGAGCAGAGATGGGAAGCCTTTACACTTGGGTTTGCAAACATAATATTTCCCTTTCTTTATCAGAAACAACAGATACTGTCATGAAGGCCTTGTGCTCCACGAGTTTTTTTTTCCTCAGGCAATGGTAACTGAGCTCTTGGTTCCACTGGTAAGGCCACAAAAGGAGTCATTAATTATAATAAAAACCAAAGCCAATAGTAGTTGTTACTCACAGATAATGAAAGATGCAGGAAGAAAATTGCCACAGATGAAGCCAACACCTGACACGGGTATCTCAGAGTTACCTTGCAGTACTTCCCAGGAGGGGAACAGCCTTTACCACACCACTAATAACCAGGGGCACGATCAGTGACTGAGGCCTCTGCCACCTTTCAGAAACACTAAATTCACCACCAAGGTCTCTGATTATTTTTCAGAGAAAAAAATTTGGACCAGTGCAGGAAGAACTGATTGTACAGAGAAATTTTCACATGGGGTATCTCCAGACACAGCAAAATCTGCACAACAACATCTAGAAACAAATGGAAGGATGCCTTATGAACTAAGTAAATGCCAACAGATAAAATTATTTGCCCACTCCATTTATTAATGGCCAGTATTTTTGCATTTCCCTCCCTTTGCCATGTAGCCATGGGAAATGCCCATCCATGCAGACATTCATTTTAATAAAAGCTTCTTTTCTGTTCTGACATATCTCCTTATGTTTTCTCTCTTGCAATGTCACCATCTCTGCAGCAAGCTCTTTAAAGCAGTTTCTAATTTTATCTTGAGCTGTGAATTTTTTGAAGAATCTCTGTTTGAAAAAGGCTGCATGAAAAAAATAGGCTGAACTGAATAAATAGTTCTTCTAACATTTTGATGTCTCATGGGTATAAGAGCTGTTCAGAATGCGGGGGTAGGACAAGGCTCTGAAAAATGACAAGCTTATTAAAGCACCCTTGATGTTTTCCTTCTGAAACTCAGGGCTTTAGGTCATGCAACCTCCTTAACCTAGGTGAACTTAGTCACAGAAGTCTGATGCAGTCCTTGTGATGCAGCAGCCCAAGAAAGGAAAGAAACAGGACAGGAGGAGATGAGTAAGAGAGATTGGGTCATAAGCTTCTGCTCCACGTAACTGCAGGCATATGAACAATGGAAATGTTTGCAAAGGCATAAGTCATAATTGTAGCAACGAGTCATGTCTTGCTTTTCTGTGAAAGCCTTGAGGAAACAGCTTTATTGCTTTTTGTCAGTATATGTCTGCCTTTAGAATAATACTAACCTGTATTTACAAAACACTCTGAACGACTTGGGTAGAAAACACTACACGAGTATTATGCAGAGATATGCCTAAATTTCTTAATAATGTACATTGGATCAGTGCCTAATATTTGCAATGTCTTATTAAAAATAAATTTAAATTGTTAACATTGATCAGATACTTTGCTAAAGCAGCTTGGTGGTGGGCTTGTTGTGTGTTTTTAAACTTGGGAGTTCCTCACTTAAAAGCAGTGCTTCACTGACTGCCACAAATTAATTGGCACAATGCGATATATTTAACACGGTAAAGAATTAAACTGTAGTTTTTGTTTAGCTTGGCAGGCCTTGTACTGAAACACATACTCCAAAGAATCCTCTCAAATCCTGCAAACCTATTAAAGAAAATCACTCCACTACTTCTCAAGAAAATATGCTACAGCCTTAGACTATTTGGGGGATAAGTTGTTTCCTTTTCTCGTATCTGAAGCAGTTTTTTTCAAAATTTTTAGTTGTCTTCTCTTCCCATGTTTTCCCCAAACACCTCTCAATGTTGTCTGTGGGAGCAGTCACAAAGAAATAGAAACATGCCAAACATATTGATTACCAAGTAAAATGGTTACCCTGGCAACTAAAAATCCTAGGAAAGCTCTTAAAACTTTCCTTACTCATGTGACTTCTTTTTATATACTTTTATTTCTCTGCTGGTTTCAGAAATCATGGATGTCAAATATAAAAGTACTTGCTCTGAATATACAGCAATGGAGAAAAGGTGATTCATGCCTAGATTATCTATTCCACCAGGAATATAACTACCCACATTACTGCCTTAGTAATCCATCACTTGCATAACGGGCAGGCAATTTTTGTAATTTTTGGGGGCAGAGTAACCCTCTCCCACCAATTTCTAAATCTATATTCAGATGTGATTTAATGAAAGAAATTCAAGGACTAGCATTTTCCTTAAGTGACAAGGTGAGCAAGATGAACAGTGTGAAACAATTATTATTCATGTAACAACCAAAAGCTTGCTCTGCTCTGAACAGAGCGAAGGAAATAAGTATCCTCTCTTGATGGGTGGTTTTGATCAAACGGTGGCTAGGTGTGACAAAAGTACTGACCTAACCAGCGGAGCAGCAGGGACCAGAGCTGGTGGTAGTGGGCTCATGCAGTTACTCAGGCTCATTCCAGGCACAGCTTGGTGGTGCCAGTGTATTTAAAAGCGCGTACAATTGAAAATACACACGAAGCTCATTTGGGAGCAACTTTAGATGGCTTGTTTCTCTGTCTCCTGCTTGGTTCAACCCCCAGATGCACAGAAGACTGCCTACTTACTGCTCAAGCGACTCTCGTGAACAGACTCAGCTTTTCAACCCTTTTGATGTTTCGGGAGGAATTGCCTTTGCAGGCATTAAGCAGATGCTTGCTGGTCCATTAATTTGTAAGCAGGAACTGTAACTGGACTATGAGGAAAGGGGGAAACATGTAACAATGATTACATTAGGGTTTGGGGTTTTGTTAGAATAAGGGACTCTAAGCCAGCAATTCAGAAAACAGGGCACTACTGTTCAGGCTTTGATATGCTGATTTTTTTCTTCCCTGAACAAATGGTGGTAGGGGTTTTTTTGTCCTTCTATACTGGCTTTCCAAATAAAAATGGTTTTGAAAAGCCGCAATTACAGAGGTTACAAATAACGTGCAGCAACACAGCTGGCACTGAAACATTTCCAGAACATAATCACCTGTCGCGCACACTAATTCCCGCTGTGATGAGGGCCCATTATTTCCAGTGGGGTCTGACAGATCTATTGTTAAAAATGTCATCTCTTAATGGAGCAGGTTTGGGATTGTCTGAGCCCTAGCCTGCTTCTCTGTGTCAGCTTGTGTTAAGAAGGTATGTTATTCCTTTGAATGATGGCTTTTTATTTGTCCCAGGCTAGTATTGTCAATAGAAGACTGAGGAAAATGTGATTAAGCTACATGGAACCACAAATTAGGTTGCTATGAAAAGAAATGACACAAGCAAAACTTTCCAGTAAACATAATCCTAAGGAGAACCGAATAGGGTATAAAGTGTAGGGAGAAACACAGTGGTTAATTTTTATAGGTGGAATATTACTTCAGTGCAACAAAAGGCAGTTCTCTAACTTCCTTTATTTGAACAGATGTTTGCCTTGTGTTGTCCTTTGTATTCTCTGGGCTTTTCTGTTGGTCTTGAGTGGGAAAGCTCTGCTAATACCCTTCTAATACACAGTCTCTAATTATTTTTTTCTGCTTGAAAAATGCAAACCTCTCTAGTAAGACAGCAATATTTGCCTCACAAGAAGTTGGAATCACTGTCGCTTCTATAAGAAGCCTTCTGCTGAGAAACAGAAAGATGATAAAACAGTAAGCACTAACATTTTGACATGTACCAGTCACAGGACTTAATAGTAATATCAAATTGACATACCTCTTAAGGGAAGGAGCGAGTCCTCAAAGGGAATATGGTCCCACTTTCCTGTAACTGTCATCACTTTCTTTTGCATGGCACTGATTTGGGGATGTTGGATTACATCCCAACCTGACTGATTTTGCTACACGAGTGGGGCAGAGCATATTTCCAATTGCACTCTCAGCCTTCTGCTGCTGTAACAGAGCCCAGTGTTCCTCCAGAGGCCTCTGCCTATCTGCCACAATTCCCAAGTGACCATTTTCCAGTTAAAATGGGAATATGGAGACTGTCCATCATTAAATACCAGAACCCTGTGTGATTTTTCCCGTTAGAGCTTGGCGGCAGCCAAGTTTCTTGCACTAAACCCCACGCATTTTTAATTCTGGCAGCTCTGAAGACTGGTGCACTCTCAAAAGCCAGGTG
The DNA here is from genome assembly GCF_023634085.1 of Falco cherrug. Classification (NCBI taxonomy): domain Eukaryota; kingdom Metazoa; phylum Chordata; class Aves; order Falconiformes; family Falconidae; genus Falco; species Falco cherrug. The sequence continues at coordinate 47,164,838 of NC_073699.1, read as the reverse complement.
AATTTAGCTTCCCTGCAGGATGGAAAGGTCCCCTGATGCCACAGATATCCCATATCCCAGCAGGTCATCCAGGTAGCTCTGCCAAAGTCTGAGAGGTTTCCAGAGCAACTCTGCTCCACTTCACCCCTGCCCTGCTGTGCTGCCTTCCCATCCCCAGGTACGCTGTGCCAGCCACGCTGGCAGATGGGGCTCAGCTGCAGGCACAGCAGCAACCGCCGCTGATAAAGTGTTCACTGCCAAAGGTCCTTCCCCACGCATTTGGCAGGGGATGTTTTGTGGAAGCAGAGCAGCTCCCTCAGCCTCTGCCTGACTTCCCAAAGCTGGGGCAGGCAGGGTTTGCATGGAGGTACCCTAGCGCAGCAAGAACCCACAGCTGCATGTATGCTTTAAGTTGCTTTTTGTGCTTTATCATATCCTTCCATTTCCTCTTCTCTCTGTGGATTACTAACAGGCCTACATGTGGCCACGAGCTGTACCCTGTAAGCGCTGTATCCTGTTAAGCCAGTGGGCACACACAGCAGCAGCTACAACTGCCACATGTCCCACAGTGTGGTTCTTTAAAAAGAAGCACCTCCAGGGCAGCTATGGGGAAGGGATGCTCCTGCCTTTCAAGTGTGCCTGCGTGGGGGTGTGTGCACACATAGGAGTTGTTCTTATTACTCACTCCTTGGAAATTAACAGCAAGTCTTATGAAATGATAGATGAGGCATTAAGCACAGGCTGTGGCTTATTGGATGGGAAGTGCTATGTAGATATTGTTGACCCAACAACCTCCTTCTGTGCTCCCAGCCCTTCTCATGGAGATGCTGGACCCAGACTATTCTTTCAGTGTTGAGTACTTGCCTTCTAATCTTCTCTGATCTCTCTCTTGCCTTCTCTGTGCCGAGTAATTATCTGTTACTTATTATATGGACAGGACAAATTTCCTTCATTACTTGATCTTAGGGCCCTTAAGTGGATACTGCTGCTGAAAGCCCTGGGAAGAAGGTCGCCTTGGGAGGCCATGGTTATCGCTGAAGGCCACAGCTAATTACAGGTGCCAATATGGGAGTGTGGAGGGGAGCAAGAGGTGGAAGGAGGGAACAGTCAAAATGGCTTAATCATCAGATGGGGCTTGTTATCAGCAGTGTTATAGCTAGTAGTATTACTAGGAAAGCCCTAGGGTTTTAGTCTTCCTTTATTACTTCCTAATAAAGTAATACAAATAAAGTGTCATTGGTTTTGCACAAGAAATTTAAAACATAATGTATTCACCATTCCCATGAATTTTCCCTTCTGATTTTAAAGTTGTTCCATGTGGACAAATTTATGCACAAACAAGTTAAGGCCTTGTCTTATGGAATCAGAAAGAAACCCAAAGCCTACAGTTAGCATACAGGCTATTGGTAAAGTGGGGTCCCAGAGTGACACAAATCCTGTCATGAATGAACAGAAAGGCTCCTATCTTTTTTTATTTTTAAGCACATCAGTGTTTTTCCAACTCTTATCAGCTGATCTAACAAAAGATGTTGACTCCCCCAATGAATGTTGCCACAGTAATACCAAACCATGCATCTGAAATTGCCCCCCATCTCCAAATGTTGCATTTACAATTATTCTATGGCAAACCAAGTCACTCTTTTGCAAATATGTCAGAGGAGACAGTAACAGTGATTTGTACTTTTAGATAATATCCTTATAGGTGATGGAAGTAGGAAATTAGAATTTGGGGTTCTTCCCAGGCGAAGAGAGTTCATGCACACATTGACCAATTCCCAGTAAATGTCCCAATCTTGATGCTGTAGGAGAGGTCAGGTAGAGAAAAAGCAAGACACTCGTCCCTCTCTTTAAATTGTGCCACTACACAGAAAGTGAATGGTACTCAAGAAGCAAGCCAGAAAGGGAGAATTCTAAAATGAAAAAGTGTCCCATTAAGTTCACCTTGAAGAGGCAGAATAGCCATATGAGCCTGGCAGAAACTGGTGCTGCTTCTTTACATTTGGTACAATGCCCTTTAACACAGCTAGGCATAGCTGGTACTTCAACAGGCTTATGCAGGTCTAGATTGGGCATCTCTCACAGCACGACACTGTGCCACAAACACTTGTTTCAAATTCTGGAGCAAGTGGTGGTCCTCCTAGTGATTCTGATGCACCCCAGAAAGCCTCTCTTCTGTCCATGCTTTCATAGGATATATACATGTTGTTTCAGGAAAAGCACAGTTTCTTGTATTTGCGGTATTAGGCACATACATATGAATCCCTGCCTTACCAAGCTTTACAAATACTGAAGAAGACAGGGCTTGCTACACAATATATTCTTTTCATAAGGAAGTAGCTACGGGTTGATTCATTATTTTATTTTCCATTGTAAATAAAAATTACAAATTATATCGACCATTAAAGTAAACAAAAAATCAATGAATCTAATGAAATTGCACTTGACTTTTCCTCTAGTCTACTTAACTGAAAGCTCAGACACACAGAATAGTTTGTAGAAAACACTCAACAAAGATTATTTCCTCTACTCTGATGAGTTGCAAATCCTTCCAGCAGAAATTACTGGCTCCATTATCCATTGGGTTTTCCAGTCAGGCTTCAGTCTTGCGAAGACTTAAAAGTCCTTGAATAGCTCTGTTTTGCAACACTCAGACCTTTGACTTTATTTCTACTGTCTCATTCATGTACACATATAAGCTGCTGAGGTAGAAGACCTGTACAGCCTTTGATCTGAATAATTCAATTGTAAACTTTTTGATACATCAGAAGTACAGTTAGGGAAGAGCATTTTGTACATTACTGGCACTTTACGATAGGAAGTACCTCCATCTTTGCAATCTCAGAGAAGTGGATTGCATTTTAGGAACCTTCTCCTCCAGCTACATGGGTTGCTTAAACCAGCACTTGAACAACATCAGTAGCAAAAGGAAGAAAAAAGCATGCAGAAGTCACAGAAGACACTGTCAACAGCCTGTGTTTTCTTGCATGTGAAATGAGCTCGCTCATCTTTGCTATTTATCTATCTTTTCCTTTAGTGAAAGAAGTCAAGAAAGCAGATCAAGAAATCGGAACAGATGAAATGAAATTGAGCAGGTTTAAAAATAAACCCAGCTGGAGGTTTGAAAATCAGGAATGAGACCAAATTCATGAATATTGGCCAGCATTTCTGTTGGGCAACTAGTGATTTTGAATTCCTCACTTTTCAGATCCCAACTGCAGAATATCCGAGGTCTCTGACAGTGCTCAGCATCAGACCTCCGGAAATTTGATCTCTTTTGTCAGCCTTAAACTGGGCACTCAGAAGTACTACTTGCTTTTGAGAACTATTAGTCCTGCGAATGTGCCCCACAGAGGGTAAATATTTGTCTTTGTATTCTCTTTTCCCTTCCTTTTTATGCTTCTGTAGTCATTTTGTTCCAGGCTGCCAGTACACTACATCAAATGGATTCTTGTGTTGTGGTTTAGCACAGGAGTATGCTTTAGGGTGGAATAAATTGGGGGATTAGCTCAGTAAAGGTGTCTACGAGTAACTTTATGTACGGAGGAAGTGTACTCCCATGAGTCTTCCCCCACATTAAGTGTGGGCTGCAGATGGACCCAAAAATTAGAGCTAGCCCTTATTTCAGTTGCTGATACCCAAGTGTATCTGCTATGAGGTTAATTTAGGCTGTAGCAGAATCCATTAAAAATATGTTCTTTGCGCAAAAAACAGCCCGTCTCTTTCTGCTACTTGAATCTGACAGATGTTCAAACCCCCCTGAAGACTAGGCTTGTGGTGAGAGAATACATGTGACTAAAATTGAAGGTAAAATCCCAGCTTTGTAAAAATAAGTGGAAAACATCCCATTGCCATCCATGGAACCAAGACATCACACTAAGTGGCTTTGTACAGAGCATTTCCCTTTCTAAAGGCAGCCTTTATGCTTTGAAGCTTCTACAGCAAAGCTAATTTATAATCTGGTCAGGATCTGTGTACGGGTGTACACATTCATATGTCTGCCATGAAAATTTTCTACCAGCCAATCACAACCCCAGTGCAGACTAGAAGCTGGCAGAGTAGCTAATTACTTGCACTAAGAGAAATCTGCTAGCTTGATTAATGCCTGTCTACCAGTTGTTGCTGTTATTTCAACTGTAATCTCAGAAACAGGTTTGCTAGGGATGACTCCCCTGGAACTTTGCTTTTCAGTTTTGCTGTGCTACAAGCAATGTTGCATTCTTCATTCCCAGAGGCAATTCCCTGGATTTTCACATAATGGTAGTGATAGCTGTGAGAATGTAGTAATTAGTATAGTGACTGTGTGGCACCATCCTCTTTCATACCACTATTCATTTGTTGATCTAAACTTACCTTTGGAAGGAGGCCTCACTATCCCTGTTTAACGGTTTAGATCTGGATGTTGAGGTTAACACTGAGGCTTCCACCTTAGTTAAAATTTTCCACCAGGGGTAAATAAATACTAACTTAGCTAAAAGACACTATGTGGAGCACCTGACATAGTCTCACTGAAGTCAGCAGAAAAACTAGCATTGATTCAGATCAGGCTGACAAAGTAGGAAAACCAAAGAGGACAACTTCAAGTCTGCTAAACTGTTTTTTCCATTTCCGTTTCCAACTTCACTGAAAATAAAGATCTCTTGTCACTATGCAGAAATTTACCTTAATCTCTAAGTGCATATTATTTTAAAAATGGGGATTTTTTTAATAGTTGCGGAAAATAACAATGTCCAGCATTTGGCTTATAGTTTATATCACAGTTACTGTGCAGATAGTGGCCATGTAACAACTGTTCCGCAGTGCCTGTTTATTTCTGTAGAATAACTTTCTGCCTTAAAAGGTTACTTACAAATGACTGGATGGACACAGTTGTCACAACTATGATTTTGGTAACCCTTGTAGGTCAAGACCTTGTTCTGTTTATGCCATATGTAGCACTGGGGTATGGGTGGGAGAGTCACCCAGACAACAGAAGAGCTTTCTCTTCCCTTACAAAGGGGCTGAAGTGAGGTGGTAAAGAATATGCTGTCCAGTTTGCTGTTCCAAGACCTACCAGCTACTAAACAGTATCTTGTCCATCTAAAATGAAACAGAAAGAGCAGTTGCTGCCTTTTGCAGAATTTCAAGTGCACTTCGAAAGACAGAATTGTTTGTCCACCTGCACAAGCCCTCTTACAGCAATAATTCACCCTGCCAAGTAGGCTGTGCTTGTAGTTCCTTGGGAAAATCAGATTGTGTGAAAATGCATCCTGTCTTTTTTTTTTTTTTTTTTTTTTTTTCTGGGGGGGTGGGGAGCGGGGGAGGAGTAGTATTCCTCAGCTCTCCCTGTGAGATCATTCTGGAGGCAGAAGCCGGTACTAAGCCGAGCCTGCCAAGCCTCTTCTGACTTATACTGGTTAGCCAAGGCTCCCACCAGGCCCTGGTGCAGTTATGGATAACTGGAGTGCAGCTCAGTCTCCCTTCTCATGGGAAGAAGGCCACCAAGAAGGGCTGGCAGAGGGACAACTTCTGAGAGTCAGACTCCCCCAGATCCCCGTGGCAGTAGTGTAAAGAGTATTGCAGAGCCTGTGCAGCTGGCCTTCATATACTTCCTTCATTATATCAGTGATGCTTTTTTGCAGATCATTTCTATATTAAATGATGGGTTTGCATTTCAGCACTTAATACTGGCCATGCTGAGGGAGAAAAAAGCTTCACCTGGTCCACTGTCTAATTTCCAGAAGTGACCAGTAGCAGTTCTCTTGGGAGGGTACAGGACCAAAGTGAAGGTAGCAATACCTCCTGCTGCACTGCTTCAGCACTGCCTCCAGCAATCTCCGGCTCAAGGGATTCTTGACTGAAAGGTGGTATCCTTGTATTTGCATGTGTGTGCAAATTGACAGGGCCCTGTGCATAAAGGGCTCTTGGTAGGTGGCAGCATCTGCTGCTGCCACCGTCCCTCTGCCCACACGTGATCCAGTGCACTCTGCAGCAGCCTGCAGCTGCTTGCCTATATCCTGCTTGCTCATAATGCAATGAATCTTGAGGACAGAAGCATGTGTTCAAACAGGCTCTGAGCCATGACGATCAGGTCTAGATTTGTAGGCAACTTATTTTCCTGAATCTGGCTATGTTCTGACTCAGTGCTCTGGCTTGGTCTAAAGCTATGGTTTGTGTCTGAACCTGAGCCCAGAGCTTGCTTGAATAGGAACTGTTGTTCTCTTCTGAGACTTTCTCAGGTAACAGTGCTCCCAAAGGAGTAGCTTTGTGCCTTTTGAAGCAGCTCTCTCTCCCTTCCAATGTATTCTTTCATCCCAAATGACCTCAGAAACAGACATGTGAAACAGTTCCTTCTAACAGGAGACTCAACTCAGACTGAACATGGGGCTCAATATTTGTGAACTTCAGCAGCTTTTTGCAAAAATTTTAAATACACAGGTGTAAAATATTGAAACACCCAAGAAGCTGGCAAACTCCACCTTACCTCCAGGCACTGGAGGAGTAGAAGGGAAGGAGGAAAAGGCTAGGAGGAGCATGCCTGGCCAAGGAGTCCGGGAAGGTGCTGTTGATTCTGTGCAAACCTCAGCAAGTCAGTGGGGCAGTTCATGTACATCTCCTGGGAACCAAAATGCATCATTTGTATGTCATTAAACCAGAATTGGTTTACAAACTATTTGTCTATGCTTATTGATGAAGCAGAGTACAAATGGAGTGAGCCATGGGTAGCAAAGACTGGGAGACAGAGCTGAGGCAAGACCCAGCGTCACAGACGTAGTACCTGTGTATGTAGTGTGTGCTGCTGCGCATGAAGCGCCAATGAAAGGAGCTGGGTGCCTGCCTCAGCTTTGAGTAGTGAGAGTATTTCTCTGTAGTCAACATATTATAGGGTAATGATACTGGAATGGGACCTTTTCTTTGAGAAAGGCAGGGGGACCTCTTTCCTTCAGATTTGTCCCCTTTTTCACCTGTGTTGACATACAGGTTTTCTGGAAATAGTTCCTCTCCCAGTGATGTAAGGGTAATTTATTTGCTTAGGTTGATATAAAGTTCAAAACCTAGCTATTTCTATTGTCATTCTTCACCAATGCAAACAAACAAGTAGAATAACATTCGTGCTCTGAGGACCTATTTGACATTTTACTGTCAGCGTAGCAATAAGGAATGTTTGAAAAAAACTCAAGACAAATTATTAAATTCTTTATCTGTCGCACCAAGGAAAGGCTGCTCCTCTCGGTAATAAGGCTGTATTTGTTGTCCCTCAAGGAGAAGGTGAAAAATAAATTCATGATTAGAAGCCATAAAGCTTTACTGGTTGTTTGGTCTATTTCAAGACAAAAATATCTCCTTTGAGTTGGGTAATAGATATTCCTTAAGCGTCAGTTGTCATATTTATCACAGAGATTTCAGAAAATTATAAATTCCTGCACTTAAACCAGTAGCGTTTCCCTGGGAAACATGAATACTGACAAAATCTGCAAAAGCAAACTCTTAACAGAATTTCCCTTTTCAGATTTATACTATTTTGCCTTTATCACATCTATTATTTTAGGTTTCTCTACATGTGAGCAATTTCTAAAAGAATCGTTTTGTTATTTTAAAATTAGACCCCATCTTGGAAAGATGTTAGAAACTCAGTGAAAATGCCCTGGAGACCATGTTGGCATGAGCAGAAAGATGACAAAACACAAGTTGCCATGAGAAAATCAGACTGCGTATCAAAGGCACTACCTTGGAGAAGAAAATGTTGCTGACAGAACTGAAGCAGTGCAATCACAGTTGGGGAAAAAATGAAGGCGTAGCAATCACAGATCTTGGAGCTTTTATTCCTCTAGCACAGGTCACATTATCAGAGATTAGTGTGAATAACTTATACTTCTTGTACAGCATGTAGGATAGGAAACACTAGGATATGGAATTGGTATTTCATGTTAGAATAATTCATAAGCAGGCAACAAGAACATGTTGAAGCATATTTGGTTGTGTTGGCTTATTTGGTGGTTTTATTTGGTAACATTTATTGTGGTTTATTTGGTAAATAAAGAATGGGAAAAATCAGGGGTGGCAAAAGACCTAAGTGACAAGTGCTAAAGATGCTATCTTCTTGGGGAAAGGATCCTTCCAAAGCAGCACTGGGTATGCTCAAAGCTGGTATGGGATTTAGGAGTGCTGCTTGATTTTAAGAAAGAAATGTGTGACAGTGAGCCAAACTGAGGGGTTTTTTTTCTTTATGTTCTGCCAGAATCATAATTAAAGAAGTCAGAGTATGTTGTTTCTCTGCTTTAGTTGTATTATTTGCTGATCACACTTAATCATAAAATATATGAAATAAAAAGCTAGTTAGTCAGTTCCCTGTGCTTTTGGCTTTTTTGAGGTGTTGTTTGATTTCAGGAGTCCCCACTAGTGGGTTTATCCTGACCACAGTGCTGAGCTGCAGGCTGAGGCAGTGGATAGAGCAGGTTTTGTCACAGTCTGCCTCTGCAAGCTCACTCCTGCCTGCTGCGCCAGAAGGCACATCTCTGTTTCTCACCGCAACCACAATCAGTCTGCTGGTCTTGATGTCGTCCCTGGACAACGCCCGTTAATATTTCAGAAACAAGCAAACAAATTCTAACAAACCTAGAGAGAATCTGGCAAGTAAAAAAACCCAGCAACAGAGAGGGAGCACAAGACCTCGTTGCAGGTTGGAGGTGAGGTCAAGTGTAAGAGCAATGCAGAGGAACTTCGGGAGTATTTGTTGGCAGCGGCAAAGCCCTTGGCTGCCTTTCTGCTGGATGAATTCCGGAATCCACTCATCTGTTTTGCAAAAGACAAGGAAACACTTCTAGAGTTAATCATAACCAATTTATGTTTCCAAAAGTGTCAAAACGTGATAAAGAGAGTATTTTCTTGACTAGCTTGTCCTGCTGAACACAATAGCTTGTTATTACTGTCTTCATTACAGTGTGAATATTGCCTCATGTGACTGGAATGAATAACACCTTCCCTATTTAATTAAGCTGTTCAAGATTGCATTTGTACTTGTTGAAGTCATCATTCTTCTTTCCTGGGTTATGTTATCATGGCTGCACCTCAGCTCAGAGGAAAAGGTGAGTAAATTATTAAAAGACGGTTGCCTAACTGTGAATTAGTCCACCTGCTGGGAGTGCTAACTAAATGTAGTGGCTGGCATCTTTGCCGTGACACCAGCCTTGTCATCACCTCCACAGCTGCACCAGCTGGTTTGCTTAGTCCCAGAATTTTGATATCTGCTCAGATGGTATACAGTATGTGTAGATACTGTATAATGTGTGGAAATGATTTATGAGAATTTCCATTAAATTAATTTCATAAAAGTTACCCATGCTGCCTTTAAGGGATTTATTAAAACCATCTGTGTGTTAAGCTTGCAAGATATAAATGAAGTGCCATTTGCACCTTTTCTGTAAGATTCCAAAGCAGGTGTACCCCTTCTGCAGCACCAACCTGGTCTCCTGTGATGTGTTTTGAAGCTGAACCCTCAGGCCAGTATAAGATATGGTAACATATGCCAGAGTTCCCCAGTATTGCTCCTTAGCTTCTTCACAGACACACACCTTCTTAGTGGCAGCACTCTGGGAATTTCGCTAGCGAACTTTCTAGTGCTCCAGACTGTAATGAGAATATCACTACCCAGTGTCTCTGGCAAGTGCTTCTCTCCAATTCTTCATAAACCAGCCATGTACTGGAAACAATTTTGCCTGTAATATTTTTATGTAAGGATTAAAAAAAAAAATAATAATCAGCACTTTGGAGTGTTACACATACGAGAAGCTACTCTTCTGTGCAGGAAGACAAGCCGTAATGAATTGCATGTGTATAGTCAGTCTCTTCCAGGGAGAGGCTGTGAAGTATCCATCCCTGGAAATTTCCAAACCACAACTCAACACCGCCTTGGACACCTGTTCTAGCTGACTGTGCTTTGAGCAAAGAGTTTGGACTAGACAACCTCCAGAGGTCCCATCCAACCTCAACTACTCTGTGAGAAAACAAACCGGTACTAAAAACCCAAGAGTATATTGATCTTCCTAAAATCTATCACAAGGTTAAAGGACTATTGTGCTGTTTCCTTCTGTAGGAAAATATAGATAAGTTGTCTGAGGAACAGTAAGAGACTGAAAAGTTACCCATATTTTAAGAATTCCTAGACAAGAGTAAGCACAGGCTCTTCAAAAGAGTTTACAGCCTGGTCTTCATTAGCTTATGCTTCAACCTGATACAATTTCACTGCTCTGCAAAATTATTTGTGCTCTTCCCATACGCACAGTGTGCACAGCATACTCCACCTTCTCTTTCTTTCACCTGTAGGCAAAATTATAGCATGTAAAAATGCACGTGTGAATTATGAGCATACATTTGCACATGCTCACGTCTGTGACAGTTTTTCAGTGACTGGGATGTCACCAGACCACCTCTGCAGCTAGAGGCAGCTCAGCTGGACAATCTAACACCCTACACAGCTATTTCTTCTACAGGACAGCTCGAAAGCAGCCCTCACTGTGCTGTGCAGTCCCTCAGGCTTTTCTTGCAGGGAGCTGGCACACCAGCTTCCTCCACACAGTCTTTGTGTTTTTTCTTGCAGGTTCTGACAAAATCACCCCCTGAAGTGGTGCAGCTCTTAAATTTTGAGGGGTATAATATAATTTGCAGATGTTTGTACAATACCAGTGCCCAGCTCAGGCCCTGGTAATCATGCTGAAAACCCTGGTAATCAGTGATGAGAGCATTTCAATTTAAACATCATATATTATAAATCATATTATTATGTGTCACTGGAGACATAATAGTTTTGTCCCTCCATTTCATCTCCCATTTTCTAGCCATCTTAACATATGTATATTCCAAAGCTTTGTGTTAAACCAAAATAATTTGTTCCTCTTTTGAAAGGGAACCTTCTGATGCACATCTGATAAAGCCATCAAAAGCCCCTGTTATTATGTTCTATAATGGCCCACAGGAGTGTTTGATTAGAGCATTTTCCTGGTCACACCGACAAGCAACGAGATATTATCTGCTTTAGCAGGCTAAATGGAAGACTTGAGGGATAAAAAGGTCTACTGTTATTATATATATAATCTTGTGACTAAAAATACCACCAGGGATTAAGACAGCTCTCTGGATGTATGAAGTGAGACATTACATGTAAATTAGTTTTGTTTACCAACATTGCTGTGTTGTAATTATTCTATCCAGCTACACTTAAACTTACGAATAAAGTAGGCAGTATTCCAACTGTAATACAATTGCTTCCTTATTTACATCAAATGTTTTCCTTATAATGGGAAATAGTAACAAGTGCTGATAATGAGGTGTCTGTGTAGACCTTACCACAGGAAATTCAGTAGTGATATTAAACATTAATATGATATCAAAGCTCCAGACCTTGACAACCTCTAAGACTACTCACCTGCCTAAAATGTGAGGGTCGGTAGGACAGCAATTCCACGCAGGCAAATACCCCAAGAAATACATGTCCAGATGAAATAAAAGAAACTGATCTTCATCTTTTCTGATCTTTATCAGCACCATATAATATTTTCTTTAGGCATTGCACTAAGGAAAAAAAGAAACACTAGAATTATGTGGTGCTATGTAGAAATATTGCTGAATATACCTGGCTAAGTACATATAAGGTGAAGAAAACAGAAAGAAGGAAGAATTGTGGCTCCAGAGGTGCTGAGACATAAGATGCTGGCCTTCATTTACTTTAATTGTGGTAACACTGATGTAATTGCTGTCAATCTTTGATAATAATCTCCAAATACGTATTTATCATGCCTCATAGATGTATTGCTTTAAAAAAAACGCTGCTTTTCTTGGTGGTAGAACAGTTGTTACGGTGACTCCTCTTTTTTCCTCATTTAATACAGGAAGCAGAGCACTAAAATAAAAAAAATTCAATTTATGGAATTTATAAGAAACCCATTCTGAAGCTGTAACTCAAGAAAGAGATCATTTGGAATATTTAATGACATATTTATTTTTTATTATTTGACTTTTCATTCTGGAACTTGAAATTTTGTGGAAAGATCTAGTAACGGGAAATGCAATATGGAAGGAAATGCAGTTTTCTATGGCATCTATGATTTCATTTGCTTATATATGATATCTATACATTATTGTGTGCACTGAACGTACAAATATATTTTGCAGAGAATTTTGGCATGTCCTATATTGGTCAAAACTTCCAGGTGGACATCAAGGATAGGCTGCTCCATAGAGTGCTTGATTCCTATCCAGTGGAGACAATGCCCGTTTGAATGTATCTTCACTGATGCTAAAGAATCTGCACTTCCACAGAACAGATATGAAGGAGGCAGAACATGGGCTAAACTACTCACACACAGCAGGAGCTGATAGACAAGAGGGCTCAAGCATGAAGACAGAGGGTATATGGGAAATTATCAACTGAAAATGTTTAGAACAGAAAAAAAAAATCAGACAAAGGGAAAATATCTGAAGTAGCATACAAGTCAGGATGTAGCTGAGGATGTGCTTTGAGAAGCATGAGGGCCTGCCAATTGGCAAAAGTGAAATCAGTCACAGGGAATACAGAATCCAATAATATTTATCATATGAAAACACTAAAAGGTATCTGTGGGAAAGTGTTGCATTTGAATTACTGTGAGAGGATAATTTCCCCAGGAGCAGTTATCATTTTATCAGTGTCCTATAGAAAAGTAGAAGCATCAGAGTGGATGAGAATTGCTAGAGTTTATTAGGACCAGACTATCAGAGTAACTTTTTAATGAGTAATTTATCATCACACTCACAAGCCCTGATTTTTATTAACCTCATCTGCAGCTGAAGATGAATTACTTTCCCAATCTAGGAGCCAGCAGCCACAGAGCATCCCTTTATCAGCAGCAGGTTGTTCGCGTAACAAGCAGCTCTTATGGCAAGAGGGATCCATACTCGGGAGCACTTCAGTCTGGGACAGATGCAGTGCCAGTGCCACCTGCTGAGGGGCTGTAGGCCCTCTTAGGATGTGTCAAGATGTGCAAAAAGGATTTCTAGCTGTTCCAGTAGGTTTACAAACTTACCTGTTCATCTTCAGACTGTGCTTGAGGAGCTTTACATTTGTCCCACTAAAGACAATCTTGTAAGTGCCCCTGTAAAGTTTTCCCCTGTTGCTGGAGTACAAATGTCTCCTTCATGCCTGCATGCAAATACAAGGCAGTTCTCACCCAACAGTGCTGCACTTGTATGCTGAAAACACAGCTTCTGTGAGCCCCACAGCCTTTCCCCCCCAACATTGTTACTCTTATTTTTCATACGCTTATGCTTCCTCTGAAATCCCTGACAGACACCATCCTCTGGCCACTGACCAGCCACAGAGGGTTTATACCTCATATTTGGGTAAAGCTACCTGCAGGACTTGGACCACAGAGGGGTACCAAGGTGCCCACCAGTGCTGGTGATCTCAGCCCAAGGCACCTATGTCCACACTGAAGGGGCCAATTTGACCTGAAGTCACCATACTCTATAATCTTAGGTCACCTCCAGGCAGAGCTCCTGCTGTTCCCAGCCACTGCCTTTTTTTGTTCCTAAACTGCACCAGCTTAATTAAATGATGTGTTTTGGAAACCAGATTAGACCAAAGGGTGACATTATCTGCATGGAACACCTGGGTTCAGCCCCAACACTACCCAGCGCAACATGGCCCAGCCCCATGCGAATGCTCCTTCAAGAGATTTGCAGAGGCCAAGCAGACAGGCAGAGCTGTCAAACAAACCAACCCCAAATCAGTCTAATAGGATCCACTTTAGATCCAAGTGATGATCATACAGCTCAGGTTCAAAATGCAACCAGAAAGCCTGCTGGGTTTTTTTAAGACTTAAAAAAAAAGTGTCCAGAGAAGGGCAATGAAGCTGGGGAAGAGTCTGGAGCACAAGTGTTATGAGGAGCAGCTGATGGGACTGGGGGTGGTTTAGCCTGGAGAAAAGGAGGCTCAAGGGGGACCTTATCGGTCTCTACAGCTGCCTGGAAGGAGGTTGCAGTGAGGGGGTTGTCAATCTCTTCTCCCATGTAACAAGCAACAGGGAAAGAGGAAATGGCCTCAAGTTCTGCCAGAGGAGGTTTAGATTGGATATTAGGAAAAATGTCTTCACTGAAAGCATTGTCAAGCACTGGAACAGGCTGTCCAGGGAAGTGGTTGAGTCACCATCCCTAGAGGTATTTAAAAGATGTGCAGATGTGGCACTTGGGGACACAGTTTGGTGGCAGACTTGGCAGTGCTTGGTTAATGGTTGGACTCAATGCTGTAGGTCTTTTCCAACCTAAACGATTCTATGATTTTATCCTATGACAAATCAGGTGACCCTAGGTTTTGGGGGCCTGATTCTAGTCTGCCTTTAATATCTTTGAACATATTCTTAGTAAAGCCCCTCAGCTGATACCTTAACAATCTATTGGGGGCAGGTTAAGTTCTTTACAATTGAGACCCTCACAGTGATATAATTTAAAATATCTTAAAATTCATCACTTAAGGGTATTCAGTTCAATTGCCTTGTAACTTTCAAATCACACTATTGTAATTACTGTCTTGCGTTCACAAAAATCTGGTCTATTAGGAGTGTTGGGAAGTGGGAAAAGTAAGACTGTCTTTCTGTTGTTTGATGATAAAATGTCAATTTGATGCAAGTAAAAACAGATGTCTCTGAAACACAAGGAAATGAATACCTACAACTTGCCCATTCCACCTGATCCATTCATTCCCACCCAAGACATGCTAATCTATGGGTTTGCAGGAATGAAGAAACAAACCTATAACCCACCATAAGATGAGGAATACCCAAGCAGATTCTTAATATAAACTCCATGGAAAAAAAAGTTAAGTGCTTTTCTAGTTTTGATGTTGTTGAGTAGTCTCCAGGAAGCAGCAGCAGGGACTACACACAAGGCCAGAGAAAAGGAGACTTTACATCATCTGATTATAATAAATAATCTCATTGGAATAATCGCTGTTGGAGCAGACGACTCAAAATGTCCACTATGATTTCAAATAGCTGAAGCAATAAAACCCAAATAGAATGGTTTAGAATGCAAATACCACCAGCTACGTAACTGGAGTACATGAGTATCACAATGGTATTAATAAAGAGATGATAAGACATGCAAAGGCAAATTAAAAGTGAAATCACCAAAGCAGAAAAAAAAAGGCAAGTGATGTCTTGGATGCGAAAAACAAGCTCTTTTTTAAGGATGTAAAATAATACAGAAAATTCCATTTACTGTTCACCACAGTGGCAAACTAGGCAAGCACTGTTGCAGGATTTACCGGGCTATATGTGTATGAAAATGAACGCTTGGGTACCTGTATTCTGCTTTATGGAAGTAAAAACCCAAAATGTTGAAGATCACACCTACAACTCACTGCAACATAAAAACATGTCCCAACACATTGCCATACTAGTGACACATCAAACCAGGGGGGAAATGAAATTCAGCCCTCCCTCCTTCTGTGTTGCTGCCAAGGGACAAAAATATACCATAGGCTAAAAGTTCTCTGCCAGCCCCAGCCAGTTACAACATAACATACAATTAACTTTCACAGCTGGTCACAGGCTTTGTCAGAAGCCTGGGGAAAACAAAAAATCCTGTGTGTTGAACCTGGTCGTGAACGTACTTTAAATATATCTCATTAAATCTGTCTGAGTTACACTTGCTGCTAGCTGGGTTAGCTGGCTGATGGTGTGCTTACAGGACCTCATGGGAACAGTACAAGATGATCTATCTAGTCAATAAAATTCTTAACTTCCACGGTCTAAATTGCTTTTGTCATTACACTATATGCAGCCACAGTGAGATCACTGAAATCATGCCTTTTTCCTCACTTTGGCTTCATTCCTGTCCACAATTACACACATGCTCACAATTTACCAACAAGACTCACTCTACCTAAACTTTTATACCTTGCCTGTTAACTCTCTATGGCCAAAGTTATCATTGTATTCTACATACCTATATATATGGCTATCCAAAACTCTACTACTGCAGTAATAGTTGCCCCTTTCTGGACCCAAGGAAACATGGAGGGAACAGGGAGTTCCCACTTACTGCTCAGAAATGCTAGCTCAGGGGGTTTCAAGACTGTCACTTGATGAATTTAAGCCATCTAACAAAAGGTTTTCTCTCCTTTTCATCCTTGTACGCATGCTTTAGAGGTTGCCACAGGCTTCAGGGAGTTGTGGACCACTCTTCTGTCTGATCTCAGAGTAAAATGGACAGGGCACATGTGTGCACCATGCTAAAGCAATTATTTGGTTACCAGACTGGAACCTGACTGTGTATGCTGGACTTGGAGCACTTGGACGTATCTGAATTCTTCTGGTTTGTTGTGATTTCAATACAGACTCCCCAAGGGGAGTTTTTTAAAGGGATGATCACCTTCTGATTGCTGCAGTTATAAACCTGGTCTGGCAGAAGTGGTAGCTATTCAGAATTATGAATGATACACTTCTAGCTATGTAGATCTCTTTATTTTAATTAAAATGAACAGTTCTGATCTTCTCTATCAAGTTCTACTGTAAGATAAGGTGGTGAGGACCAGCTGAGGTGGATCAAACCAGATTTAACCATTTCGGTTGTGTTCTTGTAACTGTTTCCAAATGATCCCTGGTTGGTGTATTTGCCTTAGTGAAAGTAATGGGAATTTTGCCATGGATTTGAGTGAGGTCAGGATATAAGCACTGACATATGCTGCATATAGAAATGTTTTCCATTTCCATGTCGTGCCCTGAATAATAGCAAAGATGACTTCGATCTGTCTTTGCAATGTACTGGTATAGTTCAATGCCCCCAGCAGTGACCTAAAGACAAACAGTGGGGTTTTTGCCTACAGCATGGAAGCTGATGGAGAATGAGTAAATTGTAACTTCACACAGCTAAGGACATGCAAGTATGCTTAACTGTCTTAAATTTCTGTACAGAAGAACACAATTAAAATATAGTTATATGCAAAAATAGGTGAGTCATTAAAAATAACTCCTAGATATATGTATTCCTTTTCTTTAGTTCTGCCTTTCACGAAATTTTCTAGATGTGTCTTTCTAGAGAAAGCTTCATATTATATATACAAGAGCCGTATGTAAACCATGTAGTTTCATATTCCATTTTAATTACAGCTTTACTTGTAATTCATAGCATGATGTTGCTGCTAGCAAGGAATAATATCACAGCCCTCCTGAGACTACTTTAACATATGTACATTCCTGTAAGAAGGCTGTGAATCTAATGGATAAGGTTGTCTGTTTTGTTTGAGGATTCACAACACCTCACCTTTAGCTTTTCTGAAGGTTCACATGTTTCTTTATACCTGGATAAGGTAAAAAGAAAAAGTTTGGTTAGCTCTTAATTGTACTTAATCTTGCTTTTTTTCTAAAGTAAATCTCAATCCAAGTTATTTTGCAAATAATGGAAGTCTACACAGTGTGGAAAAAATAAACACAATCATCTGAAACTGCTCCATGGACTAGTTTTGTTAGGAAAAAGAAAAGACTATCCCAGTATGTATGTCCGGCCACCTAACAATGAGCGCTATAAACTTTCCTTCAAAAACTGCATGGCATTAGCAAGATGCGATATTTTCTTTGCTAACAAAAGCCCCTACATCTGTTTGCACTTCAAGAAAACTTCAGTCTAAGAGCTAGGCATTGGACACAGTAGTAAAGCATTTAAATAGCGACCCAGGAATGAAAAAGCTGTTCCAAATTTCAATGTAGATGTTGTGTGTAACCCCAGCCTCTCTTAAAAACATACATTTATAGGTCATAAAAAATACACTTATACATAGACCACTCTTCTAGTAAGTGAAATGACACTAAGGAGTGTTCCCAGGCACAGGAACTGAAATCATCTATAATCTTAAATATTAGGAGGGTCTCTGGCGTGTTTTTGGCATTGTCTGGTTTGCACTTTCTCTCACAGTTCCCAGGCACAGTTTAGGAGATAGTATAAGCCAAGGAGCATTCCCAGTGGGTAGTTTACTTGTTTTACCAGGTAATAGAGTATAACATGGGATATTTGGTCCCAGTTGTCACCGCTGCCATAGAATGTGTCCAGGCAACTTTAATTTAGTACTGTAATAAACTCTTAAGGAACCCCAGCCCACAGTGAATGGAGCTAAGTTAGCTTTGCACATAGGCTGCTCTGGGGGTTGAGCACAGCCTTTAGTTTACAGTTCAGTATTTATACAAAGAAACCCTATTCCACTGCAGCGTGTTTGACTTAGGTAGGGAGAGGTAATCCTTATGTAGCCTTGGGACTTCCATGAAAGCATCTGCTTATCTGTTTTGTTGGCATGTTTTATCTCTGTGCAAACCCCTGTTAGAGGAGAGAAGTTTTTCACTCTTCGAATTAGGAAACTGTGATAGATATAAAAGCTAACTGTATGCATCATTGTATGCATGCATGAGCTTAAACCAAACCAAACCAAAACAAAAAGCAGCCTATCAGATTGTAACATCCTGATGGATAGACAACCAAGCCATATGAACCATAATGTTCACTGCAGTGTTTTTGAACTAGAGGCTTCTGTCAGAATCCTGTTACCCAGCAAAAGCCTCAGCTTTCGTTCCCTGAAACTGGATATTCAGTCATGTAGCAAATCAGCTCCCCTTCATGCCCATTTGCAATTTATATAATTTGTGAAAAGCTAATTCCTGCATTTCAACAAATACATTTCATGGTTCACTTTCTAGGTTCCATTGTCAAAATGGTATTCCTGCATGTGGAAAGAAATAATTGCAGGCACTTCCAGGATGCCTAGCTGTACATGAAGTACCCAGCTCACGTACAGACAGCTAGCTGTGCTGCACAGATAGATAAATGCTTTGTGCCTCCATTGACATATAGCTCTCAACTTCTAGGTCCTGGACCTCAGGACTGCTCTAATCCCACTCAGCACTTTGCTTGCAATTTTTTCTACCTTGTGAAAGTCACTCAGAAACAAGGGAGCTTCTTCATTGTTTCCAGTGGCTGCTTCCTTCCCCAAACTGCTTTTAACCCACATGGCATCTTCTCTGACCTGCATAGCTATATTTGTCCCAAATTAAGCTTCTTGGTGCTTCATTCTTTCTTCCTTCATTAGAACACTTACCTCAGCCTGGAATAGGAGACTTCAGATAAAAGTTGCTGTGTGCTCCCAGATCATATTAATTAATCGCCTGGATCAGTGATTTTAAAAAGAGAAGGAGACAAAACACGTTCTTTAAACTTTTTAAAAAAATCTCGTTCTGGAGGGATATGTCTTTCCCCAGAACAGCTCCTAGCCAGATTTTTAATTATAAAAGCCTCTGTCTTCCAAAGAGCAGGACAAGCTCTGCAAAGATAAATTAGTTCCAAAGGAAGTCTGAGAGAATATAAAAGATTGTCCCTCTGAGATCACAGTGAAGGTACAAAGAAGCTTGTAATAGCATCACATCCTAATGGAGTCCTTCTGCCAGGCAGGAATAACTCCACAGGCAATATTACAGATCACACTCAGCAAAGGACTGCTGTGGCCTGAAACTGAACTTCCTCACATGATATCAAAATATGTTCCCATTGCCTCCACTGTGGCAATATCCACTTTCAGTGGATTTAAACACAGCCAAAGTGGTAAAAGTAGAATTTATACAAAAAGTAAGTATTTACATAAAGGAAGAAATATAGCAGACATTGGCAACAGAGAAACTTCAGAAGCTATGTGACAGGAATGCTCCTGTGACTTTGTGCTAGTCAGAGTTTTGTATTGGTTTTACCTGCTACATGCATTCATTCCATCAGACAACATCAGTCAGAATGCTTGCTTTGAGTCACGGTTGTGGTACAAATTCACTCTGCTTTCCAGAAGGGCTAGGCAAGCAGCTAGCTAAACCTGGCTAGCTCAGCCTAGTAGGTCTGAAAGAGCTTTTTCTTTTTTTGAATAATGCATATCCATAGGTCCGCACACACCAAAGAATGGCAAAGTGTATTTTAATGTTATACAACCTCTAGCATTGACATATAGCTACTTCACTACAGAGAGAGAGACTACAGGCAGCTCATGTGGTATCGCACAGTTGCAGCATTTGGAGGCAGAGAAATCACGGCCAAGGACAGAAAGGTGAAGCTACTTCATATATTAGTCAGGAGATTTTTAATGTCTGTGCTGCTCAGACAGAAACACAGCTTTTGAAGTCTGGTCTTGAATATTCAACACATAGCAAGCTGAAGGGAACTCAATTTATCCAGTGCAGAAAGGAGAAGGGAAAACTCAGTTTACCACGGTAGCTTTAGCAACTGATGCTAGAAATGCTGCCAGCTGTGACATTTAAAGTTTCATCTGAAATCCTGGAAATGCCACTACCCAATCCAGGCACCGTCACCACTGCAAGTAATGCCTCACACTTCCTTTGAGCACTCTCCTATGATGCTGTGAAGTGCCTGAGGAGGCAGAAAGGGAATTTCACGCATCACCACAGGTGGGTTGTGACATTTCACCAATGCTATGCTTTCTCAGCCACCAGAGCAGCCTCAACAGTGGCTCAACATACTGTCCTCTGTCCTCAGCTTTCTTCCTCTTCAAACACCTCGACAAGGAACTTTGCGGAAGGGGAGCAGTCCACCCATAATCTTCAAAAGCTGCTAGGCTTTTGAAGGCATGCCTGGGGCCCCATGTTTTGTGTGCACCCCACAAACTGCTCCATCCTCCCCTGATCAGTGGAGCCATAGCACTTCCATCAAGCCACTATCTTCCATGGTGGGTCTGGT
Source organism: Falco cherrug (assembly GCF_023634085.1). Classification (NCBI taxonomy): domain Eukaryota; kingdom Metazoa; phylum Chordata; class Aves; order Falconiformes; family Falconidae; genus Falco; species Falco cherrug. The sequence continues at coordinate 47,144,135 of NC_073699.1, read as the reverse complement.
GGCCTCCTTTCTCACCTTCTGGGACAGGGGACAACTTTGGAGCTGGAGGTAGGAGAATAACTCTAGAGTGATGTCTGCAATAAAGCCAGAGAGATGATTCAAAGAGGTAGTTATCTCTCAGAAATACCTATGGAGCGCGCAGAGCAGGTGACTGGCCATCTGGAGGAGGAATTGTGAAGGTCCATGTAGCTGCATGTGGAGCTTTCCTGTGGGATGAGCTGAGTTGGGACTGGCCATCTGGGCCTGCATGCACTGTGCAGGGTGACACATAGCCCCCTCGCTCCTGTAACCCTGTCTGGCAGAAATGCCTCACTGAGTGAACCTACCTTGTTCTTCACTCAGTGTGGCAGGCCCTCCCTAAGCACCTTTAGGACACCCTCTGGTCACACAGTATATCCCGCAATTCACGATGGGACATCTGGGAGAAGAAAAGACAATGTAAAATTGTAACTTCCTTCCTAGGGTCTGAAAGATTCTTGTGATTCAATTCTCACATAACATTCGGTAGATACAGCAATGACATTGCAATCCTTGACCAACCCCAGTGCAGGGCAGGGAGGAATCAAAATAAAGAGGCAGGGGAAAAAGAAAAATCACTGAAAGCTGTTGTTATGTGACTTGCAACATCAAAAAATTACTAGCTATTTAATTGTCTGTGTTCTTCAGAAAAAAATTTTCTTTGATTGATATTTAATGCACTTATAGAAAAGTATCTATCACAGTGTCAACAACTATCAACAATAAAGCTGACAGTGTGGGAGTACTAGGAAATGTACTGTACATTTACTGTACGTGTAAACGAAGAGAGGAAAAGCATCCCTAAGAGCATATATATATCTTGTGCTATATCTTGCATCAAGACACTCCCCATCAGAGATCAAATAAAGAGTTACAAAGTAATTTTAGATGGCTAAAGAGAAAGTGAAGTCCTACGGAGAGCAAAGAGCTGCAGAATGTTTTGGTCTTCTATCTAATGAAAGCAATAAAACGGAACTATTTTTCCCCCTATAATGGAGGATATATATCCACATGTGGACACAATGATGAAGTGACTCAAAAGCACGACAGCTGCCTTCAATGAATGGTATAAGAGCCTGCAAAAAGAAGGCGAACTAACTTTTGATGGGTCATGGGCCATTTTTAAATGTCATGCCAGAAAAGTCCAAGCTGAAGTCCACCTTCAGGAAAAAGAAACTATCAGCTAGAGACTCCTGGCAAAAACATCATATTGGAAATGCTTTACTTCAGTGACCTCTATCGAGTGTGAGATGTCCGTAACCCCTGAAACATGCCTGAGCTGATGTCAGCTTCACCCTTTCAAAAGCAGCACAATAATATCAACAGCCTCGTGTCCGGTATCAAGCTCTTCTGAGAGGCACTGAGACTGATGACTTCATTTGAATTTATCGCATTTTGGAGTCTGCTCCAAGCTGGTTTGGAAGACAGAGCACACAGGAAAAGAGGAAATTGATGGAGATAATATTAATCTGATCATCTCCCTTAGGATTTTCATGTCTCAGATTTTCATGGGAAAGTTTTCTCTTCAAATTAAACTCATCTATACTTCATACCACAAAAGCAGGATTGTTTCCTAAGTAAGTGTCTCAAAGGCCTAGGGGCCAATGCGCTTTGCATTTTCACCATCCAATCCACTGCCCAGCAAGGCATTAAAGCTCTGTCTTTCAGCCACACACAGACATATTATGACAGGAATGAGAACATTATAATGCAGTGCTCTTAAATATTGGATATATTTTCAGCCACAGTAAGCATTTCAGAAAAAATAGAATTAAGGTTTCTCATGTTTATTGAGTTGTGAGGACTTTTGGTTCATACTGAAACATGCATTTACTGCAGGTGTTAAAACAGTGGGCAGCATTGTATATACTCTTAAGTCATACTTAAGTCTTGCATTGTGCTTTTAAATGTGCACTGACATTGCATTTATTCAGTGTGGAAGCAAAATCCTCTTCCTCAGCATCACCACTGCAGATCATCATGACATTCTAATTCAGTGTGACTTTCCTTCTGCTTTGTGCAGTGGCTGCTGTTACCTATATAGTCTTTAGTCCCTTGCCCCATTCACCCTACAAGGTACAGATTCTTTCAGAATGTGTTATCTATACATTTTTAATATGTTTTCAATACAGTAGCAATGCATACTGTGTACATCTCGACTTTGCTCAGAATGTTTTATGACCATTATTAAAAGAAACAGCACTGTACATTCTACAACACAGTACTCAGGTTCGTAACTTAATCAAACAAGTTATAGGTAAGGGACATGCAGGGAGAGGACTGGGTTTGTTTACTTCTTTCAAGGAGAGCAATACAGAATGTTTAAATTTGCATGTAGTTGTTTTAACACAGAATCTCATTTATTTTTAAAAGATTTGTATTATAGATTTATACGTTATCTCTATGAAGAACATACTTCATTTGTGTTCAGGAGTAACAAGTTTTTCTTATATCTCAAGGATAAAATGTATACGTTTTAACGTTCTTTCATGTTGCCAGAACAGTGTTTGGGTATCAGTGTAAATGAGAATCAGGTCCTATGAGAATTAGGTGTTTAGAAACCCTGCATGATTTTTCATAAAAAGCTTCCACATAAGAATACAGGAATTAATCAGCACCTGAAAGTTAGTGATTTCCTAACAGCTATTAGGACTGGGAGACAGTATGAATCCTTTCTTACCCACTTACCCCAAGTACAATATCTGTCAATTTGGTTTAAGCATTAAATGCATTCATGTGACCTAACAGTATGAGAACCAAAATCAGTGTAAATGATATATGCAAATGCTCACCATTTCAAATGTCGTGCCAGTTACATAATGCAAACATTTTCCCATAGCATCAATCAGGAAATGTGCACTAACATTAAAATCATTAATATTTCTAAGTTTAAACAGAGCCTGAACTCCTAAAAATTACTAGTGACTAATCAGCATGAAATCCATTCACTTTGCATCTGCTCATGTCAGTTGAAGCTAGATAGCAGATATTTGATTCTTAATGCCGGCTGTAAACATGAGAATTTACTGGAAAAAAAAGCAAGAGAAGAGAAAGGGTACTCTTCTGGCATCGTTCTTATTGCTAAGGAAACCATCTCCTTTCGCAACAGGCTACAAAACCTATTATATCTCTGGTGTTTATCACATTTGCTCCAGTACAGTTCACTTCATTGCATGGTGGTAGAAAGAATTTAAAGTCTCACCACTAGTAATAGATACATTTAAAAGTATTGCTTTCAGTTTCTCTGAATTTCATTATATAACCTCAATATATATTTTTTCTGAAAGCTGATATTGTTCATAAGTTGATGTCGTTGGCACATCTGTTCACATACTATTCAGTACCTGGGAACACATACAAAATTTGTAAATAATACCCACAGTGCTGTAAGGAATGAGCCCCTTTTTGGATTTTTACTGCTTTCAAGCAGCAATAACGTACACATGGGTGTGTAACATGCCAATTAGGACACTACAATGGGATAAAGGTAGCGGATTATATGGGCTGGAATAACACAACTGAATTGCTTTGTACTGCAGCATCAGGACTATAACGTTAAACAAAAGAAGGCATAGACCTGAATTTAGACACCAGAGCCCTGGGTGTCCACGTTAATTGCTGGCCTGCTCTGTTTTGGACTGTTCCAATGGAGTCTCTCCAGGAAAAATCTGCTCTTGAGAAGGCTAAGCACTGCAGATACAGGCAAGTCAGTGCTACTTGGCCTCTTTAATATACCATCTTACATACAACTCATAGTACAGCTGCATCACAAAATGGAGATTCTTGGAGTCATGGGAACCTGAGTGCCTGAGTGGGTCAGTGCAGGCACAGCTGGCGGCCAGATGCAGCCCAGATGTGTTGGGTGGCAGAGCCAACTAAACAGTGAGACTGATTCTGGACCTAAGATGGTACATTACAAGTCACTGCCTGGTACCTTATAGCCCACAGTGATAGTTGTTAAAGTACTGTAATTTGCCAAAGAAATACAATCGTCTTCTACCGGTTAATTAGTATGGAAATCATGAGGAACCTTTTGGAAAAGCTAGACTTCCTAACAATATCTACTTGACGTTTTGATTCATTTCCACTGCTGAACTTTCTATTCTGTATGTTGAACGTTGCTTAAGAAAGTCCCATGATATCATTTCCTTTAATCAAAAGGATTTTCTTTCTTAGCTTAGAAAAAAATAGGAGGGGATAAGTCTGATACTTTCTCCCTCCTCAAAGATGTGGCACTTGCACCTTTTGTAGTCCTACCTTCAATAACTGCATTGATATTTTTGGACATGACATGCAACATGATCATGACTAGCAAGTTGTGGTTTAATCATATTGGCTGCCACAAGTGTTTTCCGTCTCCTAATGTTGTTTGCCTACAGAGCTAATGATAACATTTTCTCCAGTCATCTCAACTAAGTCTGCTCTACTGCACACAGCACTGTTCAGTATGTATCCACATGACATATTCTTGGAACAGAGTAGAATAGGCTGTTGTATGGGCTTTTAAGGCTTTGCTGCCTTTGGTGAATCTCTGTATAAATATCTAGGGGAAGAAGAGGTAAAAAAGTTATCCATTCTCTTAATCGTATTTTTTTAACAAAATAAAAATCATCAAACTTAGCCTTAAGTTTATAAAATAAAATGCTGTTAAAATGTCAAGTCCTACCTTTACTCTAGCCTCAGTCTAGCAAGATAAATTTGGCTTGTAGAATAAATAATCATAATACATAAAAAAATTAATCCAAGTAATAGATATCTGAAAGATCACTTACAGCAGCAGGGTTCGTTTGGTGCTTCATAGGACAAATCCCTCTGGCCTACCACATTTCACAAAGGAAACACTTAGAGCTGAAATATTTATGCACTGTAGGTAGTTAGGGAAAAGTGAGACTGCAGGCATTTCTTCTCAATACACATTTGCATGGCCCAACATTTACTGTTACATCAACAAAAAACATTGCAGGGGGCCCTAAACTGTAGGCCCCCCACCTCAATCCAACCACTATAGCTAACAAGGCCGGACCACCTGAAAGGTTTCATTGTATTGCTTTCAAAGCTAGAATATTTACAGTGTAGGTAGGATATTTCCATTCTTCTCCAAAAATAACATGTATTTCCAGTGGCTGGGATTTTCAAGGGCAGCTGGGGGAATCAGAACTGCTGCTGAAGGTTTGCAAGACATTAGATCCAAAATCTCTTGATGCTTAGAAAATGCCAATCACGTACCTCATCCAGATATATCTTTTTCTCAAATGTAGCCCAGACAACAACATGGCCAGAGCTTCAGATTTGGCATTTATTTGGATTTTCCTTCTGTCAGCTGCCTATTTGTTTCGGCTGCCCTAACTCCCACTGCCTCAGAGATGCACCTGTTATTTAAGTGGGGAGAAAAAAAAATGCTTCTGTATTCCATTTCAATGCACCTTCTCAAAGGAAGAGTCAGACATCCCTATCCAATGTCCTGAGTCCTTCCCTTCTTCCCCCACGCAGACGAAAACCCACAATTCTTCCCAATCCCAAGGCCCTTTTGCCCAAAGTTTCATTGTTGGAGCACAGCCATGTGCAATGGCTTCAGATGGCCTATTTCGACTGTAGTGCTGTATGGATGCAGGGTTTTGCCTAGCACTTACAGAGAAGCCTTAACGCTGCTGCCAGTACTGTTGTAAGAGAAGGATACGGGGCTGTAAAACCGCTCATTTTGTTCAATCAGAAAAGCAAATGAGAATATCAGCATTTGGCTACTACCAGCACCAGATGGAGGTTAGAGAGAAAACAATAAGCAGAACATCACCAATGTACCAGCATAATCAGGAGAGGTTGATAAAGTGGCTTGTTCTTCCCCATGATTTCCTGAAGGTGTAGCTGCTCAGAGCTTATAAAATTCTCTTGTTAAATTTAAAGGGCCTTAGGTCAAGTCCATTGTAGTGTTGAGTGCTTTTCCCGTATTCCTGGCAAATAAATCATGTTTCTTTTTGACATTTTCCCTGCTCAATAAGCGGTTGCTGTGTCCTACACGGTGGTGTGAGGCTTGTCAGATCGGTGCAGTATGAATTAAAGTGCAATTTTAACACAAATGCCAGCTTTCTGCAGAAGCTCTTCCTTCAAGGCAGACCTATGTTCCCTGCCCCTCTGAGCGGGGTCTGTTTATATAGTGAGGAACTTGCAGATTATAGAAAGGTCCTGTTATTCAGATTTAAACATTTTATTTTAACACTTCATGTGTATTTATACAGTTCCAGGGTTTCATCTCTTTAAACTCAGATTGGTCTTTTGAAGTCTGGTGGGAACCATATTTGTCAGTCCTTCAGAACAAAGTGAGGCAGATGCACAGCATTTTTCCAGCCTTGTTTTGTATTCTACAGCCCATGCATGTTGTCTGGACAAAAGCATAAAGTCCAATAAAACTGGCATTGCATAAAACCACACTGAGTTTCCACTATTTCTTCCTTTCTTATGTAAACTTGCCTAGGATTAATTCTTTTAATTAGACTATAACCTCCTACGTGACACATATATTGCATATTTTTATTTCTTTCTCAGACATTTATCTTCTGCACTAGTATGTTTCTTATCAAGTGAATTTTGGGACTCCCTGCCACTTGTTCAAATGAAATTGTAAAATGAAATGGCAAAATCAACAAAGTGTATATTAAGCATATTCATCACAAAGTCACAGAGCTACAAATGTATCTGAGGTGTCCCTATATGTCTCCTCTCTCCCTGGTTTCCCATGAGGTAGTCACCTATATTCCTTCATTGTTCTGTGTCTTTTAAGAAATGTAGTATCCTGGAGTCTATGTTATTTTTAATTAGAGTTGAGTTTTTTCTTCTTTCCATATGTTACATTTATCCAGCCATAACTTTGTCTTACTTGTTGCTGAATCTAAAGTCAATAAAGTAATACACTTAACTTTATTGTTAATAGAGAATTTATATTTTAGATTCTCGAGATGTTCTGCCCAAATTTTCACTTGGTAAAACATGCTGTGAAACAGCCTTCTAGAACTTGGTAATTTCCTCTCATTCCAAAACTTATTACAGCTGTATATTTTGATCAGCAAAGCAAATTAAGAATAGGTTGTGCTGGCTTAAATATTAATGTGTCATATATAAACTGGTTCACTGTATTCCACAGTGTTAAATGCAAATAATTTCATTAGCCATTTTTGGTCTAATTAAAACAAATATATTTTAGAATTTTCTCACAATAGTCTTCTATATCCTTTTTAGATTGTTTTCTTATATATTACTTTGCAACAGAGCCATCATTCCACCATTTCATTTTAGGTCATTTTGTGTCTGTGACCAATGGTTTAGAAAATTCTTTCTTTCAGCAGAAATACCTGCCTCCAAATCGTATCATAATACAACCTTCAAGATGCACATCAAGGGCAAGAAAATTGTTAATGTACTCGATTTCATAACTTCTTTCAGAAATTTCCTTGGCATCAAATATGCTATTTGCAGAAATGAGCATGACTTTGGTTGTTCTCAGATCAAATTCTTGAGTTTTGAGCCTCTCTTAGGGACATATTGGCCTGTTTAAAGCCACAAGCATATCTCCCCAACTCTCCTCATCTCCCATTCACCACAGTTACTGTTACTAAATGTATTTTTTTTACCCTTCTCTTATTTTTGCACATTTCTGTGCCAGTCCATTGACCTATCTGGAACTCTCAAAGTCAGCAACACCACCTAAGGACTCTCCTATTTAACAGGTAAAAGCCTTGTCTGCCCATGCATCTGAGGACCCCAAGTAGGGGAAAACGATTTTGTTGTGCCTTACTTTGGAGGGAGGGGGGGAGGGGGGCGGGGGGGGTGTTGTTGGGGTAAAGTTCAATGTTCAGTAAGTTCACTGTTTCTGAAATGACATTTTTTCACCATTTCACTCTTGCCAGAGGACTTCTATACTTTGTTCAGTCAGAAAACATACTTTATTTATAAGGGTTGATATTTCCAGAGTCAGAATATTCTTCCTGTGGCCAGGAAAAGTTACTGCTCCCCCTTTCCAGTCATGCTGCCGAGCATCTCTGCTATAACCTTGCCCTGCAAGCCTGGACACTGGGCTGGGAAGATGGGAGCAAGTGCTAGAGACTGGCGGGATGGAGCAACCGGTCTCATCCATTCAGATGTATACTCTGTTGTGGAGGCCGCGCTGAGCGTTGGTGACCTACTCACTCAGTACACAGCAAGGTGCATGCATGGCATATCAGTTAGTGCCAACAGGTGTAAAAGCCCTTTCAGCATGTTATTCTCCCATAAAGCTGCAACTGGACTTGACAGCCATATTGCAGAACTGGTGGCTCCCAGTGCCATGGCCTCAGCCGTGTTTGCAATGTTGTGACTCTTGGAGTTGACCCTGAAGCAAATGTAATAAAGTCATTCTTGTTTCAGCTGCAGAATCACCACATAAGTGCACATGGCACTATAGCGCTAAGACCAGAGCCTGAGTGTCACCTGTATATCTATACCACAGCTTGCACGTATGTTGTATTAGTGAATTAATGCTACATCAGCCTTCTAGCAACTATAATAAATGTTAAGATTTTCCAATGTAAAAATAGTTGATAACAGCATAATGGGAGATGGGAAGCTAGCTGTAGCCCTAGAGATAGTCACTAACTCCTGCGCTATCAGCTCTGTATTATATCAGATCTATGTTATACAGCATAAAAGAATGATTCAATATCCAATAGTGCTTTGGTGTTTGTTCTGTTGAAGTCAATGCAATGTACAACAGACAAAAGTACTCATTAACTTTGTCTTATCTTTACCTGAAAAAAAATTGCTTACTCTCAAATGTTCACATAGGTTTCAGGATGTCATTCAATATGACAAAATGAGACTATCCTGGGGGAAATCCATAGGTTTTCTGTAAATTATTTTAAGATAAATACGTCTTCGGTCGAAAAGTTTGTTTACTGTGAAATTGAAACACCATGTAAGACACTCCAGAATACTAAAACATAATGAAACAGAAAGTCAGTTCTAAATGTACAGTCTTTCCCTATATTTTGGGGACAACATATCTTATGAAAGTCCTACTTCTGGATTCTAGTGAAGAATATGGCCCTTTGTGTCATTTTAACATCTTGTATGAACCTCGGGAGACAGACTATAATCCAACAATCACAATCAATGCCTTGTTACGCTGTTGAACAGAAAAAGGGTTCTTTGACAAGATGATTTGGTGTTATACATGCTAATGCGAGCCATAGCATCTGCATAATAGCTCATGAATGCCCCAAATACTGTTCAGCACTCTAGTCAGAGATGTGTTTTACTTAGCTATAGTGCCAAGATGCCATTTCATTAACCTTATTTCTCTTTTTTTTCTGTAAGGCATAATTCTGTTGTAGCTTAGACTCACCAGGATACGTCATGGATACCAAGTAGAGTAAATAGTATTAACATAATATGCACAGTCTGTGCTTCCAATTTCCATGCTTCACACAGGAAGATGTGTAATGACTAAAGTCTGACAGTTTAATTTATTCAGCCCCATTAGACTGGTTTGTTAAAAAAACCCTTCAATTTCAGATTCATTTTCCTTTTCTTAAACCATGAAGAAGGAAGTAATTTACTTCCATCCTGCCTTAATTTTAACTGACCTACACTGCATGCAGTTAATGGAAGAGCTCAGATTTTTCAAATGTCACAAGGACCCTGTCTATATTTAAAATTCTGACCACTTCTTAGTATTGACCTCATGCCATGGTCTCTCAAAGTCAAAGAACAAATGAGTTAGATGTATATTCAGAAAATGAACAAAGTTAGAAACACTATATTAGAAGTAAATTTCCAGGATGCAGTGAGGTAATTTGTTATAACAGGAAGAAAGATGTTTCATCTTCAATTTTAGTAAGTTAAAAGCCAAACAAAAAATAATCTAGACTATGTCAGAAGTTGATGGAAATAAATTCACTGCAAAAATGGGCAAATATTAGCATATACTTCTGGAACAGAACTTTTCCAGAGAGACCTTACCTAAACCCTCAGTTCAAGTCTCAATCACAGGTTTGCACTGTAATCCTAAGCAAAACACTTATGACCAGATTTTTCAAAGTATTTAGACACCAAATCCCATTAGACATTTTTCTGTGTCTAGTTACTTTACAGCCTCTCTGTCATAAAGTTCATTCCTATTGCAGAGAGGACAGACATGCTGACTTTGCTTAGAGATGTGGTAGAAGTACATTAAATGCTGGAGTAACTGATCACTTTATTAAATTAAAATATAAACAAATGAAGTTTGCTTGTAAATCTCAACTTTCCAATATTCACAGAACTCAGATTCTGAATTTTGCTTTGTACAGTCTTTGGTTCTCCATTTCTAGCAAACTTCCTCTTCAATCCTTACAAAAGGTACAATAATCTGCCATGTCAGAATAGCTAACCTCTACAGATCACATTACAGCCTTAAGGCTCTCAAAGTTTGTCTACATGTGAAAACGTTTTGGACTGTGCTGCCAGCACAATTATTCTGATGACTGAACCACTCCCCTTACCTTATGCCTCTTTCAGCACTCTTATTTTTAACCCCTTCAAAGGTATCATAACCTAAATCAAAATTCCCAATTTTCTCACTTGAACTTTTTGTAGGTTACAATATTCACTTGAAGATGGGTCATCTAAGTCATGATACTTTATTTTTGTCACACACTAAGAACACACATGAACAGTTATACCACCATGCAGTTGACAAGTAGCAACTCATCAAGTCATAGATCACGACAATCCTGAATCCTGTAATCCATACCTCACCTGAAACCAGCATATGCTTTCCACAAAATCAAGCCTCTAGACTCCAATACAAATTCCACATGGTGGCCTCCTTGGTTAACATCGAACGTAGCTTCTGATGAATGAAATTATCCAGAAGTTCAGCAATGCAATCCAATATTCCAGTCACATTCAGACAGAAAGGGAGGAGTTTCGAAAATTCAGGGGATATTTAGACAAGCAAATTGAGCTTAATGGCATTACTAATAAGAGAAATACAGAAAGGTCCCTCAATGGCCAAAAATATGTTCATTTTTAATTACTTAATGCAGCAATAGTCTGTTGGGTAATTCACCATGGGTTTTGCTTTTCTTTCACAATAAAAATTGGTTCATTTCCTATTACAAATATAGCATCTAATTGCTTCAGACAAGCTGTGCTTGTGGTGTCACTACGAAAGAAATCTCTCAGTTGATCAAAGATCTCTATCTCATTATTGTTTCTGTCCTGGTTGTGGCATGCTGATAGAGCTCACCCACAGCATTTGCTCTGGCTCTGCTAGACCAATGTCAACGTATCGGAAGATGTCACAGCTTGCTAATACCTTTCATTCATGGGCCAATGCCAGCTACTTGGTGAAGCTGGCAATATTGAATGTAATTCCACAGTCACAAGGTAGAGACACATAAAAGCACCCCTTAACAAATCAACAGTTAGTAACGGTGCCCAAAGTTGCTAAGTTTTGACAACAAACTGAATAAAAATCCAATAAAATAAGAAGCCGATACCATGTAACACCAAGTAATTTCAAACAAGGGCAAAAATGCCCTATAGCCACGGACTACTTGTGCAGCCACACATGAGATTTGGCCTATGCGAAATATTCCAGGAGGAAGAGTCTTTTCAGGGAGTTTGGGTCGATCATAATTGTGCTGCCTCTGAATATACATCTTGGGAAGATTTTGCCCGTACTAGTGTCTCATCATGTAGCATTACACAACAAACTGGGAAATGATGGGTGTTCAAGACCCCTTTCTTTGAAGTACTTTTCACTTAAATCCAAAAAATGTCAGAGAGAGGAATCAAAGTTTACATAAACACATCACAGAAAACTCCCCAAAACCTGATTTTTGAAGGCAGACTGACCCATGAAAAGCTTGTAGCACCTAAATGGCAAATCATTATAAAAGCATGTTGACTCCTCAGCAATTCTTTAAAAAAATATAGAAGTCCTGCTGATGTTGCTTGTCAGTGCTGTAGCAACCAGCACCTCTTTGCTGATCAGTGCTGAATGAGAGGACATGCAGCTCCATGCAACACCAGGGCACATACAAACTTCCCTCAGCGTCCATCCTGGGACTTTTTTACCATGCTCTTTCACTAGCCAGACCATAATTTGTTAACACTTTTGACAATCTAATCTCACATCTGACAATGTGACACACCGTGCACAGTAAGGCAGGTAACAGTATAGTGCCTTCACCCAGAGGCAAGTTACTAGATTACTAGGTGAATCTGGAGAACCTCAAGAGTATTTTCACAGTCATCTGTGAGGAAGAACAATAAGGGAAGACTGCAGAACTGCCTAACCTTCCCCTGTTATAAATAAACACAGTTGGGCAGGAATTTCTCACTCAAGTGATTTTTCGACTGCAAAATGCCAGATTGTCAAAACTGACATGTTAGTGAGGAAAGGGCTTTGCTTTCAACAAATTTTTGTTCCTGAAGATATTTTGGGGAAAAGGCAACACATTTTGAATCTATCAAAACATCTATTAGCATCATTATTAATTGGAAGTTTTCAGCTCTTCTCTTCTGTTACTTATTTTTAAATTCAAGCTACTTCAAACTATCAAAACTAAACAACCAATAAACCATTTAAAATAAATTACCTATTTAATTTTGCTCATGCATATTTTGCAATATTTTAATTTTTCATCCTGACTTGAGTAAGGGCCAAAACTGATAGTAAAGAAGGGAATGAGTGGAACAAAAACATTTTACTTCCAAAAATATGTTGCAGTTGACTCCCAGCTGCCCTAGCTTGCAGAAACCTGCAAGAATCAATCTACCAATTTATGCCACACCAAGTGGCCTTTCTTGGCATTCCTGTATTTTTGCTTTGCACAGAGCACTTCAAAGACTTACTGGAGACATCTCTTTTTCCAGGATTCTTCCTTTATAGACTTTTTTCAGGTGATGTCTTTTTCCAAAGTTCACATTTACCAAAATAGCACAGGTGGTGTTCGTCATCTCTCAGCTTGCAAGGTGTGGCAGGTTCTAGCACTCCACCGTGGGCTGTCCCTGCTAATGCAGATTCATGGGAGGGTGATTTGTAGATCCAGATTTCTGTCATTTGTCTGTAAGTGCCTAGAAGAAACTGTCATGGCTGCTGAGTAGCAGCCAACAGCTGCCTCTTGTTATTCACCTCCTTTAATTCTTCTTTCCCTCCTCATTGCTTCCATTTACTCTTTCAGTAATGAGGGAAGATTAAAGAACTTCCAAACATGAGAAATGCAAAATGCAGAAATGAAAGGAAACAGACAGGATACTTGTAGATGACTTTCTAGAGCTTGTGTTGAGTTAAAGGTCAGAAGCTTAAGTGGATGGGGAAGACGTTTTGCTCATGTTCCCTGGTACACTCTAATTTCACTTTCCAAAATAATAATAAAAATCCATTGAAACTGTTTTCCAAGAAGGAAGAGATAATAAAATTACAAAAGAAATAAAGACCTAAAGGAGTAAGCATCCCTCGGGGTCCAGAACACAGCTGAAATATGTTACTTTTTTTCTAGATGTGTTTTTCTAAGCATTAGTCTACAACTAAAATCTTTATTTAAAAAAAGACAGAATTTTAATTGTCTCCAAAAGAACTGGGGACTTAATCAAATTTTATAACACTCAGAGCAAATAGCATGAAAGTAAGCATGAGAACTGTGTATAATTCTGCTTATAAGGGACAGAAATTTAACAAATCCTTTCATTGCAATTACCACTAGTGAACTGAAGAAAAAATTAGTATTTCCTGGGATTAAATTCCTTATGATGTGCTGCCTGTACATCAACCGATGTTCCCTAACAAACATTTCACCTTAAATTATGGTAGAGCTGTGCACTGACAAACAGGAGGGGAAAAAAGACTGAAGAACAGCAGATGCTTTCCAAAATTGTTTTACCATGAGCCACTTACATTAAGAGAACTTTGTGGGAAACATATTTTTCTTTGAATACTTTACGGGGTAAATGATTCAATCTCAGATAACAATTCAAAGTGGTAGGGATGCTATTCAATGCAAAGAGTACTTTTCTACAAATTCTTTTTCAAGTGCCTGCTGTACAATGCAACTGTAAGTTTCAAGCATGTCTCTTTGAGTTTGCAGTAATATATAGGTATTCCCGTAGGTGTGAACTGTACTGAAGGTAAAGAAACCACCTCAACTTGACCTTTAGTTCATTGGTAGCATTTTGTGAAACTTTTGAGAAGTCCCATGACTGCATTGTTAACCTGTTTGCTTGAACCAGTGGAGGAACAAAATGCTATATATTGTCTTTTTGTTCTTAATGTATATAGAGCTTAGTGCTGTGTCATGTTGGTACATAGCTACAGCTCTTAGCCCCCACAGCAATGAGGCAACAATATTTTAAATAAGAAAGAGATGTAGTAATGGTATCAGCTGGGAAGAAAAGTTTGGAAGCGTTGGCTTTGAAGTCGTCCGCAGACCCTGCTGACTGTGGTGTGAGCACCATCTACTGGTACCTCACACCCTTCCTCTTTGCAATACTGTCTAGAAGTTTTCCCTTTGTATTTCATTTGAGCTCTAAAAATACTTGGGGGGCATTAGAAAGAAAGTTTGTTGTTTCCTAAACTCTTTTGAGACCACACAGGATAATTCGTGCTGATGTTATTTGCTTCAGGGGGAGCAGAATAGGAGGGTTATCCGAATCTATTAGAACCTGAGTTAGGTAAACCTTGTCTGAAACCGGTAGGAAGGATCTGGGGAGTTGACTTCTGGTTTGCATACTTTTTTTTGGTTTGTTTTTTTGTATTCTAGCTCATGGTATTTTTGAAACTGAAACAAATTTGGATTCATTGGTACAATGAATGATTCTGAAATTATTTGTACACATACTTCATTTCACCTGTGGTGACTGTGAACAGTCTCAGCATTTCAAATGGAGGATTCATCTCATCTGACACAGTCACCTCCAAGAGTATGTCCCTGATCAGCTGAGTCATATCACCAGATAGGACTGCCACAGCTTGTCCCAGAAACCTCCCCTTGCTATTCTTGCAACAGTACAGTACATGTCATGCTGAGATTGAGGTGCCTTAGCAAACCCAGAGTGAAATCAGTAGGTATAAAGAGGTGGCATCCATCCCATGCTGAAAGGGCCACCAATGACCCTTCTGAGGTCTCTCCATTGATCGCAATGGGTGCTTTACCAAGCTCTTGAAAATGAAAGCTGAAGTTCATGTGGGACTGACACTACCAGCTCTATTTACTGTATCAGTATTTATATAACTGTATTTTAATAGACACATTAAATTACTGCTAGTTGCATGTTATTTTCCTGAAGAGACTTCCAGGGGAATGGCATGAGAATGTACTATAGTTAAAAACATCAGGAATACAGAAACTCAAGATCAGGAAACATTTCAAAGGTCATCAAATCCACTCCACTTGTATTATTAGCTGATACAATATATCAACCTTTTAACTAAAATGAAGTTGAATTCTACTTTTTTTTTTCTTTTTTCCAGATATCCAAATCTACCAAATAGATGCCCAAGTGAAGCAGAGAGAACTTATTCATGCATGAGAACAGGGAAATGTAGGGATAACAAAATCTGTTCATTTTTCTGGGAGGCAGGCAGGCAGCCATGCAGGTACATGCAGCTCTGGACAAGCCACAGCAAATGATGTTCCTGGTTCGAGCAATGGGTCAAAATAGGCAGCTGTGAGACACAACAGGGGAGATGCGACATTGCTATACAAGGGTGCTGGGGATACAAAAATGATGTTACTTACAGAAGGGACTGGAGGTACTGAAATGGCCTTAGGGAGGACAGGAGAGGGAAGAACCTGGCATTTTGGCTTGGAGCTGGAGAGGTATATAATGGGAGGAGGTATAAAGGGAGAAATGGAAATAGGGAATGCAGGAGATTTGTGAGAATTTGGCTTCCTTAGTTGTGTGGAACAGTTTATCTAATATTTTTATTATTGCAGCTTCCTCCCTGGCAGAAGCAGTGGGAGGTCTGTTGCAGGCTCACTGCCTATAGACTTGCTTTCACATCAATGTAAACATGCCCTCACTGCTTTTCCTCATCAAGATGCTTTCCTACTGCAATGTCATAAATCTGTTTTGCAGCATCTGCTGCACTACAGAACAACTGTCAAACCTCTGAAACCTTTGTCTTTTTCTGTAGTCTGCCTCTGTACCCACTAGCTGCCCTAAGGGAGGCAAAGGGATGGCTACTAGAGCACCAAAATGAAGTAAACATACATTAGCATTGGAAGGATTAAATCAAATATCCTGATTTTCAGAGCATCTGCAGGAAGAATAGAAAGAGTATTTGAAAATGCCCTCAAAAATATAAGAAAATATCTATTTTGCTTTTTATTTCACGTGTATTGTATGTGGGAGATTTGTCTGATATCCTTAAATCCCACTGTTTTCTCCTGTGTGTTCTTGAACCTTTTGGTCACATGGTGTCAAGTGCAAAGTTAAGGTTTTCAGGGATCCAAATTACTCGTATCTTCCTATCAAAGGCACTGAAGTGGCCAGCCTCATTTTGTCCACTGTTACAGGAAGCATCTCCGTTCTGCTTTTGTACGCTACAACTGGAGCCATAGTTTTTGGGGGTTTCTTTTTTTCCTCATTTCTCTTTTCTCTTTATCTTTCATTTTATCCTACTGTTTGTTTTGTTAGAAAACTTTGCACACGTGCAGTTCTTGTAAAATAAAAGTCAAATACCTGTCATTTGTAGATCCCATAAGTGAATGATACATCATCAAATCTTTTCACTATCCTAAGTAAATATAACCAGCAATAAAAAATGTCAGTGATGAAACATTTGGAGACAACCAAGCAGCAGTGGGAAAATGAAGAGACTGTTGCTTTTTTGCAGTTATTGTAATACAATATCTATAACAAAATCCAATGCAAACTACAGAGCTAAGCCAAAGAAATTCTAGGTTGAAGTGATAATGAAATAGCAGAACATTAGACCTCAACAATAACAAAAAGCCTATTAAAGTATTTTAACATACTGAGTTTGAGAAGTGCAGAGCTTTTTTTTTTTAGTAATGCTGATATATTTTTAATGGACTATGTTCTGTTTGCTTTGGTTATGATCTTTTTATTTTTTAAATGCAAATATGAATCTCTCAACACATAAGAAATTTCCTTTGATTTATCATACAATGTTATCAGTTGCAAAACAGCTGGTACCTTGTGACCATGGGCCATGACAAACCATTGTGTCCACCTCAACCCTTTTCTTGTTCCTATGATATTTCCTATGGGTAATTTCCCTCTAACACAGTTCACTCCACAACCACAAAACACAGAGGTCCTCCTCCCTATTGCACTCCTTCCTTTCCAGCACAAGCTTCATGGGACTGCAGCTCCTGGAGAAGCAATAAAACCAGGGAATTACCAGCTGACCATCACTCACAAAAACAGGACAATGCATTTTTAGCAGAAAACAAGCAAATGATTTAAATAAAAAAGTTATGTCAGCACACACTCATTTGGTGTTGGAGTAAGAAATAAATTTTCCAATCAAGGAGATATTCTACTTCACTGTGACTTCAGAAGTGCCTTTAAAAGATTTTATCTCACCTATCTTCATTCTCCAAACTCTAGTGTGGCTTTTGTTTAGATAGAAAAAATCCAAAACATTATCTTTTCAGTCTGGAAATTTACCACAGAAATTATGTGTGAAACCAAGTCAATTATAAATTAGGCATTCAAAGTCTAAAGGCTGGAGAGGCACAGCAAACTATCAAAGCAGCTCTAGAAAGAATTTCTCAAGAATGGACATGCAATGTTCTCAAGAGCTACTGATGTCCTGAGATTTCTGCAAAAACCTCACTGCTAAAGCTCTCTTGAACTCTGAAACATCTCCTCCAGCTGCCCCAGTTACCAGATCTCTACATCAGCTACTTCTCAGAGTTTCAGCAATGATATTGTGCCTTCTCAGAGTAATGACAAAGTGCACATCACAGCAATATCCACCTCTAGCTGTCTCTCCCCCTGCTAGTCCTCCTAGCCCAGAGCTGCTGGAAATACAATCCCAGCCAGCCCCAGGACAGACAGCACCTCTCACTTTTGGCAGGTCATGGCTGAACTAAAGTTAAATTGAAAGAAAATGGTATTTTCTATGTCAGCCATATCATAATCGAAACTCAGCAAAATACAGCAGCCAAGTTCAAGTTTTGAGAACTCCCATAAAAACCACAATGAAGTTCCAACAGCTGTCCTGGTTCTGCCAGAAAAGTCCTCCTTTCAACCTTTTTCATCTAAGAACATTGTTGACAGACCTTTCTGAATACTCTGTATTCAGAGTACTGAAGACAGGAGGCTTTTCCTCAAAGAGCAGAGATAGGTATTTGACAAGCAGATCCAATCCAAACAGCAGACTGGACAGAATATCCCACAGACTGCATGCAGATTACATGCTGCCAGTTAAACCATAATTAGCAAAGGAATGCACCATAAATAAGTAAACTAATTAAAACCTCTGGATTTTCTTTCCCTGCGCTCCCCCCACCCCCACCCTCACCTACCCCCACCCCCCCAACTCTTGTCACTTTAAATATCTAGGGTTTAGTTATTTATTGAGGATACTTGCATTACTGTTTTGTATGTTATTGAAAATTGCCTTCTAAATTTATGTGCTCCCTAGTACATAAAAAGGTCTCCCATATGTTCCTGAGGTTTGGGGTAATCCCATTGTGCCAATAGGTAATCGGTCTGTATCTTAATTTTTTTGTGTTGTTTTTGTTTACACAGTAATTTTAATGTGGCATCACTAGTCCTTGAAGTTCAAAGTCCTGGGATGGTATTGCCTGTCTTACTTCAATCTCGATCCAATAAGCATTTAATCATGTCATGTTTCAGGTCTCTATCTCAGCCTCTAAGCCCTTTATACTTGGTGGTTCCTTAATGCTTATAAACCTAAAAATATAAATTTTATTGCCTACCCTTATCCTTATCACTCTTTTAAAAGCCTCTACGAAGGTGACTACTAATTTTACCTTTGTTCTAACTTTATTTTTCTTTCCTCCTCTCTTAAGTCACATCCAAAATTTGGGGTGGCGGGTGAGTTGAGTTTTAATAACTGGGATTTGCTATTTTTACTTGCATTTTAATTATATATTTCCTCCCAGACAGCACCAACCACAGTGAAATTTTGAAAACAAAAGGCTTGGCCATTACCTGAGTCACTCCCAAACAGAAGACTGTAAACGGTGCTAGTTTTAAACCTCTAGAAGGAAAATATCTAGGATAACTGAAGAGTATTTCAGACATTAAAAAAAATACAGGAGCAATTTTAATTAAGGAACTAGAGCTTCCAGATAGTAATTAACTGTTTTAAATCTACAGCTGTGTGAGAAAACATTGGTCACAACAATAATGTTATGCAAATTAAAATAGCTGCTTGGGATAGACAGATTTAAATTTCCAGATGTCTGTGGCTAAATAAATTTAACTGAGAAAAAAATCATGTGCTAATCTGTATTCAGGTGATCTCTTGAAACATTGTTGGCAGCCTTAACCAAAGAAGAGGCAATCGCAAAGAAAGACAGAGAGGAATACTGCCAATGTTTAGGGAAGATACGTCTGTTGAAATATGGGACACTGAATTACAAAAAAACCTGGTTATATAATAAGGTTATTTGACTTTTAAAGCAATTACAGTTTAGACAACCCTTCTGCTAATTCAGTCTGTATCACCACAGGACTATCCTATGACTCTATGTGATTCTATGACATTTTCACTTAAACAACAGCTGCGTACTGTGTATCAATCCAAGGAAGGCTGAATGAAATGTGACTACATTTTCATTCTTGACATAGTCATACAAAGGCTTCAAGCACAGGAGCCAGCTGAAGGGGGATCTTATTTCTGTTCAGGTTTGGTACTTTTTTCCTAAATAAAGCAAAGAGTAAGAGTACTTTGCAACCATACATTGTCAGCATATAAACTTCAGAATGTGGGAGCTACATGAAATGCATTATATATACAATTTTTTTTATATTTATATATACATACACACACACACATATAAATCCTCAGTGGTGGCATTCTTCTTTGTCAAACACCCAAAAAAGTTCTGCAAAAAGAAACAATCATCAGTATCTACATTCTCCATAAGAACAATATTATCACCAGTGTAGAGCAAGTAGCATTGACTCTTGAAAAAGATCTAGGTACCAGAACACATATTTTTGCCTGTTGTTTGTGGGTTGGAACAGATTGTTTCTGTCTGTGTGCTCACCGAGGGTTTGGCTTACTATGAAGGCATGAACATAAGCGCCTGGCTTAAAATATCCTGTGTGACCCCAGCTCCATTAGCCATCATTCCCATTGTTTCTGAACTGTAAACTAGTGTCAACAGGGTCTAGAGAGATTGATTAGAAAGCAGTGGGTGTTTGAGGTAATGGCACTGGAAACAACTGAGGATGGCTAGCGGGCTATCCCAGCTGCAGCTTCACAGTGTTTCAGTTCAGCATTGAGGTTACAGTCGCGAGTTGCCCTGCGTGGTTCAGTTGGTGGCCACTGAGCATTATGTGTGAATGTTGGACGACTAACAATTTTAGCTGTCAGTCCACAATTTCAGATGAAATCCCAACCAGTTAATTGATTGCTGCACTCACTTTGCATATTCACCAGTTCAGATTATATAACATTTCACGTTTCTGTCAATGGACCTCACTTAGGGCACCAATGTATTTGTGTGCAGATACTACGTATCCATGACTTGATGAAATATCAAATTGGAAACCGATCTATTCATTCCTCTCTGTAGTATTATAAATATTTGTTTTCTGTTATATATAAAACCCCTTCGTTTATATCAAAGAACATAATGTTTGCCGTCAGCCTGCTTGTCACGATGTTTTGGTTTATAATCCAAATGGCAAATACTAATGTTTGCTGAGAATTTATTTTAAGGACTTCTTTCACTGCCTTCTTTCTTTCTTTGCCTTAGGTTTACTGTTGGGGAACTGAAAAACATCTACTTTTAAACATTACTTGCTCTTCATTAGTTATATTTAGGGTAATTTCACATTACAGGTAGTAATTTTTCCTTCTGAATTTCTAGGTTTGGTTTTTGACATGCAACATTGTCATACCTGACTACAAAATTACAAGATAGCTAGCCTTTTTCCTCAGTTTCAGAGTACTTAAACCCCAGCGTTTTTCCTCAGAGTATTCCAACCCCTAAGATTCAAGGTCCAAACTCAACTTCCACATTCAGAAAGCTTTTCATTCTTAATACTTGAGTCTGAAAGAAAATAGTATCTCACACTTTTTAAACTAGCCCAATATTCTGGCACCCACGAGCCACAAATTTGAGCATTCAGAGTTAGCATTTGCCAGTCTGATATCCCTTTCTCCTCTGAGTTTTCTTAAGCATTTCAAGTGAACAACCCAGCTCGGTTTTAGCCGTCATCACTGGTACTTCACAGTTCTCCAGACAGCCCTGCATGTAACGGTAGGCTGGGAAATTCCGTGCGCCACAGGCACACGGGCCATTGGGCTGAAGGCACGGAGCGATGCCTGCCAGGCTCCACGGCGGCCCGGGCTCGCCCCGGCCTGTCGGGGGACAAACGCCTTCCTCCGCCGCCAGGCGCTGGGAGAAGGCCGCGGCCAAGCCCGCCCTCCCCTCTGCGCCCGCTGGGAGGGACACGGCCGGGCCCCGCCGGCCACAGGGATGCGCACGCAGCTGCCCGCTGGGCCAGGGGGGCTGAGGGCGCCCGGCCGCCCCCCGCCATGCCAGCTGCCTCGGCGGCGGCAGGACCCACCTCCCCCTTGGAAGCGGCCCGCTGGGCGGGGCTACGCCGGCCCTGCCCGGCCCTCCTGTTGCCATGGCAGCTGCCGCTGGCGGCGGAAGTGCCTCGCGGCGCTGGCCCCGCCCCTCCCTACCAGGCCCCGCCCCCCCCCCCGCCGCCGCCACGGCCCTCAGAAGATGGCGGACGGCGGGGCAGCTCCCGCGCAGCAGGAAGGGGACGTGTCCGCGGCGGCCGGCGGGGGCCGGCGGGATCGGCAACCCCGCAGCAGCGGCCGCCCGCCCAGCGCCCGGGATTTGCAGGTGAGCGGGTGGAGTGGGCGTCCCATCCCTCTGTGGGGCGGGGCCGAGCGGGGCGGGGTGCCGCGCCGTGCTGCCGCGGGGCGCCCCTGGCCTAACCCCCCGGCTGCCCCTGAGGGCGGCGGGCGGCGCGCGGCTCCCCCGCTCCTCTCGCCGCCCGTCGGGGCTGTCCCCGCGTAGCCAGGAAGGACTGGACCCCTGGGCAGGGGCTGTCGTGTTCCTTTCTTTCCCCCGCCCCCGTCTGAGGCTGGGAAAGGGAGGGCGCCTCCGAGAGGGGACGGGGCTCTGTGGGAGACAGGGTCGGCGTGTGTGGCGGTCGCTCTCCAGGGGCCGGGGCGGCTCTCCCGACACCTCCGTGCCTGGGTTTTGACTGTACTTGAAGTTATTTTGGCGCCGTTGTATTTCTTGATTATTTGTAGGAGTGTCTTTTTCGGCACGAAAACGGCAGTCTCCGCAAATGTGGTGTAAGGCTAAGGGCAGGGTCTTTTCCCAAGTTCACAAGGGGAAGGTTTTGAGAGAGTGTCATCACAGATGTGACGCGGCATTGGTACTTAAATGCTGAAATGCAAACGCTTTTAGTAGTATTCTTTTTTTGTGTGTGACTTTTAAACTGTATGAAAGTCCCAAATAATTTTGCAACAAATTGATTGGAAAACCGACGGAACTTCTGGTAACTGAAACAGCCCCTTTTTATGTAATTGTACATAATTAGCAGAGAAAGATGGATATAATTTTCTTTTTTTCTTGGGTTCTATTTGCAGTTGTAGGGTTTTGTTGAGATTAACTTTGCTACAATAAGTAACAGTCATAAAGACTGTGACATTCTGTTTGTAAGGTCTTTAGTTAGCCAGCTGAAAACAATTGGTAAAATGTTAAAAACAAAAAAAAGTACCCTCCTGGATCAGTAGCGCAGACCATCCATCCATCCAATTTCTTGTGGCACCGTAAGAGACGAGGTATGAGGAAAGCACAGAAGCCTGACGATGCCTTTTTACATTCCCTCAGCATCCTCCAGTCTTTGGATTAGGGACAGTAAAGGGTATATCTTTGCCTGTTCATTTCTGTGTCCACTTATGGATTTGTCCATGACTTAAGCCAGCAGCTTTACATATCTACAATATATTTGATTGTATCCTCAGATAGAATGGAGATTGTGGTTTTCTTGAGCTGTCTCATTACTCAGTTTAATTTTTTTAATCAGTATAATTCCTCGGCTCATATTTTTTCCCTGCAGAAAGTGCCTCATGATAATATGGGGTTAATATCTTGTGTTCATAGCAGTGTGTTTTGAAGGACAGATGATGTTTCATTTCATTTTAATTTGTGTTCCTCTAACATAAAACTAATGAAATTGTAACCTAATACCTATTCTAGAGTGTATGATAAAATGTTAATACCACTTCCATAGGGTGAACAAAATAGTTTAAGGACAAAATTAAAGGATGATTTGACAAACAAAGTAGAATAGTATTCGGGGCAAAAGTAAGATTGTTAAAAAATTATGCTAGGTGTGCCTTGCCCAACTTCCTAAAAAATAACTTGCCAGCGATATGACAGCATTTGGGGAACCTGTGGGAATCTTGTTGTTGTTTCTTTGGTTTTTTTTTAAAAAAAAAGTGTTTGCAATGATGTCTTGAATTCAAGACAGCAAGGCTGAATTTGTTCTTAATTCTGGCACAAGCTTATTTGAGTTTTTTTTCTATTTCTGTGTAAAATGTTTGTAAAATTTATTGTGCTTCTCAGTCTTATCAGAGGGCTAGCTGGCAACTTTGAGTTTGCTAACGTTAATAAGGTGATGCTTAATATATACTGTGTATATACTTTTGTGATTCTGAATCTAATACAGGCTGCATGTAGCTAGTGAAGTGCTATGAAGCAAAAATGACATCAGAGTACAAGTTCCAAGTCACAATGTCATTAAGCATTGTGTGTTTTTTTCATAAAGCAGAAAGGAAGTTGAATTTAGAGAAGTAGTTTGGGTTTCTCATGTTGATGTTTCTAATTTTCTGGTGATGCACACATTTTACATTAGGTTTTTTTGTATTTCTGTTCCATTATGTAGTTCTAGAGTTACAAACTTCTGTTTCCTACAGTTGGCCTTGGCAGAGTTGTACGAAGATGAAGCTAAAAGGCAGTCATTGTGTCCTGACAAACCAACAGCTACAAAGATCAGTAACACAAAAGTATCACAGAGGTAAGATGTGCTTTGTACTTTGGAAATGTGTTGAATAGAGTACTGTATTAGCTCATAAACTGTCGTCATGCTTACTGAATCTCCTTCTTGTATAAAAAGTGATCTATAGCAGTTCATGATTCAGAATTGTGAATCCCTGTAATAGTGCATAGTCTGTGTCTTCTCAGAATGCGTTGAAAATTGTATTTTAAAATAATAAAATGCATCTTAAAATAATAAATAATATTGTATATGATAATACAATCTATTATATGTATTATTATATTATGTATTTATGCCTTTGTGCTCTATGGTATTCCAAAACACTTTAAAGCCACTTCAGATGAGATTAAGATACTGTACGTGAAACTCAGTGTTGCACTTTGTTTACACAGATAGAAATCTTGAAATTTGTGGTATCAGAAGAATCAGTTCTTTGTTTCTTCAAAGTTCAGCAAATCAGTAGTCTGTGTGAAACTTGGCAAGTGATTTGAGTGTTGTACTTATGTCAGTACCTGATGAAACAAATGTTCATTTGAAAAAAGATTAGTGGGTTCATTAGTAGGCTCCTGTGGTTGAGAGAAATAAGAAAGGCTTCTTAATGAATTTGTCAGTGTTTGGCAGGTGGAAGAAAAGACATGGAACTATGTGTAAATCCAGGTTTTGTTGACCTGCAGTATTTACAGTTCACATAGCACTTTAAGGTTCAGTGTAGTTTACAATTTTTTATGAAGAAATCTTGCCAATTTTTAATTAATTTTTATTAAATTGTTGTAAAGAAGAGAAGTCTTTACATCATTACTATCAGTAATGCCATAACAAGTCTTGTATTTGGCTTGTCTTTCAATTACTGCTGCCAATATGGATACCTGTTTTAAAGGAGGTTAAGCAGCAGAAAAATACTAGTCGCCAGAGCCATGCTTCAAATGCATCTGCAAATGCAGATCTTCAGGAGTAGGGATTTTAGCACAGTATGTGACACTGGGAAAAGAATAGCTTTTTTTATTACTTTCTTTGGTTTTGATGAAACCACCTGAGTTGACTTATCAGCTACATAGAACACAGTTTATAAATAAAGCAAATGGCTCCATTTACTGATGCATATTGTGAAGTTACAACTTCCCACTCCAACTGAAGAAAAAGCTGCAATACAGTATCTCAGATACATCAGTGTGGTAGCTGTTAGCAAATGCTTGCACTTTCTTGGCAATCATACTGGAATCTGTCTGAGAAAGAAGAGATGGCTGCTATTTGTATGGTATCCAAAATGAGATGTTTTCTTGTAGTACACATCGGTTTGCTCTCAGATGAGCAGTGTATTAATTGCAAGGAATCATCGTGCAGTTCTTGAAGTCATCTGCTTGGCTTGTTTTCCACAATTGCAGGTATAGAAGAATGTCTCTGGGCCCTGTTGGAACAGATGGCATATTATATGTGCTGGCACGATGTGTAAGCTCCTTTAAGAAACTTAAAGCTATTGGCCCCATAAAACCTACAATGGGACTAAAGAAGAAAATACAAGAGTTTAAAGTGTTTCTAGTGCCCATGACCTAAGTCCATAATAATTTTTTTCTGAGAAAGTAATAAGAAGCAGATCGTTCACTGGGTGTAGAATTACATTGTTTTATCAACACCGATACTTAAAAAAGCAGTGGCCTACTGCTACATTTTTAACTCAAAGGTATAGTAATTGGGCAAATTGAATAAATATGAAGTAGTGGTCTGCCATTACTTATGTAGCAGATTTTATGTATGTTCTTATCCCGTGGTAGTCAGCTACCTCGTATACGTCTTGCATTAATTAATTTTATTATCAAGTACTACAGGGTAAGAGCACATACCTGTATAGCTTTTCCTGGCATTTTTACAAGCTAATAACCCTAGCTTGTCCTGCAGTAGCTTATCAGTCTGCCCCTATTGTAAAACAGAATTTGATTCTGCATTTTAACCATCTTTTGAAAGTCTTTGTGAAGTTGCCATTCTAAGTATTTTTAAAATTGCATGAAATAGAAGTGAGAACTAGTTTTTAGGATCCTCATAGACAGGGACTCCAGGATGTCAAGCAAAGCCGATGTTGACTTTACCAGGCAAGTTAACCTCTTGACAAAAAACAGCTAAAATGTGGAAAGAATTTAAAGTTTAATTCTAATAATCTGGATTCTGAAACCGCTGTTGAGCTTGCATATTACCTTTGTTATCTGTGAGACCAGCAGTGGCATGAAGCAGAATTCTGCATAACCTGTGTTAAAATAGGATAGTTCAGTTGAAAGGGACCTACAACGATCATTTAGTCCAACTGTTATTGCAAAATGACTTTGCCATACATGTACAAATTCCTGCTTATTCACTGTAAGGCATTCATGGCTGGTACTTCGGCAAAAAGAACACCCCAACAACAAAAGAAACGGGATGGAGGGAGCAAACCAAACCCAACAACTTGATATCCTTAGTTTTTGAAGAAGTAGTGTCAGAAGTTAGATATGAAGTACTTAGGGAAGTGTTTGTACCAGTCATCTTCAAACTTTTCTTTTATTCTCTTGGCAGTCTTAAAATCGATTCTCTTAGAAGGTTGAGGAAACCAGAGAGAAGCATGAGCGATGACAAAGAAAACCAAAGGTATTGTTAAAACAGAAAAAGTCATTTAACAATTGTGAAGGGATTTGGGTTTTTTTTGTGACATTTACACTTTGCTCCCCCCTGTTTTTCAAAATGCATGTGAACTCAGTCTATGCTGCAGAGAGCTAGTAACTACAGAGATGCTATTAGAGTAAGTGTTTGCTGTACACTGCTGTAGTAAAACAATGTTTAGCAGAATCTGGCTGTAGTGGTCTAGGACCTGTAGATGCCTTAACACGTGACTGTGTGGATGTTAAAAGTTGTAACTTACACTTGGACTCAAAAGCTTTTTTGTCTTTTCTCAAATATCCTGAATTTTCTGTGTATCCATTACTCAAGTATTTGAGTACTTCCTTTCTTTCTTGAACACAAATTCTAGTGAGAATTCTTGTTTCATTTCCTTAGCACTAGCATTCTTTTGAATCTAATGAAAGATTTTCCATATAAATGGCATTTGGGATGATAAATACAGATGTATATACAAAGGAGAAATGATATTAAGGCATTGTCGCTTATGTGACATCATAAAAGCAGTATGATTGTACAGCACCTTCATACCCACTCTTTGGGGGTAATTATAAAATATGGTGGAATCAACAGCATTTTGAAGTCATTGGTCTGAGAGGCAGTTTCACATGGATTGATGTGCCTTAACCCAATTGGTTAAATGAAAAAGTTAAGGAAAGTAGGAAGCGCTTACTTTATTAGTTATTAACACTTCTTGTAATCAAAGACAAAACAGGTTTGCCAGGCTTACCTGGCAAAAAATATAAAGTATAAAAATTATAAAATAAAATATATAATATATAATTATATGATCTAATATATATAATTATATACAATAAATATATTTTAAATAAAATGTATTAAAAATATCTTGATCTTCATAATCAAGCAGATAAGTTTTGATCAGAATTATTTGTCTTTAAGAGCTAAAGTGGAGCTGTGTTGAAGAAAAAGAACATCAATTAGCTTTCACAGTGGTTTCTGCAGTTTCTAAAAGGTCTTGAAAGGTCAATTAAATTTATTAAAAACCTTCCCATTTCTCGTCGGAATGGAAGTATACTAGATCTTTGATTTATAAGATTAAATTGTGGCACTGTTTGGGTTTTCCAACAACAGTTGTTCTGCCAAGGTAGTGTTAGTTGTGAATCGGTATTCTAACAAGCCTAGGCACAGTCCCATGCACAGGACAACCCTGAGGAAATTGTTCTTTCTGGGAGCGGGTGGCATCCACATCAGATGAGGTATGTAAAGCCACAGGTGCATCAGGGATGCACTTAAACATATGGCCTTGGCCCCTAACCTCTTGGGTCTGTTCCAGAAGGCACACTGGTAGTTTTGTTAGTGAAATATCTTTGGACTAGTGCTGCTGGGATTGCTGGGAAGGTCAGAATCAAGTGGAACATTTCTGTGATCAGAAAGAAAAGGCTTTGTGCCAGATTTGGCTTGTTCTTCATTAATTTTTTTTCTTTGATGAGAAGAGGAAAATTATGCTTATCATTTAAAGCATTGCTACTTTTGAACATTACTGTTCTAAAGATTTTATTCAGGTGACTCGGAATATAGAGGATTACAAATTTCTGGGGCTTCTACAAATCCAAGTAAAATTGTTGCTGAACTCTTCAAGGAAGCAAAAGAACATGGAGCTGTCCCATTAGATGAAGCATCAAGATCATCTGGAGATTTCAGTAAAGCCAAGGTAAAAGTTAAAAGATATTTTGATCTCTATTTACATTAGTCTCTCTGAAACTTATCTGACCACATGAAAGCAAATATGCGTTTTTGTAGTTTGTAAATAGCAGAGGATTTGATCAACACAGTTGTGTGTTATCATAGCTTGCTCTAGAAACTAAAGTAGGGAGGAACGACACAATTTCAGGAGAAATCATTAGAAATCAACCAGAACTGTAATTATTTGCTTTATTTTTAATTAAAAGTGATTTAATCAAATAAATAGCCATTGCATCGCAAATCAGAATCTTCTTATCTGTTGAATTACTACTAGAGGGTAGTGGTCAATGGCTCAATATGCAGATGGGTATCAGTGCCAAGTGGTGTCCCTCAGGGGTCCATACTGGGACCAGCATTGTTTAATATCTTCATCAATGACATAGACAGTGGGATCGAGTGCACCCTCAGCAAGTTTGCAGATGACACCAAGCTGAGTGGTGCAGTTGACATGCCTGAGGGACAGGATGCCATCCGGAGGGACCTGGACAAGCTCAGGAAGTGGGCCCATGTGAACCTCCTGAAGTTCAGCAAGGCCAAGTGCAAGGTCCTGCGCCTGGGTCAGGGCAGCCCCTGGTATCAGCAGAGGCTGTGGGATGAAGGGGTTGAGAGCAGCCCTGAGGAGAAGGACTTGGGGTACTGGTGGGTGCAAAGCTGGACGTGAGCCGCGAATGTGCGCTCACAGCCCGGAAGGCCAAACGGTGTGAACAAGAAGGTATTTCACAAGAAGCATGGCCAGCAGGTTGAGGGAGGTGATTGTCCCCCTCTGCTCAGCTCTGGTGAGACCCCACCTGGAGTGCTGCATCCAGCTCTGGAGCCCTCAGCACAGGAAAGTCATGGACTTGTGGGAGCGGGTCCAGGGGAAAGCTACAAAAATGATCAGAGGGCTGGAACACCTCTCCTGTGAGGGCAAGCTGAGACAGCTGGGGTGGTTTAGCCTGGAAAGGGGAAGGCTTCAGGGAAACCTTATAGTGGCCTTTCGGTACTTAAAGGGAGCTTGTAAAAGAGATGAGGACGACTTCTTAGCAGGGCCTGTAGTGATAGGACAAGGTGCAAGGGGTTTAAACTAGAGGAGGGTAGATTTAGACTAGATATAAGGAATACATTTTTTTACATGTGGGTGGTGAAACACAGGAACAGGTTGCCCAGAGAGGTGGTAGATGCCCCATCCCAGTAAACCGTTGAGATCAGGTTGGACGGTGCTCTGGGCAACCTGACCCAGTTGAAGATGTTACTGCTTATTGCAGGGGTTTGGAGTAGATGACTTTTAATAATCCCTTCCAACCCAAACTATTCTATGATTCTAATCATAACTGAAAGGCATCACCTAGAACCTGCATAGCCTATTTATGGTTATTAGGTATAAATTTCCACTTGGAAATGTAAAAGTTAGGATAGTGTATTTGCTTTTTATCACAGAAGCAAGCTTTCTGATGCTTTTATTTGTACCTAGGTAGGGATTTTAATAAACTGTTTCAGGTATTTATTTCAATAAGCTTTTCTATGTTTGTTTTTTTTTGCAGTCATTTTCTGGTGGTGGATATAGATTGGGTGACTCATCACAAAAGCACTCTGAATATATATATGGAGAAAATCAAGATGTAAGTAAAATTTTGAAAACAGAATATCCAACAGATTCCTACTTAATCATGTTTACAGCTTGAAATGCCAGTATTACTGTAACTATGTCTATGAGGAAAAACTAATATCTAATTATTAGGAATGTGTTATACAGGAACTGTTCAAAGTGTCCGCAGAGGACAGATATTCATTGGATACCCCTAAGGTCTCCATTATGGAATTTTCTGACACAAATTACTTTGAAATTCTTGGCAGACATTCCTTTCAATTACTTTCTTCCAGGTGTTGTTCTGCTTTCCCCTAGCTATGCTAACATTTTAATTCTCTTACATTAGGCGTTGTTTCTTCTTGTGGCTTGCAAAGTAGCCAGTCTGAAACTGGAGGATGTGGATGTATTCTAGGAATGGTTAAGCAGCAGGTTAGAGGCCTTCTGAAAATAGTCTGGCCTTTCTTTCCTCTCACTTAAAAAACAGGGAGTGAGGGATAAAGGGGGGAAAAAGTTCTCTACGCTTTACATTTGTGTGAATGGCTAGAGCATATATTATGCTTATCTAGAAATAAAACCAAGAAATGAGTAAGGCAAAGGATATGGTTTAGGCAGACCAGAAGCTGCTACCATCTATCCTTTTAAGTCATTCTTCTACCCTCTAAGTAACAGCCAGCTGTACTGAGCCAGAAGCCTGTTGCAGTGGGTTACCATAACTGGGGTCACTGCCTAGGGGAGCGTAGCCGTGCTACACTGCAGGGCAGTTGGAGGGAAGACAGGTGCAGGCTCTGAAGGTGAAAGCCTCTGGACATACAGGCACGCAGCAAAATAATAAGGGAGCAAAGGAGATTGGTTTCCAGGTTTCTCAGCTTCTGAGCGGAATGGAGCTAGTATCAACTTTATCAGAGCTCAGCATATAATTGAGGAACGAGTAGTTTTTGCTGTAACTGATGTGTCAGCAGTAATTTGTAATTTTATGGATTTATTTCTTAATTTATCAACAAGAATCTGCTTCTGAAAGTAATTGGAATACTGTGAAGATCACTACAGTCGCTGTATCATCTGTTATGTCATGGATAGCAGATTAAGAGATTCTTTTTCACCAAGTGTGGAAGTGGTCTTGAGGTAGATGGTAGCCTAATACTTGCTTTTTTTAAAAAAAGATTCTAGCAATGATAGTTACAGTGCAGTGCTCTGTTCTTCTCTCTCTTGCATTATTTGTGGTCTGCTATAAAATCTTTTAAATATAGACCAAAAGTTGTGTAACTAATCTGTATAAAATTGAAATACCTTATTTGTCTATCTTCAGTTTTCTAGTTTTTTGATTTCACCATTTTTGATAGGTTCAAATTTTGCTGAAACTGTGGAGGAATGGCTTCAGTTTAGATGACGGCGAGTTGAGATCTTATTCAGACCCAACAAATGCTCAGTTTCTTGAGTCTGTTAAAAGAGGGTAAGTTAAAATGACAACTTTTTTGAGGTATGTTTTACAAGTGAAGTGAAAAAAATGCTTACTCCACATGCTTATAATTACTAAAAGCTCCAGGCTTCTTCTCTGCCTGCACCCATAAAATACACTCTGTATTTCTCATCAGATGCATGGGACATTTGAAAATTTGGAACGCATTGGTTTCTTCTGGTGGTTTAACTCTGAATGGTACTTGTTACAGCTTTTAGTTTCACGTGTTGTGTTAGTGTATTCTAGGTTTTGACTGTCAGCTCACTGATACTTTTTTTTTCTGTATGAAATCAATTCAAAAAACAATTGGATATCTATGACTTTTAAAGTGAACAAAGTAATAATATCAGCTCATGTTGTACTGTGCAAGATTTTTTGTGTAACTTTGTATTGCTGTTCAGAACATAATCAAGAAACTTTTATTTTTGTAATTTTGTAATTAAGGGAAATTCCTGTGGAACTGCAGCGACTTGTTCATGGTGGCCAGGTTAATTTGGATATGGAAGACCACCAAGAACAGGAATATGTGAAGCCTAGACTGCGATTCAAAGCTTTCAGTGGTGAAGGACAAAAACTTGGAAGGTAAAATCGCTAGGGTTTTTTTTGTGTTCGTATAATATTTCAAAAGATGGATTTAATCAATTAGGAGACTGTTGGAGAAGCTAATCAGGTGACAAAAGCAGTATCAAATTATTCTGTGCTACAAGTCTTAGCCAGCCTTGATTTCAGTCACCAATAATCATGAAAGCTTGTATATAATCAAAAGTTAAGTCATTGTTCTCTGTTGGAACTGCTCATAGATTTGCTAGATGCTGTGTGCTTTGTTGTGACTGAGATTTCTCTGCCTGTTCTTGCATATCATTTTACTTATTTTTTTTTAAACTTCAGTCATGTTTAAAACAGGAGCAAAGGAAGCTGAAAGGTGATTAGTACTGTACAAATTTAATGAGAAACTCTGGATAGAGGAAGCAGGCCCAAATAAATTGTTCCCCATTTCATGACAAACAGGTGGAACTTAGTTATGCCACTAAGGATGTACTCTGCTCTGGCTTAGCTACAATACATTGTCTTTTACTGCTGGGATCATCACAAAGGGAATAGGAGATGCTATTGTAGCAATATGGCTGATCCCCGACTTAATACAGATGGAGAGTATTTTTATATGGGAGCAACTCCTATATTTTTTTTATCCGGAATTAAGCAGCACAAATATTGTCCTGACATATAACCTTGTAAACAGTCGCTCATTTTAAGTTATACAAAGTAAATCTGTTAGCTTTAAAAAATGTGAACTATTTTTTAATTTGATCCGAAATAAATAAACAATAAATTGTATCAAAATCTCTCAACTTTTACTAGGATTTGATTTTAAAACTTCAAATGCAAAACTGCGAAAATCTATAGTAGGAGTGGTGTGTTTTTTTTAAGGCAAACAACCAGAGAAATTGTACCTGCTCTCCTAAATGAAATAATACTGCAAAGCCTGGTTTGTTGGAGAGGAGGAGTTCAACTTTTAACCTTTGATTTGGTCCCCCACTTCCTCCTATTCTAACACCATCTCCAACTACAATATAAAGTTCATATATGTAGTAAAAAAAATGAAATTTAATAATTTACAAAAGTTTACCCCTGATTCTGTTCCATTTGCTGTCCCAGTGCGAGGGTAGGCTGATGCTGTTAAAACTCTTAATATGTGTGTAATTCAATTGAACTGATATATAGTGTGCCAAAACTCATTCCCACAACTGAACATTTCAGACTGCTTTGTCTAAAAGTGCATAATCTCTGTTCAGCTAAAGTTGGTCAGTGAGAGTAATGTGACCTCAACTTTTCCAATCATTAGCCTTTTCACATAACAATTACAGGCATTTCATCTTTTTAAAAATGAGGAAATGTGCTCAGTAAAACTGAGAAGGTGGTAAGCTCTGGTAGGGGTGACATAGGGAACAATTGTATACGATAACTTCTTCACCTGAGCACTTGCTTAGATTTTTGAAGAAAAGAGATCAGGAAGAGAGATGGTTCTGTATATAAGAAAATGTGTACACCTGTTGTGGCATTTTTATTTGTTTTGGTAGCCAATGAAGTCTCAGGTATGCAAGCAATGAAAGGAGTGGCCAAATGGTTATACCCAATTGGAGTACGTTCTCTTTATACTACATGTGAAAAATTCCATGCTTACTATGTGGTGATATCAATTACCTGTTAATAGTTTGTGCTTAAAATGGGTGGGGGGTGCCCAGAATTATATAGTAGTGATCATGAAAGCAATTACTAAAGCAGTTTGGGTCTTTTGTGCACTATAATGCTGCGTGATTAATTTTTAATACGGTCCAGGAGGTGCAATATATAAATCTTGGCATCAGACTGTCATGCTCTGTAAGCATAAACAAAGATAGTTTTGTTTCTACTTGATTACCTGTTTAAAATCATGCAAATGTAATGATATGCACCGTTATAAGAATGAAATATTGCAATAATTGACAAGAAACTACAAAAGCATTATTTGTGTCTGTTAGAAAAGCTGTGTTTATACTTAGTTCAGATAACATTGAGAGGATTTTCATTGCTCATTTGTACTATGTATATATTGTAGTAATTCAGTGAAAAAGACAACTGAAGCAGTTCTGATTTGTCTCCTCTTAGTAACATCTGGTTTGGTTTTCTTCCAATCCTTTAGCCTTACACCTGAAATAGTCAGCACACCTTCATCCCCAGAGGAGGAGGAGAAATCCATTCTTAATGCACCTGTCCTGATTGATGATTCCATGCCAGCCACTAAAATTCAAATTAGATTAGCAGATGGAAGCCGATTAATACAAAGATTTAATCAAACACACAGGTAAATTGATTCTGCATCAATGCAGGAAACCATAACTGTTTTGCTAAGTTTGTGGTTTGTCATTGAACGAGTATCAGCAAGACATCAAAAGGGGAAAATACAGCTCCACTGAAATGTGTAGCTCTTGTGTCATTTTCATAATATAGATGTTCTTCTAAATTTGCTGTCAAAGCAAAATTCTGTACACAGAAGCACAAGACATTTGATAACTGAAAAGTCACAAACTTTTATAACCAATTATGCCCTGTGATTTGTAAGGACACAGTACCAGCTGTAACTTCTCAAGGTGACTGAAATCTGGACAGCCTCACTATGTAGTCATCCCAGCCCTGGGCTCTTGTTGGTATTAGCATGTGGCTGACTCAAATGCCACTGTGAAGGCACTTTATTGCAGAGTGCGGAATATAATCTCAATTGGAATATAGTGTTCACACGACAGGCAGAGAAGTCCTGTGGCCCATAATCGAGAGCTTCAGCTTTCTATCTCGTTATACTTGAGACTGTGACTAAACATGACATGGGTTATAAGTTTAGGCTGCAGCCAATACTCAGAAGGGTATATGGATGTAATATGCTCATTTGTAATTCTGGCATGTGGGCTGGACATAATTCTGACAACCTTTGTTTTGTTTTGGATGGCCATCTCCTAGGAACTGGCAGTGTGTGAACTTGCTGGGTTTTTAGATCTGTTAGTAGTTTGCTGATTAGAGTTTACCATCAGTTTTATTGACATTTTTGGGGCATTGCCACAAATGGTGTTGGCCAACTCCATTTATTTGCCTAAGGGGTTGTTTTAGTGCAAGGTTCTGCAAAGCTCTGCTTTGCGCTGCGTGGCTCAGAGACCTTTGGGCAGAGGGCAGAGATTTGGGCAGTAGTTCCACCCACATTTCACAGCAAGCAGGGTTCAAGCCAACCCTGATCTGAAATCTGCACCATTTTGTTAGAACAGAGCTGAAACTGAGATTGAACCCCTCCAAGGAAGGAATGGAGGTGGTCTTAGCATGGGGAGTTCACCTGTTGCCTTTTCTTTTTTTTTCCTTCTAGTTCAGAATAAGGGCAGAACCAGTATGCAGCTTTCCTCACCTGACAACATACACAGAGCACAATGAGGCAATTTTAGCGGAGATGCTAGTAGGGAGGAAGAAACAGCAGTAACTTTTCATATTTTAGCAGACATGGTAATGTACACTGGCACAGGCCCAGATCCTTTCTTCATAGCACCTTCTGGAAGAGTACCTTAGATAAACATTAGGGCTTATTGGGAGCCTCTGTAGCTATGATGTGTTTTCTTCTATCTGCGTGAAAGGGTAGAAGTGGTAAACCTCACAGTAACATCTGTAACCAGGGTTCTGTTGACAAGCTTATTTTAATCATTATTAACTTTTTCTTGGATGTGAATCTTTGTAGTTATCCTTGCCATATGTATGATCAAAATCAGCTACTGAAAGGCATTGCTTCTGTCATAAGCCTTGAAGACTGATAAAAGCTGAAGTCTCTGCTTATTTGGCTACAGTAAATCTACTTACTTATTAGTTACGAGAAATCTTCAATGATTTATTCTCAGCTTACTGTCTTAGAATGGAAACCTCAAATATAAGATTTTTGTCTCTAAAATCTTACTTATTTTTCATCCATGTATTATAAAGCTAAATTATTCTTGTTATACTGTCAATGTGATTGTTTTATTAACTATTGTTCAGAAGTGTGGTGCCAAGTGAAAACGGGAAACCTCTTGCTGTTGAAGTGCATTAATAATTGCCCTGTTTTCTCATTACTGTCACCATATATTTTAAGATTCCTCCTTCCATTAATAATTCAGTCTTTTTAGAATATACTAATTAATAGTGAAATTTTGGCAGCTGGTGTTGAAATTACGTGACTTTCTGTGCTGTCAATTTGCAATATATTTCTCTGTTACCAATTTTATTTCTGCTATTTGAGAAAAGAAGCAACGTGCATTTCAATTGTTCCGGGTTTTTTATGCAAGAAGCAAGATTCTAGGCTACAACCATTAGTGATCTGGATCAAATGGAAATGTAAAATCAGTGGGACATAATAAATGGTTTAGTCTGTTAGAAGGTTTTGTGTTCTCTGATCATCTCAGAGATTTATGTCAAAATAGAATCATACACAATTGTCATGTTCATGTCCTTTCCACAGGATTAAGCATATTCGAGACTTCATTATCCAGTCCCGTCCAGCATTTGCAACAACTGATTTTGTTCTTGTGACTACCTTTCCAAATAAAGAGCTAACAGATGAAAGCCTGACACTACAAGAAGCAGACATACTTAACACTGTGATTCTTCAGCAATTAAAGTAATCTTACACTTGTTTGTACAATATAGGGCGTGTGCTGTATTGTCATACAATATGTTTCCAACAGATGAAAAAACAAAAGACCAGTGTCTTTTATTCCCCCACTTACATGGATCAGATTTTTGGGTTTCATGTCTTCCAGCTATAGCATATCTGCATTTTTATTTTAATTTCTTAACTTCAGTATTAAAATTAAGCTTTCTTATGTTAGTGTGTTTCAAATCACTTCTTGTACTAAATGTGAAATGAGATGTGACTTTGACTATTATTTTGAAGGGGATGGGGGAAGAAGCATTTTTTGAAGGGGACAGTATCTTTCATACAGTTGGTAAGATTTGCACTATGGAAATGTTTTATGCTGCATTGACAAACAGCCATTTGAAAACTTAGCCTGTAGATTGTTTACTTTCCAAGTTGTATTAATATTAAGGTATTCTGTTTAATAGGTTGACAGATAATTAAAGCCCTAATGTAATTTTTGGATATTCTGTTTGTAGTGTTTCATGGTGCAGTATAATATTTATATTCTGGGTTTTGTGTAATTTTCCCTGTGTTGTCGCTCACATGAGTGAATCGGGTCAGGAGATGCAAAACGCGGCTATTGCAGACTATAATAGATTGTTCTCATTTGTATTCTAGTTGTTCTACTTGTGGTGAAAATAAGTACAGTTCTTTTCTTCCTGAAGTAAAAGAAATGGGAGAGATGACTGTAATCTGGAGAAATGCTGTGATGTAGATTCCATGAGAGTGTGCCTGTGGTCACTTCGAACCTGAATATGCAGTTGAACCCTGTGCGGCTACATGATTCTTCACATGAGCAGTTACTTAAATAACCCCAAACAAAAAAATACTGAGGTTCACAAACACAAAATTTATTTATGCTGTCACTTGCATGCACAAAAGTAGATGTGTTAATTGGTCATGTATTTTTTACCTGAATTTCAGGTCTTTATATTTGAAATCTTGGCCAAAGGTATTTTGTAATATTCTATGGGGATTTGGTTGTGCAGCTTTCACTATACTTGTTTGGAAGCTGTATAATTAAACCCCTTGATCTTTGAAATGATATATTTTTCCAAATAACTTGGCCCTATTGCAGGTAGGAATCTTATGTTGTGGGCAAACTGGCTGCTGTGCTTTGTCGTATGCAGTTTTATAGTATTTGTGGCTTTATATCAGATGAGTGGATCATGCTCTGAGGGAGGCTAAATGGGCTGTGTCTCTTGTACTGATGTATGTGTTAAAAATGCTGTTTTCACTAATTATTCTGAAAATATCAATATTTATTTATGCTAAGCTTATAATTGCTCAGTATATTTGATTAATCTTACATTTTTCCTTAAAGTAGATATTTGACTGAGTAAATTTTAAACATGCAGTTGTATTTGAAGTGTTTTGTTTTGTAATCTGAATATCTGCATGGTTTTAGTCATAATTCATTTCATGTGCGAGTAATTAAAGTTTTAAACTAAAAAGATCATGGGCAACACTTATCGTCTTTCCAGTTTATGTTGTGATGAAGCAGTGATTGTGTGGCACAACAAATATTTAAGCTTAAATGGAAAGGAACGGACACTGACTATGCATATATTCTATATACTAACACTTCTCTATATAAATGCAAGGCCAAAGTCAATACTGTGATATCTGTCTTGGGCAATCTGTGATTTAGGCATTTTGAGTTCAGAATATAGGTAGAGTTACATTGCTTATTGCTTCTGAAGACCATTATTAATTAAGTGCTGATGTACGAAGGACAGTGGTTAACTAAGTTGTGGGGGTTTTCCCTCTTGCTATGTCAAAAAACACAACTGCATATTATCACAATCTCTTTGTTTCAAGTAGCTGGTAAATTTTAGTGTTCAGTAGCAGCTGAGAGTAACTGGGGGTGCCAGTAGGTGACATTATTTTGTCAAGCACTAAGAAAATGTAGTGCTTATGTTTAAATATTCCACTGTTTCTCTGTACTTTAAAACCTCTAGAATCATCCATCTCATAATTTTATGTCATATCTTTTATTAACATTAAATTCTGACTTGTATAGCTAACATCTTGGCATTTTTGGCACAAAACAGTTGAGTACAGACCTATGTGGGTACACAGTTAAGACTGGCTATGAGAGAGAAGGGAGACTGAGACAAGGATGAAGGAACTTGGCAAAGAATGGTGATCTTTCCTCACAGCAAGGCCACTGAGCTTCTTGGGAATTCCTCGTAGCTTTCACGAAGTACAGGTAATAATCCTGTCACTTGCTCTTGTATTTAGCTTATGGAAGGCTCAGACTTCATCTATGCTGTCTTTACCAGAAATCCTTTATCACATGAAAGCCAAATAGTTCAACACTGAATGTTTTCTCTTAAGAAAATCTCTGGACCTGAATGCTTGTGGGGTTTTTTTTTTGGTTGTTTTTTTTTTTGGGGGGGGGGGGGGGGTGGAGCGGGGGATACTACTCTCATCTTTGTAGTCATTTATTCTGGATAAACACAATCAGGCTTGTTAGGTTTTGGGTTTTCTTGTTTTTTCCAGCAACACATTGAGATGTTTGTAAACATTCTGCTTTAATCAGACTACTGGACACACTTGTACAATTAGCATATATTAACGGCTGTCTCATGCTGTTCTCTCCCTGCTGAAAATCTGTGCAATATTAAATGAACCAAGGAAGAGCACTCAGAGGTGCTATTACTAGCTTCCTACTTAGTTGCTTGCACTAAGCTAAAGCTCTCATGATCTTTAAATTTTATTATTCTGTGCAGGGAGAACAGAGATGCACCTTCCCCTTGCTCATGCTGATTAAGCCTGACAGGCCTCAGTGTAGGCATGTGCTGTTCTATGGGCAGGGGAGACAGCAGCAAGAGTCTGGAATAATGAATAGTGACTTCATGGCTTGTGTTTCTGTGGGATGGATATAGTTGGAGTGGGTTCCTGAAGAGATTGAAAGTAGGACTGGTACTATTTAGCTGCTTATCAATTATTGGAAAATAAACTCTGAAAACCCAAAGATTAGTGCAATAATAAACAACAGTAGGCAGAAACGACGACGAACATTTAGAGACCTGTAGTAATCAGAGAAATTGATAAATTGCATCCTTAATACAGCGAAATGTCAAGTTACAAATCTGGAACTAACTGTGAAAGACGCCAATAGCGTGGAGAGCACTGGCCCTGGAAGAGAGCTGGGTGACAGTAGTAAAACAGTGCAGCAGAACTATTTACACCCCTTCGAGGTTTACAGAGTTGACTTTGTGACTGGGAGATTATTTTAATCCATGTGTTTTTACTGGTGAGTTTGATACTGTTTACAGTCCTGCTTCTTAAGAACTTTAGAGATGGGACCAAAAAAGTCAATGGAAATACTGAATTAAATACCTTCAAAGAGCTCAAAACAGGTAGCTTATCAGGAAGAAAACAGATGAGGTGATTTACAGCAGGCAGTTACCTCATAGAGGGGCAAAAATTATAGGACTGTTTGGTAGAGAAAAGCATTACAGGAATTAGAAGCTTGTACAAAGCTGGAAACTCAGTTTAGGTATTTTCAAAGTGAAATTAAAATGCATTTTTAAATAGTTGAACTACTGAAATGAACCAACCTTGAAAATCAGCTTCTCTGTCTTCTGTTTTAACTCTGATGGTTGTGTTGACTTTCTGTAAGATTTGTTTTAATTAAAACAAATTTGGGGTTTGCTACTGAGACAAGGTAGGTAAGAAGCCTTAGTTGTCAGAAAGCAATTTACTTTGCCTTTGTCCAGTCATAATTACAATTAATAAATTCTGCTGTGTGTTTCATATTTGAAGGCTGGAAATGTTAGGTACCTCACTGTAAATCTTCAATATTTTCAGACATCAGAGACAGTCTAAAAAAAGTCTGCTGAATTTCAAAGAGATGATTAACAGAACTCAGATTACAGGCCAGAAGTCACCTTCTTACAGTCCTTACTTGCAACTTTCCTCCTTCAGTAATGGTCTTGTTCTGTCTGTAATTGAAGAGCTCTCTGGCAGCACATCTGAATGTTAATGGAAAGAAGCCACGTTTTAAAAGTTTATCATCTAAAACAGAAGTGGGGAGGATGTCCGGTTCTTTTCTGTTTGCTGGGAGCTATCTGCTCTTGCGTTAAATATGTAATCTATAAGCTACATATGTGGGCTCTTTTTCTGGGGTGTGAGGAGGCAGATGGATTATTCCAAACTGCATTAAGGTAAACTGAGCAAGACGTTCTTAACTGTGGAATTAAAAAAAAATCCTTTAGGGAGTTATTCTGAAAAAGCTACTATTTTACTCTATAAAGCCTACCTCAATCAAAATTAATATGGTGAACTCTTAGACCATTTAAATAATAAGGAGCAGGTACTCCCAAATGGAAATACCCAGGAGTGATTTTTCCTATATGATGCTTTGAGCTGAAGTTTGAATAGGAGGGATTACTTATGCAGGGCTGTGAAGCTGGTATTTATTTCATGGAATTTTTAAGTGTCTTACTAGGTGCTGATATAAAAATTTTAATTGTCTATTCTAGTAAAAGAAAAAGAATTCATAGTG
The DNA here is from genome assembly GCF_023634085.1 of Falco cherrug. NCBI lineage: Eukaryota > Metazoa > Chordata > Aves > Falconiformes > Falconidae > Falco > Falco cherrug. Next base: position 47,102,827 of record NC_073699.1, on the reverse strand, counting down.
TTTACTAGCTCTATCCTAAAAATTACCAAATAATTACACTTTGAGGAAAAAACAGATTTTCTGATTTCCAAATTAAATTTTAATTAACTTTTTTGTGTTAATACCTGTCTGCACTGTTTTGGACCAATGGAAGCCTCAGAACTTTCGTGCTGGCGTTGTGCAAACCTGAGACAAATGTTCCATTTTAGTAAACAGAATTCATTTCTGCATATCTTGCAGCTATTCATAATCAAGTTAAATTAAATCATACCTTAATCTGGTGTTCACAATGTAAATGTCCTTACAGTCTTTTGTGCCGATTTCGTTAATCCATTTTAAATTAGATTTTACAATAAAGATCTGCCTGAATGTCAAAATCTAAGTGCTATTTTTTTGGAAAGTCTGCAGTTAATAGAGAAGAACTTAGATAAGGTATTTATTTCTACTTGCAATTTGGATAATTCTTTTAGCAAGCTGGTTCTTGTTAAAAGAATTTGAGAAATATTCAAAAGAGAAGACTTTGGCTCTGAATACAGAATAGCGCTACCACTTCGTGTCCATGAATGAGTACCTTGATACATATGAATGCTTGTTTCCACTTTTTTATCTTTTTTCTTTTTCTTCTTTTGTTTTTAATGTCGTGTATGCTTTCAACTTTTAACTATAAAATTATATTCCTGCCTATTTTTATTAATGCAGTGCTATTTCCCGTAGCAGTGCCTAAATCCTCTAGTCTAAAAGGAATAATTAAAAGCAGGCAGAAGAGGGAGCGTAAGTGGATATAGGCAGATGATTATGTTAAAATGTGTTTCACTATTTACTTCTGTTCTTTATAGCCTAATAATTCTTTTGGTTTTCTAAGGAGTATTCCCAAATGCTGTTTTTCCTGGAAACAGACACAGATCTTAGACCCACTTGGAACTGCTTGGTAACCTTGGCCATCACTCAAAATATTATAAGCCAGAATTTGGACTGCGTGAAAGGAGTGAATGCTTCATTTGGAGAGATCAGATGATTAAACCTTAAAAGGATTTGTTCAGAGGGAAAAAAAAAAAAAATGAACCTAAATCATATCTTAAATCCCAACGCTGGGAAAGTTCAGATGTACCACTGAGTTGTATATGCATATTTAAGTTTTGTCTTTTCATCCACAAAAAGGGAAAGTGGCCGTTCTAATTTGATTGTAACTATTTTGAAGGTGGTCTTCCCTCTGCTCTTTGTGAAATGGTAAAAATAAACTGTGCAGTTGGTTTGCAAGGGCAGAGCTAACTGTTCCTGACCTCACTGTACTCAAAGCTGGTTTTCAGATAGACGCTAACGATCCACCATGGCAGAACCAAAAATAAAACACAAAGGCCTGGAAACATTCTAGGTTTCACCTAGACTTAACAGATAGGTCTGGCATCAGTCCTAACCACCGTTACTGGAAGGCTAAGCCCTATTATTGGGGATATGCCTGAGGGAGATTCCCCTAACGTTTCTATCCTGCCCACTGTACATTAAACATGTCTGTCAGTTGGACAAGGGAAAATCGGAAACGAAAGATTCTTTGCATTATGGTTATTTAAGGTGTTGATTTTAGCAGAGTAATCTTTCAAAGGGTATGGTTGGGTTTTTTTCTTTCAAATGTAGTGCAACTCAGCTTCCAGGTTTCTGTCTGGATCTCCATCATCCATAATTTCCCCTCTCTAAAGCAATTACTTAAATGAACGGAGCAAAATAAACAAAGGAGAGGGGACAGATGGATGTGTCAGTCTGGCAAACCTCAAGGCAATTTGGGCTTAGGAGGCAGAACAGCCACTCTCAGCAAACGTAGGCAGGAGAGGATGCTTGTTTAGTCGGGACTTTTAACACATCCCAGCCGAAATAGTCGCTGCTCTGTGAGAGGCCGTTAGCAGGATCAGCGGTGGCACTCCGGGCTGCTGGGCTTCTGACACCTGCTTTCCTTCATTCCTGTCTGCTAGTTATTGTCTCTGATGGTCAGTTCAGGAGAATAGTGCCTGCATTATGTCAGGTTTTGCAGACAATTATTGTGGTTCGCAAGAGTCTGTTACAAAAGGCAAACTTAAAGTCTTCCGCTTTCCTTCAATACCTCTCTTCGTTCAGTGTCTTCAGCATAAGGCCCCAAGATACACAGAACTAACACTTAACCTGGGTATGTTAAGCAAGTTTGGATTGTCTTGTCTTCTCACCATGTCATTTACAAATATTGTGTTTGCCCTGCTTCTATTTCATATGGTTTAATACATGTGCCACAAACAAAACAAATTAGACAATCAATATTTTGGTGTATTCCCTGTATCCCTTCTGGGAAGCTTATGGTGTTGGCAGATAATTTCTAGCCAAGGATTCCAGCCCTGTGGAGTTCTCCTGAGGGCAGCTTTCCTTCCTTAGGTCAAAACGTCACTATGGCAAGAATTTTACTTTTTTAATTATTATTATTATTTGCTTAGTTTATTAGCAAATAAAGTGTGGTTAGTCATTGTGTGTTCCAGGCTGCACAGAGTTCTCCAGTGTTTTGATGTTTTACATCTAAATCTGACAATTCTTTTGACAACCCCCCAAGGGACTTCCAATAATATATGAGGTTTACTTTGCTTGTGCTTTTTGTAATCCTGTTGTTACAGAGCTCAGCCTTCAGAATATAGTTCTGTCTGAGTTTTGTGGATTTTTATAGTATCTCATGGCCCAAATTAAGAAATAAAACTTAGGTTGCACATATGGTAAAAGATGTAGAGTAGGTCAGGTGAGAAAACTAGAACCTTGAAATTATTTTGGAACAACTTTGATTCTCCATGTGTCTCCTCTAATCTGCACTGACCTCTTCCACACAGAAGTTTTTACTTGTTATTTGCTCAGATAAACATGATCTCATATGTGTACAGAAAATCTCTTTAAGTTCTGTGTCAGAGGCTTGAGCCTGCAATACTTAATACCTGCCTTCTTCCGAAGCAACTCCCTGGAGGAGACTTGGCCTGCCTGTAGGTACACATGAGAATAATTAACTTTTAATGCTCAAATCCTAAGCTTTTTGTGGCTGGTTCCATGTCTCAATGTGTCTGCAACCCCTAAAAATATGGCTGCCTAGTTCTAGTTGCAATCTTCAGGCCGTACTGCAGTAAAACTTCGAAGCAATAAAATCAGTTTAATGACTACATTATTGGTTTCTCCAATTCTAGCTCCTAGTACCCGAACAAATCTTAGTTCCTAGTTCCTTGGATGATATTGTAGTATCATTCCCATGGATCTCCAAGTTGATGCACTGATGGATATAATGTGTAGCTTTGGTGTAGAGAAACTGTACGGAAGAAAAATTATTTGTTTTCTCTTTCTTTCTCTTTTGAAGTAGCAGTTTAGCTGAACCCATAAAAAGTCAGAACATGTCAACCTGGCAAGGTCTGTTTGCCTTAGTTGTCTGTATAGGTTTTATTACCCAATCGACTGCGCAAGCAGAGAAGGTAGAGGTGACCTGGAGCTGGTGATTTCCAAATAGCCTTTAGTCATGGCCAAGGCCACCAACAAACACGCATTTGATTTTATGAATTTTCTTAGAATAGTAGCATATGCAAGCTCAGATAGCACTGCTGTCTTGTTACAAGCACAGTAACTAATGTTAAATGCTGTTACAATAGTGAGATATCTTTATTATAGAGAAAAGCTACATTCTGCTAATAGACTTAAGTCTACTCTTCTATGAACAGGTCAGTCTCTTTTCCATAGAGTAACAATATGATAGTCGATAATACAGATTTTTGTAATATATTCAGAAGAACTTGAAATTTTGTGTAGTAGCAGTAGCATTGTTATAGAGAACTTGTCTACAGTTATAAGGATATTTTAATTCTTGCAAGACAAGATAAAAAAACCAAACAACCTGTAACTATACTATCAGATAGGAAAAATTTATTTGGATTAAGATTTTATAGATAAAACAAAGCAGGGGTTGCCAGAGCTGATGGTCTGATGAAATCGGACCAATCTTCAAGAACGAACTATAGTATGGTTTGTTCAGGATGTGGTGTTTTGTCTAAATTCCTGGAGTGAAAAATGGATGTAGATTCTGCCAATAAATGTATAACAAAAAGAAAGTGTTAGGCTTCAAAAAGTAGCCTGAGTACACTGGAGGTTTGAAGGACAGGTTTGAATGCTTGTTAAGCAATTGAGAAGCAGCTGCTAATACCACTAGAGCCCAGTTCTCCCTTCTGGTTTGCCTTTACGTAGAGCAGTGGATTACAAACTGTGTAAGTTGGTCACAGCAAATGATTAGGGGGAGATTTTTTCTCCTTTATCATGTTATTCTGAGGGAGGAACAGATTGTAATCTGTATCAAGTGTTTCTGCTAGAAAAGCTTCAATAGATGTGACAAAAGAAGACACTGCCGCCTTACTCCAGCTATCATAGCACTTGCAGAGCTTGCATCTACAGTTCCCATGCCAGTGGGTGCCCGTCTTTCATAAATGCCACGCTTTTTTTGTATTCTTGCCTACTTGAGTATGTCACTGAAGCCGAGCGAGTCTTCTAACAACATATTTTCATTCTGTACTCTCAGGTTCTCATCTATTATGTTGTACCTCATCCATTTTATTTGGTCTTCTGCAGCTAATGATTCTGCTTGAGTAGGGAGTTTCTTGGGTGGCTAATTATGCTGATCATGTAGCAGTTTCTTTTCTGCTGAAAAATTTACTTTCTTGAGGATAGATCATAATAGTCTGTATCCCAACGATTCACCTTCTTTCTGAGACCCAGATTTTTGTGCATCTTCAGGAAATTGTTTGGAAGATGTATAAAAGTGGAAGAAAGAAAAACCACTCTTTTTCAACTCAGTGGAATATTGTCACGTTTCATGCAAACGTCGCTAATGAGTTCTTCTTTCTACACACTCTTTGCACTTCCTCTTTTTGCCATAGCTAAGCTTGATTTTTCATATTAAAGACCTTGAATCTCTTTTGTGTTGCTTCTCTGTTGCTGCTACTCTGAAGGTATTGGTGTCTGGATGTTTCTCTGCCCTGCTCTGCTCAGAGTGAAGTCCTTTAATCCATAGATAGAGGAAAAAGGCAAGATTTGCACTGGAAGCATGCACCCATTCCCTTACTCAGTGAGCTAAAAAACTGAACACAGTGTAGTGGACATAAGAAGTGAATGGTAACAACAGAGGACCTTGGTTAGCATGAGAGGCATGGTGGCTGCTTCTTACAGCAATATGTTATTATGGACTTCTTTTTTCCCCATTGCTCTTCTGTCTTTTGCATGCTAGAATGTGCCTCTCTCCTCAACATTTTTTACTAAGTGGATGATTACCACCTTCAACCTAAGTTCTAAAGCACTTTAGCAGTAGTATCGTCAGCTCCCATAGTTTCGTCCCAGTAATGGGATTTTAGCTGTCATTGCAGCAAATCTATCAACCCGTGACATGCCAAAGACTGAGCATGTTGCAACGTAGCTGTGGGAGAACTTCCCCTTTCCATTGCTGCTTCTATTTTTTTCATGTTTTTCTGTTTCCTAAAGCAGAACAGACGATTGCTGCAGAAGTCAGCAGGAGTTTGTTCTCATTCTGTGAGCCGATAGCATTTTCTAGATGAGGAAGTTAAAAGGAAAACAATCAAAAATAAGCTCCAGCAGCAAGAAGTGACTCTGCTTATGAACCTCTTCCTATGAGCACTGCACCAGTCCCTTGAAGCTCTCACTTCCCTGCTGCAGTACCAAGACTGGGATAAAAGAGGAGGGATGAATTGTGGCATAATTTAGGTTGAAAGCTACATCTGTAGGGTTCATCTGTACCCTGGGGTTCTTTTGCCCTGCTCTCCAGACTTAGTAAGGGATAAATGGATCAGTTTGCATTTAAACCCATGGCAGTACAGGAAATCTGTGGAGTTGCAGGTGGGAAACATGGAGTATGAGGTAACGAATTCAGCTTCACTAAGGGCAAGTCTTGCCTGACCAACCCAATGTTGGAATGTGTTGGAATGACTACATCAGTGGACAAGGGAAGAGCTACAGATGTCATCTATCTAGACTTCTGTGAGGCCTTTGACACAGTCCCCCATATTGTTTTCTTTAAATTGGAGACATATGGATTTCATGAGTGGACTTTAGGTTCATAAGGTATTGGCTGGATTTTCTCATCCAGAAAGCAGTGGACAGCAGCTCAATGTGCAGATGGGTATCAGTGCCAAGTGGTGTCCCTCAGGGGTCCATACTGGGACCAGCATTGTTTAATATCTTCATCAATGACATAGACAGTGGGATCGAGTGCACCCTCAGCAAGTTTGCAGATGACACCAAGCTGAGTGGTGCAGTTGACATGCCTGAGGGACAGGATGCCATCCGGAGGGACCTGGACAAGCTCAGGAAGTGGGCCCATGTGAACCTCCTGAAGTTCAGCAAGGCCAAGTGCAAGGTCCTGCACCTGGGTCAGGGCAGCCCCTGGTATCAGCAGAGGCTGTGGGATGAAGGGGTTGAGAGCAGCCCTGAGGAGAAGGACTTGGGGTACTGGTGGATGCAAAGCTGGACGTGAGCCGCGAATGTGCGCTCACAGCCCGGAAGGCCAAACGGTGTGAACAAGAAGGTATTTCACAAGAAGCATGGCCAGCAGGTTGAGGGAGGTGATTGTCCCCCTCTGCTCAGCTCTGGTGAGACCCCACCTGGAGTGCTGCATCCAGCTCTGGAGCCCTCAGCACAGGAAAGTCATGGACTTGTGGGAGCGGGTCCAGGGGAGAGCTACAAAAATGATCAGAGGGCTGGAACACCTCTCCTGTGAGGACAGGCTGAGAGAGCTGGGGTTGTTTAGCCTGGAGAAGAGAAGGTATTTGTGTATATAGCAATAGATAAAAAATAATTCTTGGAATCTGCCCTGATATGTCTCCTCTGTGATTTCAAGTTAATAGAAATATACAAAGCCACTTTCTGTCCATATAGTACAAGTTATAGAGGAGACTTTCAAGAGCAGTACACGTTGGTTTCTCTGCTTATGGTGGAAGTTTTAGATTAAGTTCCTACTGATGTTAACAAAACGGGAAGCAAACCAATGCCAAGTGTCTTGGGGAATTTTCGCTACGTAAGAATTCCAGAGTAGTGGCTGGTAAATGTTTTCAGAAGAAAATGCTATATAATTCTACATAGATTTCAATATATTAATGCATGGTAGGAGAAAGTTAACAGTTCTATATTTAAAATGGGAAAAACAGAAGTTTTAGTTAGTAGGGAAGCTATGAAAATAATTCAGAAAGAGTTGGATAGCCATTTAGCAGATCTGGCCTAAGTTAAATATATCAGAATCTTCAGCAAACCAAAACATTTTGACAGCCAGTATAGATCAAATGAAGCAAAGTGCTATGCTTTCCATCTTTTGAGCCTTTAACTTGAAGTAATTTTGAAATGAAAGAATTTTTTAAATGGGAAGAAAACCAGGAATGTGTCATTTTGAATACAATGAAAGGAAAGAATTCATTTGCTTATTTCCAATCCAAGCAATTCAGGAAATACAAACCCTATATGATTGTTGTGATTGACTACAATTCGTGGTTTTTTCCACAAAAGTTGTTGGCCAAAGTGTTTTTCCAGATCTGTGCAGTCTTGACTCCCTTGGCTTATCCATAAATTACATGATACAGTGCCTAAACCAAGACATTGTCTGTCCAGGATCTCCTTTCAGAAGGTAATTGAGAGCAAAAGTCTCTATGATGGGTTTATTATTTTATATGATTGATAGCTGTCTGGTTCTGGTAGAACTCAAAATCTGCTCTAAAAGCCAATAACCAAAACTGAATCCAACGCCTGCATTTCTTTGGCAGTCATCAAATCCCTGATAATGGGATTCAGTTCAAAGATTAGGACACTTAGATGTTAGTACCTACCTGTACAGATTTACATGTGAGCAAGATGCCCAGCTCCCGTGCAGTCTGGTGGAGGTTTAGGGTGTGATCAGGCTATTCTACAGTCACATCCCAGAAGCTTTTCAATTTCTGCAGACTCCATGAAGTCGAGAGATTTGACACTTGATTTATGGGATCCACATGCCTGTGTGAAGGGAGCCTAGAGATTACATAGGATACCACAGGGCATCTCAAATGGCTCTAGACACCTGTGTGGGGACAAATGAGTCAAACCACTTCTTCATGCCATCATTTCAATTTAGAAATTTATTTGGTTTACCCTAAAGTAGTCATGCATGCTTTGGCAGCTGCTGGTGTTCTGCTGTCGACACATGCTGACCAGATCTCCACTGGCTATATGAGGATTTTTGAAACCTAGTTCACGTATCGACACCTACAGATAGGCTTCTAAATCTGTGAACTGACTTTCACTCTGGCTCTCTGTCACTCTTAAAATAGGACTTTAAACTTTTTTTAAATTTTGTTTTCATATAGTCTTTGGTGGTACAATTTAATATTTTATTTTTCAGACTGTGACATAAATTATTTTCATCTATATATGTGGCACCCAATTTTTCCTTTCTTTTTTGTATGCTTACCATATATTCATTACAAAACAATCTGGTTTACACTGAAGCTAGGAACTTGAAGAAAAGGCTGTTAACTTGTGAAAAACACCTGCTTCAAAAATATTGCAATTATCCCCCAGATAAGCATAACAAGGAGTGAAAATTCTATATTTCCTCAGCTACTACTTCTTGCCCAGCATGTTTTGACAATACATATATTGTAATAATGGTTCTAAGGTGCTGGTGATAGTTGCACACGTGTTTTATTTGGCATGCTCCAGATACATTATTTTCTGTATGTTCTTACCGGTAGTCCTCTGCGCAAAGGTTCAAGGTTGATTGCCAGCGCAGTTTGGTGTACTGGTCTTTAGCAATAGCTGTAGTAGTGGAACACCTTAATAAATGCTGTTCAAGGCCAGTTCGCATGGCCGAACATTATCACCTAATAACTTTGATCAGAGTGGTAGCAAATATTTGCATAAGTACATGCATGTGGATCCAGTCTGCTGTATTTTATTTACAGCAGTAACTGTCTGGAATAGGGTCTGTCTGAGGTCTACTCTGGAAATTGAGGTTCGTGGTTTCCACGAAATCAGCACTCTTACTGGGCTGTACTTTTCTTCTGACTCCATCCTGTCGTATCTCCTGAGAGTCACCTTGTCTGTCACTCCTCCCCTTAACATTTTGTTCTCCCTCACTCTTTTGTTACCTAATACAAGCTTACTTCAGTGGTGATGGTGCTGTGTTCCTTTCTTGCTTCATAGCTTGCTGAATGCACCATTTAAAATCATGTTATGGAGTACTGCTTTTAAATGGTGTTCTGGCTTTCCATCAACTGAATTTATACCTGCTTCACTCAAGTGACGCTACTTCCCGATGTCTTTCATCAGGTTAAGTCTCAAAAATGGTACCTTATCCTTGCCCTTGGTTACCCATCAGTGGTCTCAGCGGTACTCCTCTACTTAAAATATTATGTCTTGGCTTCTGCGTAACTGCTGATAAGATACAGCCTTTCCTAGCCATTCTCCTAACAAAGCATTCATCCAAGTGCTCCCTTCTTGCACTGTAGCAATTTTCCAGTGCTTTTCTGTCCTACTACATCCACTCATATTTTTACGGTAAAGGTCATTTATCTACGCTGTGATTCCTCCTCCCTTGCTGCCTTCTCTGCATCTTTTATAGCACCAAAGCTAAGCCACTCTGGTTTTACTTTCAAGGAGCTTCAAAGCTTAATACTCACCTATCTGTTGTATGGTATTAACTGTCTTATTCTTATGTTTTCGATCTGACCAGATCAAGATGCTTTAGTGTCAGTGATAACCTTGACATTAACCAACCTGTTGGTCTCTTCAGCTGGCGTGCTGGCAACGCTGCCTTGTTGTTTCCTCGCCCTCCTCTAGATGGATGGCTTTCACCTTGTCTTTTCCTTAGACTGTGACATCCTTGGGAGAAGCATGGTGGCGTTTTTTTCTGTGTTTGTATAATTCTTATAACAAAATCCTGATCTGTATGGAAATAATACCGATAATAAGTAACAATAGTAAAAATGTTCTTAGCAGGGAGGCCAAGGAATAAGCATGTAGCTTATGCCATCATTTAGCTTTAAAAACCACTTGTGGGGCAAGATGGGGCTGATCCTTCAGCTCTCATCTCTGCCCTGCCTGCACCAGGAGCCTGAGCAGTTAGCTTAGGTCTTCTGAATTGCAACCGGGTGTCTACCTTCAGGCATTGCAATGCCTCCACTAGAAGCCTAATGTCAGCCATCTGCAGATAGGTCTGCAGTGTAGCTTATCTCTGTGGCTGTATCCAGCACCCATAGCACCTGGCTATGGTTTCTGTAGATTCTGCACAATTCGTAATGCTTTATCATATCACCAGATTTCAGGAAAAGTCCTTTGGCTGTAGTCTCTTTACAGACGTAGGAAAATCTCTTCTAACTCCAGACATGCAACTTCAATGGACAGCAACTGTTTCAGTCTGTTTACGTAGGTTTCCTGTGTCTACGTAATACCTATAAGGAGCTCATGTACCAAGACTATGAGGCACAGTTAGCAGAACTCATAGAATCAGCAGTTGCTTCTGTCATTGATGGTTTCCCCTGTCATTTTTAACAACATCTTCAAATGCTTATGTGTATATTAATCCTTGTTCCAAGTTCTTACGTCTAGGAAATAAAACAGCCACGAAATGACTCAGTTCAATGCGGAGGATGTATTTTTAGAAAGCCTCTCCTTGCCTGCCTTTCCTGAGGCTTCGCTTACTTGGGCAGAGCAGTCGAGCTGAAATGCCGCATAAAGCAGAGAAGAAGTCTTTCCCTCAGCGTAGGGAGCACTTATCGTTAGAGGAGGGAGCAGAGCTGAGGTCACCGTAGGGCAGCAAGGCCCAGTTCTCCTCTTGCCCACTGATTTAACCCTTCAGGCAGCATTCCCCACCCTGTGCTTCAGCCGTGCAAGCTCACCGTGGTGAATGAGAAAACTTTTTGCAGGCACCGAGTGCTTGTATCAGTCCACATTTCTCTTGCAGTCTCAGATTTACCTTCTGAGGTGCTCTGTGCAATATAGGCCAGATATCCATATGGAGCACGGTCTGACGAGAGCCAGGGGGGCTGGCACTGCTCTCTACTGGAAGGTGGGACTGGCCATGGCACAGCTGGGTCAAGTGTGTCCCAGGGGTGGCAAGGACTAGCCCCACACGCCTGCCCGCCAGTACTTCACGCAGGGCTTTTGCCAGCAGCTAGCAAAAGGACAGAGGCCTCCCAAAGCCCTCCAGAACCTGACAGAAAACCAGTTTTTTCTTGGAAAGAGCTGAGCACTTGTAGGTTGAGCATCTCTGAGAGCAAGTTCATTATGTAGGAGCCTTATACAGATCCTGAGGAAGCTCCACTCACGCTTGCCATACTCTTGGGCAAAGCAAACCTCTTGCCACACCTAGGGTGAAGTGGACCTCCAACCTGACCTTTTCCAGCTTATGGTCTTTAATGATGTTCTTGTGGATGTTTGTATGCCTGCCGTTACTGGCGACCATGAGTCATCTAATCCCCTTCCAATCAACTGTTACACAAATGTTACCAAGAAATAATGACATGGCTCCTCACACTGAAGAGATCTCAACACAAGTGTGATTCAGTCAGCCAAGGTGTTTTAATCTTTCAAAATCTCTATGGGTTCCTTCTATCTGATAAGGTGAATTTCAGAAATTACTTGTTATTCTTAAAATGATCAGTGGGATCTGCAGGATCTTATTTATTGGTGAATTATGTAAAATGAGCTTTCCATTTTAAAAATCTGTGGCTCTCCAGTGAATTGCGCTGAAGTGACCTCTCTCTCCTTTCATGACACGTGGACCACTGAAGATCGTTTGATTTGAAGTCTGTCCCACAGAGTTGTCTGTCTTGGCAGAAAACAAAGTCAACAACAGTTAGCAAGCTGGGTATTTGCACTGACAGCAGTCCATTTAATAGTATGTAACCTTTTTATTGTTTAATTCTAAGGTTATTATGAGGCAATGGCTGCTTTTACCACCAAAGCTCCTGTATGCAGCTAACTAAAGAGGGACAGGTTGTAGGCAGAATTATGATCAAGCCCCCTGTGTGTGCTGTTTAACTGTGTTGACCTTATGGTGGTGTAAATGAGAGCAGATCTTGGCCCTATCTTCAGGCTGCTGACATGCCACCTTAGCACTCTGTGCAGTTCATAAATGGCAGATACCAATTTATGCTTCTACAGTTACCCATTTACACTAAGACCATGAACAGTGTCTTTTGAAGCACCCTATTGGCAACCAAGCTATAGTTATCACTAAAATTTATTTTATGCTTTCAGAAAAAATATCTCATGACTTTTCCTCCTTTTGCTTCCTCATTTGTTATTCGTCAGAAACTTGCGTGAGAAGTCATATAAACAACAGTTTATCCTGATATTTCAACAGTAAAATACAAAATAAATTTAAGACCTTTAGGTAGGGTCTGAAAGTCTTTGTTCAAAACCACAGTGACCAAAACCACTGTTGACAAGTTGAAGAGTGGCTGCCTGAACTTATTGGCAGCTCTGTTGCTAGGTGCCTACAGTTCTGCTTCTCTTTAAGCAGGGAAGTGCTGTAATTTTGACTGAGAAGAGCAGCACTTTGCACACAGCTTTGACCTTCAGTCCATCAGGACCCACAGAGCAGAAGGTCTTCTCCCTCTGCTGTTGGGGAGCCCCTAAAAGCAAGCCTCACACAATGTGTCCCTACACAATGCAGTGGCAGCTTCTTCCTTTCAAAATTTGGCTAGGATGCTTTTAGCTTCATCCTGTAAAGCAGTTCCAGGCTGAACCTTAACCTTGAGAAAATCACCAGTGTGCTGCAGCTCACAAGGGCCAGGTCCCAACCACTGAGAGCTCCCTCCATGCTGCACCTTACTGCATCCCAATACATCCCTGCATACTGCATCCCAAGCCTGCCACTGCTGCCACCGAGTGTGGCTGCTGCTGCTTCATGCTCACATTGCCGGGAAGGAGCTGGTTCAGCCTGCTGGAGACAGATGACTGCGCAGGGTGGGTTTACATTACCCTTTACAGACAGCAAAGGCTTATCCGGGGTAGTTTCTCCATGGATGAATCCCAGCTGGTGAACAGCTATGGCCAGCATGGTTTTAGAAATGTAAAACTGTCTTGTTTTCTGATAAGGTGTCTTATTTTATTAGTAAGGTCATTGTGTCACCTCCAAGAACTCCGTGATGAGGTAAAGTTTTCTTTTATCCTGAAAAGTGTAGATTTTCACTGCCTAGATTCCATCTGCTTAGCTGAAATGCCTCCTTCTGCTGGGTTATGAGCCACCTGCTCTGACCCAGCTGCCTGTGTCATGCTCCTAATTTCAAGATCACTGTGCAGGGGCACCTGGTTAGCCTGATGCAGAGCTTGTCTGGGTCCAAAAAAAGCTCGAGCGCTTAAACTCCTGACTAATCTATAATATGCTTGTGCCTCCTTCAGAAGGTACCTCTCACTCTTACTCACCCTTAACAGGACAGCCGCAAGGTTAGCGTCATCCTGTGAGGTGTGGGAGAGACTGGACTGGGTACCCTCCTCTACCTCAGGGACTTCAATCCCGTGTTGAAATTGAATCTTTTCTCAGCCAAGAGAGCACTTTAGCTGTAAGGGTACCATCAGGGGGTCATGCAAATCATCCTGTTGAAACCATTCAGTTTTTCAGAGAAAACAGGCCACAGATTACCTGAGAAATGGAATGAATGCCTGAGCTAACCTAATGGTTAGGTTCCTCACCTGAGGGATGGGGTCTTTACCACACTTTTGCCCTTATCTCTTTACGTATTTTACCTAGTAAGTATGTAATGTGATATACATACACAACCCATGGCAGAGGTTGCCTCCTTCTCACCAGCCTGGATTTGCCCAGTATTTTTCTAATTGCTCTTATGGTCTTTAGCCTTCCTTTTTTTGGTCTTCTTATGTTAAGAAAAGTACTGCTGTTAGGAGAGATAGCAAAGAGGATTGCCCTGTTATAACCTCGTGGTGTCCATGACTCTGGCAAGGCAGATGACTATCGATTGCTGAAGTATTTGATTTCATTAGCTGAGGCATAGCTGCCACAGACTTTGTACTCTTTTCTGCCCTCACTTGCATCTGTGTGACCACAGTAACGGGGGTTTAACTGAGGTTAGAAAACTAGCAGCCATGGCAGCAAACCAAAATACTTGTATATAGCCTGATATAAAAAAAAGAAATCCCTATCAAAACTGTTCAAACTGTTCATCTGTATGTCTTTTGTCACAAAGTGGAAGCGTACTGGGGGGGTTATACTGGATCTTTTCAGCTGCATATCATCAGGTCAACATTAAAAAGTGGCATTGCTTTGCACAGTCCCCTGAAGACATGCTGATATACTCCTCGCGTTCCTGTTCAGAACCGGGCAGAAAGCACTGGTCATCTCTGTTGTTTCATACACTGAATACCAATCCACAGGCTGTGGGTCCAGCCGCCAATGGAGAATTTCTACACCAGCGACAGGCAAGTGATGGGAGGCCTGGGTGGTGAGGGCCGCGCCGCTGCAGGAGTGTCAGCAGGAGCACCTGAGCCACCCCGGCAGGACCCTGTGTATGGTCTGGCAACAGTGCTGCGTTCTGCCAATTCATGATGGCTCTGCAGTTAAGACATTGGACTTTGGTGGGATAGATCCGGACCCTCATGCCTGCCTCTGCTGTGTTTTGTGACCTGGGAATGGTCTCACTGCCCTGGTTAGGAAATCTTTGAATTCGCTCTCTAGGAGAGCAATGTGAGGGGTACTAAAGCTGGCCATTTTAAAGTTAAGCAGATCTGTATTACTACTATAAGATAGTTGTAATGCATAAACATTTGGGTGTTCTGGCCATTCGTTAGTCATATCTGCCCTAGCAGAAGTATATCTCTTTTCCATTGGACTTGAATTTCTTAAGTTTTCTTTGAAAACAAAGCTTTGTACTTTCCATATTGGAGTAAATAATTTTTAAAGCAAAGTTGTTTATCATATGCATAAATACGTATCACAAAATAAAAAAAAATATTATAGTTATTTTAATTGCAAATAGACCTTTAAGACCATCAGTTTAGATTATTTCCATTAGAAATCCGTAGGGATTTACGCAAGTTGCAATGAGGCACTTTTTGTTTTAGAATGTCAACAATTTTAGAACTGACTTCAAACATAAATTTGTAAATAGCAGTCCAGCCTGACAGAACTTCACAGTTTTTATTTGCTTGCTCTTCATCTTCTTGGTGCAAAATTGGCTGAAGGCTGTAGGCAGAACCTAACATATTTGTAGCATTTATCTGGTACATTCTGAACATTAAAGACTGAGCTAATCCTCACTGAAAAAACCAATATGAAAAGTAAAACTCTAACAGAAACAGAAGCTTCTCCCTATATGTCTGCTGCAATGAAAAATGTGGCATGGTTCTCCCTAGCTGAACGTCTGGTTAAAATGCTGAAGTCCCTATGAAGGGTTAGAGAGATCACACCAATATCTTTTGTAATACCCTCTATAGATCAGCCCACGTAGCAAGTATCCAGAAGGAATGAAAAAGTTATATAAAAAGGGGAGGAATATAGTAGCTGAGGGGAGAATGGGTTTCAGAGTCCTGGGAAAGAAAACAGGCATCTGACCTAATGTAGACACTGTCAGCATAGTGGGGAAGACTAGCTAATGAGATCAGGTCAGTCAAGCAAAGCCCTGAGAGCATAATTCCAGTGGATCAGGATTAACACACAGCAGAGGAAGGAGAAAGTGCCAAGAAGACCATGCAAACATGGAGATGCTGGCTTTTGTATCTCCTGTGCCATCTCCGAAAACATTGGCACTTGGCAATGAAGTCAGTAACCTCCCCACAATGTTCAGGACTTGGCTTTACCCTGCAGAGTGAATCCTGTGGTGGTTTTGCCTTCCCCCCAGTTTTCTACTGTTGGTAGCACAGGCAGGACATAGGAAACCACAAAACCACAGATGAAATGCAGAGAGTGAATTTGCTTTCATTACCAGGGCATCCCTGAAGTAGCACCCAGGCAGAGGCAGACAAGTGGGGATGCAGGCACCTTGGAGCTCTGTCCACGCCACAGGATCACCAAAGCTGCTGTTTTCCCCTGTACTCATTCGTGCGGGTGTAGTTTACCGCTGTGCTTTGATCATTCCCACAGCAGGGCAGGAATCTCAAGCATTTTCAATAGGGTGCCTCTAAGTCTATCATAGGCCTATGTTATCTAAACACAGATGTCTTACTTGTCCAACACAGAAGGCTAAACAATTATTAGTTTGATATATGTGGTTTTTGACACCCTAGCTGAAAGTCACTTGAGCATGTTTGCAATCCTCCTCTCCAGTCTTCCATTATTTTCCCACACTTGGGTAGCTGGAGGTCGTATCAGCTCTAGGAGCTACTGAATACTTCAGTTTCTCATAGACCAAAAGAAACAGAATACTTCAGTTTCTTATAGAGCAAGGGAGCTGAGAGAAAACATTAAAGCCCAGTCAGATCAGTTTGGAACAGCCAGTTTGAAGGAGGCAAAGGATGTAAAGGAAGGCTTAATTTTCCAGGGAACCTAGAGTTGCTTTAGCAGTTGTCTTCTTATCTTTTATTATCTGCTGTTGGAATTCTATGTTGAATTCCTGTTCATAAAGGAAGAGTATATTGCTTAAAGCATTGCATAGCTTTGCTACCCTCAGAAGCTGTTGTTTTAAGTAGGATTTCTCTAAGAAAGGGGGAGTAGATACTCTAATGGTAATAATATGTGCCAGGGCACATGTAGTGATAATGTCAGACTTTCATGTATTCTCTGAGTCAAAGCTAGCTTACATTGAATGTGCTGTAATTTATATAAATCATACCAAAATATAATTGACAGAAGTATGAAAACAAGCTGTACATAAAGACTGGATACTTCCCTTACCAAAAGAATCAAAGTAATAATTGAAACCCATTTGCATTACACATAATAGTTGAATATTACATGTATCGCAAATGGCAACAAATCGGTGTTCTCTATTCTCCTTTAAGAAGGAAAAGAGATTAAATAAAATTACAAAGACAACACACAGCTAATAAATAATCACACACTACAGAATCTTTTTATTTACCTTTGAATATTTAGCACAGTGGATAGTGAGAAAAGAAATGGATACATAATTTAAAGCAGTTCTAGGACTCAATCCAAAATTCAGTGTTTAGGAAGACCTCTATCAGCTAGACTGGATGTCTTGCCAGAATGTGAAATTTGAAAATATCTAATAGTCCTGTACCTCGTCTTCTGTGATGAGGCTTACTTTTGAGTCAAGGACAAAAGGTCTGACCATAAGTCCTTCAGAAACATGCAAACCCAGGATAAAAACAGTATTTTAAATCCATTTGTTCTTTTCATTGGCAGATGATAAGAAAACTATCTCTTTCAGCCTGAAGATGTTTCATTAAAAAATGGGCTTTTGTGACATCCATCCATCCATCAATCATATGCAGCAGGAAAGGATAGGGATGTTAGAGAACCAAATTTTATTTTCTCTAGAACAATTGCTCTTATGGAAATGCCACCACTAAAAATGAAATATGGGGGCATACTACCCATGATAACTTTAATTGAATTAGACTAGGAAGACCTAAGGAGTATGACCAGTGGAGGCTACTGGAATTATGGAGTTCAGGCAACTGTGCAAAATCCAGCTAGAATACTGGTGAATATAGGGTAGCTATTTATTTATCTCCATATTGGCATTGGAGCTGGCTAGTTTAAAGCTGGCTTAGGTGGCTTTGGATAAGTGCATAAATCTTTGATAGCATTAAGACATTAAAATGACAAGCAGTCTGGAGATGCATTTGGTTCAGCCAATATCGTTTATTTTAATACAGTTACAACTTTCTGAAAATAAGTATATTACAATGAATATCATACAAGTTTTGTAGTTTCACTAGAACGTGAACATTTCTGTAGGTTTTCTTCAAGTCTTTTTCTAGTTTTTCATAAAACCATAAAGGTACTTCCCCAGGAAACTGTCCCCTCCTCACTGTGAATCTGTCTTTATACAACAAAAATTTTATTTTGTCTGTGGGGAGAACCACCACCCCCAACATTTCACTTATAAAAAAGAATAAGTTTTAACTGTAGTTGAATTTTGACAATCATTTTGAAGTAGCAGATTAAATTCTAACTAACTCTGGGAAAGTATTTGCTGACAGAAAAAAAAAAAAAGAACTATTGTACTCACACAATTCAAAATCTTAACTTGCATTTCAAAATGGTTGGTAAAAGGGGAGTCATTTGCATCAACACAGTGCATTAAACCCACCGCATGCTGGTACCATAATGGTATACATTATGCATTTTCCATTAGACTGATGAATTAGCATCTTCATACAGATTTCCCCCCAAGTCTTGCAATGCTTCATTTGTATACATGCATAAAACATATATAAAGCATATGTTATATAGTACATAGTTTATATGTATAATATAACATATGTATATATTCATAGGCATTTCAGTCTATACCTGAAATCAATGTCATTGACTGGTTGCAAAATACCCAGTCCTGCACGGGATTGGTCTAAAGAAGGGCATTGCACGTTATTGTCCACCAGCTCTATCTCAAAATATGAAAAAACCAAAACCAAAAATTGTTTAATTTCATGGACAGCAAATAACCTGCCAGGGCATTTTGCTATGCCTGTCCCAAATGGCATATAGTAATACTTCAACTTGCGACCGTTGCGGTAGAAGTCCGTCTTTTCTTCTCCGTTCTCATTGAGAAAGCGATCATATTTGAATGTCTGTAAATAAACCCACAAAACAGTTACTTGGTATTTTAATGTCTCCAAAGACTAGAAAATGCCATTAAGACATGAAATGCAGGCTGAGGAAGAAAAGCCTCTAGCAGTAAGTGTTGTACGGTAGCACCAGGCCCCATGGGGCTGTTTTAGAGAGGGTGGCATCTCAGTTCTGGTATGTGCGGCATGATCCCAGGTTCTTTGCTGGTAACTCTCCTTTTCTGACCTCTGAAAACAAGGTTTATAACCTGCGTTCTTGGTCATGCAGTAGAACTGAAATATTTCTCATTCTGTGCCTTTGGGAAAATACTATCCTTACCCTTGACCTCCCTCAACCCCCCCATAACGGTGATCTTTCCTCACGGAGGAAGGCAGTAAGTAGAAGGCTGTCTTGGGCTGGCAGCACACTTTTTGGTTAGACTGAAACATGTTTTGGAGCTAGTGCTTGCACTGACTTTATTCTTTTTCTTGCCTACCATTACGTCTCCAGGCGTAAGAGCAGACTGCCCGGAGTACAACAGAAAACCAGTCGCGGGGGCACCCCTGATACATGCTCTATTTAAAGGCATGTCAGCTTCTGCTAGAACTCAGAGTTTAATGCACTTTGCTAAATACTTACCAAGGGATCAGCATAGATTTCTGGATCAAAATGCAACAGTTGAGGATAAAGAGCTACGATATCGTCACTGCGAATGTTGTAAAACTCATTCTCCAAGTGCAAAGTGAAATCCTCCTTGGCAACTCGGAATGTCATGGATGCACTTGATAGCCTCATTGCCTCCTTGATGATGCTGTCTATTAGGAGAGGAAAAGGAACGATTACCATGGAAATGGTATGTGTGTGTCCTTGAGGGAGATCATGTATTTTGAACTATTTCAGACCCATTACCAAACCCTGCATTTATTAGAAGAAATATTTTAAAATATTTTAACAAAAACTTTCTAAATGCCTAAGAAAGTATCTTTCTCATTTCTTTTTAGCACTATTATCTCTTCTGCAGATAATACTGAAAACATAATCTGCTTTCCCCTAGAAAAATACTTCTAGTTGATGCAACAGAATATTTGAAAGTGAGACACATTTTCACTCTGAGATAAAGAACGAACCAGTCGTAACTGGAAACATAACAAGAAAAGAAACAGTGCAGTGATCAGGATTTTCTGAAACTTTAAGAGGTGGTGCATAGAAACCAGTATTCAGAAAAAGTAACTTGGGGGTTTTTTTGTTTCAACATAAGCTGATTTTTTTTTTAAGGCCACAGTAGTTAAAGGATGACATTTTCAAAACTCTCCATAACTTTGACACTTTTGAAAATGTGCCCATAATTTGAATAATATTAAGAAGAAATAAACCTAGTGGTGTTAGAAGATACTGTTTCACTTTGTAAGAATTGGGATATAAAATTTGGCAACGCTGTTTTATTTGATCTAAAGTCATTACTAAACAAAAGACTGTTCTGAATTATCCATAGGTCTCCCATACTATGTTATGTAGCTTTGTAGCCGTATCGAGACATGCCATTACCCATGAAAAAGTGCTATACACGTGAATTTTTATACTCAGTACCACCTGGGACATTGGGAAGACTGATTGTGTTGCTCAGAAACATGTAGGGTTTTGTTCTAGCATTTGTTGGCTAATTCCATAGTAATTCTGAGCAAGCATTTATCTGGTAACAAATAAACACTGTGAATAATGTGGGGTGATTTCTGGTACTCCTGCATAAAGTAATCCTACCTAGTACTGGCATATTATCCAGCTGTTTTCGGTTCAAGGAAATATGTTTGCCATCTAAGCTGATCTTCTCTCCAGCACTTTCCAAAATACTTTGCACTTCTTTGGTAGCAGCTGTCATTGCTTCTGGATTCCTAAGATCAAAAGAGCAGAAGTATAACATAATTTTACACTTAAGAATGTTTTAAAAGGGGTTTTGTCATTAATTTTCTTCCTGACTAAAATTTAGTTTGATAGCTGACAAGTTCAGCCTTTTAAAATGAAAATGTTGCAGGAAAATGCTGCAATTACACTTTTTCAGGTATTGGCAAAGGTACCACAGCTTCAAAAAAAGGAAAAGAACCACAAGTATTTGAGTCCGTCTCCAAAGACAAGCAGGACAGAACTGATTTGCATAACTCAGGTAATAAACAGTAATATCACTAAAAAGGAATGCCAGGAACAAGAAATAAAACAATTAGATTAGGGAATATCCCCACTGCGGGTAGAAAGTTTGGGAACAGGATTATATATCAGTTTTATAACGTCACTTATCCTGGATGATGTCCCATTACGTAGCAATATTCTGCCTCGCTGAAAAGAATCTTCCTAATACTAAAAGTCCACATAGTATCCTTTGCTGTCTAGACTTTCTTACAGACATGGAATGTATGAGCTATGGTGAAATTTGTATACATAACAATACAGGATGCAATAGTGTCTTGATGAAGGTACAATCAGGGTGTTAAAAGACTAAAGCCAGAAGACCTAATGCCAATGCATTCTTGGAGTGAAAAGCACTAAGGAACCTCAGTTTTTAGCGTTGGCAGGTAGATATGAGGGTGCAAGCCACTGACAATAAAAAACGTCAGCAATTGAGATACATACTTAAGAGTCAGTCATGTTGAGGTAGATTATACTCCACAGAGACCCACTCTAAAATGGACATTTAATAGTCTTATCTGAACTTGTGCACTGCTCTCATGAGTAACAAGTTCAGCAGCTGCAGTCTGCACTGCAGCCTCAGTAGGTTCTATCAATATATAAACTATTCTCTATTATCTATCTGTGAGAACAGTAATGAAGTTAAAGCTCATTTTGCCTGCTCTAGTGAGACAGTCTAAAAATGTCTGATTATATTGGGAGCCTTCAATACAATTAATGTTCCGACTGCAACCAACAACTTTAATGTCATATCATATAGATTTACTTCAAAACTGTCTTGACAAAGAGTAGCATTGCCCCAGTGTGCTTTTCTTTAAAAAAAAAAAAACCAAACTTCTGCAGAATTGCTCTGTGGTATTACTACTTGGTCTCAGGTGAGTGAAGAGTGTTTCTGTGGAAGTCCAGAACAACATGGCACTTCTGTTGTAATCAGTAAGCTTTTTGACACTGATGAAGTATCAAGCAGTGGAATTTGCCTGTATTAATGAACTGGTTTCTGAAAGATATGAAACTTTTTTCCTGTTTGGAAATAAGAAGCATTGGGACTTACTTAAGAAGATAGAACAAGCTCCAAAACGTGGCAGGAATGGTGTTGGCTTGTGAGGCCCAGAGCACTGCCACATGGGTCTTCGCTTTTTCCATGT
Source organism: Falco cherrug (assembly GCF_023634085.1). Taxonomy (NCBI): domain Eukaryota; kingdom Metazoa; phylum Chordata; class Aves; order Falconiformes; family Falconidae; genus Falco; species Falco cherrug. The sequence goes on along the minus strand of NC_073699.1, from coordinate 47,080,828 downwards.
CATCGAAGGTTGACAGAGTGTCATTCAGGAACATACGGAGAGTGACAAGCTCAGAGAGGTTGTCTCTCTTCAGGAGGTTCTTGTGGAGGAGTGCCTCTCCCAGCTTCTCACGTGCGCTGTGGGCACTCTTGAAGAGGTGGATAGGCAGCCCCGCCACGAGGGCTGGAAAGATCCTATCAAATTCCTTAAAGTTTTCAAGGGCATTTAGGATATGAGCTCTCTCAGTTTCCTGCTTTGATGATAGATTCTTGTCATTATTTGAATTAAATTCTTTACCAAAAAGTGTTAAAAAGCCAGACTCGAACATCACCTGGCAACAGAATGTATAGAGTCCTTCTGTCACCCAGATATTAGACTGAAGTTTAGATGTTCTTGACTGCAGCATGACGTACTGTAAGTTTTCCATCATTGCTTCAATGAGGGCATCTAGGGCATTACCTTGAAGCGTTCTAATGAAAGTCTGATGAAAATTTTCAGTGGTGTTTCCCTCTGCTGGGTCAATGCTACCATGCCCAAAAGCCTGTCACAAAATAAATTGTATGCATGATCAATAAGGCCTGTCATAACCTTGATGATAAATGTTAATAGAAATTAAATCCAAAGTATAACTTCATAGCTTACTAGAGAAAATAAAGGTTATCAGTACTAGCACTGATGCTTTCTCGCTGAGCCATAACAGTGAAGTGGGCAAATGAAATAGATTCAAATACATGCTCACAATTAAATGGACATGGTTACCTAGACCTTCATTCAGCTCCCGTTGACTTTAACAGGAGCCTTTTTGCTTACTTCAGTAAGAGTTTGACTGAGCTCCTACAGTGTTGCATCATTTTTTAAGGCATTAGGACCAAAACTTCCATAGCAGTGAGAACCTCCTGAAGAAGGTTTCAGCAAGCTACATTATCATTTTGCGGACGGTGTTAATTGTATTCCTGCTTTAGCAAGTTGGGATACTATGTGGCTAAACAATGTCATTCTTGGATAATTCAAACCATCGCAAATTTCCTTTCCATTAAGGAAATGGAAAAAAAGACCCCAATGTTTTAAACCAATAAAAGTGCAGAAATATGAAACCAATTCTATCTCAAAGGCACAGTTATGATATAGGGATTAACTGGGTACAACTGTCCTGCCAGCAGATACTTTGCATGTTAAATATTAAAACCATTTTTAAAGTAGTACCTTGGCAGAAGTAGCAAAATGGAACTTCTTCCAGTCCAAGTGTTTTCCTTGGCGTATCAATGCATGGTATGAAAAAGGGTCAGTGAGGAAATGAATGTATTTCCCCGCTACTCGGCAAGTGAAAATGTGGCCATGCTTCTTCTGCTTTTCTCTGAGAAATTCAAGAGGGTTGGCACTAAACTGCAAGGCACAGCCCAGGTATGGAAGGAACCCATTTTCAAGTGGTGGCTCACCTTGTCGCCTACAAAACACAAACAGAAACTGAATTTGTAAGTATGTATAAGGATCTCTTCCCCAGGACTACCAGGTAAGTAAAATACTGATGCTACATTTTTGTAATGTGAAAAAATACAAAAAAAACCCCAACCCAAACCACCAAAAAAATAGTATATTGACAAATATTATTCTCCCCTTTTAGGACTGAGCCTATTGTGAGGTTTATGGTGTGTAAGAAAGAATAACTTTAACAGCCTGTATTATAATAAACATAATAAAACACAGTTCAATTATGTCATCTTTCTTTTCCCTAGATCAGGAATATACTTTTCACCTGCAGAGTTGTTGTCGTTAGCTAACATACATAGTTATGTAATTGCCCCATAAATTAATAATCCATCCCATCAGTATCATCTGATAAATTTTTGGGCAACGGTATCCACAATTCAATTTGAATACCAAGGGGAATAGCCTTTTAGCGTAGAAAGTTTGTTAGTATTGGCATATCCCATTTGGACCAGATCCTGCTGAAAGCAGTGGGAATTTTGCTATGACCTTCAGTAAGCTTAAGAGTTAGCCTTTCAAGCAAACACATGCTGTAAGTTAGGCATATACTTAAATGATTTTTTTGTTATTCTGAGTCAGAAAATGACTTTCCTGAATAAGGACACCGTGGCTGCTAAAATAATGAATACTTTAGCTTTTCCAATAAATTCGTAATGGTTATTATCTGAAGATAACTATTTTCACCCTTTTTGTTAAGAGTTTAAAGTAAAACAAGTAATGACTGCTAAAAATACAAAGTTACAACAGGTAAGCAAATTATTTGCTCCTTAAGTAAATATGCCAGTAGGACAAATGCTTTTAAGGAATTAGACATAATAAGGTACATAAATATCTGTATTAAACTGTGTTACTATGTATGATAGACTGATATTATGAAAATGGTTGTAAATAGGTATTACACTATAATTAGATATAAGAAGGTATTAGCTGTGATTACAATGCGGGTGAAACTATAGCCCAGGACTTTAGGAAACCAGAACATGCATATTTTTGTTTCAGTTACTTCCTTTATTCATAGATCTGTGTCTACAGCTATGTCTAGGAATTACCTCACTATTAAAAAGCCCATACACAAACATGCTATTGTAACATAAATCTCTCAAAAGACCAAACTACAGTGTTGCCCATGCCACCCTGCACCTGTCCATCTGACAGTCTTCAGATGACACTTCTTTTAGTTATGTACACAGTATATTTGATAGAAATAAAAGCTAGGTACACTGAGGTACAACTGTAGATTCCTTACCTTCTCCTCCTCCCTTGAAGAAACCAAAACCCACAACAGAGTATTATCAATGTTCCCCAGATCCATGATGTTATGAACATTTCTGGTGATGCCCAAAAACTTCCAAGTGGAAAAATGGTAACTACCAGTATGGCAGGAGAGGTGACTGAGAATGATACAGAAGACAGGTCACAATTTATATCCAGTGGGTGCCCCACTGTATCTAATGGCATTCAGCCAACCTAGCAAGCTATTGATTAACCATTTCTGGAGAGACCCTGTATTGTCTCTCTTCTGACATTTTTCTTCAGAGAGCTTTGCTGGATTGATGTAGGCAGTTGCAGACATGGCCTTGAGCTGATGTCACACATCAGTAGCAGTTCCAAAGTAATCAAACAGCTGTAATAGCTGATAATTTGAAGGTCTGTCAGGTGTGGTTTGATCTATCCTGCAGATTTACCGATTACAGTTTATAGTTCAAGTTTAGCAATATATGAAATGGCTACCAACAGGTGTCCAAAGGATTCAAGCTAAGTGGTGGCTGCAGCTCATGTTGTCCTTTAGCTGCCAACCTGCTCACCCCCTCCCTTCTCCTTCTCGTGGCCTGCCCTGGTTCCATGTACCGCTGTGAGAGGGGATGGTGAGGGTTCAGCTGTGGGCAAAGGGATGGTTGTGGAGATGAGCTTGCTCCCTCTAACTACGTTTCTCTGGTAGAAAGGGAAAAATGGGCTTTTATAATGCAGCTTGAGAGAAAAGAAAGCAGGATTAGACAACCATACTGGTTTGGGGTTTTTTCATTGTCTTTGGATCACCCTTTATTTTCCCATTAAATTGTTTTCCCTTTCTGTCGCTGACCAGGGAGAGCTCAGACTCTAGCTTTGTAGCAACTGGCATCAAGCTGTTGAGGAGGCAGCTCAGGTAGCATATAGTGATGACTCATTAGTCATTCAGGGCCTAATATGTTTCTAAGAGAGAAACATGGGTTTAAGTCACTTCTTCAGGCTCACTTTTGTACCAGTTTTTGTTAGTGTCCCTACAGCTGTGTGATAAAACAATAAAGATTTGGAACTTTTGCTGTCCAAATCAAACACTGCACTGAAGGTGTTGAGCTGCAAACCTGGCAGATGGGAACATTATCCTGGCTTCAAACCAAGGAAGGCAGTGAGGCATGGGGATGCACATCTGAGGCAATTTTTAAGCTGCTATACTGAAGAAATAAATTATTTTTTTAGCATTGAGGTTTTCCCCCACTTAAAAAGCCAACTCCTTTTGAGTGTCAGCTCAAGATCCAGTCCCTCACCCCACTTCCATTTAAGCACAGGCGTACAGGCATTTCTTTCATTTTCCTGCTTTTTCATTAGCTGAATTTAGTCTGTTATAACAGAATGTATAGAATTTATAAAAGCCATGCTTTCCCATTTTCTGCTTATTTCCATTATGGGAAATTTCAGTTCTGGGTGTCATCTTTGACTACAGCCTATCATTCCTCATCCTTAACAAGTACGATAATTTGTGTCTAATTCTTATTGCATGTGTAGGTCTCAGCCTTTTTATGTCCAAATGACAACGAACAACAAAGTTGGAAGCTTCTGTCAGTCAGGAACAATGTTTAACCAGCAACAGATACCTGTGGCTCCTCAAACTATCATGCACCAGGTAGAGCTGCCAGTCACACTTTTTCCTTGCATGGATTGGGTAGTTGTACTGCAGTGTGATGATAACATCATTTATAAAAGGTATCCCGCTGCCAGAACAGGAGTAACTTCTCTAACGCTGCCCGCCTTCTTTCTCTTTTTGATTTGTGCATATATAATACCACTAAAAGTGTAACCAGGTGCAGGCAGAGAAGAGAAGCTGCTTGGCAGCCTACCTTAAATAATTTCTCTTTCTCTCAGGAAAACCAGATGTGCCCTGTCTTTTCCATTTAAAAGACCCTTGTGTGGCATCCCCCTTGATAAATAAGTATTATGATAGAACAGAGTCACTTTTTCCCAGTTTCAGGTGCCTTCTAGTTCCAGATCATCTCCCACCTAGTTTCTTCAATAGGCAAATCTACAGCCCCAAAGCCAGCCAGTACTATAGTAGGGTGCAGCCTGTGACATATGTCCTTGTGATAAATGTAAGCGGGAGCGCTGTTTGCCATAGATACTCTCCCACATTCAGCAGATGAGAAATGTCAATCTCCTTTCCTTTAGACCAGCGGGCATTAGGCTTTGCTGATTTTTCAGCAGTACCAGTAGAGTGCCCCGACATTCTGGATATGGTATTTTGGCATTCTTCAATTTCAGACAGAGCCACAACATCTGGCTGGACGTTGGGTCCCATTTCCCACTGCCAAAGCTCATGTTGTCCCACTGGTTGACAGATACTACATTTTCTGCAGCACACTGCATGTTGTGTATGAGGTTGGTTCTCTTGCCCCAGTCCAAAAAGGCAACAGGTAGGAGTTATGGATGCAGTTGGAAAAAACATACTGACTCATTTTGCCTTGGCTTTGTGAAGCAAATTTGTCGTGTAAATGGTAAGAAGAATATTAGTGCAAAGAACTGACATGACCCGGGCTCAAGACTCACCTCAGGCCAATGTCACCAGCAGCAATAAAGCACCCCATATCCTTGAATGTATAAGGCTTTGTCATTGCAGGTTTGAATGTGGGTGTTCATCCCTTAAGAACAGTGGAGAAACACAGTGATGCATTGGATGGTAGTTAGAAAATACAATAACTTTTAACAACTGTCATTTGACTTTTCAGTTAAGCCCTTGTACATAGTGAACTAGAACCAGACCAAAAAGAGCAACTAAAGAGGACGTGGATGCAGACAAAGCAGTACCCTGACATTTTACCTACTATGATGTGTTTAGCACAGACTGTCTGGCTACCCACACTGGCTGCAAGGTCAGCAGAGACATGGTTCTGCTTGCGCCTTCAGGACCACGGCTTTGTCAAGAATGATGCATGTTAAGAAAGATTGCACCACTTTCGCCAAAAGGGCATCAAGACATTTTTTACCTAGCTATGCCCGCTGACTGTGGGCAGAGGCTGCCAGGAGCACTCTTGTCTATCACCTCTGCTCCAGCCAGTGAAATACGTTTGGTTGTGGTCTTCATGGAGCCAACACTGTTTCCATAAATCAAACAGGCCCAGCTCACTTCTGTGGTAACTCGTGAAGCCTGAAAGCAGCCTTCTGGCTTGCTTTGTACAGCTGCTTGGAAACAACTCACTACTCATCCAAGTCCTCCCCCCGCCCCCCCCCCCCAGCTTCATGTCCTATGTTGTAGCTATATGGCTTTTGTTAGTCATGACCCACTCATGGTGTTTAAATAGACAATAATACATAGGTCAAGCTAAGGTGAATCGTTTTTTTTCCAGGGTTACTGATGGCTTCATAACTCAGGAGCACTGGTACACAGAAAGATGTGTTGGAGTTATGAGAGGCTGCTGATTACATTTGGCAGCAAAAAGCAAATTTGCACACAGCTAACCAGAAAACCTGCTTGTTCACTGGAAGTAAATAAGAGGAACAGCTTATAAAGAAATAATGTACTTTTTTCTCTTGTGTGTGTTGCAACAACTGGGTTAATAACTTTGGCCAACAGATGAGAAACACTGAAACCAAATGAAAAAAACAGGTCATCTGTGTGAAGGCAGCCCTGCAGTTCACAGGGCAGGAACAGTCTGACAGGCTACAACCGCCAGGAGATGGAATTGCAGCTATGAAACATTTCTGCAGCTGTGAAACAGTGGAAAAAGTGGAGCCATATTAAAGGAAAACCTTAAACAAAAAGTTGCAGAGCTGAGCTGTTTGTAGCTCAGAACCTTCTGCAGCCAGAAAACTGCTAATAAATAATTCTGTGTCACCACCTACTGGTAAAAGTCTTCTAATGGGACTTGAGTGTTCTACAGCATTGAACTATGCTAGTCAATTACATTTCTTGTTTCTAGAAAAGAAAAATGGTATTTATTCTACATGCCTATGTATTTTTCTTTGTATTTACATACAAGTATAGCTTTTTTGAAAGTTATCATGCTACTAGTTTCTGGGGAAGACTGACTTTGCCTTGTTCTGACAGTGGGGTATTTAGGAGCTGTTGATTGCTGTCTGTTCTGATATGCTGGGTAAGACCGCTGAGGTTCCTGAGGGCCAAGCTGAAAACCTGGCTTTTCTGAGGTCACTGTGAATGTTGCCATATTGATTTCAACGGAATCAGGTTTTACTCTTCTCCAGCCATGAGAAGCAGCTACTTTTAGAGAGGAATGACAGCTGTCATCACAAAGGATCCTGTACCAGCATCAGTGCTGGCTTGACAGACCCAACAAAGTCTAGAAACTGGAAAGCATCAGCAGTGCTCCAGGCATGGAGGGGAGAACGCTGGCTGCCGTGTTCACTAGTAACAACAGGCCTGACCTCCAGCCTCGGCATGCCATAGCCCAGCCTGCCTTCAGTGCCATTTCCAGACATCAGCACTGGTTCTCAGTGCCATTTCCAGACATCAGCACTGGTTCTCAGCTGTGTGTTGGCAAAGACCTGCCCTCACAGGGAGCAGTTAACAGCAGACAAGCCATTAAGTCCTGTGCCTCATCTCCATTGCACTCTGTTTTTTCTGCGTTTGCCCTCAAATTAAAATTACTACTAGGAAATGGAACTACAGCACTTCTTGATTGTTGCCTGTTCTGACCCCATCTTATTTTCTCTGCCATTTTAGGGCTCTGTTGAAAGAGCATAAACTAGCTGCTGTTACCAAGTGATCGTGCCAGAAATGTAGTATCTCCCCCACCGAGACTGTAATCTCAAAACTAAATACAACAGATCTCTAGCTGGATTCGCCTTTTCCCTGGTTTGGGTTGGGTCAATGGAAAAGGTGGAAATCTTGTATACCTGAATAAGAATAGAGCATCTAAAACAACTTGAGTAAAATGATATGAAATACGCTGTAGAGAATAATGCCAATCAGTTTAATTATATAATGAGCTACACAATCTACAATAAATTCATGCTACTGCAGTATCACTTTACAGGTCTATTTTAGCATCTGTCATGGTTGTTCAGAGAGCAGATTTTGTCTACATTGTACTCTGCCTTCTGCAAAATTTGTGAGTCATCTGGCTCCAAGAAAATAGTGTGCTCATATTTATTTTATTATTAATAATAATTTTTCTGTAATTTTTTTGAATGTAGTATGGTAGAGATACAAGTCTTTTGTAATCTGACATCTTTGTGATACCCTATCATTTTTTTCATTATGAAGCACTCTGCATACACAATGTCTTGTATTTGCATTATGGTAAGGCAATCAACTTTGGTGTGCTATGAAGTTGGACAGGCTTGGGAACCGGGTTTCTTTGCATCTTGTTTCAGGACCATTGCCCCTGAGCATTTAAATAATACTATGGACAGATGTTTCCTCTAATGACCAAGTTAATATTTACATGTTTATCTGAGAGTATCCTCTCAATGTGCCCATATATCAAATAGTGAAATTTGCTTGCTTACACCATATCAGTTCATTTTGCCTCTGAGATTTTCTTTGGTTTTTTGGAATGTCAATTCAAATACTAGTAACCTTTCCATCAAAACCTGGAACTTACAATGCCACTATCTTCCCTTTAATATCCAGCATTATAAATTAAATCTCCCTAACAAATAACATCCTTTCATTTGAATGAGAGTACTTTAATAATACGTTGCATTCTGGCATAACAGGTTTCCTTAAAATTGTAGAAAAGGGAATTAGGAAACTTATGGTTGCTGGTAACAATTGAGAATAGTAAGATTTAAGTAAGTTACTTTTTTCTAGGTATCACAGAGAAGAAACTGTAAAGAAAGAGAGCAATTATGGAAGTGGAGAACAAATAGAACTGAGATGGGAACACAAGCAGGATGCAAAATAAACCATGAGCCGTTATTACCATGAGGCATTATTGAATGAGTACTCAGTGCAGCAAACTGCATCTTCTTAAAGCATTTTTTTTTTAAACTCTGGAGTTGAATGGTATAATTTGATAACAAAACAGTGGCTTCTATATTATCCCATTACACCTAAAAGCCTAATTTCAGGTACTCAGAATGCTGAATAAGGAGAAATCAAAGCTTAAATGTGATTACAGAAATGATGCACCTCACTACTACCAAATAATTATTTGGAGAAAGGTAGTTAGGTAACAAGCCAGTAGAAGATTACTACACAATTGTCTGGATGAACATGACAAGCTATTCTGGGCTGCCCCAGCAGATGGAGTAGGGAATGTAACAGCACCTTCTGCCTCCTTTTGCTTCCCTTTCGTTTTCTTGCACTGCTGCAGTTCCTTTTTTGGTTTGGTTTTTTTCCTCCTCCCTCCTCCTTTTTTTTTTAAAAAAAAGTGCACCATCCTGCCTCCCACATACCATTGTAGCTTACTAGTTGCTCTTTTTCAACTTGTGGCGTGGATTCATCTGCCTGAGTTAGACATCCATTAAGTGTAGCTCTTAATTTATGTCCCCAACTTCATCATACTCACTCACAACTCCCTTTATATCTCCATTTAGAAGCCACTGAGATTGAGATGTTGGAAGGTCCCTATACATGCAAGTTGATATCAGCAGTAGCAAGTGGTGTGAGAAAATAGGAGTGGATATGTAGAGTGAAATGGTGCTGAAGACCTGATGTCCACTCTATCCACAATTTTTTTGTTGTTGTTTTTTTCTTCTGACTTCAAACTAGCTCTCTGGCTCAATGGACTGAATACTCACCAGCAGAACAGACTTTATGTCCTCCTGTATTGCAAAGGTTACTTTCATCTAAAATGCAAAAATGCACTTTGTGAAGTCCAAACCTGCCTCACCTCAATGCAAAGCAAAACATTGTAAGGGGACATCTGGAAGGTTTGTTTTGCACTCCTACTCCAAACTAAAATGCTAAAATAGGCATGCCCAAGTGTATTTCTACAAACATATGTAAGACCTTCACCCTTTTTACATACACATCCAAGAAAGATACTATTGCATATGTCTTGATGGATGCCCAAATCTCATGTTTGTCAGGGAAAAGATAAAAAGCTGGCCAAGCAAGTAAAAAAAAAAAAAAAGCTCCAAATCAGCAAAAAGGCTCAATCACCAACAAGAAAGCACCAAACCCTTTCACAGATACCTTGGCTGTTGGTATGTCAGACACCTTAAATGAAGAACGAAGGAGAGTAAGAGAGAAGGGTTATTTTGCTGTTCTCCTCTCCAAAACAGCCATTTAGATGAAATCAATCTGGTTTGAGCTTTAACAGAGTGGAAGATAGCTTCAAGGCTTTGGCAACATCATAGGAAAATAGGAGAAAGCAGAGACTGGCTGGCCAGTTTGTAAAGGACTGGGTGAGTATTTAAGAAAATATTAAGAATAACCAGTGACACTGGTACTTACTCTGTGAGAAGGATGGCATCTTCAGAAGCACTCTTGTTCACAGCTATTTCCATGTTCTCTGGGCAGGTGCTGATATCCCTCCGGTGCTGCTGCTTGGGTTTGTGCCAGTTCAACAAACTTCACATCAGGTTGCTAAGAGGTTGGCTACACACTCCTTTTGCACCTGAACTGATCATCTTGTACAGTGCCAACCTCCATCACTGCAGTATGAAGGAAATCAAAAGCTCTACCACCATATTGGTAGGTTTGGCTAGGAGCCAGCCTGGGACCTGTAGCCACAGTGCAGACTCTCCTTTCAGGCTGTGGCCACTGCAGATCTGAGGGGAGATAGAGGCCAACAGGGAACCAGCAGCTGGAAACCATCCCTGAGTTCCCCTTCCTGGTGATTTCAGTTGCTCTTGTGACCACTTTGGGATTGGAGAAGTCTCCAGAAATTTGGGGGAAACGGCGAAGCTGGATTAACAATGCCAGTTGGAAAGGATCTGCAGCCTGGAAATGATGGTGGCTGCCTAGTGGGCAAAGAGCAGTTGTCATCACAACTTTCCTAGGACAGTTTTTCTCTTGTTTCAGGATCCTCTATCACTTTTCCCTTGGATCTATGTACTAACACAGGGATCGTTCTCTGAGAGCATCCTCGGCAGGTTGTTGCTAGCCTATTGGCTGTTTTGGGAAATATTGCCTAAAACAGTTGTATATAAATGTGTCTTTTAATGTCAATCTGAGCTTCATTGGACTGTACAAAATGTGAAGAACTGGGTGAAGAGTGGGAAACACAGCTGTGTGACCGAGCTACATTTTACTCTTCCAAGGGAAAATACACATGTCCTTCTACTACTAGAATACTTGGATATTACATTTTCTCCATCTCTCTGTGCTACTTTCTATATTACAGTATTTATTGGAGGATACAAGTGAAAAGTTAAAGAATGAGTGCCTTTCTATATTGCAGGAGAAATCTGCCAGTCGTAGCTTCAATCTTTTTCTGTCATATATTCGTCTTCACGATCATATTTCTATGCAGCCAAAGCTTTTTTCCTCTCTTCCCCCGCCCCCCCCCCCCCCTTATTTTTTTCTTTCTTTTTTTGCCCTAAAGGGAACTGTGGCAGTGAACAATGCCTTCATTGTGCAGAAGAAAGGAAAAATAAGGCATGGTGTTGCAATAGACATAACATGAAAGCAAGTTCAAAGTGTGAGGCAGCTCAGCTGCCCAGATTAGATTAAAGAGATGAATATGGGACCATATAAACAAGCTGTCCAAAGCACAGCCCACTAGTTTTACATGTGAATCAGCCTTCTGGCCTAAGACAATTTAATTACGACTGCAGACAGATGGCTAATTTGAAAAACTATCTATCTGTGCTGATGTTTAAGAAGGAATTCTGATTTTCTACTATCATAATTGCTGTAATATTGCATTTGACCCATTTCTTTCTATACGTTTTTATATTATTTTTTAACTTCAATAAGCAAAGACTAGAGATTTACCTCTTATGGCTTTGCTTTGCAGATGAAAAGACTTAAACCACAAACAGAAAGACAAAAATGGAAAAAAAAAAACCCAACACTAAACACGAAAACTGACAGATGAGGGATGACAGGTAGATGTTACAGAGAACAGGACCTGAGGGAGACAAAGACAAAACACAAAGTAAGACATAAGCATTGAAACAGTTGGAAAATTTACAAATGGAAACAAATTATCGCTTTTCTTCACCAATTGACAAGCCATATAGCTCAAGACTGATCTCATAAATTAAACAGATTTGGTGTGGTCAGAAATGCTGTGGCAGCCTTCCAAAAAACACTCCTGAGCCACGGAAAGCATTCGGGTTGCTGAGTCAGTGCAGAGACAGATCCCCAAAAAAGCAAGGGCGCCGTGCCAACAGCAATACATGCCTTTGGGTGAGCCGCCTTCTGATCGCTCATGGCAATTCAAGTTCCCATGACAGTCTCCCCCAGAATTTTCTGACTGGTCTTCAGATTTCCAGTGGTGACAGATGTAAAAGGGAAATTCTAATTATAACTGTTCAGCAGTGGTAATTTGTGACCAGGGAATGATCTGGCATGAAGGGCAAGGAGGCTCAGCTGCAGGAACGGGTTAAACTGGCTGGAAGCGGGAATGCCAGAGACAGAACAGATTCCTTGCAAAGGAGTAAAGTTTCCCTTGGTGATGAGATATCAAACAGCCTCAGCATTGTCTTGTAGCCATCCTGAAATGGGAGTGCGCAGTGACCCAAGCTCAGGGGCCACCTTTGGGAGGCAGAGCTGGGCTGGGGGATGGACCCACAGCCCGGCTGAGGTGCCCGGTGTGACCACTCTTGGGACTGGTGCTGGTGCAAGTGTATATAAGAAATCTGCTTGTGACGCATCTTTGCAGATTCCATGGAGAACTGCATATTGCAGTGGGACTCTGCCCAATGCATTGTTCATTAGATTTTTCTTATATACTTAAGCACAATTGCATGTTTAATTCGCCTCCAGGGATATACCATCAAAATTCTCCAACAGATGCCACTAGTGAGCCTTGCTGAAGCGGTTGACGTTGCTGTCAGCCCCAGCTCTGCTCCATCTCTTTTTCCAGAGGTTACAGCATTGGCAGCCAGAGCCACACAAAAGGAGTGCCCACCTCTGTTCCACCACCCCAGCCCAGAGGCCAGCGCCTGTTCAGATCTATCCTCGCTGATGTTTTAAGGCAAAGTGCCAGGCTCCCATTGAGGCATTACAGCTTAGGTTTCCTCATGCTGTGCTTGCTGCAAGCACTTGTGCCCTGTGTTCATGAAGTGCGAAGGTGAGGTGGCCAGGGTGTCCTCCCCGTGCATACCAGCAGCCACCATGACATTTGCTGAGTGATTTCAGTGGAGCTTCTCGGGCAGTGGCACTCAAGCCTGACCAAATTCCTGCTGCACTTTCAGCTGATTCCAGTGCATCACTGTGACCCAGTAAATGCAGAACACGGATGTATGCTCTGCCAGGCTATTTTATTTACGTGTTTTGAGGGCAAAGGGATCTGTTTGTAGTCCTCTAGTCCAGCCTCATGCTTCATCTAGACCACAGAATGTCACCTAAATCAGAGACCATAACCTCAGCCTGAACCAGACTGTATCTAACATGAATGTATAAAATGTTGATTTAGAGACACTAGGAGAAAGGAAAAAATATTGAATCCCTGGGGAAGCAGTTAAACAGTAAAAATTGCCATTACTGTGAAATATACGCCTTACTTCTACTATGTCTATCTGGTCTTTACAACACAAAAACAAAAAATACAGATTTTTAAACACTGAAATATACACCAGAAATAGGAGAGAGCTGTTTGGGCTATTTAAAGTCCCTCCCAGCGAAGTCCCACTTGCGCATTAGGCACAGGAAGAGCACAGTCACCCCTCCCGTCTGACCACACAGAGCTCAAATCCACCCCTTCCTTGGCTCTCTTTCCTGTCTTCTGTCTCCTAGGACTGGCTCAGGGTCATGCATGAAGGTGCCGGTTGTCTGCAGGACCTCTGCTTCATCTCTTGTAAAGATTGGAACATGTCTAATGAACAATGAGGAGAGAGGAACATCTTACTGCTCACGCCCTGGATAGGCAGGCTGCAGAGCTGGATGCTGTTCGCACCTCTGCTGTAGTGAGAAGTCCTCTCGCCAGGCTCTCCACAAGCGGTTCCTGTACTTTCCTTATTTTCCAGTTGCCCCACTGAGGCTCTAGAGTCTAATCTGCAGAAGTGTTGGGTGCACACAACTGTGGATAACTGGCTAGCTGAAAAGGGTCACATAGACATAGTTCAGCTGGCTGGACAAAAATGCACATCGCTCTCAGCTTAGCTGAAGTAAAGCAAAAATACACTGTCTTTGGCTGTTCTTGTTACACAGTAACAGGAAGATTTCGGTGGGAAAAGAATGTTGCAGGTGGGAACAGATAACTACAGAAGAGAAACTAGGGGCGGGCTTGATATTTAGGCAACTAACCAATAATGAGCTTAACTTTTGTAATATGTATGAGCTAATTATAACAAGGCATAAAAGGTGACTGTAAGGGACAATAAACGAAGTCTGCTGATCACTCATATTGAGTGACTGTGTCTTCCCTCCGTCGCGACACACAACCATAAGTGAAGTCAGAAAGGTGATTTAACAAAAACATCTTCTATATTTTCACAAACATGAGACGTGAGTTTGTAGAACTGAGAGCTCAGAATAATGCATTATGAACATATTCAACTTAAGTGCCTGAATCCCCTGTGCGTATCCTGGGAATTACGATAGCAAATAACTGCATGATTGTTTGCACAGCACTCGGACACTAGAGTGTTACTTAGAAAAGACAGTGACATTAGTATTTCCATCTTTAGAGTGGAGTTTGAATAGGGGACAGGAAATCAGGCATGAAACTGCCAAGTGAACAGTGGAAAATCATACACTCGCTGAGCACCATCCACCCTGTGGGCTGGGGAGAGGACAATGAAAGTACTATATTATATTGCCCTTAAAAGAGAGGATCTAACATATATGATCAGGGAATACTTGGAATCTAACATATATGAACATATATAATCATATATGAACAAAAAAACCTCAAAAACTTCTTGTTTACAAAGTCTACAGGTGTAGTGCACAGCTTAGTGCAATGCAGCACAGTTACTTAAGCTGGTTTGGGGCAGGTTTGTTCTAGAAATACAAGCAGGAAACTCCTTGCACCTGGCTTAGAGCAGGCCCTGTTAACTCCCTCATAACTACCCCAGGTACAGGACCACTTCAATACAATTATTCTTTTTCCAGCACTGACAGGGTGCTGTCTTTCACAGTTTGTACATGTTTTGAGCGGCCACTGAAAATGTTTCATTGTTGAATGGGTGGAGAGCTTCCTAGTGAACAAAAGCAAAATTTGTTTCCATCTTCAAAGCAGAAATGTGAATTTTTGGGTAACAACCATGTATTATTTTATTAAGATTTTTACAACAGCTGAGACTGATACCAATCAGTAGGTGGTTTCTGTTATTCTTTGAAAGTTGGCACAAGACTAGTAAAAAGCCAAAACCAGTATATTGACGATGGAAAATTACCACGCTATTGCCCATCGGTGTTCTACTTTCAACAAGAAAAATCCGATAACTTGGCCATTTGTTCCACCTCTCTCAAAGAACAGATAATCTTTTTGCAAATACCTCAGGAGCTGATCAGGAGCCATTTGTTTGGGTGATTCACCTCTGACTCCTTAGAGCTCCCCAGTCTCGGTGGAGTTCTTATAAAGATATGGTCAGGCCCGCCTGCTGCCCCCTCCAGACTCTGGGGCACAGAATTATCTCCCCTGTCCCAGGTCCTCAGTTCATGTCACAGAGTGACTAAGGCATGTGCCAGACCCTTCCAAGCTTTGGTTTCCCCAGGAAGGAAACAAGACTAGAACTGTAGCTGGAATTGCTTTTGGGCTGTGTGTTTGAAGGATATTTGAAGGACCAAGACACGCCAAACTGCACTGGTTGCACAGATTAGCCATTTTCCAGCAATTATCTTTCTGTTTTACTATGTTTTGTTCCTATACTTAAATGAACAATAATTTTGAGAAAGCTTTTCAGTACAACAAGGTTCATTTTTCACTGTCTAAAACCTGTTCTTAAGCAAGAAGCAGCAGCCTCACACTGTACTTCAAAATATTTATTGAAATTGCATTTCATGGTACGTTTGGAGATGAGGATGATAAGATTTACTTCTGTTACCAAGGTGGATGTTCCTCAGGTGGATATGGGTGCCAGAGCTACTGCCTGTAACCCGGACTTCACTTGTTCTTAGATTACGTATTAGTAATAGTGCACACACAGTATGCTCAACAAATAATAGACTATATGGAGCCAAGTCTTTGGGCTAAGATATCATCATGAAGAAAATGAACATTCATTATGTGTGTAAAATCAGAAAGTGTGCACTAACAGTGCAGGTATGACATCCACCAACAAAGGCTGCTACCTTAATAGCAGGCTGTCGCAAAAGACCACGACAAGAGATGAAGTAATGTAGAAAGTACCAAATAACAACCTACCTTTCTGGAGAAAAGAGAGGTCTTTGCAATGAGACGGGTATTGAGTGCAAACCAAAAGAAAATATTGCAGTTTACTTATCAGCACCAGCACCATCTGGACGACTGTCAACCACAACCTGCAATTCCCATGCTATATGGACACTGCAGTGCTCTTGGTTCGCCAGGATGGGTACAGGGCTTCACCGTGCTGAGCTCATTGCAGGATGAAGAGTTACACACTCCGTCTGACACGCTGTGTCTGTCTGATGCTTGGTTTTCAGCGGGGGTTAAACCACGGCAGCATACAAAGTTTTAAATCTTTCACTGCACTAATGTTAAAAATCACTTTTGGCTACACAGAAAATTTAGCACTTCAAAAGTAGTAATCATCTGTCATTATTAAACCAGAGCTAGATTCCCTCCCTCCCTCCTGGCCCCAAAGGCACCTAACACAGGATTTTTGTGAATGCATACCCTATGCCCAAAACTGCACTTCATATATATTTAATGATCTGTAGTTGCATGACTCAGTAGCCAATGGTTCAGGCTCTGGTACACAGGAAGGTGCCAGCCTTGGCTGATTTTTGGGTGGAGAAGCAGAAGCCTTCTGAGCAGCTGGAGAAAGGCTGTTCCTCTGTAATTCAGCATTGCTGAGGCTGCTACCCCAATCCTACGCAGCCCTGCGGTGCTCACCAAGGATGCTGGCAACTGGCGAGGATCAAGAAACAGGAGGATTGGAAGATACATATTGCAACAAAGTATCTGTTTAGCCAAGGTGAGGTTATAATTGTTATAAAGCTCAAGTGATGAAATGGCCTGTTAGTGCTGGAAGAAACGGAATCGACCTTCCCTCTCATTCCCGCCTCTCCTTCCTCCTCCTCCTTTCTCTTGTTCCCAGCCGTACCGTCCCTTCCCTTGCTCTGGCTGCTGTTGGTGCTTGTGAGATCCTTTTGTTGCTGGTTTGGCTTACTAACCCAGCAGAAAAGCATTCATGTTTTTCGGTGGATTTGATTTCTGCTCGAGCTGTCCCACAGAAGAGCCTGACAGCTGCTGGGACTGGCTGAGGACAGGAGAAAGTGACTGGAGATGGGAGCAGACCTTCCTCGCTGCTGGCAAACTGATGAACTCCTTTACTGAATGCTCTGGTTTCTTAGCTGAAAAGAAGTGTTGGGGCGCTCAGCACATTTCATTATCTGTATGATGAACAAGATTTGACAACAGGCAAAGAAGGAGGCAAAGACTCTTAGCAAAGAAGGATTTTAACGACTGAAAATGGATGCCAGAGGAGTTAATGGTATAAATAAGGCCAATGCGGAACAATTATGGTAATGGAGTATGAAAGCCTCTTTCCGAGTGCGTTCTGGGATTTCCCTGTGGCTGGTGTTCTTTACTATCACAGCTTCTCCAGGGGAGCTTCCCCAGGGGACATGCTCTGCCCCAGGCGTGTCCGTGGGGGCGGCTCGGGCAGGCGCTGCCCCGCCGGCCCGTGAGCTGGCCCTGCCATACCGTGAGCTGGCCCTGCGGCCCCGTGAGCTGGCCCTGCGGCCCCGTGAGCTGGCCCTGCGATACCGTGAGCTGGCCCTGCGGCCCCGTGAGCTGGCCCTGCGGCCCCGTGAGCTGGCCCTGCGATACCTTGAGCTGGCCCTGCGGCCCCGTGAGCTGGCCCTGCGATACCATGAGCTGGCCCTGCGGCCCCGTGAGCTGGCCCTGCGATACCGTGAGCTGGCCCTGCGACACCGTGAGCTGGCCCTGAGACCCCGTGAGCTGGCCCTGAGACCCCGTGAGCTGGCCCTGCGGCCCCGTGAGCTGGCCCTGCGGCCCCGTGAGCTGGCCCTGAGACCCCGTGAGCTGGCCCTGCGGCCCCGTGAGCTGGGCCCCATCCCCGCCGCCCCGTCCCCGTCCCGTCCCGGCGCACCCACGCCCGGCCGGCAAACACGCAGAGCAGAGCCGGTACAGGGCAGTTAGCAGGGTGCGCTTTATTGCCGGGGAAAAAAACCAAGAAATGTTGGAAGATGAACAGAGAACTGTACTTTTTCCTTCACGAAGGTGACAGCTGGGAACCAATGAAGGCAGTGCAAAGGCAGTAAAAAATGAAGAATGCCAGCGGCGAGCCGCCGCCTAGGTAAAGCAAGCAGCCGGTGGGGAGCGTTGCCGGCCGCGGTGGGAGCGGGGGCCGTGTCTAACGGAGCCGGGCCGCCACCCCCCGGCCCCTCGCCGCTCCGCCGCCGGCCCCGACCCCCGCCCCGCGGCGCCACCTTCCCCGCCCGCCGGGCCCGGCCCCCTCCCGCCGCCGGCGGAGCATGCGCGGGGCCGCGCCAGTTCCGCCCCCGCTCCCCTCATAGCGGCGCTGCCGGGACCCACGGGAGCCGCCGCTGCCCCTTTCTGTGCTGAAGGGCCCTGAGGAACGGCAGCCGCCGCCTCGGACGAAGGTACAGGAAGAGGCCGCGGCCGGCCGGCTGGCGGGGCCCGGTGCCCCGTGTCCCTTTGTGCGCGGGCCTGGGGCGGCGGCCAGGCCTCGGCGGCGAGGCGGCGCGGCGGGGAGGGGAGGGGGCGCGGCGGGGAGGGGAGGGGGGGCGGCGGGGAGGGGAGGGGGGGCGGCGCGGCGGGGAGGGGGGGCGGCCGGGCTGCAAGCACGGCGGCCGGGCATGGCGGAGCGGGGAGGGGGCGTGCCGGGGAGGCCGGTGCCGGGCTGGCTTCACTGTGCCGCTGGCGGGGGCAGCGTTTGTCCCCGCTCCGCCGGGGAGCCGTGACGGGCTCCTGCGGGAGGGGGCGGCTTTCCGGGGGCGGCCGCTGCCGGGCGAGGGGCGCTGCCTCCCCGAGGGGCCTCTCCGTCCGCGGCCGGGGAGAGCGGCGGGCGAGCGAACGCCAGTGTGTCCGCGTCCTCCGGCGGTCGTGGGCTTGGGGGTGTCGTCCGACCCCGGTCAGCCCCCGGGGCCGTTGCGTGAGGGCCGTGCTTCTCGGGCAGCGCCTGTGAGGAGGCCGGGACGTTTGTAATAACTTCTTTTCAGACAGGCTAAATATTGCGGGGGGTGGAGTGGATGCGACCGGCCTTTTCGGGTAAGCGGGCCGCGCTTCGGGTCTGAAATGGAGGTAGCAGCTTTCAGAGCTAAATGTGTAACGAGAGCAGTCGCTCAGAGGCTAATTGGGTGTGTGTCAGAAGGGACACGCTGAGTTACGTTAGTGGAGGGCTCGTCTTGCGAAACGGTTGCTCAGTTCCTGATGTCTCAGCCTGACCTTCAGGAGGTTTTGCCCCGGATCTGCTTCAGAGGTGAATTTTGGGGTTCCGAAGTGCCTGACGTCTGGAAGTGGAATCCAGTGTTTCAGTACTGGCGTTGTGGGCTGCCGTAATGTCTCCACGGGCCACTGGCAGAAAACACCTGTGGGTGGTGGGGTTTGTTCTGGTTTGGTTTCTTCCCCCTCCCCCAGTACTGACGGCGGGTGCTTCCAGAGACGGCCGGCGCGGGGGCTCGGCGGGGCCCTGTGCCGTGTCCAGCTCCGCGCTTTGACCCGGGCAGCGTGCCCGGCAGCCCGGCTCCTCCCGGCTGTGCCGCCGAGGGCGGTTCGGGATCGCTCCCCCCCGCAGGGCTTCCTGCCGGCCCCCCCAGCCCGGGCCGGGGCCTGGCGCTGCCCTGGGCGAGCAGGATCTGCTGGGTGGGACGAGCTGGCCGGCAGCGGCAGCCAGGCGTTCCAGCCGGGGGCACTGAGAAGTGGGGGGAGTTCTTAGGCCATCTCTCCTGCTCCACACTCTTCCTTTGGGTTTTACTTTTGCTTTCCTAAGCGCTTGCGTCCCTCGCAAGATGCAGGAATATGGAAATGATCAGGGAAAATGATTCTGATGTCACTATAGGCCTTTAACAGAGAAAAGGAGGTTATAGTGACTCCTGTTTTGTGGTAGCTACTGCCCAGTGCCTCAAGCCACTACAGTGCCTGCTGGAACTCCTGCTTATGCTGTGAATAATGCTGCACAGAAGTTGTGGGGAAGTTCTTCCTGCAATTACTGGTCCCTGACAGTGACAATTGTTAAAAAAAATAATCATATTTTAAACTAGATACAGTATTTTTGTGGGTCTGGCCTTACCTGGCAAGGGGTATTCGTGTTACAACTGCCTGTGCAGAAATTGCAAATACCATATAGAAAGCTATGAGCTCACTGAATGCAGTTACCGGGTGACAGTTATTCTGGCTGGTTAGTTGGAAAACCAAAACCAATAACTAGTAAGATTACAAGGAGGGAGCTAGCCTGGTGGCTCCTTGGTACCATGGTGAATGCTTGGGTTTGTGAGCCTGTGGCTGGGGGTTGTAAAATGGCAGGATAAGCTGTTGCAGTGTTGTCTGTGATCCAAGAATGAATGTATATACTTAGCTTTGCTTGTATCTTTCTACCAAAAGCACTGTGCCTCTCTTTATAAATTAGAGGAAGGTTGAGGTTGCCTGTTGATGACAAATGTCACCACCAGTAATTGTGTACAGACTGAGATTGGTCTGTGGAGAAGAACTGAAGCTGGCTGAGGAATAAACATGCTGGGGTTTGCGGCGTGGAAGTGTCACTGGGACAAGGGATGCAGCAGACCCTGTGCTGTGCTCTGCTACTGTGCGGATGTCGGAGATCACAGTCTGCAAAAGGCTGCCCTTGTGCCCCTTGTTGCCCTACAACAGGGTGATTCCTTTGGGGACACACTGTCCTTTTCCTGCCTGCATGCTGCTGGGGGTGGGCTGACTTCAAACATGTACCAGTGCTTGGACCGGCACCTGAATCTACTAGGGCAGCTGTAGTGTAGAATTAGATGGTGAGTCTGATGCTGTGTCTGACTTGACCGCTGTTAGCAGCAGAATGCAGCATCTGGGCACCACTTACCTGAGCTTTGCTGGACTCCAGCTTGCATTTGCTATTACCTGTTTTGGATGAGCAAGAGCACCAGACTGTTTCAGGTCAGTACTGGATTAAAATGGAGCTTTAAACTGGGTTTAAGTATGTATGTTTAATTTATAAAGCTTCTAGGCTTCAACCATGTTTGGTTTAGTTACAACAATTAGTCAAAAATGTCAGTGGCAATTAATTGTTACAACATAACTGGCTGCACGTTCACAGTTTAGGTCTCAATTTAGGGCATGCTTTTTGAAGTTTTATTTGTAGCTTGATATGATACTGGAGCTGTTGAGCGCTCTGCTGAACAAGTAGAAAAGCTGTTGATGAGTTTAGTGTAATACAAAGATGTCTGTTGTGTTACTGCAATATCACATTAGACATTTTTTTTTTAAATCACTTGGTATCTGCACATACAGAAGCAGTAGCTCAAGGATTTGTGCAGTGGTCACTTTTAATCTGGAATTTTTGCGGAATTGCTACACTAATAAGGACCTCTATTGTTTGGATGAGTAAATGAATCCCCAAACTGGAAGATTTTAATAGAGCTGCCTCACTAAGGGCCTTCTGTAACTTGCAAAGCTGTATCAATCTTGTTGTCTTCTCTTTCTGTTGTCTTGTCCCCCCCCCCCCCCCCCCGAAAATGTTCCCATATGTTGATGTGAAATATTTTATTATGGTTTTGAAGAGTTCAGCTGACCTAGGTAAGAATGTGAGTGAGCTCTGGAAAAATGGGGTTTCCTGAAGCCTCAGGTGCTCAGCCCTAGCACCAGGCGAACTTCCAGCTCCGCCTTAGAGGATCATGTGAAATGTGGTGTGGGTTGTCTTTTTTTTTTCTGGTTTTGCTCCCTTCCCCCCTCCTTGGTTTCCTTTTGTTGTATTACTTCCTGATAAGTTGTTACAGGGCTCTCCCAACATCACATGAGAGCCAGCCTGGAGCCTCTGTGTTTTGAAACTCACTACTGACTGAATCTTGCTGGTTTATGGTCTCTTGGTGCAATTAATGTGCTACAGATGGGCATGGAAGGCAGTTCTTTTCAGTGGCTTATTAATTAATGTCATGGTTTAACCCCAGCAGGCAACTAAGCATCACACAGCCGCTCCCCGCCCCCCCTCCCCTGCCACCCTGCAGTGTAGGGGAGAGAACTGGAAGAGTAAAAGTGGGGAAAAAAAAAAACCCTCATGGGTTGAGATAAAGATAGTTTAATGGGACAGAAAAGGAAGAAAACAATGATAATAAAAGAATTGCAATATACAAAACAAGTAATTTGCGATACAATTGCTCACAACTTGCTGACCGATGCCCATCCACTTCCTGAGCGGCAGCCCCTGGCCAGCTTTCCCCGCAGTTCGTATACTGAGCATGATGTCATATGGTATGGAATATCCCTTTGGCTAGTTTGGGTCAGCTGTCCTGGCTGTGTCCCCTCCCAACTTCTAGTGCCCCTCTCTCACTGGCAGGGCATGAGAAATTGGAAAGTCCTTGACTTGGTATAAACACGACTTGGTATAAACACTACTTGGCAATAACTGAAAACATCAGTATGTTATCAAAATTACTCTTACACCAAATCCAAAGCACAGCACTGCACCAGCTACTAAGAAGAAAATTAACTGTCATAGACAAAATGAGGACATTAGAATATCAGAACTGATGAAGGTGTTTAGATCCTTTAGATAACAGGGTGAAAGCTTCTGCAGTTGTATATAAAATACTGTCCCAGTTGGGAGGAGGACACTAGGAGGAGATGGTTAGATTTTTTCCTCTTAACCTGCATCATCATTGCATCCTGGCCTCCTAAAGTCTGTCTTTGCAGTGCATCATGTGAAACTGTTTTCTCTGTATAGGCTTTCTTACCATTGAGACTTAAACTTTGACAACGCTAAGTTTATTAGGTAAAGCCTATTACACAAAGGCTATTGCTGATAATGGTTTAAATGGGTAGTCTTAATGGAATTTGTGCTGTGCCGGGTATCTGTAGTACTAAGACTTGCAGGTCACAGATCACTTATTTAACACTCTATGCCTGCTTGCTTTTTCTTAAAGTTGTAATACTAAGTAAATATCTCTAACTGCTAACCCTGTTGTTTGTTTGCCTCCCCATACCCAGTGAGACTGCATCAAAATGTCTCTCTATCCTTCCCTGGAAGATCTGAAGGTTGACAAAGTTATTCAGGTACGATGGGCTCTAATAAGATGAGTTTTGATGACAATAATATATATCTTGTGATATTTAATCCAGGGAAGGGGAGACTTTTGTTGTAGGTGAGAGTTCGTTTTACCATCACACTCTAAAAGGGAAAAGATAAAAAACCTGTGATGTTAAATATGATTAATGCTTATTTTACCACTGTTGGGTATATTTATTGTTTTATGTATTCATTAATAGTAATTTGTCTTTATGTTGGAATGTCTAGTTTTTTTGAAGTATAGGTACTTTGTCTTAAATAGACAAATGCGGTCAGTCTTTTCTCATACTTCAGCTCTGATGTGATGAATAGGTGTTGACTGCACTAATAGATCTGCTATCTCACTCCTGGTGTTCAAACCTGTGTCAGAAAACTGTCATGGTCAGTTGGGCACAACAAAAGAACACTGGGCTCTCTTAGTATCATCTGGCATCACAACTTGTCCTCTTGCTATTTCATGGTAGTGACCAGTTCTTTTAATATTTCCAAGATGCTCACATTTGTTTAAAACAGTTTATGTATAAGAATATTGGTAGCTTTATTATGAGACAGGATGAGGCTGAAAAAAATACCTGTGCAACAAAACAATGAAAAATATTAATGGATAAAAACTCCATGAGAAATTTGATATGAATGTATTTTACAAGGAGTTTCCTTGATTCCTTCAGCATTTTACCTAGCTCCCGTTCTTATTTCCTAAACTTAAACTGTATTGCCTGCCAGTTCAAACAGTAGCAATGAGTTATACTGCATTTTAATGTAGCTGCTACTGCTGTCCTTGTCCTTCTCACTGGGAAGCAACTAAGCAAACTGCACAGAACAGCTTATTAACTCTCCTGAGCTGTCCCAAAGTGGAGTGCCTCAGCCTCACCTGTGTTTCTGTGTGTGGGGTGTGCCTCTTGAAGTTGTGGGTGTTGTGTTGGGATTTCTCATCGTTGTCTGCCCACCCCACCCCTTTTATCTTATCAAAGTCCTTCATCTACAATCAGGTAATCCTGAACTGGGGGGGGGGAATAAAAGTACCCTGGAGCCAAGAATATGCTCCTTTGGCCTCTTAATGACCAACTGCTAGAGTTAATCTATTACATTTATTACAATTGTTAATTGTAACAAGTATGCCATTCCACTTTCACTGATATTTTTCATAGAACCATGGAATGGTTCAGATCAGAAGGGATCTTTAAAGGTCATCTACTCCAAACCCCCTGCAATAAGCACTAACATCTTCAGGTTGGACAGGGCTCTGAGCAATCTGACCCAGCTGATCTTGATGGTTTCCTGGGATGGGGCATCTACCATCTCTCTGGGCAACCTGTTCCAGTGTTTTGCCACCCTCTTTTAGTTGAAAACCCTTGTTCTGTTGCAATGGGACATGCTAAGAAGTCTGTCTCCATCTTTCTTACAAGCCCCTTTAAGTACTGAAAGACCACTATAAAGTTTCCCTGAGGCCTTCTCTGGGCTAAGCAACCCCAACCTTCTCAGGCTGTCTTCACAGGAGAGGTGTTCTGTCCCTGTAATCATTTTTGTGGCCCTCCTCTGGACCTGCTCCAACAGGTCCATGTCTTTCCTGAAGAGCTGAGCAGACGGGGAGAATCACCTCCCTCAACCTGCTGGCCACAGCACGTAGCAAAGGCTAAATTATTTGCCTCTCCCAAAAGGTACATTACAAAAATGCTGTTTCTTAAAATATGTGTCGGAGAGCAGTATTAGGAGAAAAGGAGGCAGCGTACTGAAAGATGAAGCCTGTATCCAACACAAATGTGTGAGATTAAAATGACTGCTGTTTAAAACAACATACTTGTTACATTAAATATTCTAACCTGTTCTTCTTGTCTAACGTTTCAATTGAAGGCTGTTCTTCTAAATACATCTGGTACTGATAAATGATGAGTCATTCTTGCTCTGAAACATTTTTCTAAAAACAACTTCCTGGAGAGTACAGGACTATGAGGTCTTCTATTTTAAGCGTGATTTCCTTAAAAATGTTAAGTAATTTGACTGTCACATTGTGTTAGATGATTTGTGTGTCCTGTTCAGTGTCAGGTTTCACTATGCATTTACCAATTTCACCCCCACCCTCACCTTTGACGTTCAACCTCAGGAGAGCTATTGGTATAGCTGTTTCCATCGCACTTAACAGGCCTTTCTAAGGCAGTTTTTCACTGATACGATTACACAAGGCCAAACATTAGTAGCTGAGGTGTTGAGAAGGAAGGAAGGAAGTTGGCTTTATTTTTAACTTATATTGTATTTATTAAATACATTCTCTTATATTTGTGAGTCAGTAAGCAATACAGAAATTAAGCTTAGTGTGTTTGCTGTAGTGGCAACTTCTGTAAAAAAAAATAATTTGATAAGTTCCATTTCTTTCAGAAGGTATTAATCTAGTAGTGTTGGGTTTTGTGGAACTTGCAACATTTAAGGGACCGTTGTAGAACTCATGAAGAATGTCTGTAAATGACAAAGAGGTAAAACAGCTGCTATCCAGCTGGAAAAAGTAATTGCAAAACACTCTACCAAAGTTCATACCTTGAAACTTAAAGTTATAAAGCTTTGTCAGCCAAGTTTAATGTGTCTTAAGGCTCTCTAACTTCCTTGATGACAAAAACAGAACAGGTTGACGGAAAAGCCTTTCTGCGTTATTACTGTAGCCTTGTCTCTGAGGGAGATGCAAGTTGATCTACTGAAGTACTTTGATACTACTACAGCATATTGTATTGAAGTTATTTATTTCAAAGAAAAACATGTGACTTCAGAACTTCAAGATGAATAGTAACTAGTGTGTACAAGAAAAAAACACACTTAGTCTTTGGCCTGGGTAATAAAGATGTAATAGACTTTTTTTTTCTTGTGCAAGATAACTTATGTGAGTGTCTTTGCTTTTAGGCCCAGACAGCCTTTTCTTCAAATCCAGCTAATCCAGCAATCTTGTCTGAAGCGTCTGCTCCTATTCCTCACGATGGAGGTAAGCTCATGTGCTGTATAGTATCCCAATGTTGTGGAATGCAGTTATGAAATACTAAAGTTAACAGTACAGTCAAAAATACCTATATATATGTAACCCTATTTATGAAAGGTGAGACTGTGCCTTCTTGGAAATGCCAGCACCCACCTTGGTGAAGGGTTATAGGAGTCAGAAAACAGTGTTTGCTTATAAAAGGAAGTTGTGGCAAACACTAACTCTTTCCTTTTCCAAGTAAGCCTAATGTAACAAGGTTTGCTGTTGGTACCATTTGAGCTCTTTTAAACTCTGACTCAAACACTTAGTTTTCCTTATTTATCACGTGTATATTTGTAAGCTTTAGAGGGCAGCATGAGACTGTCTTTCTTCTCTGTATGAGGTTGCTTAAGCACAAACACAAATCTCTTTCAACAGAGAAGAGCCCAGTTATAAACGATAACAATTAAAACAATTTTATTTTGGGTTCAATCAATTTAGGTTGAGAAACAATAAGCAAAAACAGCGCTGGGTGCGCGGAGAACTCAATTACTTCCACCACAGGCACACCTGAGTCCTAAAAGCAGCGTCTTTTCTCCCCGGATCCTGACCAATCTCTTCTTGCCGGATGTTCATCCCATCCCGCTCTTTCCCCATTGGGTTGTCAGGGTATGCCTTCTCCTCCTACTGGCTCTCCTTTGGTGTGCTTTTTTCAAATCTCAAGGTCTTTGTCTCCTTTGGCTGTCGTTTTCCTTATCTCCCTTGTCGGGCTTTTCCAAGCAGCGATTGCCTCAGGGGAAGGGGAAGCCATCACGTTGTCTTAAAGAAGAACCACACGTGCCCACTCGCCACAACTGCGATACAGGTCCCATATTTACACAGGGTACAACAATTGCACTTATCACAGTACATTCTATTTTTGACATGAATCATGACTGCGTTTATCACACCAGGAAGGTGGAACTTAATCTTACCATGTTATCAACATAAAGCTTCATACCATGTTAACAACGTAAAGCTTTATCAAGATAAAGCATTAGGTGAGATCTAATGCTGAATGACCTGGGAGCCCTGGGGGACAGCAATCTGGCCATGAGCCAGCAGTGTGCCCTGGTGGCCAAGGAGGCCAGTGGGATCCTGGGGTGCATCAGGAGGAGTGTGGTCAGCAGGTGGAGGGAGGTGATCCTCTGCTCTGCCCTGGTGAGGCCACATGTGGAGTGCTGTGTCCAGCACTGGGCTCCCCAGTTCAAGAGAGACAGGGAGCTACCGGAGAGGTTCCAGTGGAGGGATATGAAGGTGGTGAGGGGACTGCAGCATGTCCCTTGTGAGGAAAGGCTGAGAGGGCTGGGCATGTTTAGCCTGGAGAAGAGAAGAAGACCGAGAGGGGTCCTTATTGATGCCTAGAAATATCTCAAGGGCAAGCGTCAGAAGGACGGGGCCAGGCTCTTTTCAGTAGTGACCAGTGGCAGGTCAAGGGGAAATGGGCACAAACTGAAATGAAAGCAGTTCCTGCTGAATATGAGGAAGAACTTCTTTCCTTGAGGGTGACAGAGCCCTGGCACAGGCTGCCCAGAGAGGCTGTGGAGTCTCCTTCCCTGGAGACATTCAAAACCCACCTAGATGCGCTCCCGTGCAACCTGCTTTGGGTGAACCTGCTTTAGCAGGGGCTGGAGTAGATGATCTCCAGAGGTCCCTTCCAAACCTGACTAATCTGTGATTTGTACCTCCTTCTCCTCCTTTTCTCCCACAGACATGTACATCCATGAAGGTGCACAAGTATGTTTGAGGTCAGAACTCTGGGTTAGTGAGTTATACTTGGTCTAAAAAGCCTACAGCCTCTAACCAGTGTGACCAGCAGCAGTGCTGGAACAGCTGTCAACAATGCTGGTGGATCAGTTTGTAAAGCTTGGTGGATGTAACTTTGTCCCCTGTTCTCCTGTGGGTGCTGGTGTTTTTAAGATGACTTTTAAGGCAGGGGTTTGTATAGCTGACCAGAGCACTGCCTCTTGTAGATCCCTTCTGGAATAGATACTTACCTGGCTTAACTTCACCAGACCAGTTTTGAGTTAGCTTCAGCACTCCCTTCTTGGCAGCGTTCTTTCTGGTGTCCAGAGTTTGAATTTTCCAGAAGTTTTTGTGTCTGCCGGCCAAATGACAGAATTTTGATATCGACTTGTGCACTAATTGCTCAAGACCTGTGCGTAGCTAAAGAGTGGTTAATAATTTGGTATATCCCAAATGAAGGGAGGCCTACACCATCTATAGGATGTGCCAAACCCACCAAGAACCCTTCTGTTCTGGGAGAGGCAGGAGAATATACAACATCAAGAGCTTTTGGATGTGTTCTGCTATTTGGAGGTCTCAGTTTTGAATGAGAATGTAATACAGCGAGCAAAGATGCATCTTGTGTTGTGGTCTTTGATGAAGAACAGAAGAGAAAAATGGAGTAGCTGCAGAAGTCTTGTGCAGCGTTAATTGTATATAATCCTAGGGGCTTTAAAACACAAGGAAAAGTAGAAAGAATATTCATTGAAAGATTGTTAACCAGTATTGGTAAAACTACAAGCTGATAGATAAATCCTGAAATAAGATCAGACAGCTCTCATGTGAAGCAGTGTGCAAACATGACCACTGAAAGTATTAAGGAGCAAAAAAGTCCCTAGTTTATACTGGAATTCACCTTGCAATGACCTTTGTTCTGTCCCAGAAAAGTTACTTTCCGTTCTGGTCAAATGTAGATTCTTATAATAGCTTTATACTTAATAGTTTTATATATGTACCCATAAACAAACTGTGGAGCCTGCTTGCTTCCACGGCCGGCCGGCCCTTGCACCACCTCGATTTTCAAGTAGCCTGTTCTGTCCCCACCAATTCAGTGAGAACAGCAGGTGGACTCTCAGAAGAGTTCTTCTAGCTGCCACTTGTTAGTAGCACCAGTTAATCTGTGGAATGTCAAGAGCAGTATCAAGCTTATTTCCAGAGTGGTTTGACTCGAGGTCTGACAAGTCTGTCAGTTTAACTTCCTTTCCTCCCACTCCTTTCTGGTGTAGAGGAATCTTCTGCTGGGTATTAGGGGCCGTGTTTGTTTTGTCTTGTTCAGAAGCGTGTCTAAAACCACTTCAAAGCTATGAGGAAATGACAGCTACTTTATGATGACTGATACAGCAGACCGTGCTGTGGACCTTACAGCCGGGAAGCTGTCTTCTGCAGAAACTGCCATGCCTGGGATCTGGAATGTCCTTGGCATGGCCGTCTTTTGAGAGTGCTGTCTTGCACTTGCTGGAAGGTGGCTTTGCGTCTGTGTGCATTCTCCAGCATACCTGGTTTGGGGGTGGGAGGGGGAGTAGTTCCCCACTAATTGCCCAAAAGCTTTGGAGCAAGGGTGTGTCTTTATGGAGGGCAGCACAGTGTTGGTTTTGGAATTTAGCACCATGTGTCTAATGTTTGTGCCCTAAAGGATGAATGGAGTAACTGAACGTTCTCTGTAAGCTCTTCATCTCAGAAGTGCTGCTGGTTACTCAGCTAAACTGGACTAGAATAACAGCCCTGCTCCAAGTGTGTCTTCCATTGTAATTTTCAAATTAATGCGTTACAAAAGCACAAGATCTGTTGAAGTAATTATACATGTGAAAGCAGTAACTGCTCGTTCTGTTAAACCAACAACTGTACTGATGGAGTTTTTTTGTTTTGTTTTTCTCCTATAGGCTTATACCCCAGACTGTATCCAGAACTGTCTCAGTATATGGGCCTGAGCCTCAACGAGGAAGAGGTGCAGAGAAACTTACCGGTGGCAGCAGCTGCTCAGCCACAGGGTGTAAGTACCAGTCAAGCATGTTTCGGCAAAAGTATAAAGACTAAATGTATATCTAGCATTCTAGAGAGTAGATTACTATTTATTTGTTTTGAGTACCATACTTGACTGATAAATGAATTATTTTGACTAACAATACCTATTTTAATCTGGCCTTAAACCAAGCACTATATTTCCAGTGTTGGGGTAGGGGAGAGAGTGAAGAGAAGCAGGTGTTGTGAATTAATTTGTGTGGGTTTTTTTAAATATCACTTCATATAAACTGACATATACCTACTTTAAAAAAGTTGAAACTGTTGTCTGGTTATTTTGTTTTAATCAGCAACTGGTAACACGACCTTCTACTAATTACATGGTAGCTCCAGTGACTGGAAATGATATTGGAATTCGCAGAGCGGAAATTAAGCAAGGCATCCGTGAAGCAATTTTATGTAAAGACCAAGATGGCAAAATTGGACTTCGCCTTAAGTCTGTTGACAATGTAAGTATAGGAGCTTGCTTTTGCTTATACAGATATTAATGCTGGATTAAACTTGTAGTGAAGTTAGTGTATGGTCACAAAATTGTCTTCTATATAATGCTTGCTTATCCTTTATTGGGATTCTAAAATCCTTCATTAGATCAGTACCTAGATTTCCAGCTATCTGGACTAGGATCTGAATTTACAGTGACAATTTAACTTCCGTGTGTTTTGTAACATCTGAAAAATCCTTGTAAGTTTGGTTGGGGTTTTTTTTCCCCCACTTCACAGCATGAAATTGTCCTTGCAGAACTGCTGTGATACTTGTTAGCAGTTCAAGACTTCTTGTCTCTGTGGAAACACTGAGCGGTACTTAAAGCTCAGCAGTATGCAGAGAACTGCCCATGGCTTAAAGTAGTTCTTCTTATAGATTCTTGCAGTGTGTTGCTGGTGAGAAAGTAAGGATAAGGGTGGGCGTCATCTCACCTATATGTAAAGAGTAATTTCAGAGTAGGCTGCTTTTCAAATTTCCTTCAACATGAACATAGGTGCAAGGAGATCCTTAAATCTGCTTAGAAGCTTCTCTGTTTCAGTGTTGTTTGATTCTCAACATGGAAAATGCTACTTTGAGTGTTTGTTTTTCTCCCCTCGGGAAGGCTATTTAATTTGATTGTTTAAGAAAAAAATGTACTCAAGGTTTCATATAAGGTTAAAATGCTTTTTGTAGTTCTCGTAACGCAAGAAATGCTGATGTTTTCTTAGAGTAGATGTTTTTCTTGTTTTGTTTGTGACACCTCCAGCTCAAAGGTATTATCTACAGTTTGCCTTGATATGCTTTACTTGGTTTTCAGGGGTACTTTGACTAGAAATAGTTTTTTAACACCTTGAGTTTTTTAGAGGTGCTAGCAAGTCATAATTGATTAAAAAAAAAAGTTGAAAACAAATGGGGTTGTGAAAGAAGGAAAAATCTGGAACAGAGTTCCTAGCATTGCTGATTTATTCTCCAGCAATATATAGACTTAATGTCTGACAAAGGAATTGTTAGTTAAATGTAGAAGGAGATACGCAAGTTTACAACTGGTCTGTTTTGATCCAGTTCAGATTTCTTGTTAAAGCAGAATAATATTTACCCCTTTGAGTAAGGCTTTAATGTTTGTCTTTTTTTTAATGTTTAGAGATCTAGCCAGAACAACTTGCCCACTTCTGAATTTTATTCTAGCATTAATTATCTGTCAGTCTCTTAAAGACATCTATAAACAGGCTGAAATTTCAAAAACACCTCTTAAGGTGATATAGTTAGCAAATTCTTCTGTCTTTTTGGTTTGTATTACATAGAGAATGGAAAAGCTTAAAGGGCTGTGTGTTATGTCACTGGTCTTCATCTTTAGGGAAGAACTTCCTCCTTTTTTTTTTTTTACCCCCTTTTTATCCTCTTTTGTAGGGTATATTTGTCCAGTTAGTTCAGGCAAACTCTCCAGCATCCCTTGCCGGTCTGCGGTTTGGAGACCAAGTTCTGCAGATCAATGGTGAAAACTGTGCAGGATGGAGTTCTGATAAAGCACATAAAGTTCTGAAACAAGCTTCTGGAGAAAGGATTTCGATGATCATTCGGGACAGGTAAAGCCAACTGCAGATGTGGACTGTCATTGTCCATCTCAGAGTAGTAACTCTGGGGATTAGGTCTCCCCTTGCTTGAGCAGGACTGTGGGCATAATAGAATCTGTTTGTCCATGTACTTCAACAGTAAAGATACTCAGAAATGATCCCTTTTGTGGGGAACAGTCAAAATGGTTATTAATTTGTTATACCTCATCGTGCCCGGAGTGTGCACGGGATACTTGCATTTTCCAAGGTAAACTAGTGAGTGATAGCACAAATCAAACTTAAAACTCTGAATTCAAGAGTTCTGTGCTTTTTTTTTCAGACACAAATTGACCGTTGCTTATACTAACTGAAAAAGCAATGAAAGATGGTAGCAAAATACTTGCTATGTTAATGAATACATTTGCATTTTTATTTAGCATGATACTTTTCTTGTGAACTGTTCCTTACGTGTGGATTAATGTTAGTTTTGCTAGAAGTATGCTTGAACAATACAGATATTTAAATAATGAGCTCATAGCTATTTGTATGTAGTAATAATAGGTCAGATTCAACAGAAGTCTGTAGGTTATGAGAAAATGGATGGTATGACTAGGTACATGTCCTGAAGCTTTTTCAATGTTCATTTTTAAGAACCAAGTTTGACTCGGTGGAGGGAATGCTGCTTCCATTGGTGCAGCTACTTCTACCCATGTATTGAATCAAACTACTGCAAGCAGTAGATTCCCTGCTCTGTCTACCAGTCCTGTGCCCAACTCCTCGCCCTCTTCCTGGATTTACTAGCTTTTTTTTAAGGCACAACTTAAATGTTTATGGTCTGTAAAGCAGTAGAAATGTTGGGGAAGCCTTGTACTCCAGAATCCTGTGGTCTGCCTATAACTGTTAAAACTGCCTGTGCTATTTTATCTACTTTGTAACATTTGTAGAGAACGCTTAATTTTTGGTGGATGTTTGTGTGTGGGGGTGGGTGGGTTGATGTTGTATGCGATTTTTGTGTTACTATTAATCCAGATGGTGAAATGCCTGTAGAACAGGGAAAACATATAAGGTTTATAAACAAGTATATATTAATATCACAATACTAACAAAATCAAGTTAAACCCAACTACTTTTTGTTGTAGTTGATGTGTAAGTCTTTTAGAGTACAATTACCTTTTGTAAGTCAAGGATGCTGAAATACTGTGTGGTTCTTTCTGTGGCTTAGTAGACTGAAAGAATGGTTTTGCATTTTAAATGTCTTCTAGGCCTTTTGAACGAATCATTACTATGCATAAGGACAGCACAGGGCATGTTGGTTTCATATTCAAGAATGGAAAAATAACCTCCATAGTGAAAGACAGTTCTGCTGCAAGAAATGGACTTCTTACAGAGCACAACATCTGTGAAATTAATGGCCAGAATGTGATTGGATTGAAGGTGAGATAAGCAGCATATGGTGGGTGTGGGCAGCTGTGAGTTTGTGTGTGTATAGTAACTGTCTTGGAGATGGCAATGGATTGTAATATATTGTTTGATGTTCATAAAATCAGTCACTCATGAAAGGTAACAACTTGCTTGGAGAGAAATGTGTATTTTGAGGCTTCTTTGCAGTTCTGTATCTGTAGGCAGGGCAACACATTCTCTTCCTCTCTGCCCCTACCTGGCTAGGCTGACCCTCAGTTTTTATCTTTAATCTGACTTTGCTGGCAAAACAAAGAATAGGCTTCTCTTCCTGCCAGCCTGTGTCAAACTCTAGTAGGAATTCTGTGTATAGTGTCTGTATCCCTTCTCTAGGCAGTTTGTACTAGTGATAATGTGATAAGCAAACATCTATGAAGTGGTATTGCAGGTTCAGTGATTTGCCCTGAAGGTTAAATACTCCACGCAAGGAGTTGTGGGTCTCTTTAAGCTGCATGAAATGTCTAGAAAAAGCTCTCGAACAGCTGCTTTATTAGTCAGCTCAAGTAATGTTGCTCATATGACTTGTTGTTTAATAACAGGACCCCCAGATTGCAGACATCTTGGCAACAGCTGGAAATGTAGTGACCATTACTGTCATGCCTTCCAGTATTTATGAGTATATAATAAAGAGGTAGGTAATAAACAAAGCAAAGAAGCCGTGGTGTTAATTATAATCAAGTTGACAGTGACTGTTTTTCTGTAGGTTAAATAAAATGTACTCATGCTAAGACTTAATTAGAAACTTAACATGAAGACTGGAGAGGGGGTGGGAGGAATCTGAAAATTTGCTTCATCTGATGTTTTATTCAAACTGGTGTGTTTTGGTTGGTTTTAAACTAGTCATGTGTTAGTAATGCTTGTTTGCCTTCTCTTGAAAATGCCTTTTCTAAATGTAATTTGAATAAGACTTGAGTTTCTGAGAACTTTCAAGTACTTAAGTAACACAAATATTTGTTACCTTGTAACTAAAACACTGCTTCTAGCGCAACTAACTCGGGTGACCTACACGTGACTCTTGGCAGGATGGAGGGTTTTTTCTAATCCTTTGGCAGCAGTGGCTTTCTACATCTAAATCTCTCCTTCAAAAATGTTTTTGAAGCTGCTAGAAATTAATAATGCTTTAGGTATAATTGAGTCTTCCCCCTGCCCTCTTTCTCTCACTTGTGGTGCTACTCTGCTTGCACACATGCCCGCATCCTGAAAGATGGTTGTAACACAACTCTGTTACTAATAAAAACATTGAGTATCGTGGGCTTCCCTTCTGTGTGTGCAGTTTGGTGCAGCTCTCTGTAGCAACATATTTGTCAAAAATAGTGGAATAAAAGGCCAACTTTGAAGTAGTATTGAAGGGCTGGCAATGACAGAGGGACAGTGATCAGAAGCTTTAGTGGTCTTCTGCAGTTGTCTTACAAAACTGAATGCCTTTTCCTTTTCTTTAGGATGGCAACTAGCATTATGAAGAGCCTGATGGATCACTCTGTTCCTGAAGTCTAAACTTGCATCATGTATGTGTGTGTACATATATATAATGATGATTCCACTAAACTTGGGCTATTATACTCGGTGATTTTTTTTCTTCTGCACACGAGCCTTTCTGGAGGCTAAGAGAAGATATGCTGCATCAAGCATTTGCATCTATAATGGCTGGGAATGTTACAGTTCAACATATCTTGTTTATTCACAAACTGTAAAACTTGTAGCCTTATATGCTTGACAAATGTGAAATTCCACTTGTTATGACTTCTTTTCATAGGTCTTTTGGTTTACTACTACTATAAGCCATTGCAACTAAAGGAACCAGATATCACTTGCGAAGTCCCATGTTGTTACCTAGGACAATGCTGTGCTTTGTATGTCTAAGACGAATGAGTATTTTTACTGCTTTCTGTTCGCAAGAGTAGATCTGAAATAGCGTATTAGAAGTATGGCTAGTACTAGTTAATTTTTTGTTCTAGTAAATACTGTTTACACAGGAATGCCAGTTAAGCTGAATATAGCTAAAGGCATCATTCAGTAAGCGTATTAAATAAAAGTAGTGTACAGATACTCATATCTTTTTATTACTTGTTATACAAATTGTAACTAAAATGCTTATCTCTTGCCTTAACCATGTTCTTAAGGATTCAGAAGTAACCAAATAAATGACTGAAACTTTAGATCCTCTGTGTGTGCATACTTAAGATGAGCTAAGACGGGCTTGTTGAGGCCAGTTTCAGCCAACAACAAAGACATGATAGGAAATACAATTTAAAGTAGTCTTCTAAATAAGCTTGCTGCCTACAACGCTGAAATGTTTTAAAAGGGTAGATCTGGGATAATTTAAACAAGATCTGTGTAACTCTTCTCATACCTTCAGCTTAACACATGGCATGGCAGCCTAGCTCTTCTACAAGATGTACTGATTGTATAGATGCAACTTTATTTTAAAACTGTTTGCAGCTGACTGGGTGTACTGGGTCTGGTTGGGATGGAGCTAACTTTCTTTGTAGCAGTGGGTATGTGCTGTATTTGAGACTTGTGACTAAACCAGTGTTGATAACAGCCATGTGTTTGCCACTGCTGAGCAGTGCTTGCATGGCGTCAGGGCCTCTTCTGCTTCTTGCTCTGTCCCCTGCCCCCGGGGGGTAGACTGGGGGTGACCAAAAGGCTGAGAGGGAACATAGCTGGGACTGCCGACCCAAACTGACCAAAGAGAGAAATGCCATGTGGCTTGACACCATGCTCAGCAATAATCTGGGGGGAGTCTTTTCAAAGTAGTTGTTGCTTGGAGACTGGGCATCAGTCTGCTGGTGGGATGCGGTAAGTGATTGCCTCTACATCACCTTTTTTTTCCTCTCTCCCCCCTTTTACTTAGTTGAACTATCTTTATTGTAACCCACAAATTTTCCTAGCTTTTGCCCTTCTACTACTCATACTGTCCTGCTGTGGGGTGGGTGAGTGAGAAACTCGGTGGGGGCTCACCTGCTGGTTGGGGTCAACCCACTGCAACTGCTCATAGGCATGTTCAGCTGAGACTCTGTAAGTGATCTAAGTTAAACACTAGTCTTGGGGAACAATTTCCTCAGCTATGAAATGTAGGAATACTGAACTTCAGTCTCCCTTATAGTGGGCATTAGCCTAAAGTCAAAGCAACTTGCTTTAGTATAGGTATGAGTTGTTGTAAAAGGGGTGTAAGGAATCAGTTCAGCTATACTTCTAGAACTAACTTGGATCCAGAATTGGTCTGGGGGTGGGGGTATCTTAATTATTTACTTGCTTGTCCATCTAAGTAAAATAAAAGATGACTACAGGAGCTCCCACCAAGAGGAAAAGTAAACAGTTCATAGCTTGGCATTACAGTATAGTCTCGTGTACTGTCAACTTTATCGGCCTGGGTAGCTAGTTGCAGGTTTCTTCAGTTTGTAGGAGAAGCAGCAAAGGTGGTAGGGTTGAGAACTTTTGTTGTGGGTCTGCACCACAGCTTCTGTTCTTCCTGGGAGTGCTCAGAGTTAAGCTCAGCTCTACCTGTGAAGAAGAGTCTGTCTTGTACCTTCCTTTTTCTCTAATTTTTCAGTTATGGTAACTGAGAGGAAAAATTGTTACACTACTTCAGGCTGAAGTGGTGATCAAATTCATCCTGGGAGCCATTTTAATTGGAATATTTGGTTACTAAATGCTGTGCCTCTGGAACCATGGTGGCAAGCACTTAGTGGCAGTCATTGGTGACTTCATGTGGTGCTGGTAGGATTCAGCCTTATGGGCATAGGGCCTGTAGCAGTCATCTTTTAAGTTCCTTGGCAAGCTAGGTCACTTTGGTATGAATCCCTGGAGCCTCGAACAATGTATTATTGAAATTCTGATCTCTGCCTCTAACCAGTTTTTACTTAGGAGCAGATGATTCAGCAGGGAGGGGCCAGTTCTGTACCTGTTCAAGCTTTAAAACTCCTTATTTAAGTGAACCTGTTACCACATTACAGCTTGACCGATGGGGTTTAGGCCACCTGAATCTTGTGACTCCCCAAGTGCAAGTCTGGCTAAAACATAAATAGGTAGAGACAAAACCAGGTTGGAGGAATATACCCCCAGAGGAAGAATACACTTCTAGTTATCAACCAGGTAGCTGTAACAACAGGGGCCATCCCTTGGAAATAGGAGGGGTAGAACTTCAGTAGAAGTACTTAGTATACCTCCAGCTCTGCCATACAGCAACCAAAGTGAAAGAACTGATCCAAACCCTCTCCTTTCCATGCAGGAACAAGCTTGGACAGAAGAGTAAGGTATAGTTAAATGTACGTACACCAATAAACTTGGAGTTAAGCTGCAAGAATGTATCAGTCAATATGTAATTCCTTGCACGCATCTGATCAAAAAAAAACCCCAAAGATACTGATGATAACCCTGTTACTAGGTTGTAACTTGATTCCCCTCCTTCCCTCCCTTAAAAAGCTGCTTCATCACCCAAAGCAGCCTTAGCTGACTGAGCATTCTGTTTCATGAGTGCGCTTTACAGCAGAAAACAAACCTCAGCTGCACTTGAAGAGCTATGTGTGGTATGTATCCATATTTAACTAAAAGTAAAGGGTATCTTTTCTCTGAGGCAGAGAAATTTCAGATGTCACAAACTTCAGAGTCATTTTTCCTCTGGTTGACATGAGTGGGAGGCCCCCTAATGACAAAAGAGTCTAGTGTGCCCAAAATTGGGGTAAGGCAGCATCAAGGAAACAAGTGTGAAGGTGCATAGCATATTGTTGCTCAGGTAGTTCTTTTGTGGTTTTCAAGCACGCTGGCATATAACTTGAGTTGCAAAATTGCACATTAGCAGGTACAGAATACAAAAATAGGATGTGCTGAAAGGAAAAAGGAGTTACAGTGCACCTCTTAAACCCAGGCTTGTACTGTAATGCAGAAAACCAAAGCCTTGGGGGCCAGGGACAAAATACAATAGGGTGGAGGTAAACAAGCAATATGACAGGCACGCTTGAAACACCACATAAAAAGCTTTTAACACAATCCAGAAATGACCCAAGACATTTCCAGGCAAGCATAGAATGTGATTTTCTATCTCTTCTTTGCCTACACAGAGATTTATTTGGGAAATATAAATACAATGAAAGGTGAAGGATCAGGGCTCATGCTAAATATTCTGCAGCAAGACTGGTAACAGCAGGCACAGATGATATGGCTTAATACTTTGTCACATGTGCCTTCACCACACATACTCATTGATTACATAAAGATTCAGTTATTTGCTAAGCCAAGTGAGTAAAGCAGCTGAAATACCAGTTTGCTTTGACATCATGCTACTACCTTACTGAAAGGTAAGTTCAAACTCCAGCATAATAAAAAAAAAATTGGGAGACTGAAAAAACAGCACCTAACCATAAAACAATTGTTTTACAATGCCAGAGAAACACCTGTGCCCTGAAACAGGTGTTTTGGTATCAAAACCAAGGCAGGATATCTATAGACAAAGGGCCAGCTGAACATAGTTTAGAAGAATGCTTGGACTGGACACATTGACAGGCCACCTTAATACCAGCAGTAAAGAATACCATCAGAGAAATAAATATTGATCTTGGGTCATACTGGGGCAACATCACAACTACTTGTTGCTGTAATAAGCCACTTAAAGACTATTTCAAGTCTAGTTTCAGAACAGCTTATTGCAGGAAATCATATCTTAAGTCCTACAGAGTGTAAGCCTAGTACAACACTGCTTCGTCACTGGGTTAAGACAAGAAGGGACTGGATAAACACAGGAGCTGTAGCTCTGTTTAAAGGCTCTATTTAAATTCCATCTCAAAGATTGTATGAGTTGAAAGAAGTTGAGAACACCAAACAGAACAGGACAATGCTTAAGATTAAATATTTAGAGAAGGACAGCACCATAAGTGATAAAAGGCAGTAACAGCAGATCCTAAAACTAATTTCAGGTCCATTATTAGGGGAAGACTGATATCAACACATTACATGTGTTCTCTGTTAAGAGGATCACTTCCTTTCAGGCTAATATATTAATACTGTTTCTCAACAGGAAAAAACAATACAGAGTATGTTCTTATTCTCTATGCCTTTGCAAATAGCCACCTTTAGACGAGATAGTAGACTAGACTGACCACTGCTCAGGACGGCACCTCCTTGAGTGTTTGAAGTAGTATTTACCACTGTATGCATCGTCACTAGGAAGAAAGGTTGCCTACACAAGAGGTACATACATTATGTCATGAGACATGGCACTAAGCTGCAAGCATTCTTAAAGACTTAAGTTATTGCGAGTGTTTCCTCTTTGAAATCTGTTCAAACAGCAAGGTGTGATTCATTCTATGTAAATTAAACAATGACTGCAAAGACCTCTTTAATTATGAAAAATAGGTCTTTAATTTCATCTCAGATACCATTTTAGACAAGCATTTTCAGTACAATAGTTGATGAAAAACAAATGCATACACTATGGAAGTTAAGAGCTCTCAGTGAAGTTACCATGACATAGAAAGTCATAGCTGAACAAAGCTTCCTATCTGGTTGAACTTCAGCAGCCATCATTGCACAGAGTTAAGTTCCTTTAAAAGATTTGGTTTAAAATAAAGAGTTCATTTAAATGTCTGGAGGGAAAGGCACTTAGTATTGCAGTTTCCAGAACATGATTTGTTTGTCTTCCCCTCCTGTAATAACACTGTTGCACTGTTCATTCATCCACATGGACATTACAGCACCTGAGGAAAAAAAACCCCAAAACCAAACAAAAAAGTAAACCCAAATGCAAATAAAAGTGGTAGTTGAGAGGATGGAACAGATCTTTTTAAGAGCGTTTAGGATCGTATGATCGTTAGTTTGGATTACATCAACACCACATATACTAAGAACAGTTTTAGTAGGCTTCCAACTGGCTGCTTATATTCACACTAACAATCTCACCCTACATTGCCTCAGCTGCCCTGGGGTACTTGAGGGACAATGTCAATTGCCGTGTAGAATGCAGAACGGCACACTGGCAAAAGGATTCATAGGGATAAGGGGAGGAGGTTTCTTCAGAAAGTGAGATTTTCACTCCGCCATTTGGACTTCTCGTATTAAAAGTGTATTCACATCTTCCAGCATATGCTTAGAAGCTCACTTCTAAAGCTTCCCCTAGGTACAGAACGATCTCTACACACATCGAGTTCCAGAGTACAAGCTCATAGTAGGGAAGTTTGAAATAACCATTCAGGAAGGCAGCCATAAAACCGAAGCTGAATAAAACTTGAGGTTTTTTTTCCTTCACACATCCTGATTGCTAATGTACTGGAGACTGTACAGATACCTTTAAGAAGGCTATAAATCCCCATCCAAACCAATTTATCTAGCGAACTTCACTTAATTTGTTGTTAGACTTACAGTCTGGATAGACTAACGAAGTATACGATGCAGCCTGTACTACACTTTATTAGGGTTATGAGGTAGAAAAACGGTGACTTCTGTGATATTGTGTGAATTAGAAAAATGCCAAGTCATTTACCTTTGGTCAGTCTTGTAAACAGCAATATTCCTTCACTGTTAGGTTCATGTGGACCTACTTTTAGTTCTGGTGTTCCAGATAACGCTATCATCATGAAGAACTGCCCACTGACTGAGCAGATGACTCTCAAACTTTTCAGTACTAGCAGGGCTGGAAAACAGGAATCTTCCATCCAATTTGAGAATAGGAATAGCTCAGGCATACCTGTATGTCCTTTGATTCTTTCAGTAACTTTTCCTCCAAGAAGGTCCCAAATCAATAATTCACCGGATTGACCTCCCGATAAGATGGTATTTCCATCCCATTTGAAGCACCTGCAAATAAGTCTGTAATTAGTTCACTTCAAGCTTTTGTATAATGAGTCCAACACTTCCAAACTGACTAGGCCAAAAAGAATTGAAAATGGAGGTACAAAACTGAAAGAAATTCTACCCTTTAACAGTCTTTCCAGAAAGGTTATTGCCAAATTATTTTAGAGGGTTGTGTCCCAAACTTGCTTCTCTGTCTGCCCTAGACCCAGCCAGACCTTCCCCTGGCAGAAGGATGAAACTAATTCCTGTAACAGAAGAGGACCCAGTCAGCTGTACGCGTGTATAGTACCCGAGTGCTCACATGAACTACCACTTTTACTTCTGTCACTTCGCGTTCCTGAAACTGTCATCTAAAGTGCAAAGATGAGTTTCAGGGAAATAACTGAGCAAAACAAATAATATATGCATCTATCTATCTATCTATCTATATTTACGTATACGCACACACAAGAAACCAACAAGGATACTCCATGTACGGCTGCTATATTTTTACTCCAGTAACTGAGTTAGCATTCTGCGGTTTGTCAGGTAAACAGATAAAGAACTGCATTTTTTTTTTTTTTTTCCAAACC
This sequence comes from Falco cherrug, assembly GCF_023634085.1. Classification (NCBI taxonomy): domain Eukaryota; kingdom Metazoa; phylum Chordata; class Aves; order Falconiformes; family Falconidae; genus Falco; species Falco cherrug. Next base: position 47,039,084 of record NC_073699.1, on the reverse strand, counting down.
AAAACCAACACTAATTATGATAGCCAATCTTCTTAAAATTGTCAAAACAAAAAGGAAGCATTGGAACTAAAAAAAAAAAACCAACCAAGATTATTAACAGAGACGATTCAAGAAGAATCCTTGTTAGAAATTTCAGTGGCTCAACTGCTGGAACTGCTAGTTAGCTACAGTTCCCATAGTCTTTTACGGATGTTACAGTTGCTGTTGGAAAAAAACCCATGAGGCGATTTACTTAGATACTTGTTTGTTTTTGTCCCAGCTTGGAAAGCTTGACCATAATGCACACAACATGCTAGAACGTCAGCCTTTGCACTTTAAAAAGTGATTCAATAAAACAGAGTTGCCAGTATTACTGCCCCTTCCATTCTGCTGTCACCAGCCAACTATCATCTCCACAGTCAACTAGTGGGCCACACAGCTTCATAACCTGAATGGTGTCAGAATTACCTCTGTGGCTCATCAGTAGTTACAGAAGATATAAGCATTCCAGTTTGTACATCTATTACTTTAAAACAATTGTCCTCTCCTGCGCTAAGTAGATGTCTGCTGTCTGTACAAGAGAAAAAAGCAAACAAAAGAAACAATAACAACAAAAAAGCGCATGTTTAGACATTCAGTTATAGTTACCAAAGCAATCTGGGATACAGCGTGTTGGATGTGACACTGCCTGACCTACTTATTTATAGATAATTTACTGTAAATTAAGTCTCTAAGCAAGCAATGATAAACAAAACCGGTTAAGAGTCTAGACCACTGGTCTACAGTCTAGTATGGCCTTGTGTACAATTAATAATTTTTTTATAAAGGAGATGTGTGCCAATCCAGAACATCTCACCATCCCCCTTGAAGTAGTAATTCCAATTAAAAAAGAAAGGTATATTACATGACACCAGGAATAAGATTCCCTTTGGAACTCCCAAGGATGCGTATTAAAAACTGAAATCCAACGTACCAGGACTAAAAGCAGCATCAAACACAGTCCCAGAATGACATGGCAACTGGTGCAACACTGTTGCTGTAGTAACATCCCAAACACTAATGGTACCCTCTTTGGTTCCAGATGCTAGTATAGTGTTTGCAGCATTAAGGTTGATTGTATTTACCTAGAAGTTAAACATCCCATGATTTTCCTATTCTTTCATGTCAGCCATCTTGAGACAGGTTTTAAACATACACAAAACAAGGGCATTATCTATGAGATGATATTTTATTTACAAAAAGCTTTTCCATTTAATTCTGCAACATCCTTAATTAAGTACAATTATTAAAAATCCTGCCTGTAAAAAGTAAGAGATAGCTCCCTTTGATGATATTTGAAAATGCTTTTTATTTGCAGAATCAGAAATGCAAATTGACATTTCCGACTACTCTGAATACCCATACTCTCCATCTAATCTCCATCTAAATACAAGAATTTACCCTTAAGAGTAAAATTCTTTACTTTTAAGTCTTCCTAGCTGTCAGCTGTTTCCAATTCTCTTGGGCAGAGTTCCTAAATGTTATCAGAACTGTGTTGTAGTTTAGTAGTTGCCTGTGTTGTGACCTGTTAAAACTATTATGAAGGTTTAAAACACAGTAATTCTAAATATCCTACTAGAGTGATATTAGAAGCTTAACAAGTGTGCAGTTACATATTTATGATTCACTGCACACAATATATAGTTATAGTGAAATTCACTGATATGTTTTATAGCATGGTAAACAACTCAGAGGAATTCTTTTCCATTTGCTTGCCATTGGCAAACATTAAGAAGTTGTTGTAGTAATAAAAATACTTGAAAAACATTAGTCTTATTTCAAAAGCAAAGCAGCAAACACCACGCCCCGCAGTCTTTCCTGTCCCAGCTGGAACTTTGTACGTACAAGCCAAGCAAGGCAAATTAGGCACCTCTGTTTCCACTGTTGCTTCAGTCCCCAGGACAAGGCCATTCGAGCAGGGGAGCAGGGGACACTGGCGCAGCACGCATCAGACAAAAACCCCCAAAACGAAACAAAACACCCCTACACACACACGCTTCCCAAAACAACACCCCCACTTTAGCCCCCTAACCTAATCCTTGTGCTTTAGCACTACAGGTTGACTTTGATTTTAATAAGTAATTCATTTTCATATTCTGACATACTCTATCTCTACCCACATACTTACACTAACATCGTGTTCTAGCTCTGCAAGCAGTTCGAAGTGGTGTTTCTTATTGCTCAAGGTCTCTCCAGGAACACAGTGCCACACCTACAACACAGATATTTAGGTTTGCTCAAGGAAGCATTAATATAACCCTGGATGAGTTTCCTCAGTACTGAATTCTCACGTTCCCAGGAGGGCTGCTTGTGTTAACTGTGGGCCTTGCCTACATGGCAGAATACAGCAACAATAAACGGCACCTGAACTCATTTACCCTAAACAGAACCACATATGCTGATTCCAGATAGCTTACAGAAGCCTACCCAAGTACAGGTATATCACTGCACTGAACATATACTTACCAAAAAGCTGTACAAGGAAGGCTTTGGGAAATTCTTTCCTGTCCCTTATTTCCAAATTATCTTTCTACCTAACTGTAGGCATGCTTTTTCGCTTAGCAAGTTCCTGGTCCACCTAGCTGAAGAACATAAGCTACAAAACTATTAAACATTTTAGAAGCCTATTCCACTCAGCAAACAGAATCACCGGTCAAGGTCTCAGAACATTCTAGTTCCTCCAACAAATACAGACTGCCTCCAAAACTCCCATGTTCAGTTACAATGAATTAAATTTCTTTCAAGATAACACTTCAGCTTTGAAACAACTGAGATAAAGTTAAATGAAGAAGATATTCTACAAACAAACTTACTATGATACTAGCTAAGTTATTATTCTAGTACAACAGGTACGGTACATCCACTCCAAAGCATTTGGCTGGCTGACCATTACAAAGTACTAAATAGTTATTGAAGTATAACAACCCCACATACAAACCTTCACAGTGGAATCCCAAGATGCAGAATATAAACGCCCATCACGCCAACAGATCTTACTGACTGCATCATCATGTCCCATTAAGATGTCCTGCTGTCTTCCAAATGCAATTGAATAAAAATAGCTAATAGGAAAAGGTTAAAAAAGCATTACGTCTTCAGAAAATAAACCCCTTTTTTCCAAATAGATGAAAGTAGCTTTGCTTTTACAGTTTCTAGCAGAAATCTACTGAAACAAAAAGTAGAAACATAGACATTGCATTTTAACAATGAATTGCTGTATCATTATCTGAACCCATAAACATAATGACCAAGGCACTTGATGTAATTCAGTAAAGTCAACAGGAAGTAAATACATACATATGATTGTCCCATGAAGAACTTATGACAGTGGTATCTCCTGGTAAAATTAGACAAGATGACAAAGCCTGCAAGAAAAAATAAATAAAAATAATGTAGTGCTCGATTTCTTACCCCAATTCAAACAGATGTACATTAACATGCTTCTGGAGAACAAGCAGCGTTTTTATTCACACAACATAAAAGTGTTTTATGAACACTAACTATGAAAAACATTATGGGTTGGACACTGTACAGCAAAAACACTTAATCCCTCATAAATATACAGGTAGCACTGAAGTTCAAAAATACATACAGAACTGACAGATCTCTGTTCTTTAAATGCTGGTATTTCAAAGTTTGCATACATGGTATGCAATTTCTCATTCTGGAGAAATTGTGTCAGCTCTTCATCTTGTAAGCTACTGCCAATTTTACATGCAAACAGCTAACAGAAACTAAAAATGAAGGTTTCCTTTGATGTTTGTTCTCCATGACAGCTACTTACCATCTCAACTCTTCCAAACAAATGTAACCAATTCCTACTATTCTCAACAAGAAATATTCTTTACAGACAGCAGCTCAGCTACATTACCATCATGGGAAGCAGCAAAAAAAAAAAACCAACAAAACAACAAACCCAAAATAAAAAAAAAACAGTCCATTGCCTCTACTAGTATCATTACTTGTCACGTTTTAAGACTGTTCTAAAAAACAGTAAGCTGCTGGACTGTAAAAAGGTTACTGCCTCTTGCATTGCTGCAACAGATCAGCACTAAAACTACAGAGAGAAGAGTTTTTTTTTTAAAAAAAAGTCCTCCTCAAGCAAAAATAACCTTTGGCCTAGGAGTCAGCAAAAAGCTTCCTTTTTACAGTGCCAAGAAACAACATTCCTAACTTTGCTTGGCTAAAGCATTAGGAATTACTGTATCTCAACTCACCTGCTAGCATGTGCCATGGCAGGCCATGGGGTCTTGACCCTGCAACTTAATTGGGTACCTGTTAGAGCATGCTATGGCTTCTGTCTGGGTGACACGTTTGCCTTTTTTGTTCCCTCTAGAGATGAGGGTACAGAGATGGCTGCTACATCTTAGTATCTTGCCTCAATAAAGGATTCCAAACACGACAATTGGGAGTGAATCTCTATGACCTAGGTCAGGCCACAGTGTTCAAGCACAGAAAAATTAAATACGGAATCTCTTTTCAATTGCTGTTTTAGAAGCAAGGGAAAAATGTTGTTAGAGGTTGCCATGACCATGGCTCATTGAGAAAGGGCGGCTCAAATTCACCCAGCATAGATTCCACCCCGTGCTTGATTTTCCTCTGCCAGCTGACTCGCAGCCTTCAAACACTTGGGAGCAGTAAGGCAATGCTGGATGTGAGCACATGGGTGGAATTTAAGCTTTGTGATTCTGGTCCCAGTGGCAGTTCAAGGTTGTTCAGGAAGACTCCACTGCACATGCCAGACTATCTTTGTCTTCTGCAAGCCCTTCCTTGGAGAGCAGGGCAACTCAGAACAGAGCTAGCACAGAAGTGAAGTGCAACCATTTAATGCTTCCTTGCCATGTTTGCAGAATGTGCTTTGTCTCCCTGGAGGCCTGAGTGACTATCAGTTCACTCCACTAAATTATTCACACACAATACAGTTGAGTAGGCAGCGGAAGAAAAGAGGCATTGATGCATGCTAAGAACCATTTCTCCGAGTAGCTTTCAGAAGATACCCAATGATCTTGTTTCTATTTTGACAGCAACTTACCATGTTTGAAAAGGACACACTTCTCTGGATTTTTTTTGACTCTTTAGAAAACATCTTCAAAGTTGAATCTGTCAATGTACAAAATTGAAGACAAAATGACCGGTTTATATTATAGAAGCTAGTAATTTTGCTCCTGTTTGAATATTCAAGTATCTTACTATGAAAAGCAGGTATAGCTTTCTCATAGTCTTTGAGAAACTCTTTATAAAGCTTGTGATTTGAGCCTGGAACTGGCCTGTTTTGTACCAGTTACAGACAGACTGCCCCATGCCTATCAAACTCTAAAAGAACTCTGGTGTCTAAAGGGAGAAATTACCACCTTCCCAAGCCTAGACAGAGATAACATTGAAACCCTTGAGTCGAAGTGATCTGAAACTTAACAAATTTATATACTTCAGCTATTTAATTACAGGAAATATTTAACTTAATTTCTATAATAGGTGACTTGCAAAGGTGACAATCCAAAAGCCAAAGAGAAGTAGCTTTCACATATGAATACTGAAATCCTCTCAAACAGTAAGGAAGAATTGAACGTGAAGCAAAGACAAAATTCCTGCATTTGGCACAAGATAGGGCCACTTTCATGACTGTAAAAAAAACAGATCTCAGTGATTCCAGAAATATCCCATTTAATGTTATCTTTTTTTTGCTCTCAGTGAAGATATTAATGGGATTCAATCTTAACTACATTTCAGAGTTTCATGCTGTTTTGTTCACAAAACAGTAATCTGCATTTATGCTACAGGTTCTAGTAAATACCTCTGAAGTAATACTTACCCTGGGATGTAGTGAAAACAGAAGACCCATTGCAAGTGACTGCTATTCCAGTAATTGCCCTGTTTAATACAAATAAGTTTATAGGTGATTTCATAGGTTTTGAAACTTAACCATCATACTGTAAATTGACTGCAGGTAAAATCTGTTATTTGATCTAAGAGCTAAAACACTGAAGGAGATTAAAAGCACCACAGTGGTATCTTATATACCTAGAAACAATAATATACCTTCATATAACATGTGAAATGCCAGTACACGTTTCCCATATTGTTCTGCATGAACTTCATCCTCATCAGAAAGGACATTGCCATGTGAGAGGATAAATAGTTGCATAGTCCACCTTTCCAATTTGGGATTAGGCAAAAAAAACCCCAAACCCAAACAACAAACAACCAACCCCCCCCCCCCCCAAAAAAAAAAAAAAAAAAACCAAACCAAAACCAGAAAGCCAGCCAGGAACCTGCCTACAAGCAGATACTGAATACCTCAAGTGTCAGGAAATCAGAACTTGCATGTCTTTTCTACTCAAATTTGACACTGGCAAAGTCACTATAGTCTAGAAATTCAGACATATAGCTTATGTCAGGGAGTTGGTTAGGAAGGACAAAGCACTCTGCACAGCTAAAATCCTGTTATACAGACCTGTTTATTATTTTTCTCAGCAGTCCTCAGGAAAATAAAAAATAAAAAAAAAATCAGAAGCTGAAATTCAAGTCTGCTTTCAGGATCAAGATTTCCCTAACCCTAACAATCTGGTAACAGAGGCACTTTCTCACTACAAATATAATCTTGTTTTCTGGACAACAGAATGCTTCTTTTCTAGATTGGGTTACAGTCACCAAGAAAGTAGTTGCACTCAGGGTAGTAAGAAATCCTCCTACTAGTCCAGCCACTAGGACAAGGGATGGCACCAAAGCAAAATCTGTTCTTTAAAATATAGCTGATGTTGTTCATTGTTAGGTACTTTCAAAGTTCACCTGAAGTGCCCCTGCTGACCCATGGCTTCCTAGGAATCCATCAGAACAATAGTTTCGTACCTGGATTAACAGAAAACCTATAGCTGGAGACTTGGCAGACTGCTCATACAGCAGCAGCTCAAGGTGTACAGTAGCTGAACTTAAGTGGGTTAACCTTTCAAATTAAATGAGATTAAGTAGTTAAGTCTTTCTGGGGTTATAAATAAATAAATGGAAGTCTTTGTGTAACTGCTGCTACCATAGTTTTAGAGATGGGTAAGCAATATCTGCTTCAGGTACTAAAATGATAATGAACTTAGCTCTAGATCTGTATAAGAAACAAACGAACAAGCAAGCAAAAGATAATCAAGCTGACATATACTCATCTTGTGTAATCAAATCAATGAGCTGTCTCACAAAGTATTTACCTTAAACCCTAAGACATCATTCAGATGGAGATGCAGATACCCCTACCCCACAATTAAATTGAGCAATTTTGACTGTAAAAACAAAAGAATAGTACCTACTCTTTGTGAATTTTATATTGCTCATCTAATTTTAGTTTGGCAATATTATTCCAAGCAAGGGTTATACTTTCTTCTGTCAAATCTTCAAATGATTCCTCATTTGGAGAAACTGCAATAAAATGCCACAATAAAGTTTCATCACAAATAGAAAATAGATTTCAAACAATGAGGTAGCTGAAGTTGCAAACATAAATATGAAAGTACAGAAATCATGCAGAGCTCCAGAAATAAGAATTTTTGGCTAATGCAGGGAGTGACAATATCACAAATTGTTTTTCCAAATTTCTTCCTGGATGCATTATCTTACACAGTCAAAAATATTATTTTTCTCCCAAAACTGGAGCTTTTAAACTGGAGACTTTACAGAATACATTTCCAAAATGGAAAAAAACCCAAAACCAAACAACAAACCAAAAATGTTTCTGCAAAGATGTTCTGGTGTTCCATTGAGATGTCAAGAGCTTTCCAAATGGAAAAGTACCAGGGAAGTCACCTACTGTTACAATACAGCACATGCTTTTATTATTCTGTTAGGAATGTCACAATTTCTTCACACTGCACTGTTGCGCAAGGAAGTTATTCAGTCAACATTGTCCCTACAGTATGTAGGGAAAACAAAGTAATTTCTATACAGATTTTCATTCAAGTCTTGGAAAAGAAAACAAATTTGGACATTTAATTTAAATTCTATGGGTTTATTTGCAACAAGCCAACGGATCTCTCCAAAGACATGCCTGTTCAAAAACTGAACAAATCTTCACATCATTTAGAATGCCTGGGGATACAGTCATTGAAGGTGTTATCATATTAGCTTGATTTTGAAGCGTCACGAAAGGTCAAGGATGACAGTCCTCCCACAGCTTCAAAAGCAGAGGTTGAACAGTCCCAGAGAAGACCATTCAAACAGAAGACAAACCATCGGACAACACCTGTATTTTCAAATTTGAAACTGGTCTTGCCCATTTTTCTTTAATAGTTAGTTAATGGATTTATTTTGAGTTGGCCTACAGGAGAAGTGGCCAAGAGAGCTGTATAATGAGATGCTGTGGGAGAAAGATGCAGTACTTCTCAAAATTACAAATCTGCTACATTGTCAGTTTATTTATTAAACATTTACCTGGAGACTCAGTTATGGAAACACTGTGACTAGATGTTCCAGACAAGCTTTTCAACTTCGGTATTATCCTTCGAGGATGAGGAATTGTAAACAACTGTTTTGGCGTCTGTCCAAACTCCAAGATTTGTGTCAGCAGAGCTACCTTTTCATTGGGGTCCATAATACTTTACAAAAACAAGATATTTAATTAAGCCAAGTAGGCAAGTATTTTTTTTTCTTGTCCTCTCCCCTGAAAGCATGGGCCTGCACATGCAGTTACTACTGCACTATAGGCCATCACAAATTCTTACAGAACTGATTTACCACAGATGTGATGGACAGTCATATGACAGCTTCCTTATTTTGTTTATGTACGATGACAATATGCTCATAAATTAAAAAAATAAAGCAATTTCAGAAAAGCCGGACTGACAAAGTGTTCACATAACAATCAGTCAATGCATGCTGAAACTGAGAAACCTGACGCTGGTTCTCTGTGTATTTGGGAGTATAAAATGGAAGAGCTACACCATTCACATACAGAGCACTTCTACAACCAGCAAAGAACCTGGAGGGATACTGAGAAATTTAGCTAACTGCTTTAACAAACAAACAAAAAAAAGTGGATTCCTGTTAATTACCTGTTTAAATCCACTCCTCCTTCATAAGTTAATGGGTGAAACACTAGAAAATAAAAAGTTTATTTGTACAATGTAGATATACAAGGCTTATTTTCTTTGTTTTTATAGTAGTTATGCAAGATGAAGTTGTGATTCTTACTCAACTTGGTTATACCTAAGCAACCAAGCTATTTCAGCAAACTATAGAGTTTGAGATCTTGTGTTTTAATCCTGGGTTTCTTACCTGAAAAAAAGTTAGGATTTCTAAGAAACTCAAAGAAAGTTTCAGAAGAAATCAGTCCTTTCATAAATGAAGACTTATTTAAGCTTCATTAAATAACTCCCCACACATATACACAATAAAGGGAAAAAAAAGCACAGTTGCATAACTGGATCTCTGGTTATCTTCTCAACAGGTAACAAAATGTAGTAAAGAATGATCATAAAGGTCCGCCTATTCACCTGTTAATTTGCTATGAGGATAGCAGTTATACAGTGAACTACTTTGGGGTCTCTGCATAAGAACATGTACTTTATCTTTTGACACAGGTTCATTCATAAACAGATAAATTCTGTCTCTCTTTTCTAAAGTATCTGCAACTCGTTATGCTAATAACAATCCATGCTGCAGCAGAAATAGCATGTTGTGCATAAAACGTGCTCTTATTTGAGAGATAAAAATATAGGTGCCGTAATTTAAATGCTGATTTACCATATTCAAAGCCTCTGCCACATTATAATTGACACTTACGGTCACTGTACGGTTGGATGCCAACCCCTGCAAACCTAAAATATAGCCAATCATGATTTAAGGACATGTGGGTAAGCATATTAAAAAAAAACCCAACAACAAAAAACCCACCACAAAACAAATCCCATCATCTTACCCTGGAAGTAGTAAGCACGGGCTACTAAAATGAAGAGTTGCTTATTCCTTCCCTCCCCACTGTTGTAGGCAGGTTCTCTTTTGAAAGTTATTCTAGTTTGCACTTAACAAGGTATCTCAATATTGTCTGTTACTTGCAATCCTTCAAAAGCATCAGGGGTTCTGGAATAAACACCCTAAAAATCTAAAGTGCTAGTGTTCCTTTGCCAAGGAGACATTTCCTTACTGGGTAGCAAAATACAGCAGTTTGATATTTAGCTGTAAGTTAATAATTGCTATTACTGTTAGATTTAGATAAATTAAACACATCATCATAGCAATTACATAACAGCCCCTTTTGTGAGCATTTACAATGGCTACATACATGCTCTGAATAAGCTTGCAAATAGTGAAACTTTCCACATGTACAGTAAAAAGTATATACACTACTGCAGTAGTATATATGTGCATAAGGACAAACCTAGTCACTTGCACATTTCTTCCTTCATTCTTGCTCCTGAACAGTTATAGCCCATTAGCCCCTTCTTTCCCTTGCCACTTCTCTCAGGTGGAGTTTGGAAAATTGTATGGATATTCTCACACTGCAATCACGGTGTAGGGAAGTTAAATACATGTTCATGTGGAGATCCTACAGATTCCTACTTTTAATCGGCAGACACTAATTCCATACTACATTGCCACACAACGCTGTGCGAGAAAGTAACAGCAACGCTATAGAATCTTCTTGCCTACTATCTTAGGTACATCTTCAAAGATGCAAATTACGATGAAGGCAATAGACTTTACTAGATAAGACATCGATTCCAGTAACAAAGAACTGCATTTCCTTTAAGGACCAAGCATTCAAAGCAGTTTTGAACGCTCAAAACAAGTCAGACACAGATATGCTGTTATTTACAATTCCTGTCTAATTAAAGCATCCCTTTTTTTTATTTTTGCAATTTCTATAAAGTGTGTAATTACCATTGTGAGCTGCAACTGCTTCACTTCCTTTCTGCTTGCAGCCAAATATTAGGTCAATCCATTCATGAAGATGTTCTGATACATACTGACTTTCTAAAGCTTCTTGACTCTTCCGCAGAAAGTCATCAGGACCTGGCAAGAGAAAGGTTAATTGCAGGAGAAGATACCCCATTCAGTATTGGTATCCATCTCTGTTCATCTTCCTTCTTGAAAAAGAAACCAAACAAAAAACAAAGCCCAACCAACCTCAACAGCCCACACCAAACCTCGAGTTTGCTACAAAAGTTAAATGCGACTATTAATTATCTCAATGGTTTAAAGCAAAAAATCCTTCCTAAGAAAACAGAACGGGTATTTTTGAGAGAACCACCACCATATCCCAGGAATCTAGATAATCTTGAATTAATTCATAATACAAGAAGTTTGACTATTATTACCTGATGCCCAAGGGGGAAGCTCTACATCTTCAACTATCTTTCCACCTTGCCTTTTTCCCAAGTCCAACTTCAAACTGTTTACTAGAAAACTAGAATCATTTTCATAAAATTCTGGAATCAACTGGAAGAAGAAAAAAAAAGGAAATTTTGAGATTAGCCTAGCTTTGATCATTTATGTCAAATACAGTCAGTAAAAACTAAAAGTCGTCGAAGTTTGTATGTCAAGTCCTAAAGCTGGGTAGTAATTTTTCCAGGCTTTCTTCTTTGTCAATAAAGTAGTACTGGAAACTTCCTCCCATTACATCCTTCCAACTACTTCTAGGCTTTTTGAGTACCCACAAGGCAATTCTTTGAGATAAATTCAGAGTGGCATAAATATTTTTAACACGTAATGTGTGGCATACAAATCCATAACATCTAAGAGTATCTTCAGAACTGTCATTGCATAGCTACCTTCTTATTTTTAAGATATCAGGTAAGAGTCAAGACAAAAGTCTAGACTAAAACGAGAATGATAACAGAAGTTTCAGAGGTTAAGCCAATTATTTAAGAACCACCATAGCTAACCATTAACTATAGATATTTTTTTTAAAGTATCACTATTTTAGACTCCTTTATCAAAGAAGCATTAACACCCACTATCTGACAGTTAATCATTCTCAACATATTCTACAAGTTATGGTTTCTCTAAGGCTCAAAAAACTAAGATAAAACTACAGTTTAACCTCACCAGATGTACTGTTGTAACACAGCCAAATCCTTACAAGATTCCAGCAGACAATGCATAAAATTGCATCTTTTCAGCCCTATTCCACTCTGGTAATTCCCACTTATTCCAATAACATTCACAATAACACTTCTATTAAATTAAAAGCAGACACAGACAAGCAATCATGGAATTACAGAGAAAGAAGAAGTTAAAAACGTTAAAGGATTCATAAATTGCAGTCAACAGCCCCAACAACCCCCCCACACAACTACAATCCACAAACAAACCCTCTAAAAAATCCAACCAAACACACCCCAGCCCCACCTCAAAACTCTCAAATCAACAGGAGACATCTATGAACAGAAAGCTTAGCACAGATACCAAGGACTTCAATCATTTTCCATCCAATTACCTCTTTGAAATCTGTTGCGCCATCCAAACAGTTCTTCCATGTTTCTGCAAGACTAGATAACATGTATCAGTCACACATTTGTTAAAAAGCTATTTTTTAAGGCTTTGCACTCCCTTGATGCATATCTGAAAACAAAACCAATTCAGGTATAGACAAAATGTAAACAAACCTGTTGAACATTCTGTCAGCATGATCAAACTTTCCATTCTGCAGACACAGCATGTATTCTGGGGCTAAGGAGAAATAAAAAAAAAACATCAGCTTGCTCCAAACTTTGTCCACTTTGGAGGTAACGGTCTGCTCAGAGAGCATGTAAAAGCTGTCTTACCAACTCTAACAAGGTAAAACAAAACATAACCCGGAGATGAATAATGGCTCCCATACATGAACTTGGGCTCTGGCATTTCCTGATAACGTGTCTGCAACATATGAAGAAGAAAGAGAGGTCTGTTTAAAATCAGCACTCCTGCTTTCCTTCAATATTAAACACATACACACTTTTTATTTTTTTAAGACACAGACTAGGACCACCCTTATTTATTTTTTTTTTGTAACAATAAAAAAAAGCTCTAATAACCATAATCAGTAAATCAAGAAAGTAAAAAGTTGTTTTAAGTTATATTAGAGAGAGAGATATATATATGATATACATATATGTAATTTGTGTGTGTGTATATATATATCATCCAGAATTACCAGGGTTTTTTCCTCTCTCACTTTCACATGTAACTGCAGCGACTCAGCTTCAAAGGAGTCCAAACAAATACTTCCTTTTTGTCTTTCATGTGAAGTTTAATAAGTATGGAAGAACATACTGACTTAATTCAACCTGGAAGACTCTCTCCTGTTTGAAGCACCTAGGTGTTACCCCTAAAACCTATCATAATCTAAATAAAGTTACTTTTACTGTAGGCATGAGACAGCTAACAATTTAAGGACACAGTCAGATCTTAGAAAGAAAACTGTGTACTGTTATTGAAAACATAACATTTATCATGTTCCTACCTTCAACAACCTCAGGAAGCTTTACAATTTTGAAATATTTAATCTTTTTTGACAATATAATGCAGTTAGTCTGGCAATATTTTTGCTATGCTTCATTAAGAACTAATGAATGTTCTAAACCAATATGGTTATGTTCTGTAAATTTCAGAATAATTAACTTACCATAGAAGACAATGCTTTTATACAAAGAATTAAAAGCTAAGAAAGGGAGGATCTTCTAAGCTTGTAATTATGTGTTTGCTTACGTAAAGGAAGTCTGCCTACTTTGAGAAATAGAAAAAGTTTGTGCACTATTATCTGCATGTGCAAATTTTAGATTGGTGCTCTGATCTCTACGGATCCAGGTTTCCTCCCTTTGAAGTACTCTCCCTCGATTCAGCATTTTTCTTAAATGGAAGTACTTAAGTTTTCTACCACTTTGTCTTGTATAATTGATACATGTATTTTACATTATGCATTTAAATCCATTGGTCTTGAAGTTTTATATTTCCGTGTATGTTTATAGCATCCCAGTACCTGCCATACAAACGCACTCACAATAGTTGAATGGATTTGGGGATTTTATTTTAAAAGTGAGGTAAAACATTTTAAAGCATATCCATATGAAATGGCAGTAAGAGCAAGGAAACAGGTTCAAATGCTTTTAAATCAGTACCAATGAAATCAAGCTGAAAGGAAATGTGCTATGTTTACAGGTAAGTTTGCTTCTGATAAGGTTTATAGTTTGGTATCTACGTAATTCCCAAAACCTGCTTGACAAAGCTCCTTTTACTGCCAATATGTACAAGGCCCACAATGCACAGCACGTAAAAGCCAAGATATACATACCAATAGCCTATCCAGCCTTTCCTTATTCAGGGCACCAATTGGTTTGCTAAGGTCACGGAACGTTTCAGGCTTGGTCAGATCTAAAAAGATATAGTTAGACTCTAGGCATTCTACTAGACGGGAATGTACTCTGATCAATACTTGAAACCAGAAGACACCCCACCCCACCCCAAACAGCAATAAAACAAACAAAAAACAATGCAGAACCCCTCCAGTAACTTCTGCTCCCTAACTGCAAAAGAATAAAGTCTTACTGTAAATGGCTACTCATCATCTTCCTTCCAAGCAGATGTAATCTCATAGCTCTTGCTTCATTCAGAACTAGTACATGTACATGACATCACCTACTTAGCACAGGTCCTGCTACCTGAGGCACAAAATCAGCTGGTATTGTCTTCCTCCTACTCATTAACTATTCTGTCAGGCTACAGTTAAATACCACCAAACAATTGGATCGAGGTGTTTCAGTGGGTGCTGATGAAAACAGAAATAGATTCCCCTACTCTCCTCCTTGTAGAGGGACACAATCCTCAAGAGAACAAGCTTCCAACACAAACTGCACTAAGACCCTTAATCAAGTAACCAATTTTGGCACAGGCCATTAGTCTCTTCCTTTCAACTTACTATGCTAAGAACTATAAAAGAACAACCGGATCCTACACATTTCAATTAATCCAACTTGTTCCATAAAAACCAATTTTACCGGTTCCTTTGCATTTATTAGTCACAGACAGTCTTTGAACGCTCAGTACTGCCAATTTTCAAAGTGACCAAGCAGATGCTTGGTGCATACTCTGGATGTGAAGAGTGAAGTTTTTAACAGAAAAAGGTGAGGTATTTTATCCACTAAACTTCAGAGGAGGGGTAAGTGCACAATAAAACTTCCAAGATCACTAATGCCAGGTTCACTCTGATGTAACGTTAACTTTATGCAGTGTAAAAGCTGCCCTGAGACACTGCAGGTTGGACATAATGCACTAACATGCCTTTTTTGTATACACATACCTAATACTGAACTAGAGTAGTCTGCTATGATCCAGGGAAATACAGGATACTGGGAGAGATCGTTGCAGCTTCTATCAGCCAGATTGTTTAGATGAAGAAGATACTGGTAATTTGATATATGTCCTCGCTGCCATTGCAACATGTAACTTTCAGCTGTATGCTCTGTAATATGATTTTCTAAAATAAAAGAAAACATTAAGAGTTTTGTGGTTTGGACTTCCATCCCCAAATTATACTGTGATTAACATGCAAGGTACTGTAACATTAAGGGCACAGTTGTTTAAAAGAACAAGCCAAAATTAAGTGGTAACTTCATGCTTCAATAGCTACCATATTGTATACGTTTTTTTAAGGATCTGTTCAAACAGGCCTGAATGGCATTCAACAACAACAACCATGCAGAAGGAGTGCTGAAAACATGGAAACAATGGATGGGAAAGAATTTTAACTGTTATGGAGGCATAGAAAAGTATTTGCAGACCATGAACAGCCCTCTTGGCAATCAGGCAATCTTTAGGGTTTCAAATTTCTAGAAGTAGTTCTGCTGGAGTCAAGAAAAAAAAAAATTAAATATATTTTCCTACTGGACAACTAAGGATGCCCACTAACAATGACTTGTGGAAAGAAGTTATGTTCGTATGTGAACAGGATTCAGTTTCAGAACCACCAAAACAAAGAGACTTGGGGAAGATAAAACTTGACCACCACTCAAGAAAGTAGAAATTACGGACCTGGAGTTTCCATTTGAAGCATTAGGCAGGGGCTCAAGATATTCAATATTGCACTACCCCTCTACTCAATGGCAAGAATACAAAGTTATGCTGCTGGACAACGAAATGACCTGGGAATGTTGATTGCATTCTGTCCCTCCACCTTAAAATGAAATTAAAGGCCTTTCTTTGTTATCTTCTCTGGCAGGTTTATCAGGAGAAAGTGTGGGGTGGGGGAGAGATAGCTTTGCACAGGGTTTTTTTTCGGGTTTTTCTCTGTTTTTTCAATTGTTCCTTCCATCGATTCAGAGTACAGCACCTTGGCAAATGCCTGAAATAGAACTGAAGGACTGCAACCATGGCATGATGGCAAGAACAGTCCAATCATCAAGTAACCACAGTGAAACCACATCCTAGCTACAGAAAGCATTATACGGCACATTTCTGGATGATTATTTTACCACAACTGTGTTATAGGCTGCTCTTCCCCATACTTAGAAGTCTTTACCTTTTACCATCATTTGCTGCTGAAGCTATAACACAAAGCTATAGAATTTCTATGGAACATCAAATTACTCTAATATTATCACTGAAAATATTAACTAGAAGAAAAGGAATTCAGATTAGGACATGATCGGCCTCTATTTTAGACTAGCATAGGCTGGAAAAACATATTCCAATCCTCCCTTCACCTTAGCACCTTAAATTCTACATGTAAAAAGCATTAGCACCTTCAAAGAGAGGATTTTCTGCTGTCAGACAGCTATTGAGGTGCTACAAACACCTTTAGAGAAAGGGCTCACCCTTTTTTGATTTCTAAGCTCCAACAACATCATCTTCATCTGCATCTTGAAATTTCATCTTTGAAAGTTATCCAGAAAAAAAAAGTCTG
Source organism: Falco cherrug (assembly GCF_023634085.1). Lineage (NCBI taxonomy): Eukaryota > Metazoa > Chordata > Aves > Falconiformes > Falconidae > Falco > Falco cherrug. Next base: position 47,022,211 of record NC_073699.1, on the reverse strand, counting down.
AAGCAGGGTAACAGCAGCAGTTATTTCAGTAACAGGGAAAACCATATCAGAACTTACTTCCTTTTCAAAAGGAAAATCTAAAAGACTAAAACAATTCTTAGGGGAAGTGATTGTTCCTGTGTGGCCTTTCTACTTTGCTTAGTGATGTGGGGAAAACGTCAACTGATACTTAGGCAAATTCATTACAAAACAGAACTAGACCTCTGGTACAATAACAGAACAGTACAAACTTTGCATAAACACTTTCAATATTGGCAGTAAATGTGAGTTTCAATGTTTCAGTTGTAGTAGCATTACAGAAAAACTATTAGGTTTTTTTCTGCTTGTTTTTCCTGCACACACTAGTCTATTTAGAAAGTTTCATAAAGTTTCAGTTCATGATCTGCAAAAGACAGGTATCACTTCCTAGAAATTAATGCAATTAAGATTTAATAGAAAGGAGAATTTAACTGTTTCAGAATGGTAATTTTCATCAATCACTGCTACGAGTGAGGAAAGCTCACATACTTAAGTGTACACTGGAAATCCATCCATTACGGGAACTTTCTCAACAGGATTTTCACTTGGACATAACTGGTGGCCGGGGGATCCACCCACAATTCAGTCAGCCTTTCAGCAAAACACAGTTTAGCTGAGTGGATCTTATTTACCCCTTGCTTTGAAGATAAAGTGTTTGTGGGGCTTTTGTTGGTTTGCTTTGTTGTTTTTGGTGGGTTTTGTTTGTTGGTGGGTTTTTTTGGGTTTTTTTTTTTTGTTTGTTTTTTTTTGGTTTTTTTTTTTTTTTTTTGGTGGGGGTTATGTCAAACAACAGTGTGTATCAAGTTGCAAATCAAATTTCACCTTAATAATGCTATCTCAGCTTCCACACTCAGCTCTTCAAATGAAGAAAATACATGCAACTTTGCAACATTCATTCTGAACTTCGCTTACTTCCATCAAAAATTTTTAGGGCCAATATATCTGTTTATTCTTCTCATTTTTCCCACAAATCAACAGAGCAAAGCCCAGACAAATTTACGTTCACAAAGTACTACAGACTACATTAATAAATAAATACTTCAAACCTATATATGTTGCAATAAGGAAATAGAGTTCATCTCGATCTTGATAGTTGTAGAATTTCAAGTAGATGTCAGAACATAGATCATTTTCTGTGCAAAATACTTCAAGTCCCTTAGAAGTTAAGGGGGGGGGGGAAGAGGAGAAAAGTAAATGACAGCATTACTGACAAGCTGCAATATTAACATTTTTTAAACAGAATATTCCAGTTACTAATATCTAAAACTTAGGACTGTAAATTGGGTAGCAGTTTTGCCCACATATTCTGACATTTTTATAATTTCTATTTCCAATCATAAAAGCATTCAGGTCACACCCAGCTGAACAAATAGCTTTATAGCTAGCCATACACTGGCTCTGTCTAGATTGATTAAGCACAAGTAATACACTTTTTTTGTCCTAAGTGAATGGGGTGAGGCAGAGTTAAATGTCTATTTAGTTCAAATGTGTTTTGAGACAAAAAAAATTCATTCGAGACTGAAGTTTCAGTGTGAACACTGAAAGCATAAGTTCAGAGGTTCTACTGAAGCACTCTCATCGTCTCTTAGCCATGTACAGCAGAACTCATCACTCCGCATTAGTCTCAATCTGAACCAGTGATCAAACTCCCTCCATGAATCAATCCAGAGAGAAAACACACCATGAGAGAGCAATTCATTCTATCCCAAGATAAGTGTTAGAGATAAATGGAATTAATTGCTCCCTGGAGGTACTCCCTTCTCCCTTCCCCTACACTGACTGCTTACAAAAGAAATTTTTCATCCTTGACAAGAGTTCAGCCTTCCTGTTTTTATCTTTTTCACAACACTGGGAACGAGAACACTTAAAAACCAGAAAGGATCTGTGAGCGCAGTGCGCTACTTAATTCAGAGTTTTTAAAAACATTTAGCTTTTACCTAATGACATACAGTTTCAGCTGCTCATTTTAAGAAACAATATATACCGAAAGACATAAAAAAATATATATTTGAGCTTACCAGTGGCATTAGCCCATGTCTTCTTTTATAGATGCGACGTACATTTTGCAGTGTTATTTGTACTACTGGCTTCTGGGGGGGGCAAGAAGGGGGAAGAAAAAAATAGAGATATTCTAGAAAGTATTTTCTTCTACATTAACTTCTCCAGTCAGTCTGGAATACCAGCAACACGAAAACAATATCCATCCATGTCATTTTAGCAGTAGAACAGAGGTGTTAAGCAATTATGTTAAAAAGAAGCAGCTTGTCTTTGCTGTTGGTTCTTGTCTGAGTAGCAAAGCAGTTTAAGAATAACGAAAGAATAGCGTATTATCACCCAAGTCGGTTGCCAGTTATAATAATCATGCAAGAGAGGAGCAGAACACAATAAGCTATACGAAAAAATAAGGAAGCCATTGGGCTGCTGGGCAAACTGTTTGCCAATGGTGCCAGCTGGTGGACAGAAATGGAATAGCACGTTGTCATCAGCTGTGAAACGCGTTTTCCTTGCCTGGACATGTCTCAGCAGGCCACTAATACTCTAAAAGTATCACTGCTATTTCTCTGACAAAAGTTCCAAAGCTGTAACCTGTCTGCCACATGCACTCAGGTTTCCTCTAGAGAAAAGAGATTATTAGTTTAATAGAAAACGTACCTAAGATCTTCCAATATAAAGTAAATGCACATAAAACTCGCACTAGGTAGGAACAGCATCACAGAGTAAGATTAAGAAATTTATCTTAAATGCAATGTCAAAAAAAGTGATGTTTAAATATTAAGAGTATGAAGAAAGGATATTTTGTGCTTTGTCAGTAGGAGGTCAGCTTTAAGCAAGTTGGCACAGAATAAAGCCTCAGAAGCAGATATACACTGAATGCAACAGAGCAGCACAGATAAAGGAAAACTAAAGAGCTTCTGATTCTAACTGAAAATAGAGCCTTGGAGATGTGCGCCATGTCCATTTAAGAGGAATCATACAGAAAATGAAAACTGTCCACTAGAGGGGCAGCGTGCTCACACCATATGCAAGATTGTCTACGAGGCACTTACAGGATATCCATTAAGAGGTTGGAAGTACAAGTTAGCATCAGTAACACACACATGCCCTGGATTAGTCACCAGTGGTGTCACCATTTCTGCTTTACATTCCATATGCAGCGTTTCAGAAATGCTTTGAAATCTACAAGTGAAGAAAAGGAGTAAGTTTACCTCCAGTTCTTTCTTAGGTAGAGCTACCCTTAAATTCTTTAGAAAGGTTTTAAGTTAGTTTATAACCTTGGGACTCTACTAAGCCTATTTTAGACATGAATAAAGTTCTTTGTTGAGAACTCTACTTAAACAGGCACTCCAGAAAGGAAAGTTGCTACCTTCTGCATCAGTCTCAGAGCAGTAAGCCAGCTGATTTTTCCACACAGAGCTTTATTTGGCATATACTGATGCCAAATTTGCAACAAATTCACAGATAAATGAACAGTGTGGAGAGAGAAAAAAGTATCACATTCATCTTCATAACACAGAATTTCCCATTTCCATTCCAGATGGTTCAGAATACAAAGATGATAACTGCCTGAATTAGAGAATTTATGCTGCCCCAAACAAGCACCTTGTTTGTTAAGTACTCTCGCAGTAGACTCATCAACCAAAAAGCTGAAAATAATTTCCAGTAGAAAGTGATTAGAAGGATACCTGTTTTTATCAAATGATGTTCTAGCCAAGCGTGACTGCAATATAGCAGTTATCTAACGTGGAAGAAAAAAAAGTTAATATGGTCTATGATTCAAATGCAATTAAAATTTTATTATTAAAACAGTGATAAAGAGCTAATCAGTTACTTACCATGGCAGCTTGATCTCCCATCTTATCTAGACAAGAAGCCCTGTAAAGCTGAAAAACAGGGAACTTTAAGTGAAATAGCATAGAGAACTCCCACACAGCTCAGAAGTCAATACAAACTGGAGGGGCCTTTAGCATTCTTAATGACAAGAGTACTAAAAGAGATATTATTTTTTCTTTTTAAAGTAGGACATGTTTGTTCGTTGCTACTGTCATGTTATTACTTTGCCTGTATACTATACCCGTGCACAGTAAAAGCTAATATGGGTAGCTTACGACAGGTGTCAGAACTAGATGCTGTGTTCAACTGCTACATTTTAAAAATAGATACTACAAAAATTTCACCTTCAAATTAAGTATTTAAATACAGCTCTCCATTAAATATATATATATAAAAAATAATGCTGTGATTAAGTGTGTAGCGATACCAAATAACCACATACCTGATGCAGAGTTTGCACAACATCTCCTAGTTTCCCAGCAACATCCAGTTGGAATAAGTGCTCTGTTCTACCCTAAAACCAAAAGTACATTTACTACAAATGAGTTTAAAATAAAGCTCAGTGAAAAAAAATCAAAACTAAAAGCACTCTAAAACCTGGTCAAAGTATGCTATCAAAGGTTGCAGCATACCTGAAACATTCCCAAGGCAGATGTTAAACACTATTTTTTTTTCTTTACAAATGTATCCTTCCTGTGGTAAGCTCTTTGTGCAGTATTTAGTCCATTATTTATGCAATGGAACATAGTAACTTTGAAGTGAACAAACCAATACAGCTTAAACATCAGTAAATATAAAAGTGCTACATATATAGCTAAATATATATATATTTATATTAGGTACTATATACCTTTTTTTATATATATATGTATTTATAAAAGGTACTAGCTAAATATAGAACTAGTACCTGCTCTGTGTACTTCAATATCAGCTGAACACAAGTAAATGTAGAATTAGTAAATGACATATCAAACAGCTACTGTGTATCTTTTAGACAAACAATACCAGCCCGTCAAATCTTTAAATACTAGTCTATAAAAGTTACCTTTCTCCTCTACATAAATAGTTTTGAGCTGAAAAGATCCTAAAGCCAACCACAACCTGTTTTGACCAGTTACTTATAAAAACCTCGCTAACATACCACCCAGCATGTCCAGCACACTCATTTTTCCCCTTCAGAGTTTTCCCAGCTTTCTTAAGTGTCGTTTCATAGTACATAGTTCTGGGTTTGACTTAAGCATATTCAAAGTATGTGCATAGATCGACTGGCAATACTTTTACACATAACTCATATTTAGCAAAGGTTGTGGGATCCCTTGATGACCCCTAATGTAGTATAAAATGTATCAACACGTTTCTGTAAGGTTTTGTAATTTCTCAGGCTAGTCTTTACAGAAGAAAAAAAAAAGTGAGTAGTAAGATGACATCAAGGCATTGATCAGTGGGTACAACCGGATTGATCTGAAACTGAAGGAAAGAAGACAAAGAAGCCTAGATGATCTTCAGTGAAATGTACATGATCTGAGCTGAACTGACAGCAATCCAAGAGGAAAGCATGCTTCAGGAAGCAACTGGAGCTTGAGTAAAGGGAGACAAGAAATCCAGTAACATTTAGATAAAAGCCTTGTAACATTTCACCCAGAGCACCATCTTCCTTCAACAGCGAAAGCACGGGTCTCATAAATCCTAGTGGATGATCCAACAAGGATTGCTCACAGACAGCAACGTAAAAGCTTTTGTAAGCAGTTCTCTCTGTAGCTCTCCAGCCGTATACAAAGACAATACCTCAGTATTTTGTAATTAAACTGAAACAATCAGTGCAGGACATGGAAGATAATATGTACTACCAAATTCCCGCACTCAATGACATGCCAATGATTCAAGTAGAAGATATTCAGCAACAACAGAAAAAAATCTGCAATGATTGAAGACAAACTAGATTTCTTGTTTTAATATGCAGAAACATAGCTGCACTTTGGTGAAGTAAATTATAATGGTTAACTGTCAGGAACATTTTAGGTATGAATGAATCTTGACTTAGGAGAAAATAAAGTGAAAAGCCTTCCAAACAGCCCTTTTGATTGTTTTATTTTCACTGTGTTGGTAATGTGGTAAGGTATTTGTATGATGCTTAATAAATTTTGCACATGGAGGCTAAACAGAAAATAGAAGGACTAGAAAAAAAAACAGGTTCAATATATAAAGAATGCACAAAGCAAACAAAGAAAATGTAAAAATCCCTGTTTAGAGACAGATCTAATCACAAAACCAACCTAAAGCAGCTGTTGAGAGAACAGAGATCAACTCTTGCCTCTTCCCTGCTCATTACAGTAACACAAATTTATGTCTCTATCATTCTTGAAATGTCTTACTTGAACAAATATGTTGAGAAATATCATTATGTCTGTTTCAATTCCAGGGCAAATACGGTGTTTAATGACTCTGAATTTTCATTTTGTGTTTTTGTTTTAACCCGTCCTGCATTCCAGGTGAAAAACTCTTACCTTGAGGCCTCCAGGCTCAGAATCAGAGGAGACCCACTCCATCAAGAGAAATCAACCAGAATTAAGCTCTGATTTATGCTGTAAGCAGTCTTATCTGCCATTTCTTTGAACTGTGAAACACTCAGCTGGGAACTATCAATTAGCAATCTTATCTCAGGTGTGAGCAGAACTGATGAGAAGCCATTTAGCCAGGAAGAAGTGTCCACTGGATACTAGCAGTCAGCTGACAGCTCTGACTGTTGAGCCCCCAGAGCCGCACATCAAGCTAAATAGCAAGTGTCAAGTCTGCAGTATGTCCTCCAAAAAATATCACAAGCCAGTTATGGAAGAATTCAGACACTTGTTTTATCAATATGCACAATTATTAATTTTTTAAGCTTTATTGTCATATTCCTCAAATGATAATTATCTTACCCTTTCAGAAATGGGAACATAAATCCTTGCAAAACATTAATTTTCTAAGATTAGCAAAAAAAGAAAAATACTTACTCTTACTGTTTTATAGGGTGCAATAATGTTTCTTTCTTTAATGAGAAAAACCTGAAAGAGTAAGAGATGTTACTGCTTCAGTCCTTAAAAATAATAAATAAATCAGAAGTACTGATAAAGACAAAGCTGAGAACACTGTTTAAGCAAGCAAAACACTGTTGCAATATCCTGCTTTAGCTACCCCAGACCTACACTGCAGAAAAACAATTGCCTTTTATAGCAGCTGTGTCCTATTTAGTTCAGAGGCTTACTTATCTAAATAGTTTATTAGTGGGTTTTTATTCTAATCATATGACCTTCAAGGAGATACAACATTAAAGGCAATATGCACTGCCATCTCATTCAGTGGAAGGATCGTCTCCCTCTTTCTTCTGGTGGCCCATGCCCTTAGGGCTCTGTCCTGATGGGCATTACCCCATACAGCAATTCACAATATAAACTACTGTGTAAACCTTCTCAAATGAACCTTCTTCCACTTTCAAACATTTTGCTTCCAGTTCCAGCCACCATGAACACCAGATTTCCTCTCTCATCCATCATTTTGTTTCTATGATCCTATTCTCACACCTGAGAGAATCTTCACACACACACACAAACACACACCCCAAACCCACATGAGTACTCTTCAGAACAGACTTGACTGCTAGCACATTGGTTTGTAGATATTACCTTACTATCAGCTGTCTGAGAGAAGCCAAGCCAGAAGTAAGTTGTGGTTTTGCTCTGTTTGTAGGGAAGGCTCAAACTTGCTCAGTCTCAGGTCTGAGTGTTAAGACTCAGGATTGGTTCTGAACTGCAAAAACCACACTGGACTGCGCTACTAACTGCCTTCTACTCCACGGCCCCAGAGACTTGGCTTGATCAAAGGGCTTTTTCCTGCGCCTTAGTTTGTTTCCTACAGCTAGCACACCTGTGGCTTTACACTCCAAGGCATCATGGCAGCAGTCTCAAACCAAGAGCAAACACTAAACTTGCAAGAACAGATGCTGTACCATTCTCTAGCCAAAAGCCTTCTGGCTGGCACGTGCAACCTTCCCACTTCCCCTTGGCTGGCAACAGAACCAGCCTTCACCACATGACCACTCACAGCACTGTCCAGCTAGAAGAAAGCGAGTGGTGTTCTCAGAAGCTTACAAGCTCAGCATGCCTCCCTAAGTGCTACATTAAAAAATAATGGCAATTACTGCTTTCATCCAACATCAGCATGTACAGATCTCAATCAGGCCATAGGAGAATAGGAATCAGAGACACCTGCTGTACACTCAGATAGCTCTTCTGCAAGAAAATTAAACATTTTTCTACACTGAGAGCCCCAAACTACATTAAAAAGTAGAAAATAAGAAAAAAAAAAGCAGCAAGCGGAGCAAAAACTTTAGGAAATTAAGACATTATGCTATTTTGGAGCATTTTCCTCCAATTTTATCTTGAGAAAAAATAGTGAAATAACCTCCTCATTCCCATTTGCTGTATTTTATAGCCACTGGTTTCTATGTTGCCTGTTACGTAAATCAGTTTCTTATCCAGCTAAACATTAACAATTTTTTTGAGCCTGACGTTCCAATTATTCACTACGTGCAGCTTCCTATAAGGCAGAAATTCTTACACTTAGATCATGATTTGTCATATGTACAACTAACAAGTGCTTCACACTTGAAAGTCCCTATGCCTTTTATACAAAATACCAGCATTTATCATGCCAGTCAACTATTTCAGAATGTTTCCCCAAAGACAGAAGGATGACTGGCAAGCTACACATGGGAGAGGCAGGGAGCGGGAGGTACTAACCACTGTTGCCATTTTAAAAGTTAATTCTCCTTTCCTATGAGATGTTTTTATAATCATTTTTTTTTAGAACATATACTAAAGATGTATGGTGGAACAATGGCATAGAACAATTAGAAACGTATTTTTAAAAAACCACTTAATACACTAAAGAATTCCCAAGACAAGAAACTCTGACTACACAATACTCTTCACAGAAGCAGTTTCAAGATGAAAATAAATATACTGATTACTTTAACACAGTCCACAAGTTTCTCCAGCATAGACAAAATTAAGTGCTTGAGTTCATTTTTGACTGTAGCAGTACTTAACTGAGCAAAGCTATCAATTTCAGGTATTGCTAAAGGCAGATTTTACAAAGGTGTTGGAATGTTTAAAAGGTTATTTCCCACCTCATCCCTGTTTTTTCCTGAAATGAAAACAAACATTTTTTGGAAACTTTTACAGCTTTGGAACACCTATTAGCTGCAATTTATCAAAGCTTGAAGTATATTCCCTTGGTTAACATTAAGTATGAACATATCCAAGTTAATCACAAGTCATGATTGAAACTCGAACTCAATATTTCAGGACAGCTATGGAAAATTATTTGGTGGACATACAGCACAGTACAATGTTTTCACAAAGCTGAACTGCAAGGATCAAGATGGCTTTGCCATTACCACTACACACTGCAGAAAGCAGGAGAAAGCAATACTGTAAGACCAAACCAATTATGATTAATAATCAGTTTAATTTCAGTCTATTCTCCTTTTTCATTCAATTCTAAAATTGCTTTAAGCTCCATTATAAAATGCACAGTGCAAAAAGTTTGCTTTAACAAATTGACTTAATGAAGTCATTAACAGTTTGAAATCTCCAGTATCAACAGCTTCACATTAATGCGAAGATTTTGACACTAATTAGTTTTGTTCCCAGTTAACCCCCCCACCTTAAGATTCCAGCTTTGAGGAAGACACCATTAAAGAATGTAACCTTGCTCATTTACCAAGAATCTGTTATATGCAGGTCTTACCTGGTTACTTACAACAGAAATCCCTCCAGATGTATCCCTAAAATGTAAATAAGATATTTGAAGAGATGGGTGTTTCAGCTTAAAAGAAGTTACATATATATATATATAGTAACTCAAATTCACGTACCGTGTGAAAGGGTTATTTGCTTCATTATCTTCCGGGGCTTTTATACTAATGCAGTCTCTCAGTGATATCTGCAGCAAGTTATAAAAATACATACTCCTTAAAAGCTTTTTAAGAAAATCTTAAGTTACCAAGAAATTGTAAGTTGGCACTGCTTACCTTGATAATGGGTCGGATATTGTCATCAGGTTCAAAAATTATTGACTTTGAGCAAATTTTTAGAGAGCCTCTGAATTTTCTAAAAGGAACAGTGAAAAAGAAAGTATTTGTATATGTGGTAGGAGATACATGAGACTAGAATGATTCCAGTAAATGAAAGTATGCAAGAGTTGTACCTTTCATCTCTGCAACCTTTATTTATAATATGATTAGCTGTGTGCTGCTCAAAATAATACTCCTCCAGGTTAAGAAGAAGCAGGGAAAACCTACAAATAAATAAAACTATTTGGTCAAAAAGAAACCACCATAACAGTTAGTATTCCAAATAAAATATACCAGGTGTTTGGGAAGTCTCCACTGATTTCTGTGCCATACCCCACACCCCAAGAATAAATTAAATTATTTTTTTTAAAAGAACAAACCCATATAGAAAATTTGTATACATGTATACACATGAAGATCAATGGATGTTCTTCCAACATATACAAAGTTAGATATTTGATTCTGTTCATATGTCTCAGGTGGGAACTATCCTAACGTAGCCAGGGTTTCCGCCTACTAAACATTAGTTTCGCGCTGATCAGTGTATGCCAGTCAAAACATGCAACACCACAAAAGGAGGGGCAAGAACTAATCACTTGGAACAAAGGAGGTTAGATCTTTCTGAAGCAAAGCCAAATTACATTGGTCTAAAATGTTAAATGAAAACATGGTTTTTACAACACAGCTGAGCCACATGCCGGATACCCTCTGAGGAAGCATTACCTTCCTCTCCGACCACACTTCTGCACTTCCTCTGTACCAATGCCTGTTCAACTCCACAGGATGGCTGTTTGTGAACTAATCCAAGAGACAACAAAACCCAACAACAAAATTTAAGTCTTCTAAATATTTAGTTGCAGGATTGTAGTGATGCCGATGCTGGTACGAGGTAAAATGCAAATAGGCTAGATTAGACACAACATGAAAGTGCATTCTCTACGGACTTAACTTAAAAAAACTGTTATACATGATTAAAACTCAACTTTACTAACAAGGTGAACACATGGTCATCGATGTGTTTCAACTGTGGGGAATGCCAGTGGGTATTGGCACAGCAGGAGGAGCAGAAACATATCACTTCAGCTGGAAGTACAACAGCTTGTTTGTGCGCAGCACTAGTTTGATCTGCAGAAGTACTTAGCATTCATTCACATCCATGCTTTGAGCTTTTTGTACTGTGTTCGCAATGTGCTTCATGAGAAATGCCTGTGACAATGCTAATAAACACCATCTCCCTAGAGCAGTACTCAAACAGCAGTAAATATGTTGAGAGTTCACAAAATGAACTAAATATACTGAATAGCATGCTTGTTAAGAAAGCATATATCACAATAGGAAAAACAGTGTTATTGGCAAACACATCTTATTCACATAAGATTTGTGTTGTGTCTGTTACATTAAACAGAACATAACAATAAAGGTTTACTGTAACTACAAGTAACAGTGGGTCCATATATTCAAATCTGCTTGTGTGTACAAGACACTTTGTCCTAATGCTCTGCTGCCTTTTCAAAATGGCATTATCTTAAACTATCTGTTTTCAAAAGAAGAGAGGTAATGATGCCATTAAGAAACAAATTATGTTAAAATTTTAGAAAACATGTGAATTAGAACAGTATATGCCATACAAAATTCAATACAAGTCTCCAAAACTCTCTTCAGCCTCTACTGTTGCTGCTACTATATGGTTCTTGAATATCTCTAGTTTCCAACAGGGTTTTAGAGGCTTTGCCTTCCTGTAGCTTTCCTCAGAAGACATAACTTCTTGCCTTCTGTTTCTCATTAAGTCTGTTCTTCAAACTTACTGTCACCTATGAAAGCAAGTACTATCAACAGGTGTACACTGAATTTCCAGGTTTCTCAGGCCTTGGTGACTTTGAAGGAGGCAAATCATTTTTTTCATATCTATTTTGATCACTCACCTTCAGGAAGCTGAAATAGAAGGTCTAGCCCTGCATTTTGAGGAAAAAAAAAAAACTTCACTAGGAACAGTCTACAAGCCAAGGGAAAAGATGAGTATGAAACCATAGCAGCTTCCACACAGTTACCATTAAATTCCATTTTTCAACATATCATCAAGTTGAAATCATCTGGGATGAACTTAAACAGCTTTCAGTCAAAGCGTGATAGGACTTGCTACATCTGAGTTTGCAAAATCCCAGAAATATTAATAGTTACATTAGGATATATAAAGAACAATTCACCATCAGAATGCTTTTCTTCCTAGTTTGTATAAGAACGCACATTCAACTTATATACAAGCCAAAACATTTAAATAAAAAAAGTTCAAAGGTAAAACCCAGATTTGTTTGAAAAAAAAATTAAAAAAATCTTCCTCTACCCTTATCAGGGGACAGACACTACTGACATAGGGAACAACCAGCTTCACAGCAATGACATCCACTGTACCACAACTTTTCTTCCAAGAAAACTGGTAGCACCTGGTTGATAGAATGCATTTCTGAAATTGTTCGTTCTTGGGCTCTTCCCTTTGTCTCCACCTATTCGTTAGACAAACTCCCCACATTTTTTACACTTTCCAAATTCACCTGTTGGCAGCACTGGTAATTACTAAACTTTCCTTTTAGGTCTTTGGTAAATACAGGAGTCCTTCATATGTTCAAGACAACCCCTGTTTTGACATTAGAACATTTGCTCTGTTATTCACAGTAACTACAGCATGTTTACATAAGCCAAAAAAACATGAACCAAGAGAGTACTTTCAAATTTCTCAAGATAACCATCCCCTAGAAACTGCAGTATCTTTATACTCAACACCTTATGCATCAATTCACCTTCCCAAAACCAGAAGCTGTGGGCTACTGGGAAGGATTTGAGGTACATTCTCCCTGGCATAATCCTCACTCCTGCTTAATCAGATGATTTCACAACAAAAAATAACACACAAGGTATCCACAAAAACTCAAGATAAACTTTTCATATAGGCTAACTAGGTACTGTGGGAAGGTGTAGGTTTCTTCCTTTTTAAATACAGTATTTACCAGCAGCATCCAATTTACCCTTCTACTATTAGTCTCTGTGTCTCTTCCACATGACTATTCCCTAACCAGTTTCACAGGGCATTGCTGTAGAGCTCCTTGCTGGATAGCAGTTACCTCCTTTGCCATAACCTCATGCTCAATTTCTGATCTCAGTTTTGCTGTCTTGAGAAAGGGTTATTTACTAGCAGATGTTAGTATGTCATATAGGCCAAGTGCATTTTCCCTGTTTTATCTTTCAGTTCACGCTCTCCACAGAGCCATCCAGGTGGTTCTGCAGTCTCTTCCAAGAATTTTTGCTTGTTACTACTCTCGTACTTGCAAGTCCACTTACTCTGACCACATCTTCCTATATTTTCAGCCTGCTATAAGTCACTTCTGCAGGCAGAGCCAGACATCATCTCCACAAAGATGTTAAATCTCCACAAATACAATCACCAATCTGTACTCTTCTCAAGTACCCATTGCAACTGGAATGAACTTAAAGCCTGTCCAAATATTGTCACAAAAACTGCACCTTTCAAAATTCCACCTTTCTTGGCTATAAATGATCCCTCAAACCACATGATTTCATGGTCTGCTTCTTCACCAGGCCAAAAGAGCATATGATTAAAGACACCACTAGCTAAGAAGAAATATTGTTATCCTTCTTCCTGGAGTTCGGCTGTTTACATACACCTATTGAGTCTATCTTTAACTCTTTTTCATGGTACTGCCAGTGTCTCCAGCTCCCTGGAGCTTTCCATGTCTCCTTTTCTCTTTCTCTTCTCTTTCAATTCCTCATGATAATAGTCCCTATTACCTTCATTTCTAAAAATATGTTTTCAAGTTCTAGTTATGATACCATAAGTAGAACCAAAATTTTCAGACCTGCATCTCAATTACTGGCTAACAAATCTAGATAAATTCAAGTTACTGCTAATTATGAACTTTGGAGATTATGAAGCATGATCCCTGCAGTAACAATTTCATTTGTCTGTGTTAATGATCCACAGGGTTGTCAAAAAAAAGGAAAAGTCTAGTAGCATCATCAGATGTTCCTAGAGTACAGTCAGAGCTTTTTATCTTCAAAGAACAGACTTCTTCCATGTAAATAAGCAGAGCTACTGATAGTTATTCTATCAACAGGGTTCCTCTTGAGAACAATTACTGCACAGGATGGTACTTCAGGCTTGCCACGAGGTTTAACAAGTATCTACAGAGAGCAAGGGAACAGATCAGTCTCTGGTATGTTGCGTGAGTAGACAAACAACATTGTGAAGGACTGGAAAATTAGGGAATCATTCACAATAGCTATACAGTTAAAGCCATGGGGATCTTTAAGATGCACCTAAGCAGCTGGACCTTAGGCTGACTGTCTTCCAAAGAGCTAAAGAAGGTATTCCAAAGACACTTGTGATATCAAGATGATAGTATATAAATTTTGTATGTCAGTCAACTGCTGTGTAGACCTATGACAGGAATTTGTATGCACACTTAGTATAGATCCAAAATAGTAATTTAATTCTTCTGTGCATGAAAGGAAGAAAAAAATCCAACCCCAAAACAACAAATAACAGTAGGAAGAGAATGCACGATACCCTGCATAAGAAACTGATTAAATCTGTAACAGCTGAGAATTGTATTTTGGTGTTCAGCCACTAAGCAGCTGTACTGTTCCCTGTGACAGCACACACTGTTAGCTTATGACTTACCACAGTGCCCTGGAAGAACAGCCTGGATCACAAAGCCAACGTCAAGTCAAGTAAGACTAACCCAGTTTGTTCCCAGTCTACTCTTGCTTGCCTTCAAGTCTAACTGGAAGGCACAAACACCCCCCCTCAATCTCACCAATTAATCCAGTAAACTGGTCTTCCAGTGAGAAGGACTGGACAACTTCAATAATGCAATTGGCTCTCCCCCCCAAATATAAAGAAACCAATAAAAATAAAATAATCACATGACCCTTGAAGCAAACCATAAGTATTAAATGGGAAATGTACAAAAATACTGTAATATCTAAAATGAAAAAGTTGGGCTTTTTTTTTTGTACTTTTAAATTGTCAGCAAGAACCAGCATCTTAAAAAAACAGTGCTGGTTCTAACACAAACAGTTGTGGTTTTTAATAAAAAGCAAAAGGATCTTCTACATTTGCCTGCTATTCTCAAACTTTGTATTCTCATAACACAGAAATAATCAAATATCAGTAACTATTCCATTTCAGGCAAATGGAAAAGAGTTAAGTTTGAGATATTTTTCTTATCATCAGCAAGTGGTTCATTTTAATCCATTTTCAAAATGTATAACTCAACTGTTACTTGACACTTCCCAAGTATAAATGATTTAACCAACATTTATTAAAAATCTACTTAGAGAAGTGTAATGCTATATCTTCTTTTGGAAAGCAACTCATGTATCTGTTGATGCAAACCTCTTTGAATTCAAGCAATAAAACTCACAGCTTAAGGTGTATTACAGGATATTTTTATACTGACTTCCTAATAAAGACACATTTCACAGGTTTATGTTCACAGATTTTGTGGTCACCATGCTATTTAATGGCTTGCAACAGACAGATTAAGTTAGTAAGCCACAGTTGTGTCTTCAGAGGTCATTTATCATTTTCTTATCTAAATAAACCTTATATATTCTTTTGAAAACGACAAGGAGAGACAAATTAGACAAGATTTTCAAAGAAAGCTCAAACCTCATGAAAGTATCCGTAAGGGGTGAGAGTTTGAAAGATGTTCAGTGCTTTATATTATGGCTTAAGTCTGGTCTTTATCCTTAAAAATCTTACCAATAGCAAACAAGCTTTCAGAAAACTTCTGAGAAGATGATTTTCTTAATACATGTGATCATTTAAAAATTGGAACTTAAGGGAAAAGAAAAAAAAAAAGCTTCAGTAGCTTCACTGGTCCACCAGCCTGAACTTGCAATGCCACAGAAACTACTTATGGTTGTGGAAACCATCCACTTCCAACTGAAAAAGCTATCACATTAGCAGATAGCTCACAATACAAGCTTCTGTTCACAGCTGTGGAGTTTCCCCAGGGCAGTTTTGCACAGATTTAGTAACCTGAATCAGCCCACGGAAGGGAACATGAAGTACCAGAGACAGTACAATGTGAAGGAGTTAAGGGCAAGAACAACGTGGCCAGGAATGAGACCCTACCCTTTGGAAGGCAGGAAGCCTGCGCAGCAGCTCTGCTGTCAGAGATGCTAAGAAGCAGTTTCACTTTCTAGGATGAAACCAGTCGGTAGCTACCACTGCCACCAGGGCAAAGCCCTAAGCTTTAGGGTGGGTGGAAGGGCACTTAAGCTGTTACAGATCAGGTTCAATGCAAACCGTGTATTTGAAATCAACAGCAGAAACAGCTTGGAGGAGGCAGGGAAAGAACAACATGCTAGGCAAGGGAACATCTTCTATTATGACAACTGACACAGCTGGGGGGAAAAAAAAGCAACACACAGAAAAAAACAACAACCTTTAAAGAACGTAAGGAGTTTCCCAGGTCTGAAAGAGAAGGCAGATTTTCAGTCACGATTGTGTGTGTCTGTCTGTCTTAAGGGTGGGGGCGCACGAGGGGAGACAGTAGATAATCAGTCGTGCACACCTCCACACACCCCCAGATAACTCTAATGAAGGCTCTAACAGCTTTTGTGTTGGAACATCTTCAATTTCCACTCAGTGTTGTAAGTATACAGAACCTGGTGGAGTAAAGGTTTTACTTTTTAATAGCGTATGACAGAGCTGTTTCAGCTTAAAAAGGTAAGCATCTACACTTAAGGGAAGTATTAGATTAAAGCATGCTAATATAATTTTTCTTGAAGACTCATTTTACATTTCTGTCTTTGTATAGTCCCAGAAGAATTACATTAAGAAAATCTGAAAAATTCCTATGAAGTGATGTGGAAGGTATTTTCTTGTGAAGGGAATTGGTTTGAAAAGCAGCTTGCCAAGAAAAGCAGAACTTAATCTACAGGAGCAGAAAGACAGGGGTGACATAGGTAAAACCAGTAAACGAACAAAGCAGTTAAGAACTGCGGTTGCTTTCTTCTAAACACAAAGTTCAAAGTGACCTGTTTACTTTTTGCCTTTTTCAAAAAGCTGCCATATAATTGACACTCTGAAAGGGCAGATAATGAGTCAAGAGACAGGAAAACTAGGTAAACGAGTCACGAAACTAAGCAGCAGCAAAACTTCGCCTCCTATTATGTCATACCCTATACACAAGGTTTAGGAACCCAAATGGCACCCAAACATTCCTAGCATTGTTCACAGTATGCAACAATGAAGCAAACCACACTTTACAACTACAAGTCCTGACAAGATGCTATAAAATATCCTGCAAATAGAGTGTGTCCTATCAGGCTTAGTCTACGTTAGAATTTTACTGTTACTTTGCTTGATGTGCATGTCCCTCTACACTTCACTTTGAAAAGAGCTTGTCTGAGATCCAACAACATGGTAGGAAAAAACCCCAAAACAATAAACCCAACAAACAAACAATTTCTTTTATATGCTAATGTCACCTACCAGCTGAAGCCCTGGACTTGTTCAAATTGGACACAGAAATGAACATGCAGGGCCCAGTGTCTTAGCAAAATCCTGATTACACCACCCAGAGAAGGTACCCCACTGATCCTGCTTTAAATTCTTAATCTGTGGTTGAATTCTTACCATTTCCATCATTTCATCAGGAAAGCACATGCTGGAAATCTACTTGGACACAAGGATTTCAAGTGGCTGATCCAACACACCTTGCACAATCACTTGACCTGATATTGGAAGTACAACCCTGATAATGGAAGGACATTGTCAGGGATGCAAAAGCAGGCCGGCCCAATCAAGCAGCAACCAACAGCTATGTAAAACCGATTCTGAAATTAAACATAATGAAAGCAAGCTGTAGGACTCAATTGCTGATGTTTGAATAAAAGCCTTCATTATGTACATTGTGTCCCAAGAGAGTAAGATAAGACTACAGACCACACAAAATATCCATCCACAGGACCTACATGGTGGCAGTAGGCTGCTCTGCAGGAGTGATGCTCCCAGCAGAAGAGATGAACCTCTCAAACGGGAAGCTGAGCAGTGTGCAAGACAAACCAGCAGAACCATTTCATAAAGAGCCTCTCTATGAAGTGTTTGGTTGCCCGTGTTTGGGCACACTGCCAATAGAACCAAGAACTCAATTTATAAAGAGAACACCACCGTGAGCCAAACACCACACCGTTTAATTTGAAGTTTTGTAACTAAAGCTGTTGAAAAATGGATTCTTGTTCATGAGTGCCAAGTATTTTAGGCATTAAATAAAGCAGGTAAGCATGCAAACAACACTAATTTAAAAAGGACATAATATCTTTCTTTACTCTGAACACCTGGGCAAAGTGAAAACAGAGATGTACACAGATGAAATTGAGATAAAATACAGATGAATTTGAATGGAAAATTCCTGCTAGAATGAACCTTCTCAGTAGGGACTAGGATTTGTTCAATCAAATGTAAATTTAAACCCGCTCCTTGTCTCAGTGTGCACACACAGGACACTTCAGTATTTTCTTGTTTTCTTCTAGAGAATTGCATACAGTCAGAGAAGTAGGTTTATGTAACCAGATATTAAAGCAGTCCAACTAATTAGTTAAGAGGAAATAGTTCTTTTCAGATCACTTAAAACCAATCTGATCTTCCCCCCAAAGCAACTGTATAAGAGGATTAACTTTTTACCTACTAAGTTTCACAGTACTCTTAACTAGAACTTCTACAGGTTACATTTTATAGAAAGTGTTGAAAAGAAAAGCTCTCCAAGGCTATCCCTTCAATTAAGTGACAAAAAGCTGGCTTTTTCCTGCTGTTTTAAGGCAGGACTGTAAAGAAAACAGGACACAAAGCTCACTATTTCTCATTTGGTATTTCAGAGCCCAAAATCTTTTAAGTCACTTAGATGTTTTTAAGATTTCCTGATTCAGAAAAGCACAGGAAGAGAGAATGGGAGAAGACCTGATACAGGGTACAAATTATACACAAATTTACTTTTATTTTAGACAAATATAAATTGTTAGGTAAGGGGTACAAACAGAGAAATTAATTTGCAGAGATTTAGATAGGAAAAGCTGCCAGTGCAAATTAGAACAAGTCTCATCTTTCATGAGCTGCTCAAATTACAAACCCAAATAAGATGATCTTAAAATGCCTGAGCAAAGAAAAATATTTCTCATTAGAGAATTTCAGTAACTGCAGATCAGTAATACTGACAGACATTGATATGTTGGGTTTGTTTTCAGGCCTTTTTAGAAGAGATTTAGATGCCACTTGGGTTCTTTGGGACAAGTCTGATGAGTTCTGGCCACCTTCTCAGCTTCTTCAGACAAAGGAGACTACATACGATCCTTAACAGAACTAATACAGTCATTCTTCACACTTTTCCTATACTTCAGGTATTTTACTTCAAAATTAAAAACCCTTCTCTTTCTACACAGGAAATCCGTCCATTCCCCCTGTGATCCCTCACACACAACTGAAACCACAGCAGCCCCCAAAAGCAACAAGGAGAACCGATATACAAGACAACAAAAAGCGAGCCAGAATATGTCTGTACTTAGAAAACACTTTAAAAGTTGCAGTAGCTTCATGGGCTGAATAGCAATGAATCAGAGTTTTTATAGGGACAAAGTGAGACCAGCGCTTTGTCATGTGTTTTTCTCACCAACAATAAACAGTGCTGCGTAACAAGCAGAGACCTACATCAGGAATTTGCACGGGATCAGCCTGTCCAGCTCCCGTGCCTGCTGGCTCCCCAGTTCCTGCAGCAGGAGGCAACTGGGGAGCCCTGCTCCCCCCAGAGAAGACACCCGTGTCCCTCCACTACACGACCCATGCTAACCTGGGCTCTCATCTTACAGAGATTTCATACACAGCGATAATGAGATGGCAAATGGTTTTGACACTTTGTGACAAGCCAGATGCTGATAAGCCACATAAAAGAAACAGGACACTACCTAAAAATAAGAGAGTATATTCAGCATGTACTCAAGACGTTCTTGCATGTTCGGTTAGCCACAGGCAAAGAGAATAGATTACAGTCAGAAAGCAGGAATGGGCTAATTGAACTTAACACTTTAAAGCGCCAGCACAGAGTCTGTAATTTAAGGGCTGACAATACACTGATTATAATGTTCATAAAAAAAAATAAACTCTGTCTTATAGCGAAGCAGAGCTGTAACTCCATGCCACTAACACAACTGAGAACAAACAAATACAAAGAAACCTACAGACGCTATTTTCAGGCAGTTTACACACGGCAAGCTGCATTCGTATTTTCCCAGGTCTGTTCTACAGCCTTTTCAGCCTTAACTCTCGGGAATCATCAGCCACCTCATTAAAACAGCAACAACAACGAGGGCACAGCCCGGTACAGCGCTGGGCGCAGATCCCGGCGCTCCACCGGGGCCGGCTGCCTCTCTGGAGGCCGCCCCACCGCCCCTCCGCCGCCCCCTCCCCGGCGGAGGGGGCAGGCCGGACTGGCGTGGGGGTAGGCCGGGGCGCCGGGGCACCGCGACACCGGGCCCGTCTCGCCAGCGAGGGAGCGGAGGGCGCCCCTGCCGTGGGGCCCGAAGCCGAGCGGGTGGCCGGGGCCGCTCACCTCTCCTTGGAGTACAGCTCCCGCTCCAGCCGCCGCTTGCGGATGAAAGCCATGGAGCCGCCCGGCCTAGGTGCTGCCGCCACAGCAGGCCAGGCCAGGCCAGGCCAGGCCGCGCCTCAGGGAGGCGGGGAGAGCGGGCCGGCCCGCGGCCGCAGACAGGCAGCCGGTCTGCCGGGCCCGGGCGGGGGCGCCCGCGCCGTTTATACCACCGGAGAGGCGGGGGAAGCTGGCACAAGCAGCCGGGAAAGCCGGCCTGTCAGCGCCGAGGGCTCTGCGTCCTCGCCCGGGCTGCGGCGTCTCTGCGGCCCCTCAGGGCCTCCGGGAAGAGGGCGCCGGGGCCGCTGGGCTGCCTTGGAGGGGGGGACCCTCTCCGCGGGAGCGCCGCTGGCCACACCACGCTCCCTCCCGCCATCCCTTGCCTTAAAGCTTCAGCCGCTTTACGTGTATGGTTGCAGGCACGCAAGTGCCACCCGTGCCCGCGGCTCCCGGCAGCGGGGACAGGCTGCGGAAACGCGCCCCTCGGGGCCCGGGGCGACGGTGGGCCCGGCCTCCCGGCCGCGTCCTGGGGCGGCAGGGAGCGTCGTGCTGGGGCCGAGAGCCGCTTTCGTGTCTGCACGGAGGGAAGCGCACCCTTCGTTACCTAGCGAAAAAGCCTGTTTACTTGCATTAAAATAAAAATTGTAAATATAATGCCACTGCAGTGAGACCCCCTCTGCCCATAATGTGTGTGACAGATGCCGTCCCGGCAGGGGGTGAAGTTCTGCCGGGTGTTCAAAGCCCAAAGAAAAACTCTGCAAAAGGGGGAGGTAAATAAAATCCCTCCGTTCATATAAAACACTTCATATAACTGCCATTGTATCTGAACAATTCATAACGTGTTTACTGACATGATCTCTTGTGAGGTAGAAAAATACTGCTACATGCATTTTTATAAGTAAAAAAATCGATTCACAGAGGGAATGTAATTTTTCACATAGGAATAAAAATAATTACAGGTGTGTAGGCCTCAAGAGATTGTCTAATCTAATCGCTGCTCTGAGGCTGAATCCGGTATATATATGTTGATCAGTGTTACTCAAATATTTTCAATTTGTAGACCTATAAGCGTGGGTATGAGAAGTATATATACTGAGGTTTGCTTTTCCCAATTGTCTTTCAAGGACTTCTTAGGCGCAGTTCACAGAATCTAAGGAGGTGACAGATCACAGTTTGAAAACCAGTGATATCAGCTGCAAGAGCTATTTCTCCAATTGATTTGTAAAGGCACCTGTTTGAAGAAAATCTGCAACACTTGCATGTAGCTTGTACAAATGTCTAACAGCATTTATGAATATGTATGTCCAATATCCAATCTGAATTTTCTTTGCTGCATTCCTTGTTGTCATACTCCCCGTGGAAATGGACCATATTTGTTATGTTGTTAAGTTTTAATAAATATGTGTGTGTAAATATATCTATATTTATTTATACAGCTGCTTATATGTGCAGATATGTATACCATCTTCTCATAGACTAAACAGTTTTGTTCAGTTTCCTCAGAGAATGCACTCATAAATGATTTATTCTTACAGTTTTACTCTGGCTTCTTTCCAGTGTGACTTTTGTCTTTATCTTAAGGTATAAGATAGCAGTCCAATTGAGGCATCAACACCAACTAGAGTGCAGTAATTATATCCCATGTATTAAACATGAGAGGAATATCTATAAATACATCCCAGAAAAAAACCTGCTTTTCTTGTGACAGAAACTGCTGCTCAGAACCTTTCCTAACATGTTGCCACCTAGTTCTCCCCATTTTATGCTGTGTCTTTAAGTTCTTCTCGGGTATTTTGCCTTAGCCTTAATGATTTAATCAGCTAACTTTAGGCATTTATACAAGTTATGAAACTAGTTTTGAAATCTGATTCTGTCTTCTAGCTCTCAGGCTGGTGAACACCAGTTTTTTTATGTATCTATATTCCATAGCATCTTGCAGATCACTAATGGAAATATTGCATAGAACTGAAGTGACTACAGATCCTTATGGGTTCTCACTGCAAATGCGCTCAAAGTTTGATTTTTGCAAGGAGCATGCCAATTGGTTGGTAGTTTCATGACAATTATGTTTCCTTTGCTTTTTGTTTTAATGAAGTGGTGTCTAAATTGTACTAAACTCAAGATCTATGATACTTACTCTTTTTCTACTGAATCAGTGAAATTGATTGTGAAAAAGAGCATTAGACTAGTGTGAGAGCATCTGACAAACTTATGCTAACTATGTCTTCTTCATCATGGAGTTTCTTCTAGAATATCCCTAAGGATCAAAATTAATCTGGTTGTCTTTGGACCTCCTTTCCTTAGATAGACACATTTTATCCTTTTATAGTTGCCTTGAACCTGTGTGGTCTTTTAGCAACTCAGAGACTGTTCTTGCTGTATTATTAAGTAAATTTCTTCAGGCCCTATTAAATAGAATACATGCAATTAAAATAGTTTTTAATGTGTTCCATTTCTAAATTCTATGGTAAGATAAATTTAACTAAGTATCTGGGCACTTCTAATGCATTTCCAGAACATTTTCTTGTTGCCCTTTATACCGCTTTTCACCTGTCACTCATCTTGTACTGTAGGCTTTCTGATTTTATTATTTTATTCATATTCTTTTATGTTACTTTTCAGTTATGTCCCTTTATTGTGACTTTTTTTTCAAGTCCTTGAAGAGCTCTTAGTGTGATGTTAACACAGTCTACTTAAGCTTCCTCTGGTTTCTTTTGTTTACATCAGGATAGCTTTCTGTTGTATGTTTAATTAAAAATGGATCTATTGTTCTCTGTAGAAAATCTAGGTTAGCTTTTAATGACTGAGCTTAGGCCTAGACCATACAGAAAGGAGGTTAATTAACTCATATAGAATGTCATGCTGTTATGATGAGCCTGCTTTTAGTACCTAGACTAGCTTGATTAAGGTTAGCTTAACTATTTCTACATAACAATGCAATTCATAGTTGGCAGCGTGAGCGTGCTTTTTCTTCCTCTTTTAATTATGGTAGGGAAGCCTATTTTGGTAAAATGTGTCATGATCACTTTCACCCAGTTTACCTTCTGCCTTTAAAATCAAAATGAGTTCCTCCCCAGTTGTCATGCAATTGAAGTTGGTAGTGCCTCATATAACTTCCTCTGCCCTGTGTAGCAAAAAATCATCCCTAAAATATCACAATAATTTGCTGGACATTTTATGTCCTGCCATATTGTTTTCTAACTCATATTCAGGTAATTGAAATCCACTGTTCTCTCCTGTGCAAGCTTTTTGAATACCTTTATTAGTTGTTCAGAGTAAGTCAGAAAAAACATCAGCTTCCTCCTTTTGAATACAGCTATAGCCTCTTATGAAAAATAGGCCCCAATCGTGTCATACTTTTACTTCCTCCTTGCCATTTTCACCAAGAACAGTATCTTTTGTCTCTTCCTGTGTTCAATATGAAATGAGTCATCCTCCCCTGATTTCCTGTGCCCATTTTCCATAGCATTCTTATATACAGCTATCACTGATGTGTGACACCATATCTCTGGGATGCTACTGAAACCATATTTTTCCCATAGGTTCACTAGATCCCTGGCATTTGACTTCAAATATGCCAAGATATTTTTCATTATTTTCTTTTCTGTCTTAATACCTACTTCTTTATTTTCTCTTCCTCTCTAAGAGTCCTTATTTCTAGCACTTTTTAACTGACCTTTTTTAAAGTCCCTTCCTAATGTTGTCAAAAGGTCTGTGAATCACTGTCCTAAATGCTTTTCCCTGTCTTTGTTGAATGGACATTATTTCTTCCCAATAGTATTATGGAACAACACCCCATGGTCAAGTAACTCAGACCCTCTGCCAAACCATCCACAAAACTGTGCCTTTAACCCCAGTATTTGTCACAGAGCAGCCAAAATCCAGTCCTCCCCATAAAAATATTAGTCTTCTGTCAAAGTGCTGTGATAATCCTGTCAGTCTGGCTGGTTTCCTTCATTCTAGATTTGTACCAGCATCTTGCTAGGGATGTCCTTGTCTTTGCTTGTATTTTCCAGGTAAGCATCCCTGCTCGTTTTCCTGAAGAAACTGGTGGAGAGCAAGTAACAGAAAGAATCAGAATGACAACACTTAGAACCATTATATTTTCACACTGGTAGTGCCACCTTAAATAAATAAATGGTTCTAATCAGTCAGTGCCTACGTATCAGCACAAGCTTAAAAATGTACATAGATTATTCTTTCATATATACATATGAATTTATATTGCACGATATGTACCTTAACATCATTGTAAATACAATCTTCATGTCTCAGGTGTAATACTGTGTCAACAGTTTTATTAGGGAAGGTTTTTATAATAGTGGGTTTATGGCAGCAATTCTTTGGGGTATTTATCTAGTAAAGCTTTGTCTTTCAGGTGCCTAAGAAGCCTCAAGTAATACAATGCTCAGTGTTCCATGTCAATCTGTTCTATTGTATTGAGAACTTTTAGACATGTTCAGAATAGGCTTAACCTCAACTATTGAAATCAGTGGTGAAGTTCTTACTGAACTGTTGGGAGCTTAAAAGACTCCTGTGTGTATTCAAGAATTCATCCAGTAATATGTTTATTCTGCAAGGTATGTCAATGGCCAACCCATGACACATTAACCAAAAGCAAAGCTAGTAAAGAATACAATACTTTAGCTTATTGTTATTAGAGTTAGTCAGAAAATGGAAGCACAGTTTTTTCATGGGAAATAGCATAGTCATCGCTCACTGTTTTCAATGACATTTAAACTATTTAAAATAAGTTTGCAGTTTTGTAAAGTTATCATTTTTTAAAGATACAAATGAATAGTTTTGCTTTCAGCAAAAGTTTAGGGCAGGCTAAATTCTGTAAAGCAGATGATAGCTCCAAGTTCTTTGTGGCATATGCTATCTTTTCATTGTGTGTGTACTCAGCCTAGAATAATATATCCTTAACTGGTACGTCTTGTTTCTACCACAGTAACAATAATAGAATCAACATCAGCAACAGGAACAATTAGATGTACCATGGCTTACCTGTTGCCCTGATCTGATTGATGACTTGAGGTACATGCAGAAATTCTCCTAATTTAAAAGTAATCATATAGAGTTTACCTTGATAATACCATTGCAAGCTCTGGTGTGAACACATTTAAATTTATAATCAGTTTTTTCATACTAAATTCTTCTAAGTTTTTTTGAGCTAGTTGTAAATCAGTTTGTATGTGTACACAAAGAAGTTTGTAAATATTTAACAGATTTAAAATCAATTTTAATTAAACCAATATCTGTCAATAAACAGATGTATAATTTACCATTGTACCTGGAGCAAAACAACCATAAAGGCAGATTTTCAGTGTCAGCATTTAAAGCTGTTCTGTAAGTAATACCATGAAGGCAAGGAAGAGAGACTTTTGTACAATTATTTTACCCAACTGTCACGACGGAGGGAAGACACAGTCACTCAATATGAGTGATCAGCAGACTTCGTTTATTGTCCCTTACAGTCACCTTTTATGCCTTGTGATAATTAGCTCATACATATTACAAAAGTTAAGCTCATTATTGGTTAGTTGCCTAAATACCAAGCCCGTCCCTAGTTTCTCTTCTGTAGTTATCTGTTCCCACTTGTAACATTCTTTTCCCACCACGATCTTCCTGTTATTGCGTAACAAGAACAGCCAAGGATAGTGTATTTTTGCTTTACCTCAGCTAAGCTGAGAGCGATGTGCATTTTTGTCCAGCCAGCTGGACTATGTCTATGTGACCCTTTTCAGCTAGCCAGTTATCCACACCCAACAATTTAAATTCATGATTTTATGTAAAATTAATGTTTCTAGTGACAACCCTCTAAACTACACCCACGATTAAATAGAGTACTTGACTATATATATATTTTTTTTAATTTTAGTTCTCATTTGAAGAATTAGGTAGTTAATACATCTCCTTTAGATCGCTATACTCCTTCGGTAACATTACTACCAGCTCTTTTTCATAGGTTAAGCCATGTAGAATTTCAGCCTCTGGTTTGGTATACACTGCTCAGAAAGATTGATCCCTGCACTTCATTATGGAGGTGTCCTGAACAGGACTCGTAAAATAGTACAGAGTGTATGGTAATCCAGAAATAATCTGGTACAGTTTATATATATCCATGCTGCTGGGGAATACAACAATACTGATTTAGTCTCTTTAAAGGCATGTAAGATTTAAAGATCAGAGGCAAAATTTTAACAGAAAGGAATACATATACTTTATTAAAACATTCTGACTGTACTGGAAATAAAAGCTGAGTATGTTCATCAAGTAAGATGCCTCTTCACACCTTCAGTGACTCAGCTACTTTATGAAGCTGATGACTTGGCTCCCCTCCAACATTCATACTTCATGTCATTAGATGCATAAGAGTCACTCTGCTTTGCTGTATAGCTACTAAATATGATACCAGAGATGTTGATTTGAAAAGTGGATGAGCAGTTGAGTCATTTCTCTGTATAACGAGTGTTTGAAGGAAAGGCCTTTCTGTAAACTTGTTACATGTAGTCCACAGGACAGTGGAGCTGTATTTCATTTAATAGTAATAAAAGTAAATATGGATAGTAGTGGTGAAAGAAAACCCAACAAGTCTCAGGGAGGGTGGGAGCACCTATTGAGGACAGATACATTATGCCAAAGTAGTATACAAATACAGCCTTACACATTAAATTCTGTTTTCTTTTTTAACCACCTCTAAAATATAATGGAAATTTAAAGAGTAACTTGTAATGTCGCAGGGTTTTCCCCATTTTTGTATGGGCAAATTTGATTTGTTGGCAGAACATTAGTTTCCAGATGAATACATTGTTTTATTTCTTTCCTTGTGAGCAAGTGCATGTGACTATATGTTTAAGAATATGTATGTACAAAACTCTAAGTCAAAGGAAAGTTTAAATCCCACTCTGTAAATGCAAAATCACAAGTCTCCCTTTTTTAGTCAACAGGCTCAGTGTTCTGCTAGGAAGAAAGTGTCCTCCCTGGCAGATGGTGGCTTACCTTGGACGTAGGGGAGGGAAAAGAAAGCAAAAGAACTGAGATGCAGGGCTAGACTGTCATTTGCTTAGATAGGTTGTCTTTAAAACTTTTAAGTTTTCAGCTAAGAATATTTTAAATGGCTATGTTGTTTTCCATAAGTAATAGTCCCAGAGATGTTGGGCCATTTATTAAGTACTTCTGCCCTGTTTCCAACAACATTCCTGCTGCAAAGAAGAGTTGTGACAGAATGATATTCATGCTTCCATTTTAGTTCAGTAAAACAAATGCATAATTTAGACTAATTTTCAGACATACATGCAAGCATGTAATATTTCTTTGATATATATTCTAAATTATTGGTTGACTGTATCCTGCTTTCCACAAATCATAACCTAGTTCAGCAAAGGTAAAGAGCAAACCTATGACAACATAAGTTCCATATAAAAGATAATACTGTGTGATGAACTGGGGAGATACAAGATCAGCTCAGCCAAAGTCTGAATAAACAAATTAGACTGCTTTCCCTATATTGAAGAACACACAACAAATGTATAAAGGCCCTTCTTCATTCCCAACTAGAAAACCTGACACATTTTGTATGATGTGTAATACACGTGTCCTATGAATATATTTCTGAATGCAAGACCAGATTTTTTCTGAACTGGAAAATGCTGTCTTCTCTATCACCAGTCGATAGAGTTATATTTTATTTCAGAGCAGCTGGAGAAGTGACAAATGAATACAAACAGCTCTTGTATTCAGAGCGATTGTTTAGAACATAATTTCTTCAGGAAATAATTGTACTTGAGGCACTAAGGATGGATTCTTCTCACTTAAATTTAGCCAAATATGTAAGTTAAGCCTCTAGTCTGAGATAGTCTTCCGTGTTTCTACTATACATCATGGAGACAGGTGGGTGATTCACCGTTCTTATCTCTGACATCACACCTAAGGAGAATAAATTGCTATAGGACCTCCATTCACTATGGAGAGAGTCCAGATGACTGTCTTAAATTAGACATTCAGT
Source organism: Falco cherrug (assembly GCF_023634085.1). Classification (NCBI taxonomy): domain Eukaryota; kingdom Metazoa; phylum Chordata; class Aves; order Falconiformes; family Falconidae; genus Falco; species Falco cherrug. Next base: position 46,993,578 of record NC_073699.1, on the reverse strand, counting down.
TTTAAGGTAACTACAGCTCAACAAAATAGCCATGTGAGAAAAGTCATGGATTATGTTACGTTATTTATTAACAGCAACCCCAAAATTGTCCTAAGGATCAAACTCACCAATTGCCATCTCACACACATGCAGGAGTAACTGCTAGCACATTTTAAGCATGTCAAAATCTCTGTGGCCATGCTGGTCTCATGAGTTATAATGATCAGACATGCCTGGACAGGCTTTCCACCAGGCAGCATTGTGTTCACTGGGAAGTTGAACATTGAAAGTTCGCTGGACATAAAGCACACTGCTCTTATAGCTGCTGTGTAAGTTGTGCTTTTAATTGTGGTGGAAACATAGCTACTATCAGCTGACTGGTTAGAAGGAGAGAAGAAAAGGAGCCTTTTGCATTTTAAGAGGAGCAGAGGTGAAATTCTGGGTTCTTGTGTGCTCTGAAAAATTTCCAAAACCAAGTTAGCGCTTCTGCTCAGTACTCATAAGGATATGGTAATTTTTGCAGTATCACATTTAGATTTCCCACTTGGTATGATATGAAAGAGAAAAATTCAGTATTTGATATTGCTGCCTCATTATAATAGCCTGACTTCAATAGCCTTCTGCTCAAAGAATTGGAACAGAATAGGGTGTGAGAAACTGCTTAGGACTACACTCAGCAATATGCAGAAAATAAATTGAACTGTTCCTCATGCTATATGCCTTCCAATATTTAAACATTTTTTAAAATTTTCTAAAGGAAAAGACTATTAATGGAAGAACCTGTTCAGCTTCAAGGTGGCTGCTCACTTCTTTCAAAAGAATGCTGGAAACATGGTTTAGACATTGAAGCTGTATTTGTCTTGTCATTCTTGGGTGGTAAACATTAAAGAGTTCATATGCTACAATGGCATACTTTAAGTAAATAAGATTTTTTAGAAGTCTAAAGTGAAGGGCACCTATTCTTCTAAAATTTTGAACCTGAAATCCATTTCTTCAAAGCCACCTGTGTGGTCAACATCTCTTAATGGTCAGACGTTAAAGGATGTAGGACTTTGGCTGGCAACTTAAGCAATGAGCTGTGGTGGTTTGGGAAAAATGGAACAGAAGGCAAAAAAGCCAAGAGTATGGTTCATCATCACTACATGGATCACCACATCTGTGTCTAATAAGTGGGATGCATTCTTCTAGCCAGTTGTACCTGTGAGTTGGATGTTTTTTACTCTGGTTGTTTTCCTTCCTCTGACTGTAAGGATTTGTAATCTGTTCATGTAAGCAAACTAAATTCTTTGGGAAAAGGAGCATCTTTTGGTTGCATTTGTATAATATGTAGCAGGATATTGTGGTCCATGACACTAAATCAATTACAGCAACAGAGCTACATTAGTTGTTGATGTTGTTGTCAACTGGGCCGTAAGAAAGTCAAGAAAACCAGCAAGACCTCAAAATCTAAATTAAGTTATGAGACCATAAGTGGATGCCATTAGCAAAAGGAAATGTTAGGATGGACAAGGTAAATTTCTGCCTGACAGCATTTGGTTGACATTCAAGTTTTCTTCTACTCTGACCACTGCTCCTCACTCAATCACTACAGCAGTATCCAAACTCTTCCAGAATTTGAAACCTTGTAATTTAGGGGTAATGTTCAAGTGAATTTGTCTCTTCAAAAGTGTTCTTCAGTTTTTGCCAGCAAACACATATCTCTTTGCAATGGGCACAGATATTCCTCTGGCTGGTCTCCACTGCTAGCTGTGCTCTTGTCACTGTCACATCTGTCCAGATATATGACAGCTTTTTTCTCCACAAACTTTTTCTAGATAGATTTAGAAACTGTATTAAGAAGCAAATAGTTTTTAAATTATATGGGTTTATAATGTCATAGGAAAGTGAGAAACAAAGCAGGCGGAAATACAATGAAAAGCCAGGAAGTTATCATATACTTAAATATGCATTTTAAATGTAAATACTGTCTGAATATATAACACTGATTACACATCTCCCAGTGCACTTAGAACACTCCTAGACAACACATGAAACCACTTTAAAAGCCAAGAGGTATGTGCAGAGCTTTCCTGCAGGCTTTTCACAAAATAGATCTAACTGTAAACCACAGGCTTTTGTGAAATAGCGACACCACAAAGGTTGGTTCTTCCTTACATTTCATCAGAAGCTGTAACAATAAATGCTAACTGTCCACACATGATACAGGAATGAATTTGTAAAGGGAGAGATGTGGTGAACTGTTAATAGAAGACTTTTACAAAATCACCTATGATGTTATTTTTGCTTTTGTGACTACTAGGTGACAAACAGGATTTGTAGTGATACTCCACTCTGCTCTCGACCACAGCAAGTCCTGGCAGACCGGTATTCTTGAAGCTTGTTTATTACTCACCAAGGCACGACCTGGAATTTTTAAAATGCTTGTATTTATTGTCCTGTCTGTGGACGCTCAGCTCTCCCAACTTCTCCTTTCACTCTCAAGTGTGTTTTATGAGGTGTTAACATTGCTTTTCTGCCCATTCTAGGGCTTACATCTACTTGGCGGCTGATGCACAGCTCCGTCTGATGGTGGAAAATCAGTATGACAGACCCGGGAGAAAGCTCACTCCACCTCAGGGAATGAAACTTTTGGGATTGGTTCCACCCTAACAAATCATAAACTTGCTATGTATTTATCTACTACATTGATGAGCATTTGAAATGAATTTTTATATATTTTAAATAGATAAGAACTGGAAAAATAATTTGTATAAAAGTTTTCTTAGAAGTTTGCATTACCTACGCTTGTTTATGCAATGTTTCATCATATAATAAGTAGACGCACTAAAACCTAAACATTTGCCTTGATGTATCCATTTCAATTAGTTTAGGATGCTTGTTTCTGACAGAGGTAGCTTCTGTATGTCAGGAAACAAAATAAGGATTTATACAACCAGTTTAAGATGTCCTTCATTAAAAAACCCCTTATATCAGAGCTTTAGGATATCACCATATAATAAAAATTGTTATGAATTTTCACCTAGGTGAGACCTCCTTTTGAATTCTAAACAGCAAAGATTTCAGTCACAGAGGGGAGTGTAGTTCTTCAAACCTTATAAACCGAGAAAACAGAGGAAGCCTTGATTTATCAAGGTATGCAAGAAATTCTGAAGCTAACTGGGATTCTTATTAGATATGCCCTAGAAGTAGATCATCAAAAGCCTGTGAAACTATTTCCCTGTACTTCTATCAAAAGGATAACAGGTCAGCTTTCCTTAGTTTAAAAAAGAAAGAAAAAAACCCCCGAAGTAGAAGTGCTGTTTCACATTTTTGGTCACTTGATGGCACTAAACTAACACTATATACATATTAATCACCAATAGAATTAAGACCATTTCCATGCCACTGTATTTTTTTATATTTTTTTTTTAAGACTTGGCCCGGTGAAAGTGTTTTGTTTTATTGAGGGCAGATTTCAGACATAAAAGAGATTAAAATATAAGCAAACATAAAACCAAGAAACAGTTGTGAAATCTGGCTGACTGTATCCCGTCTGTCTTGTTAAAGTTCATGACATACTACAAATACCACGATGTAATGGAATACATAGCATTTCTGAGAAAACCAAAAGTCAGTTTTCTAACATAACACACCAAAGACCAAACCAAGCCTTCCAGCATAAGATCTGAGAGAAATATCTGCAAACTTTGGACAGTGGGGGTTTCCAGCAAAATGTGTGGCCATTAGGTAGATATCTACATGAGGCAGAGCATGTGGCCATCCTGGCCTTTTCCGTGTCTCATTATCTACAGGGAAATTGCCAACATTTCAGAGCTAAATGTTGGGTTCTTTGTGTGAATGCAGAGGTGAAGTAGGGGGAGCTTTGCTTGGATGGTGTCAGTCATGTAATAGGAAGTTCCTGGTGCAATAGATGGCTGAGGAAGGGATTGTAGCCCACTGTGTCTCCCAGTAAAGGTATCTCCTCACGGACTGTACAGCAAAATGTCTGCATTGTCTTTATTTGCACTTAGAAATCTGAGCACTCATAAATGGAGCCTTTTCCAGGAATTTTCAGGAAGTGATTAGAGTGATAAGGGAACCTTTTTATTTGTCGGAAGTTTTGAGCCGTCGAAGTATTTTCCCCTTGTACAAAGGGAAAAATAACATCTTTGAAAATTTTCACAGATGAGCAATCAAAAATACTTTTGTTGGCTCAAATAATGTATTTTTTCACACAATGCCTTTTCTCTGGATGTTTTTAACTTCTTTTTCAACAAGAAGTTACTTAAATTTGAAAACCTCCAGAAGTTTTGAAAGATTTTTTACAACCTGCAAGGGCAACCTCTTATTTTGGAAACCTAAAGCAGGCTATTTCAACAAGCTGAAAAGTCAGGGAGGGATTTTTTTTTTTTCTTCTTTTTCAAATGGGGATTACATTCAAGCCTTTCCCATAAATAGGTTTTAATGAATCTGTAAACACAACAATTTTTGGCACAACATTCCCAGGCAGCTCTAGAAAATGATGCTGCAGATTGCAGCCTCTCCTCTTTCTGGCAGCACTCCTGAAAGAGCTGTTGTGACCAACAGAGCAGCGCTTGCACATGGGGACTTTCCTAGAGCCGAGTATGGGAAATCCAGTGACATCACATGTGCCTGTCCTGGCTTAAGGGGAAGGAAATGGGGTCATTGTGTCATGGTATCTTAAGACAATGTGGGGTTTTACAGTTGGAGCCTTTTTTTAAAACCATAGAATCATTTAGGTTGGAAAAGACCTTTTTGAGATCATCAAATCCAGCTGTTAACCCAGGACTGCTAAGCCCACCACTAAACCATGTCCCTAAGCACTGCATCTACATGTCTTTTAAATACCTCCAGGAATGGTGACAACCACTTCCCTGGGCAGCCTGTTCCAATGCTTGAGAGCCCTTCCGGGGAAGAAATTTTTCTAATATACAGTCTAAACCCCCCCTGGTGCAACCTGAGACCATTTCCCCTTGTCCTATCACTTGTTACTTGGCAGAAGAACTGGCACCCACCTCGCTACAACCTCCTTCCAGGCAGCTGTAGAGACCGATAAGGTCCCCCCTGAGCCTGCTTTCCTCCAGACTAAACCACCCCAGTTCCCTCAGCGGCTCCTCATCAGCCTTGTGCTCCAGCCCCTCCACCAGCTTCGCTGCCCGTCTCTGGACACGCTCCAGCCCCTCAATGTCCCTCCTGCAGTGAGGGGCCCAAACCTGAACACGGCATTCGAGGGGCGGCCTCACCAGTGCCCAGTGCAGGGGGACGGTCACTGCCCTGGTCCTGCTGGCCACACGGTTTCTGACACAAGCCAGGGGGCTGTTGGCCTTCCTGGCCACCTGGGCACACTGCTGGCTCATGTTCAGCCGGCTGTCGACCAGCACCCCCAGGTCCTTTTCCTCTGGGCAGCTTCCCAGCCGCTCTGCCCCAGCCTGTAGCGCTGCGTGGGGTTGGTGTGACCCAAGTGCAGGACCCGACACTGAGCCTTGTTGAACCTCACACACTCGGCCTCGGCCCATCGGTCCAGCCTGTCCAGATCCTCTGCAGGGCCTTCCTGCCTTCAGGCACATAAACACTCTCCCCCAGCTTGGTGTCATCTGCAAACTTACTGAGGGTGAACTCAGTCCCCTCTTCCACATCGTTGATAAAGATATTAAACAGAACTGGCCCCAACAGCCCTGGGGAACACCACTTATGACCAGCTGCCAGCTGGATGTAACTCCATTCACCACCGCTCTTTAGGCTGTTCAGCCAGCTTTTTACCCAGCGTAAAGTACACCCGTCCAAGCCATGAGCAGCCACTGTCTCCAGGAGAATGCTGTGGGACATGGTGTCAAAGGCTTTATTAAGGTCCAGGTAGACATCATCCACAGCCTTTCCCTTATCCACTAAGTGGGTCACCTTGCCATAGGAGATCAGGTTCATCAAGCAGGACCTGCCTTTCATAACCCCATGCTGGCTGGGCTCCATCATCTGGCTGTTCTGCACATGCTGTGTGATGGCACTCAGGATGATCTGCTCCATAACCTTCCCCAGCACTGACATCAGGCTGAGAGGCCTGAAGTTCTCCAGATCCTCCTTCCTACCCTTCTTGTTGATGGACATCACATTGGCTAACCTGCAGTCAGTTGGGACCTCCCTAGTTAGCCAGGACTGCTGGGAAATGATGGGAAGTGGCTCGGTGAGCACTTCTGCCAGCTCCCTCGGTACCCTTGGGTGGATCCCATTTGTCCCATAGGTGCGTGTGTGTCTGAGTGGTGTAGCTGGTCACTGGCCATTTCCTCTTGGATTGTGGGGGCTTCATTCTGCTCCCCATCCCCGTCTTCCAGCTCAGGGGGCTGGGTATCTAGAGAACAGCTGAGCTTACTATTAAAGGCTGAGGCAAAGAAGGCATTAAGCACCTGAGCCTTTTCCTCATCCTTTGTCACTCTGTTTCCCCTCTGCATCCAATAAAGGATGGAAGCTCTCTGTTCAGCCAGGCCAGTCTTCTTCCCCGCTGGCTCGTCTTTTGGCACGCGGGGATGGTCTGCTCCTGTACCTGTAAGGTGTCCTTCTTGAAGAATGCCCAGCCTTCCTGGATGCCTTTTCCCTCCAGGACTGCCTCCCAAGGGACCCTTTCAGCCAGGATCCTGAACAGGCCAAAGTCTGCCCTCCAGAAGTCCAAGGTGGCGGTGGTGCTGACCCCCCTCCTTATTTCTCTGAGCGTTGAAGACTATCATTTCATGATCGCTATGCCCAAGACGGCCTCCAGCCATCACATCCCCCGTAAGTCCTTCTCTGGTCACAAACAGCAGGTCCAGGGGGGCACCTGTCCTGTGTGTCTCACTCACCAGCAGTGCTAGGACATTATCTTTCACACACTCCAGGCATCTCCACGACTGTTTCCTCTCTGCCGTATTGCATTTCCAGTGGACATCTGGTAAGTTTAAATCCCCCACAAGAACAGAGACTAGCAATTGTGAGACTTCTCTCAGCTGCTTAGAGAACATTTTGTCTGCCTCTTCATCCTAGTTGTGTGGTCTACAACAGACTTTCACCATGACTTCTGCCTTGTTGGCGCTCCCCCTGATTTTTACCTGTAAACACTCAACCCTGTCATCTCTATAGTTAAGCTCTAGACAACCAACACATATATTGTGTTTCTATTCTTTTATTACCTAATATGTTATCATTAACTTGTAGTATGGGAGACCTGGAGAATTCATCCTGAGGGGAAAAGACCTCTTTGGCTTCACCAATTATGGAGTGCTGGAGCATTTATATGCAGGTTTTTTTTCATGTTGTCATTGTCTAACTGCTGCAGAAATGATCATGATGGACTCACTTTCTCATATCCTTATGAAGAAGTATGGTGTTTTCTGGGACTTTTGTGGACTTTACAATGGCTTCAGTTAAGTGGAAGATTTGCAACTTGCCAGCCAGTGAATCCATTGTACCAAAATTTTGGTTGGATTTGTCATCTTGTGTGTCCTTAATCAAGTTAAGCTTGAGGAAAGGATTTGGTCAAAACATTACAGTGATTTCCACTGTATGCAAAGCCAATTTCTGTCCTTCCTACTCATGAATGTTAATAGCTTTCCACAGGAGGTAAATGAGGACAAATTTGGCTTTCTTGGCTTAAAAATACCTTGTTTTCATGGCTATCTGATTATGTACTCACTAAATTTAATCCAACTACAACAAACTGAATCTGTTCATGAGGTTGGATAAATGTGAGCTAACCTAATATAAACCATGTGAAAAATCACACTGTTCTATGCGGTACCAGTCAAACGGTATTTGAAAAATATATGGAAATATAAAAATACATATGAAAATTTTCTCAAAAATAATAGATGCAGGTCTAGTCTTTACATGAAAAATAAAAGCATACGATCTCAAGCCTAAAATCAGACTCACAAACTCACTGCCAGAAAACAAAGAAGAGAAATGGAGAAAAGCTCAAGAAATCCTCCTTCTAATATCACACACTGTCATATAAGATTCCCACTGTTCCATGTCTTAGTCTCTTATGCTTCTCATACATGTGCTGGAACTACATAACACAAAGCCTAATTTTTTATAGGCCTGGTAAAAAATGATCATCATTTTAATTACATGTGAAGGTTTGATTATGGTTGTATGCATGCAGCTCAGAAACTGCCTTCTCCTTATGTTGCTGAACTTTGATGATTTTTAAAATTTTCTTTGTCATACAGCATAAATTGAGTTATTTCTTCTTTTATACATTTACAAAGGGTTTTAAAAACATTGCAGAAGTAATCAGTCTGTAAAGATTTGAATCAAAAACCTGGCATTTACTGAAAAGGCTGCTAGAGGGACTTTCAGGAAGATGGACGCTCAAGGGTCTGCTTGGCTGAGGGGTGAATTTGCTGCCAGAATGACATGGACACAGCTACCTTGCCCCCTCTGTGTCTTCATGGAACCCCATGATCCTTATTCAAACTGATTTGCATTACATTTCTACCTGAATAAAATGTGATAAAATGGAGAGATGACTGTGACTTAACCAGAAACATTCCTGGAGACTCCTAGGGAGACCTCTCATGTCCACTCACTCTACTACTTACCCATTTTAGCTTTGATCAGTCATTAGCTATCTAACAGGGCAGACCCACAGCTCTGCTGTACTCAGTTCTGTCTTATCTCTTATAATTATTTACACTCAGATATGCTAAGATTTATGCATCTGACAGATATTTAGCCTAACTGACTCTTCATTGCAAATAGTTTTGGCTATAGGCCTTCCTAGTTGGAGAATGTGCTTGTCAGATTTTCATAATAAAACTGAAAGATAAAATCTTGGTCTCAGTGGATAGGTTTGTATTTATTCTTGAGGGATAGCCCTAGCAAGGCTCAAGATTGCAGCTTATCCATTTGGCAAACCTGGCCCCAGCAGAATACATAGGACCTTGCATAATAAAGGTTTGGTTGCTTGTTAGATGCAAACGTTAAATACAATTAAATACAAGGGTTTAATTAATCATTAAATTCAAGGAAGTGGATGGCAAAAGGATCAGCAGTGAAAACAATCCATGGCTGTCAACAGTTAGGGAATGGGGAGATCAGAGAGTTTGGTGTGGCCCCAGGCTGCTCTTGCAAGATGTAGACATTGAGATTGATGGGAAAAATCACTTTGTGGTCACCTTCTAATTCTGAACGGACTTGTGCCTGAGTGTAAAAGAGGGAAGGAATTCTTTGCATCTTCTTCTGCCTTGCAGAGACCGAAGAGACGCTGTCCATATGATTTCTCTCATTCTCTGTCAACATTTCCACTGACTTCAGTAGAAGTCTAAATTAGGGAAGTCCAGCTTTAATACCTTTTTATGCCTACAACTTTCCCTTACAGAACCTACTCATTTTCACAAATTCACAGACTATATTTTTACTTATAATAAAAATAAAAATCATTCAGTTACAAACTTCAGACAAATGATTAGTGCATGAGTACTGAAAGCTGAATTCAATACGAAGAGAAAAAAAGTTGTGAAGCCAGATACTAGGCTAATGGAGCTTGGCATAGTTCCCTTAACATCAGTGGAGCTCTGCTGATTTATCCAAACTGAGAATCTGGCCCATTAAAATTTAAAAATAAAACTACAAGTACCTACTAAATTTGAACTTTGTACTTTGAAATATAAGGCAGACACTTTATCCACAGGTCTGTGCAGTCTTTGGTTAAAAACCACTGGAATTTAAACATATTATTTTTGGCCACTGGAAAGTGCTGGTATTGTTCCCTGAAAGAAACAGAAACATGTTGTGAATTTAAAAGAAAAATTAATAGAAAAGTTAAAAAAAAAATAATTAAAGAAGGCTATAGAGTTCACACAAAGTGCATTCCTTCACCCCAAATTAACAGCTGTGTGCATGAAGATCTGCTCAAGAAGTCAGACTTAATTTAGCTGTTTTCCCTCTGCAATTAGTGTGGTAACAGGAGCGAAGACTTTCTTTCCTCTCTTTACTAACAGTTCATTTTCCTTTTAATCTCCTAATTCCAGCACTGAATAATGTGTGAAATTTTGGAAAGACACTCTTTTAACAAAAGTGCAATTACAGTTGTGTGTGTTGATGGCACAGTACCTTGCCGATAACCATCCTCTCTGCCTTTGCAGCTTCTCTGCCTGCTGTCACCTGCAGCCCAGTGTACCAGTCCCATGGGAGGCTGCAGGGTCCTGGCAGAGACCATGGCTGAAGGTAGACAAGCACGAAGGCTCCCTAAAGTATATATGCCTGGAAATATATAGGTAAGAGGAACTGACCTGTCAGGCCATGGATCACAGATTGGGCATGTCTATGAGGCCGTGAACAGCCCCATAACTCCGAGCTGGAAAAAGGGGTGGTTTTCCTGTTACCGTGGGTTAAGCACAGCAAAATGTGAGTTTTGACTTTTCAGACAGTGGTAGAAATCAGGAATAATTAAAACAAAGTTAATGATCTCAGGTGGAAATTGGAACAGAGGATGTGCATACCCAAATAAACATGCATACCCGAATCCTGTACTCTCCTGCACTCTTCAGCCACTGGAAGCCATGGGAGTGTTTAACACACATCTACCTGGCTATGTAACAGGAGTGATGGAGGAAACCCATACTCTGATCATCCGTGTTGTCTGATTACTCAGTAGTCCACTGGCATGATTTTGCTCTGTGCCAACTAGCGTGTTCTGCCATTATGGCTAGATTCAGATTTGGGGTTTGGAGGCACTGGGGACCATTCCCACAAGGGCAGCATGAACAAGAATGACAAGACTTTGCTGCCTCCACCCTCCACAGTTCTCCAAACTGTACTAGCAGCTTTTGTACCTCAAACATGTCAGCATATCAAACCCAAGGCATGCAACCCTAATTTTATTTTCACGCTGCAAAATCACTGTTTTGGTAAGCTGCAATGCACTTTTGCATTACTGTGAACATTTTGCGCACACACTCGTACAATGATAACCATATGTTAGAGCCTCAGGGGTACGACGCTGGACCTGAAGAAGACCTGAAGGACAGGTGGTACCTAGTGTAGACAGGATCAGGTCAGGCCACTTTGCTTCAGGGCCAGAGAATGGTCCCTGAGCAGGTGTTATTTAGTAGTACAGCCATATTCACAGCAACTGCAGTACCAGGTTCAAATAGTGAATGTTAGTGCTGCAGAATAACTTACTCCTGTGAACTGAAATGCCACCTCACAGAATATAGCAGATACAAGCGTAGCAAAGGCTTTTATCCTAAATGTGCTTTAGGTAAGCATGTTAATGTAAAGATATGAAAATAAACTAAAATATCAAAGTATAGATCAGTCTGGCATCTGTTTTCCATTGCAATAAATATTTTAAATAATGTCCCCTTAAAAAAAGTGTTCTCAATTTTTAGACAAGTGCAACTCATTGATATGCTGTATTATGCCTAACAAACCAGAACACAACAATAATAAAGCCCCATGTTTTATTGGACAGAATGCATAATGCAATCTTTTCCACCTAGAGAGCTTCCTCTTTTCTCACTGGGATGAAGTAAGAATATGAATAATAAACTAAGTGGTAGTTCTAAGAGACTGGTGCTCTTTCTCACCTGTGGAAGTCAGAAAGACGGAAAACAGGAAAAGCATCTTTCAAGTAAGAGATGGGTATTTTTGAAAACATCAGGTATGAGGATGTTTAAGTTCAGGTAGCCATTAACACAGCTACGCTCATGCAACTCCTGTTGCCTTAAATGTGTATTTAGCGCTGATCTGTATGCTAGAACACTTACATATTCCTGTTCAGTTATTGAGAGTAAATATTCTTGAAACAGACTGCTCAAGACTCGCTACAGAAAACCCACTTCAAGCATAGCTGAACAAACTTTATAAATCCTGGGCCAGGAGAGACACAAAACAGCACACCAATGAGAAATATATATTCAGAATGGTCTTAAGATACAATGCAAATTTTAAATTAGTTTCTGTTTTGATGGACATTCTAGTCTATAACGGTCAGATTTTCTTAGGAATTGGGAAACAACCTGAGTCTATGGGACTGCTCCCCATGGTGCAAGTCTGATGAAATCATGTTGACATTAATACAGAGCCAGAATCACATCCTACCAGTGTAAGGACAAAGGCAAAGGCTCACTAGCTGTGCTAAACAAAGGGTTTGAGCAATAACTTGGCTAATTGCTGCATGTATGTGTGGAAATGTGCTTAGAAAATGACAAATTCTTCTGCCACGTTTCAAGAACAGTGCTCTTAGGTCTGATGTCTGCCCTCTTCATCTGCAACCCACAAACAGTGTGGGATGTACATTGGAAAATGCATAGGGTAATTAAACTTGCCAGAACACTTTCTCCTCTTAGGGACAAAGAGGTCAATGTTTTCAAATATTGGCTTCTACACTTAGGCACCTCAGTCCTCAGTTCAGCATCTAAGATTCTTGGCCCTGGTTGCCCCAGTGAATTTCAGAAGAATTGGTGTTACTGTCTAAGGATTAGGTGACTGCTCTTCTAATCACCCCGTTTTTAGAAATGCAGACATGCTTCTCTACTGGAAGATGTCTGACTGTTCTGCAGATTATGCATTTGTGGCAGATGGCATTTGGCCTTCAGTTATTGATTACAAAAAATTGAAAGCATGTGAGTTTACATATAGAAGTTTAGCTAAAGTAACAAAAAAAAAATCTTTTTTGATACTGTATAAGGCAGTAAATATTAACTTAAAAAAATTCCATTTGCCATATGGTCTTCAGGTGATTTGATGTAATTCAAAACAGGCATTCAGTAGCCTAATAGTTTTACCGTATCACAGATGAGTGCATTCCCTTGAAATACATTTTTAGTTTGCTTCTCAGGCCTTGATTCTTCTGCTGGCATTAGAAGCCAAATTATAGAAGCAAAGCAAATTCCAAATTCAGTCCACAAGCCCACATTATCAAAACCCTCTCCACTGGAAAAATATTCATGTCAGGCTTGAAATACCTTAATCATATTTTTCTTCTTCATCCATCAACACAATATATGAGGATATGATGTAGAAGAGCTAGAAGCTACTCAGCAAAAGCTCTTCCCTGTGTTGTCCAAGTCATTTCAGAGAACTGTGATTTGAGTCTGAGCTTAGGCTCATGGGTTCGTATTTTTAACATGATTATGCACATGCATGACTAGCACCCATACTCGAGCGCACATACTGCAGATTTTAAGTCCGTGGTTCCACACACATCTTAGTTTGTTTTGTCACTGTGTCTGAAGCAGCAATGATAGCTCTGCGAGAGGCTTTAGAGAAAAGGTTTTTTTTCTCTGCTGTTGTGATTTCTTAAAATAACAGAAGTATTAATGTGAAAACCTTGAGTTCAGATGGGAAAATATTCAATCTGAATGACTATGTATTTGTAGATTCAGGAAGTTTAAATACCAATGAAATATCTGTCTGAAACCTTAGGTAAGCAAGCCCACTTCACTTGCACAGCCATTTATTAGGGCTGTTGTCTAGCAGTTGATGCATGATCTTTTCCTCTCCAACCTACTTCATGTAGATCCGATATTAAATAAGGAGGGTAGTAATTCTACTGGGCAAACATGTTCTCTAAGTGTGGCCAATGTGAGCCAAGCAGTGTGTAGTTGACAGATACAAATATTTTGTTCTGTTTTAACCATACGAATCAAAGATTAGTGTAACAGACAACGTAGCTGGCAATCGCCTACTAAATCATGTCTTCTCAATCAGTTGCTCACTATTTTTCTCAGCATTATATCCGTTTACATCTAGTATATACTCCTGGTGATTTTGTTTTAAGCAACTGGATTTTAAATGGGACTGTTTCAAATGGCTAGAAAGATGATGGAGCCACTGGTTCCTTAAAAGATTTTCAGACTCCCCCCAAAACTCTTCACGAATCACCATTAGTGAAGTGGGACTTCACACACACCAGTTCACCAGGGACAGTATATACTAAAAATGCTTATGTTGTTAGCATGGTGAAGGACTAAACATGTGCTTTATGAGAACTAGATACTGCCAGAAGGCTGAGCAGACAGACCTGTGGTGGACTAGCAGCACAGGACAAGTTAGGAGAACAAGGAGACCACACTTCATGAAATATGACATAGACTCTTCCCTGAAATGAGCTCTTGCTTTGCTGAGTTACCTGTGTGGCAAACCATTATAAGATATCACTGCTTTTTTTACCTTAGCCTTTAGTACATTTAAAGCTAATATGGGTAAGCCTAGTCCTATAATCGTCATGTTGCCATGCTGTCACACCACCAGAACCAGCGCAATTTAGACATGCGCAGTGGGCACAACAATTATTTTGGCATAGTGGCCATTCTGTCTTGGAGAGCCTGGCCAGGAAGAAGGTGGTGCCACCACCTTCTGGGGCTTTCTTATTCTCTTTGCAGGTTAGCAAGCACAACCAGGAGCATCTTAACTGCTCAAAGGTGCCAGGACAGCAGTTGTGTTCCTTGTTAGGACCTGAGCACAGAAAAGGGAGAGCCGCCCCACTCTTTCTCACTCATGCGTGTGTATGGGTAGTTATAAGGCTCTTGGTGTGGGAGGGACAAGAATTGTGAATCATCACAAATGCTGCTGCTAGGTATCACACACTCTTTTTTAAGGCTAACACAGGGATACTTACGGGAAACTACAATTAAACTAAACATTATTTCTAACCTTTTATTAATGAGATCACAGTTCCTAGTTCAAAGCAGGTGAAACAATAAATACATAGTTTGAGCAGAGAATGTTAAATGATATATGGAACTTCTTATTAAGTAAAAGTAAAAAATTATGTTGCAGACATTTTTTGCCAAGCTCTTGTTGGTGTTCCAAGAAAAATTAATAAATGACCTACTATAAAAGCTATTCTCTTATTACTTTTTTGAAGCTTTCATCAAAAATAGGTATCTTGAGTGTGTTGGATATTTCTGCTTCTTTTGATGATTTACTGTAACGTTAATCTCCACAATGTGGTTGTGTTAACACCTTCCTGCTGCTAAACCAAATTTCACCTTCAGACACAGAAGGACTAAATTTTTAGACAGGGATAATCCAGGACTCAGCAGCAGTGGATTTTGGAAAAGTGAGTGAAATATAACCCAAGCTGGGCTGACTGGGTTGGCAGGCTGAAGCTGAGACAGCTTAAGAAGAAATGAGTCTTTAAAGATCCTGTGTGTTGATACTTCAGTAGTATGTTACTCTTCTGAAATTTCCAAGGGACTTTATGAGGACTAGAAAGCACTATTTCATGGCTGCTCAAGACCAGGTGTTTTGCTTAGGAACAAGAGGAGTCCACCTCAATCCATTCTGGCCTGTCAACTGCTCTGACACCATTGATCACTAGACCTACTAAAATGGCTGCAGATCCCTTTGCTTCAAGTGTACATAGAAATTAGAGTTGAATGTTTTCTCATGTATTACAAAGTTACAGGTACTACAGTGACATGAATTGCATAAGTCTGGTAGACGGCTATGCAGGCAGATAAACTTAGGAATGTTCTCAGAACCTAAACAAGACCCTCAGAAGTTGACGCTATCAGTTATGTGTATGACATCAGTCTGATGTAGGTGAACCTCTTCTTAGGCTGCAGTCTGGGTAAGGGATTGCTTGGATGAGGCTCGACTAACAAAGCTGCAGGGTGTTCACTAGATAAGGGCAACTCCTGAAGGGCACAAAGGAGATGAAATCTGAGCTATGGTTTTCTATAGCCATTGCAAATGAAGTGGGAAATCTTAGCTCTAGTTACAGGAATAAACTACTATGGTGGTCCATTGTCATGCGAATGTAACTTTTCCTTTAAGCACTTTGAACAGTTTTTTATGCCTATACATATATATACATATGTGCATGTATATGCAATGTATAGCAATGTGTTCTGTGTCAGCCTCTGCTTGGAAAAAATCTAAGTAGGAAGTTTGCTAGCGAGTGTTGTAATGATGTGTTTATTTTCTGTACCTTGTTTGTGTAAAAAGGTTCTTTAATTTACTTATTTTTTGAAGTAACTGAGATCGTCTTTTAACTTGAAGAGCTCTTTGGCTATGCCTACATTAGCAAAAGTGCAGGCCAATAGGAGTGGATCTGTAGACTTTCATATTATATGCATTTCAGAAGGTGTTACTTTGGGCTAATCCTATTCTGCTTATATGGATTGAATGCCTGTCAGTGCACTAGGTGTGCTGCTGGAGTTGTTGGTTTTTTTAAAAATAATTTCTGCAAGTGTCCACAGTTCTGAGTGTCTAAGCATTATCCTTTAAACATTTGACAGATGAGTTTCAAGGAGCTTTAAAAATCTTTGCAGTTCCAGAGTGGTTGAAATAAGTGCTGCTATCATTGGTTTACAGTTCACATACTAAAGTATTGCATAACTTGCCAACAAAGAAAGTCTTTGTTTGAACCAGGGATATATGCCATGTATGTATGACTCCCAGCTAACTTTTAAATTTCTCTTCAGTAGTTTAAATACAGTCTTTTTCAGAACCACAGATGTCTAGATTTGTACCTCAACCTGTGCAAAATAATATCACCTAATGGTGATCGTTGCTCATCACCTAATAGACAAAATGGGCAAGAAATACCTAGGCTATATCAGGTTTGTTCTTTGTGACCACATGATGTGAAAGCAAATGCTAAACACAGCCAGAATAGAGTAGTATTTCAGTCAAACCATATTAACTTTGTGGTACTCTAAATATCTATGCAATATGCAAGATTATATAAATCAGGCATGCGACTTGTAAGCAAAGATATTCACCAGCAAAATGTTGTGACTGATTTATTTAAAATGAATTAATAAATAAGAACCAGACTGTGCAATACACTGACACTGATTTTTGACTTTGTAAACAACAGTGACATAGATCTAATTCAGACTTACTTTTATTTAAAAAAAACCCACTTTTAAATCTTGTCTAGGTTAAAAATATCATACAGCAACTTTTTGTCTTCTGCCACAAGTCTGCCCTCTATTTGATCAATGACATTTCCTTTGAAAAATATATCTAGCTTCTGAAACTACAGTGTCCATCAATGATATTCCTGGTTGTGAAAGAGCAACAAGAAGTTGATATAGCAGATAAGGTTACCGACATATCTCCAAATAGAATTTCCTCTGTGGCAATTTTGAATAGTCAATTTTGAACACTTATAGTTTCCCAAATAGACAGTGAAACTTTATTATCTCCAACTGGTTAAGGAGATAGGGTATTCTAGAGTAAAATAGATGGCTACCCCATTCAATCTATCCTTCTGCCTACAGATGTGTTCGCTGTCTGATTGGAAAAGTTTTAAAAAAAGTCTGCACAACAAAAACCATAATACACCTGGCCAGTTGTGGAATGCTGATTTCCTAAAACATATTCCTGCCTGACTTCTGTAAGTAATCCATTTATACCAAGAAGCATGAGGTTTCATTATACTTAATTATCTTAGCATAATTATAAATGCTAATGGTCACATAATTATCTAGATCTTTTTAAAATCCAATCACTCAACTCACTATTTCACTCAAAAGGTCTCTTGGGGCTGTAAATCCTGTATTTTGCATGAAATAATATTTCCTTGAATTTGTTCTTCATTTAACTGCCATTAATTACACCATATAACCTCTTCTTATATTTTGGAATAGAGAAAGACTGGGTGCTTGTCATAGTTTTATATTATCATTACATTTCAGTGCTCATTTTGTAATTTAAAATTGTAAAAGAATACATAAAAACCTAATGAATGAGTTGATGACAATCATAGAAAATAACAAGCTTTATAAGCACTATTACAGCCACTACCTTAAATCATCATGCAAGCAGTCCTACTCAAAAATATGTCAGGTCTGCAATCAATCCAAAGTTGAAGTATGTAGGTGTCTACCAAAGAGATGAATCCAGACTTTAGGATTGTATGATAATACCGTTTTGCAAAAGGCACCGTAAAGAGTTCCTCCATAGTCTGAAACTGTCAGGTAGTTCTCACAGATCCCAGGACCCCAGACCAGTTAAAAGGCTTTGTAATCACAGATGGATGATTAGTACTTTTTTATTCACCCCTTCATTTTAATGTCTTATTTCTGGACAGCCCTTCTTTTGCACCATTGCAGATAACAGGGTGTTGCCATTATTGCTGGAGAGTGCTGGACTTAGATCAGCCCTTCCTCCCACTGCATGGTTCGCTGCTGCTATCATCACTTAATTCCACTCCATGCCCACAGGTCATTAAAATCATTACATTTTTCATTTCAAGAATCTGACTCTTACCATAAAGCCCACTATGGAGTCTCTTTTCTTTAATGGGGAGTAACACACCTGCATCAGGCAGAGCAGGGAATACTGCTTGCTGTCCTGTGATCTTTGTTTTTCCAGCGTACAAGTGCTGCCCCTGATCACCACTCTTAATAACTACCTTAGCTGTCACCTCCTCTTTCATGCCTCCACATGTGTCAGCAAACAGGCTCCTTGTCTTCTCATTCTTCACCATTCTCTGTTCTTATCTCTTTCACAGTGTGAACCGGATCTTCTTGCCAAAATGTGACCTTCAGCATCTTTTGGAGTGTTTGTACTCTTATTCCACCACTCATTGAATGAAGTCAGCAGTGCTCAGGTGTGCTACAAAGCTTTGCTGGTTAGGCAGAGACCTAAGCCCATAAGTTTCACAGGCCCTCCAGTGCTGTTCCTTTTCTTGTCTCACGCTTGCATCTAACCTTGCACCACTGAAGTTAATGAGAGCACCCATTAATATAAATTCAAGCTGTACACCCTAAGCCTGGGCCTAAGTGTCAGTAAAAATGATGTGACAATTAATAAAACTGTAGCCTATAGGTCCTAAAGCTGGATTAATGACAATACTGACAAATGAAACTAAATAACAGTAGTTTAGGTCTCCGATGTGAAAGCAAGCATGCACTGGTCCGGCAGAGAACTGGGAGACAGTCTGCTGTAAATGTGTGGTTCAAACACATCAGCAATTAGCGGTGTGATGCAAAATATCAGCAGTACTTTGAGTATAAAGGAAAGTGGGTAGTGCTTTGCAGATTTCAGGTGCAGAGAAAATGGGCTCTACTCTGTTGCCCATTTTGATTTTAGGCTAACATGGCAGTATTGTGCAATTTTGCTATATTGCCTGAACAAAGCAAATACAATGATTTTATCATCAAGGCTAGTTCTTGGCAAAAATAGGTCAAGGATCTTTAGCTGTTTAGGAAAGCATATCTCAGAGGATAAATCAAGGTTTATAAGGCTCAGGACTTCTGCAACTAGCTAAAGTTTGTAGAATAGAATCATGGAATCATTTAGGTTTGAAAAGACCTTTAAGATACGTTACATCTCAAGAACATCCCAAGTTTTTAATCTTGTATTTTCTCCCTTGTTGTCTGCCCTTCTCGTGTTTAATAATTGGAGCCACAGTTATATTTTTAGAAAATGTAATACACCACAGTCTTTCTCATTCTCTGACTCACTTCTGGACCTTCACCCACTCAGTGCTGTTCTGTCTCATCCCTTCTGGTGTCTTGCTGGAGCCCGAGACTGATAGAAATCCCCTAAAACTTGGGTAAGAAATGTGGGGGTTTCTTCTCAGGAAATAAAGGATGATGCTTCACAGAACCACAAGTTTAGATGAGTTTGGAAGGCACCTCTGGAGACTGTCTAGTCCAAACCCCCCTGCTCAAGCAGGGTCAACTAGAACAGGTCACCCAAGACTATGCCCATCTGGTTTTATGTATCTTCTCTCTGTGCTGCTCTCCTGTCTTCTAGAAAGAGAAATCACATTTTCAAGTTCCTAGCCCATGAGCCATCTGGGTGCAAAATCTTAACTTAAATGCAGCAGACAAAATATTTCATCACAGATTTCATTTATGATTGTTTATCACTGGTTTTAATATGATAACAGTGTTTGCACATGCTTGTGGAATCCATAGTGCCAGCTATAGACCCCAACACACCTATTTGAAGAAGAACCTGCTTGTTATTTTGTTTGTTGTCTTGTAACACATGAAAAAGGATTGTGTGTGTGTATGCACATATATACACACATGCATATATATAAATACATATGCATATTTATGTGTATGCACATATATATACATACACACATGTATAAAAGGTGTTTCCTTTGTGTACATGTGAAAAGTATTGGCAAAGCCAATTTCACTGCTTTCTTCCTTTCATCACAAAAAAAGGCGTTCCCCTGTACATGAAAGCACAGGAAAACTCACATCTGCCCAGCTGCAAATGTGGAACCAAATAAATATTGACAACAGTAACAAGTAATAGAAAAAAATTCATTTCTGTGCTTTGAGTAGCACAAATTAAAAAACAGTCTTTCTTCTCATGTCAAAAAGATTCTTCTCAGATCTAAAAAGACATTATTGGCTTATAGGCATCATTCCACTATGAAAACTGTGAGTTAAGTGATTAAAATTGGACTAAGGAAAGCCAAATAAACAACACCCAGAAGAGCTATAAAACATGTCATTGATGAACAATGTCATTATTATCATGCTCATGAGTACTTCCATTTGCAGAGACAATGGGTCAGATCCCCAGCTAAGTGAAAGAATATACATTCAATTGAAATCAATAGACCTACTTTGGTTGCATATAAACTGCTGGTTGTTCATTCCCCTACTGCTTCTACACTTCTTGATGCGGTTACTAATATAGCTTGGCAACTATCATGGCTGATGAAGCTGACTGAGTGAAGCAGGGAACAATGGTAAAGTGTAACTGAAAATGCTAGTATAACTGTAAATCTTGACAAACTTTGTGGTCAAAAACTGCCATTTTGAGTACTCAGAAAAAGACAGAATTTCTAAGAGTTCTTTCAGATAGTCTTTCCTTGGCCAGCATATGACATTTAGGAATATCTAGAAACAGGTGTCCGTGACCCAGCAGGGTTTACAGCACAAAGAAATTGTAATCCCTTTAAAATCTGTGTATCCCGTGGGTTGATCACCACAAATGGGGGTGAGATAACCATAATGCCTTCTCTACAGTGAGCAAATCTTCTACACTAATAGCATGATCACGTAATGACTAGATGATCTCTTCCCACAGGCACTCTCAGTAGTGAGTTGGGAGTTATTTTGGCAAGTTTTACTGAAGATCATTTTCGGTTCAGAAGAGGCATTCAGCTTCATTCAGAAGTACTGTCTCTGAAGCTACTTCTGATCAATAATATCTAGTCAGAGTGCAAAAATTGCTTTGTTGATACGGCTTTTTGGATACACACATCTCTTGCACAGCACTGGCTCCACTTTTTTTATTTATTACATTGAACAGGAGACACCTCTATTTGCCTTCATGACTCCCTCCAAATTTTTTTAATTTTAAAGCCATCAATAAACTGATTGCAATCCAAATAATTTGTTACATTGCAATAGTTTCAGGACACCAGAAATATGGAAATAAGTAATTTCCAAAAATTTGTAAAAAAAAGTTGTAGTAAGTAATTGATGTGAATTATTAATTGCAAATGTCTATGAACATTGTATGAAATAGCCCAGAAGCTACATTTCCCAAGTGAAAAGAAAAGCCTAACTAACTCAAACTTGCTTGAAGAAAAAAATTAAAATTGTCCCTCTTTTTATTGGGAGAAAGAAGAAATTGATAGCAATAAACATTAATCATAACTAAGAATTTTTCAAACAACCAAATGTGAAAAAATAATACGATTTTTTTTTTCTGGGTTTTGTTAATGCAAATATGGTAAGGTCTGTCGGTCCAATAGTACTGTAAAAAAAGGGAAACATTTCTATTTGTATGTATGTACAGCGTACAGTGTAGAATATGTCAACATCAGATACGTACTTTCCAGTTGTAACTGAAGAGTATGTTAGAGAACAGCTGTGGAAGAAGATATTTTCAAATCAGCAATCTGGTCATCCCATACCCATGAGTTTTAAAAGAGCTGGCAAAGGAACTCAATGAACATTAATGCTGAAATTTAGTCAGTCTTGGAGCACTAAAAAAATTCCATTAGACATTTTTTAAAGTTACCATTGTATTTTAATAGGTAAGAGGAATAGTCTAGGCAATTACAGGCCTATCAGCCTCTTCCTGTTCAAATAATAAACAGCTGACATAGGATAAGCAAACCAAAATGCTAATATAGTTCTGTGCTACAGTTCCTTTTAAGTGCTAATCTAGTGCTAATCTAGTTAACAGCAATTCACATGCACAGATGGAAAACAGATCCTGTCTGATCAACCTGATAGGGTTTTTTTCAGTGAAGTTGGGTGATAAACATAATGATGCTTGACTTCTGGAAGTTTTTGACAGGGTTCAGCACAACCTTCAGGGCGAAAGCTGGAATGATAAAAAGTAATGTGGCAAAAATAACCGATAGGAAACTTTATAACCAGTCCTTGCAAATGGGGGGAATGTGTTGGGCAGAGTTACTTCTTCCCACTGGGAGCAGATCTGGAACCATTTCATATCTCTGTTGTTGCTGACTGGGTTTGCAGATGATAGGGAAACTGTGGGAAAGGCAAGTGATGAAAAGGAAGGGGTGAGCTGCTCAGTGGAAGCAAGTTTTCAGACAGTCACATGTAATGTCACTCAAGTCAGCTCTCTGTGCAGAGGGAGTCACCAAGCTGTGAAAAAACAGCTCAGATCGGTACAAGTGCGTATTGTGTGGCAGTGGGCTGCAGTGCTGATGTGATCCTTGGACTTACGTAGACAAAGTGATCTTAAGAGCTGAAAAATTATATTCCCCCTTCAAGTGGCATGAATCCGACACTTACTACAATCCCGTGTTACTGTTTTCTCTGCAGCCCAAGGAAAATGTTTAGAATTTGGAGAGCACTCAGGGAAGAGTCATGACAAATACAAAAGGACAAGTAAACATACCTTGGAGGGAGATGGGGACTGCAAGAGCTCTATCTGTTCAGCTCAACAGGGAGCAGATAGGAGTATGCCTTTGGTCACAGTCCACAGCCAACTGCAGGGGGAAAACAGGACAGGATAGATGGTTCTTCGGTCTGGATGTGAATGTGTAGATCTTTATCCAGTGCCGAGAAGTTGAGGACACACACACAGTCTGTGGTAGTTAAACACAACTAAATTGTTTACCAAAATCCGTGGTGAAGTCATCTGGAAAAATCTCAGTTAAGATCACATGTTCTTTAAAGTGTTTTTCATTATGGACAGGAACCAACACAGTGAAGTCCTGTGGCTGATCGCTGAGTCAAATCTTACCCACAACTTTCTTCCCTCCAGTCCAGCATATTTATTTCACTGTCTGGCAGGAGATGAAAACCCACCATTTTTGTACCTTCTGCACACAGAGAGCCTCTTAGAGCCAGGAGCTGTTCTATTTGCTTGGGATAAGCAATTAGTACCGGAGTCATCTCTCCTATGCCATCTGCTCATGGCTCAGCATTTAGGACTGTGCCTGCACCTGCAGCAGAGCGTGAATCAGATAGGCTTGTACAGTACAGGCAGGAAGGCAGGTTAAGTGATCACAGTGGTATCTTCTCTCTAGATAATCTTTGATTCTAGTTAAACTAAACCGAGTGGCTTTATTTAGTACCATTCTTTAGCGGGACTGGATGGCACGCCAAGATCTATTTACTTAGTAGCACCAGAGGCAGCCTTATTGAGACAGCCTAAGAGCAGAACAACCTTACACATAATAAAACAATTCGTATTGATGGGTGTGCACTCTGAGTGCACCAATGGGCCTTATGTGCCTTTACCAGACTTAGTGCCCCGACAACATTTTTTCCTGATAACTTTTCCTTAACTGTAGCTTGGAGATGATTTAGATTCAGTGGAGCGACGCTTTCTGGGAAAAAATCTACTTTTAAATCTCCTTTACTTTTATCTTTATACTTCTGTTGTATTTTTCTTTATTTACTAGTTCCGGAAAGTGGTTTATGATAATTTTTTTCCCCTCTCTCAGGGTCTGTGTGTGGTTATCACCACATATAATCTTTGCATAGCACAAGCATAACAGCATTTTAGGCAGTTACATTAAGGACTGGCTGCTAGTTATCTAGTCCTATCAAATATGAATTTCAGCTAAACACTTAGCTGTTGGAATAAAATAAGGATCTTTCATAATTTCTGTTTTCTAAATATTGTGTTCATAGTATTATAAAAGCCTGTATTCTCCTCAGCTATTTGTCTGTACTGTTGTAAAGCCCAGCTGTTCAAAAGACAGCTGGACAATGACATAGTGTCACTTCTGTAAATCACTGGGATACAGGCACAAAGGAGGGCACACACACCACATTGCATTAGTAAATGCTTTAATCTCAGAAGGGTGGGAAAGGATCTCTTGAAAAATTCTGCTCTTTGGCCAAAACTGGGAAATGCGTTCAGACTGAAAACTGAAAAGGAAGATCACACTGAATTCTACACAGTCTGGGAAGGGAGGATTAGATATAGGTAGAAAATTGGGTTAGATTCCCAGTCTAGCCTAATTTCCAAGTTAAACGCAACAGTCAAATATTGTGGTAATGCTGCCTAATCCCAAGGGCATCTGCACATTTTACACAAATGGTTGTTCATAGCTAGAGCTTCACTTCAAGAATATCATCTCCACTACTTCTACTGAGGGAAATCCTTTAGTCCTGTGGTGGGGACATTGTAACTTGGGGTGGGACAATGGATTGGTGTCCTTTTTGGAAATGGCAGAAAATGGACTCAGGTTTTCTGCTTTCTGGCCAAAGACTACTGGGGCTGCTGTCATCTGCGAAGAGGGATTGGTCCCTCCTGAGTGCTTTTAGAAAGCAGTTTGGAGAAAACCCAGTGTCTGACAGTGTCTCTTGGCAGCACAGAACCACGTGCTAAAAGGGAGGAGATGAGCAGGACTTCAGACCTACTTCTGTCCTCAGGTTCTCCTAGTAACTACCCAAACTCTCTCAGGCTGCTGAAAGCCACTGTGAAAGCTGTTCCGAGACACCTACCTTGCCCTGAGATTGCACTGAGTGCTTATCTGCCTAACTCCACGTGAAGGCTTTCATTTCAGGAGTCTAGATACATAAAAAGTAGGAATCTGCTTCAGCAAACTGCTGAGCTTTGTAGCCTCAGCCTTCCTCTACACCTCATTAAAAGCCTGCAGCAGAAATTGTGCTTGCTTGATATATAAGCATGTAGGTTTTGTACCGTTCAGGTGAATAAAGTAAAGCCTATAATATGGACAACATTTGTTAACATTCTGTGAGGGACTGCCATATTGACCATGGCCCTGAAGTAAATGGCCATGACATTTCCTCAAATATACAGAAGGGCTTGAAATCCTTAGAGCTCTTACAGAACACAAACTAGCAAACCTAATCCATTACATGGAAAAAAATTCAGGCCTGCCCTTTCCCCATTGTTGTTTGGCTGGGTAGATCCTTTTCTCCAATTTTGCTTTTTGTTCTCACAGTTTTCTGAGGCTTCCCAAGCTCCCACAGCTCCATACACTCTTTCGTTTTATGGACAAAACATGGTTGTCCGTATGACGTCTCACCTACTGATCATGTTGCTTCTTTCTCATGTTGCTATCAGATCGCCACACCATGGAACAAATATGTAACAAAATCTGTTTTGTGTGATTTTTTTTCTACACTGTGGGATACTCAGGGTGAGAAATTTCCTCACCAGAACCTTTCTGAGATATATGGATGTCCTTCAAGAAGGCCAGGAATTAGAGGATGACCACCTTCATCAACCCACCTTTTGTACCGTCTACATCCTAGGGTTAGGTTTTATGTCCTATGATGACCAATGCCTCACAAATACATATATTCTTTGCCCTTGCTGCAACGCCGATCCATGTGCTGTTTAACAGACCCTTGAGCACAGACTCGATGCAGCACTGTCTCTGTAACAGTGCCGTTAGTGCATGTGGCAATGTCTCCACTGCACAGCCAGGGAGTTAATTTTTCATTGAAAACTACAAAACTCTTTATTTGGATCAGACTTGGATTAATTTGTCAAACCAGACTCACAGGGCTGGCTATTATCCTTTCCAGGGGATGGTGATTAGATCTGTACATAGGTTGGGGGTCTAATCTCTGTCTTATACAGTAATAATAAATATTATAGCCTTCTTTGCTTTATGTTTTTCTAGCTGTGCAATCTGTCAACCAGTTTATCTTCTTTGCTAATTAGGCTAGGGGCTTTGGGGGAATTATACTGCAACTCCTAAATCTCTTCCTGATTAGCTTCATGTTTACCTTCATCATTTGATTTGATAGTTTTTACTATTATTTTAATACAGAAGAATACAATTATTAATACCCTTGGAAGGGGCATTGGTGCCTTGACTGTATAACAATGGTGTCAGCTGCTACCCCCTTGCTGTGCATTCCCAATGCTGAAAGTGGCTTTAAATACCAGTTGGAGAACTGCTTCTCTGTGCTTCCAGTTAGTGTTTGTAAGTAGCTGTCGGGAGGGCTGCTTTCTCACTTGCATTACATTCTGGAAAAGCGTAAAGAAACAGATTTGTGTGGTAGATGTGGGGATTTATCCCCTGTCGGAGCACTAGCAATGGGGACTGAAAGGCTTCTTTATTCTGCCAGGAGAGAAGTTTTCAGCTGGAGTGGAGGCACCGCCTGCCACACTGCATGATCCCTGAAGTAAATGAGATGCGTCATTTGGATAACCATCAGTTGGTGACCATTGGATTTTGCCTTTTGATGGGAAGTAAAGACAAAGTTTCCCAAGAAAAACTTTTGCCTTCTTTCTTTGGGAACTGAGGACTGTAAGCAAGGGACTACGTAAATACTCACTCTTCAAGGAACTGTAGAAAATATAAAAAAGACTCTGAAAATTGTTTTCTAAGTTTAAATTCTGAGGTTATGAAAGAAAATGGCAAACTACACGTAAAGAATCTTGGAAGAAAATATTTTCTATTTAGCTGATAATAGCTAAGGGCAGTGTTTAGATGAGTCAAGGAAAGGGTGCTCTGGAAAATGGACATCATAAAAATGCCCCTTAGGGGTTCATGTCAAAAGAATCAATAACTTTCTCAAATCAACCCAAAACAGGAAATGAAATGCAAACCCACAAAATCTGCATTGGAAAAACAAAAATTCAAAGGAAGTGAAAATTACATTTCCTACAGAAACAGTGCCCTGGCTGCAGGGAACATTTACAAACTCTTCTGTGTTCTCTTTTTCTGGTTAAATGAGTATCTTGATATGCTGTATTGTTTTTGCATGGTCAACAGCTATAGGAAAACATACTTACATTGCAGGCAACTAAAAGCATCTATTGAAAACTTCATTTTTATATTTCCTGATTTTTTTTTTTTATTTGAACCGTGAAAACATAGCATAATATTACTACAGCTGCTTGGATTTAATAAAGAACTGAAATGACACAGAATCAAGTGAGTTGTGACAAAGCCCTGTAAGTGATGCTGGTCTGGTTTACAGGCAAAAGGAATGTGAAGAAGTGGGGAAGCACAGGATCATAAAATCCTAGTTTGGGGACGTGAGCTTAAAAGTACCACTGGGGCCAGGGCCATCAGGCGAATGAAGAGTTTGCTCTGCCCTGAAGGATACTCATCTCTGATAGTTCCAGCAGCAAGAAATTATGGTTGGTGGGAGCAGGGTGGGGGAGATGAGGAGGCACAGCCAGGGTCATGAAGCTCTATGTTAGACCAGTGTCAGCATATGCAGGACACTCTATCCTGTGGTACTTGGAGGACAGAGGAAAGAGGAAAATTAAGCTAATATCTTAACAACAAAATGTTGAGTACAGTGGGTACTCCAGGTCATTTTAGTGTATTTCCTCCTCGAGTCCAAAATCTAATGGATTTGCAGTAACTTCAGTCAAGACAGCTTAAAAATTGATGAAGGCAAGCTTGGGGTGTACTAATCCTGGAGATGAAAAAGGGGAGAAAAGTTCCCCAGACCAGCTTGTACGTACTCTGCGCAGCTCAGTGCCTGCAGCAGGGGCTGAAAGGAAGATGGGGAGCCAGGGACAGTGTCTTCCTGCAGGACACCAAACCAGTGTCTCTGGGACCTGACAGGAGCAACCAGACTGTGAGCACAGGAAGGGTTGCCAGAGGGGTCCATGCCAAAAGGAGATAAATGTTCAAAACTCTCCATCTTGCTGCCTTGACCACAGCCAGGCAAATTTGGGTGTTTCCATTTATTTAAAAAAAAAAAAAAAGGAGTGACCTAGCCACCTAATTCTCAATGTCTGTGATAATGAGGGTTTTGGGTAAACACTTTTTGGAACTTAAGCTTCTTAGAGCATTAGGGAGAGGAAATCCTCAGATGTCACTTGTACTGTGCCTGCTTACTTATTATAACACAATGTGTCATGGAAGTGCAGTGGATGGCTACTCCTGAGTGTAGCGCAATAGCACACTGCGATGGCCATATGTGGGGAAATAAACATCTTAGTAAACTCCTTATCATGTGACCAGTATTGAGTACAAATCTACAGAACAAGAAAAGCAGCCTTTTGTGCCATGAGATTATTTTTAACTTGAGTTTTCAAGTAGCTATCAGAGATTACCTCTCATCTTTCACAGCATGAATTTCATGTCCATATTGTTAGGAAATACAGAACAATATGGAGAGCGCAAAGGAAGAAAGGAGGAATTAATGTACCTAAATCAGCTGAGTCATGACTGAAATACAAAAAGGAATTCTGAAGGGTTGACATTGAAACAGTAATGGAAAAAATCCCTCAACTATAGCTACAGGGTTACTTACTACAGTGTTTTTGATGGGAATTATGACAGGGTTCCTGGGGACTCTCTTGCTTCAATTAATTAAACTCACACTGAAAGGACTACTTCAGCCCTTCAATGATTTTTTTTTTCCATGGGAAAGTAGGAAAAGTGATTTGAAAATAATTTAGTGAGCTTTTTTTTTTCTTTTTCTGAAGTTGAAGGCTTTGAGTGGAAACCAGAGCTCAAGCCACAGACCTGAGTCTGGGAGCAGAGCATGAGGTGAGAGGTGAAAGGCATGGAGGGGAGGGCAGTCCTGCAAGTAAGAATCAACAAAATCTCTCAAATGTCATCACCTCTCATATAAATTTGTTCTCCTTTCTTTTTTTCTGTATTCCTACTGATTTTCGCCTCTCACCCTTAATTCACTTTTGTTTCTGAGCTGCAATATGCTTTTTCAAGAGAAATTTGAAATTGTTTTGTTATGTTTTGCTTGCTTATTTTATTTGTAATTGAGACAAAAGGCTAAGTGTTCCTTTCCAGGCAAAAATCACAGAATCACAGAACAGTCAGGGTTGGAAGGGACCTCTGGAGGTCATCCAGTCCAGCCCCTGCTAAAGCAGGTTGCTGAGAGTTGTGTCTGGGTGGGTTTTGAATGTCTTCAGAGAAGGAGACTCCACAGCCTCTGGGCAGCCTGTGCCAGGGCTCTGTCACCCTCAAGGAAAGAATTTCTTCCTCATATTCAGAAGGAACTGCTTTCATTTCAGTTTGTACCCCATTGTCCCTTGTCCTGTCACTGGGCACCACTGAAAAGAGCCTGGCCCCATCCTCCTGACACTTGCCCTCCAGATATTTGTATGCATTGATAAGGTCCCCTCTCAGTCTTCTCTCCTCCAGGCTAAACAGGCCCAGCTCTCTCAGCCTTTCCCCATGAGGAAGATGCTCCTGTCCCCTCGTCATCTATGTAGCCCCCCACTGGATCCTCTCCAGTAGTTCCCTGTCTCTCTTGAACTGGGGAGCCCAGAACTGGACACAGCACTCCAGATGCAGCCTCACCAGGGCAGAGAAGAGGGGGAGGATCACCTCCCTCGACCTGCTGACCACACTCCTCCTAATACCCTCCAGGATCCCACTGGCCTCCTTGGCCACCAGGGCACCCTGCTGGCTCATGGCCAGATTGCTGTCCACCAGGGCTCCCAGGTCCTACTCCACAGAGCTGCCTTCCAGCGGGTCTGCCCCCAGCCTGTGCTGGTGCGTGGGGTTGTTTCTCCCCAGGTGCAGGACCTCACACTCGCCTTTGTTGAACTTCATGAGGTTCCTCTCTGCCCAGCTCTCCAGCCTGTCCAGGTCCTGCTGAATGGCAGTGCAGCCTTCTGGTGTGTCAGCCACTCCTCCCTGTTTTGTATGACCAATATGAATCATGCTAACTCCTGTGAGCACTCGGAAGGGTGATAACTAACTCGTTGGAGCTGTATGGTCTTTCAAAACAGTCTGTGATTCTCCACGACATCAGTCTAACTCCTAAAGGAGATACCACTCCCCAGATTTTGCCACATTCCATTTTCTCACAAGAAAGACAGTTATTTGAAACTATCTTCCTTTTTGAAACAAGTCACTTAGCAGTGCATTATTTTTTTCTTTCTGAAGTTGGACATACGGTAGTGCATGTGGTAAGTATGAAAAGAACATTGGGTGATAAGAAACATACAATTAAGCCCATGAGTGATAATGAACAGATGCTTCCCTCCCACAAATGCTTTCTCATATCAAATGAAATCTGGCTGCAAGATTTTATCAGTTCTAGGAGTTTACTCAACTTTAGAGAAAAAACGTGACCTACCTTGATAATATCCCATATGGTTATCTCTTGCCCCAGGGCTTTTACCTTTGTGGGTAGGTTCTTGTTGTTTCTGTTAAACTGATTTTGCCGATGTTGGCAAAATTAAAAACACAACCGCATGTTACTTCTTGTGAGTTTACAATTGACAAAGCCAGTGCACACATGCTAACTGATGGTGGATGTTTCTCTGTACTCTTACTAACTACTGAGAGATTTTTCCTCTAATGGGAGTGGGCAAAGAGAAACCCAACCAGTTTGTATCAGCAACATAAGCAAGGAAATGCTGGCGAAAGTAGTTTGCTATCATATTTGATCCAGGGCAGCC
Source organism: Falco cherrug (assembly GCF_023634085.1). Classification (NCBI taxonomy): domain Eukaryota; kingdom Metazoa; phylum Chordata; class Aves; order Falconiformes; family Falconidae; genus Falco; species Falco cherrug. Next base: position 46,962,870 of record NC_073699.1, on the reverse strand, counting down.
AGGATAGGATGGTTTCCAGCAACAATCTGTCTTTAACATGTTGAAACTTCACTGATATTACTGCACTAGTATTTATTACTGCACAGCAGAAGTGCCTGAGCAGAGATATGGACCTTTCACACGGGGACCTACACAGGTCTCAAGCAGGCTGGATAGCTGTGAGCCCTTGGAGCTGTGGGGTGGTCAGTGTGGCTGGGTGGGCAACGTGGCAGCAGGGCTAGCCTGGTGCCTGCACCCACCTGCTCTCCAGCTCTGCCACTGCTCTGCTGTAGAGCCACCAATCAACTATGAAGTTCTCTGTGTGCCTGTTTGGTCCTTCCTTTTTACTTGTCCTGATGTTTTAGATTGAAACCTCTGTAGGTGAAGGATGCATTTTATCATGTGTCTGTCAAGTGCCAGTCTTGGCTGGGAAATCTCAGCACTCCTGTGTTATGAATAATAATTCCAATAATAAAGGCAAAGCCTGACCATCTGGCTGCTATTATGGTAATGTCTTGCTCCGTGACAGTAGGTCACTGTGCAGCTGCTTCTCTGGCTCATTCTGTATTGGAAAAGACTACTCTCTGGCTTTGGGCTATGTCTCCATGGCTTGAAGATAGAAAAGTCCTGTGGTAGTGCCACCTGTCCTAGGTACGGAGGCTGATAAGAAGCCCACTGTAAGGAGAATATCACTCAGGGTTGTATACTGTGATACTCAGCTGCAAACAACAATTAAGCCACTGGTTTCATCCCCAAAGTGAGAAACAGTCACTGCTTCCAAGTGAACATCTTCTCAGATCACTCCATTCATGCCTGTCTGGTGTCTGGACAACATGGTCCATCCCCAAAGAGTATGAACTTTCCGCTTTTATTCAAGCATCTATGGGTAATGACAGGATTATGACTTAGTAGCAAACCTCTTCACCTTCCAGTCAGCTCCATCTCTGGCTCCTGTGACATGAGCTAGCTGACAGTAAGGTGTTGGTGTGTCCTCCCTGCCCACCTAACTCCATTTGCTTCTTGCAGATTGCTGCATTCCTGGTTGGCATACAGCAGACCCTTCCGTGCTTTGAGATCAAGATACCACTATAGCTGTGAGTTGCAAAATGAAACAAAACATAAATTAGAAATTACTTATAAGTGCACATTTAATGTTGATCAGAGTTTTCAAATGTGGACTTTTTCATATTATAAGATGAAGTGTGACTCGTGATGATAATTCACGTGGCTGAATATAGTGCTACTGATAATAATACTCGACTGGAAAACTGTGAAATGCTTAGCCTCACTGTCTATTTTTTTCTTCCATTAGCTGTTTTATTTTATTCCATCTACAGTTTTCTTTAGTTTGTACAATATGTTTGGCACAAGCTACATTAAAAAAGTGCTATTGCATTTGAAAAATGATTTTTACTGTCTCAGAGAGATAGCTTGCAAATTCAAAATTGAAATTAAAACTCCTTTCCCCTCATATGCACGTACAACTCCATAATAGACAGGGACCTGAGCATAACTGGACGAGCAAGAATAATTTCAGTAGTCTTTCCTGCGAAGACCAGCACCACTGTATGGCTGATGCCTTGCTCACAGTGCTGGCCAGTGCATCTGCAGGGCCATGTGATCCCAATGATTCCTTGCATGAGGCACAGAAAAGGTGCAAGGGATGGATGTGTCCCTTTAGCTAAGCTGTGGCTGAAGGCACACACCAGAAGGACCCATCCTGGGACCCCAAACCAAACAGCTTAGTGTGGTCCAGCCCCCAGCCCAGGGCCAGCCACCCCTCAGGCAGGCTGGCTGCATCCATACCACACAGCCTCAGCACAGGGACCCCAGTAACCCCACGGCAGCCTGGATCTGCAATGTGCAGATCAGTTTGTGTGAAGGTTTCCTTTCTCAAAACCCATGATGAAGGTTTTATAGCATATGGCAGGAAAGGGAGGCTGTGTGTGGTCACGGGAGTGGGCCGCTTCAGGCTGATGGTCATATGGAGATAGTGCTGGAGTACTGCATAGGGCTGGTACCATCTTGTCCATCCTCAAGGACAAAACTAAAGGGTTTCTTTCCATAAGGAAATGGGCTTAAAATCACACACAGGCCTAGAGTGAAGGGGAGCTTCACTCCAAGAGAGACCCCAGGAGTGAGCAACCACTTAAAGCAACACAGATGTCAAGGACCAAGAGTGAACTGGTGAGCTAAGTTACTTGGCAACATTGATATATCCTGTAAATCGCAAATATTTAGGAGAATACAGTTTATTTACTTGTGGGTTTTTTTACCACTGATCAGGCCAAGCTTGCTCATATCCAGAAGTCATAACAGGCTGTAATTTTTTAAATCCCCATGGAGGGCTTGTTGCAGCAGTGTCCTCAGGAGAAAGGCGGGTTCTCTGTGTGGCCCAAAGCAGGTGGAGCATTCACATGTCATATTGCAAATTGGATGCTTTATTCCTTTGGGAGCACTTCCTTTGTGTGAGGCAAATTAAATCTCTGGCTTGTCTGAGGACAAGGCAAGAAGACTCTGTTTTGAGGACAAAGGGGAATTTCAACCCTCTCTTGAAACACACCTTAATCAATTTTAAGTGTTTGCTTCTGCGCCTTCACCTATTTTATCTGTTTTATCTTTTGAAAAAACATGCACCATAGCATGGAATTAAGGCATTCATTCAATAACATTCTGTGCTTTTTTTCACTCATATATTTCTGCAGTCTATGTTGTTTTTCTACTTTTTAATTCAGTTGTATTCAAAACAATGGCAGAAGTCCCTTTAGTCTGAATGGTAGAGGATGAGGCCTTGCTGGAGGAACACTTTCTTAGGTTTCTTGATTTGCATGTGTCTCTCAAGAGGAAATCTGATTCATTTTGGGAAAGGCATGAAAATCCCGAGATAAATTTATTTTCCCAAACAAGATAAAAGGAACCATTTGGAAAGTAACCAATGCAGGCAAGTCAATTACACCAAATTATTAATATGAGGAGTTACATTTTTTTCTGTTTGTAAATATGCAGCATGAGTCTGATGTTTAGAGAGATGAAGTAGCTGTTTCTTGATATGCAGCTAATTAATGAATGGTTCATTGTAATTCAAGTAATAGCTCTTCAGAGGCTATGCAGGTCATGGTTTGGGTCCATTTTCCCTGACTGGATGAACATTATTCTTTTAGAATCTATTTCCCTGGTACAACTATTCACTGTGACAAAATCATAGTAATGATTATTTGCTGCTATGATGAGAGTTCCTTTCATTAGAGCATGAAGGGAAGGGAAGGGTGAGCAGAGCCAAAGCAATGTGCTGAAAAACTTCCATACAATTGGAATACAATTCCATACAATTGGAATACAATCCTGTACAATTGCAATACAAGTCCATACAATCCCAGACATGGAGACGGTTCTTACTCCCTCTCAGATGTTTTACATGTCACACAATGGTCAGTTTTTCAGGTGTGACTGAAATAGTTGGCAATGGCCAATGACCCAGCTTCAAAGGCCAATGACCCATTAGACTTCAAAGCATGGAGAGTGGATGGAGATAAGAGCAGAAAAATGTTGGGGGAGAATAATAAATGAATAGGTAGCTCAGCAGATTTTCCCATCCACTTACTGCTGCATTGGTGTGCTGATGCAGAATTTTTGGGTGTGGAAATCTTCCAAGAGGCAATTATTAGACTCTTTAACAGCCTGTGAGAGGTATCTCCCATAGCGTAGATGTCTGCTGTGCTCCTGGGTCAGGTCTCCAGGAAGGCAGGCAGTGGAGCCAAGGCATTATGGTGGAGCAGTGCTGCCAAGGAAGGGACAAGATCTGACGTTTAGCTGCTGTGAAATGGAAAGCCAAGAATGTAATCAATGACAAAAGTAGTTCACTAGCTTTTCACCTGGGAAAATGGATCCACATCCATTGAGGAGCATCAGATGGGACAGTTACCCACTCCTGTTGTAATGACTCCGTGGCAGAGGTCTCTTATCCAACCCTCAGTGCCCACAGAGGGGAATGCCTGTGCCCCAGCTATGGCCCATGGCTAAGTGATGTGCTGATGTTTGGATTATTTGGGGAAAAAAAGAACCCAGACAACAAAAGACTCCTGTTTGCCACTTTCCTGTCCAAATTTTTCTCTTGATGCAGGAGGTGCATCACAAAAATAAGCCTCGGATCAGCAGTTATTTCTGACCCATAGATTATGTTTGCTTTTGTTTCATATCACAGGGCCTTGTGGCTGTCTTGGCCTGCCTTAGGTTTTCCTGGTGCTGTTCATTGAAATGTTTTATTTTCCACCATTGCCTGTAGGCACTGACATGGATTAGCATTGGCAGCACAAGGCAGGGGGCTTACACACCCTGATGCTCACTAATTACAACCTCCTGAACATCCTAACAGCTATAATAATACAGTGATGTATATATGAAGTCACGGTCTGTCAATGTATTGCCCCTGTGGTGTAAACCCTGCAAGCAATATACTCATGACTGGAAATCCCCTTATTGCATGGAGAGTTTTGTTCTTTGGAGTGGTTTCTATTTACATATCCTCAGGTTCTCTGAATGTCCAACAGAATGCGATACTGCACAAACCCATATCTTGAAGACACATGAGGATGCAGTTTTCTTTCTTTTCCTCCTTCATTTCTTGCTTCTGACTCCCTTACCTTCTTTTTCCCATAGCTACTTGCCAACGTTTTTTCTGGCACAGTGGCTGAAGTACCCAATCTGGGAAAACACGTATAAGGTTTATTTGTTTGTTTTAACTCTCTGTGTTAACAGTTAATGCATTTAACTTGCAAAATACCTGTCAGGGTCTAAATATGAGTTCAGGCACCTAACTTCTTGTGTGTGAGTTGCTACGTTGCCAGTGGTGAGGTGCAGTGCAGGGGAACTGCATTAGTACATTTAGTCCTAAATGAAACCCCTTAACTTTGTGCAGTGCAACTATAGGAGCTTCTTCAACCAGTTGATCAACTCCTAATAGACAGAATTACTTCCTAGTTGTAGTGCAGACATCGGTTTTTAGGCTCTGCAAGTGCTGCAGAGAAGTTGGCAGAGTGCTTTTTTTCTTACATAACATGTACATTGGAAGTGCTGATCCTTCTCCGCTGACTGCAGAGGGAGGTTCTTAACAATGTGCCTCCATTGGGTGCCAGAATTAGGTCCTAGTGCTCTGCATGACCAATGGGATGGGTACTGGACACCCCTGAGCATCTGGAGAGCTCTTCTGAAATGAAAGAAAATGGCAGATAATGTCTGCTCTGGATCAATGGTGATGACTGTGTTAATGAAGAGATTCTGGTGTTTTCTGTGTCCTGCTCTGCTTGGCTCTAAATGAGGTCTTTGGATGACAAAGAAAGATCTCACAGAATTAAAATTACTCATGTATGCCCTCCTAACATCCCCTCAGCATGTGCCTAGCAAAGCCACATTAATTTCATTGCTAGGGGGAATTCCCTACCTCCAGAAATGGGAGTGGATTTGCCTGTAGTAGCAATTAGGGTTTCCAGTAGTAAACCCTCTCTGGTTTTCATACACTGAATGTATTCCTCACAGTAATGATATAAAGACAAAAAAAGGAAGATAAAGGGTCTGCATCATTATGTGTGACAGAACATATACACTGCTTTTGCAGAGATTGGCATAATCATAACTAATCTCATGGAAAACTGTAAAAACATAAAGGTTGTATGAAAAGATACATAAATCAAATTTATGAAGTAATTTTATTGGGCTTTTTTGGATGTAAATTCTTTTAGAGGACTCATCAACCAATTATGGTATGAATCTTATTTGATGATAAGAATGATGATGATTAAAATATTAGAAACTAGTGAAAACTTCACTTCTGGGGAAAAAAAAAAAGTTAAAAACAAGCCTTGAGGCTAAAATGTTAAAAATAGACATTTTTTGTATGAAACCATTTGCACGAATGAAACTAATAAGTTTTTATCTAAACCATCTGGTGGAGGAAAAGCATTAAAATGTAAAGTCACGTATTGAAGCCCCCAGAGACTTCTTTTGAGTGCTATATGTTAAAAAACATATATATATATATATAAAAGGAAAACTGTATCTTTTCTTTCATTTATCTGAGGCTTTGCTCCCCAGAGTCCAAGATTTAACCAGTCAGCTTTGCTTTGGCAACCAATACACTCCTGCTTGTCTTTGCATAAAAGTTGCACCCTCAATATAATGCAAACTAAATTAATTTCAGGAAAACGATCAGTGGGTTAACGTCTATGATTTCCTTGGGAGGTTTTTTTCCCCTTAAATAAACCTCTACAGGAAACTCAGATACAAATGACGTTCACTTTTGCTTTTTCTGTACATGTAAAACCAGGCTGTGAAACCCCAGTTTAAAATGGCACAATGTACTGTAACACAAGGTGTGTAACAGGAAGCAACCAACAAAGACTTTCTCACCCCCTTTCCCAATTTGAGGCTAAATAACCGTGATCTGCTGGGCTTTCTTTCTGTCCTACGTGTAGGGGATTTTGTGTGAAAAAGAATTGCAGACAAACCTAGATTGAAAGGGATCTCTGGAGGTTTTCTGGTCTATCCTATCCCCACAGCCACAGCTGGTGCAACTTAGATGGAGTTTTCCAGGGCTGTCCCCTTGAGTTTTAAGTATTTCCAAGGACATAAATCCCACAGCCTCTCTGGGCCCCTGTTTCAGTGTTTTCAAACTCTTATCTGGTGATTTTCCCCCCCCCCAACATGTAATCAGAACTTTCCTTATTTCAGCTTGTGGCTATTGTCTCTTGTCCTTCATGTATGCCTCCAGAAAGATTTGGGCTCCTGTCACAGCACTCTCCAAACTATCAAGCTGCAACAAGGTCTTTTACCATCTCATACCAACACACTCTTCATGCCCGTCCCTCTGCTGCCTTCTCCTTATCTAGGACCTGCTCTCTCTTCCTTGGCTGCCCAACCACTTAACAAACCAGCCACAGCTGCCCCTCATCTACATCGGCCAACCCACCGCCCCTGAAGCCAGCCCACACCTGTATATTATCAATGCTAATTAACCCAGATTCATCCCTCTACAATTCCCCCTTTTTTTTTCTTCTCTTTTTACATTTCATACCTTATGTTTTTAACAATCATTACAACCTTTTTACAAATAAATTTTTCATACAGTCCTCTAAATCCTCTACAGGCTCTGTGTTTATAAAGACGCCCTAGGCAGTTACACGCTGCAGTAAGAGCTCCCCTTGGATTCCTCTCCTTGAGACTAACCAGATCCAGCACTCTCAGCCTGTCCACCTGCGCCCTGTGCTCCAGCCCCTGACAGTCGTGGTGGCCTCCACTGGATTTACTCCAATATGTCAATATTTTCCTTATCCTGGGATCACTTTTGGAAATGCTCTCACCTCTGGGCTCAGGTTCCTTCCCAGTCCAAAGGTGACAACAGTACAAGAAGACAGGATACTCTGTTTCTGGCTTTTGATCAAATTGTTCTCAAAAAAATTCTCTCTGGAGAGTTGAGAAATACTCAGCCTTGCAAATGTATCACCCATGTACTGCAGAAGCATGACCTTCCTGCCAGGATCAAATTGTGTGACTATCTTCAGTCTGTTTGCAGAGGGCAACTTCTGCTGGGGACTCAGGTGCAGGACAGCCCCGTTCCACTGCCATGAGTCTCCTCAGTGTGCAGGTGTAAGTATATGTAAGGTGCTTTGTTAAAGCTGACGCAGAAAGTCAGACAGGTAAAGGACTTTGTTGAAGTCTAGGGAGAAATTCTGCAAAAACAGAGAGAGACATAAAGAAGTCTGAGGGGTATGAACAGTATAGTCAAAATTCCAGTCTCACAAGCTTTGAAATTTTAATCAAAAATTCCAGCAACGTGAAGCCAGAGATTACTCAGACATCTCTCTCTTGTTATTTTAATCTTTATAAAGTTTACAGTTAAGTTTGAAAGTAATACTTGACTGTACACTTATGACTTAAAAGTGGAAAACTGCTAAAGACAAATAAAACCTGGAAACCTCCCCCTATTTGTTATTTGTAAAATCTCACCTGAGTTAATGTTGTCCTTGTGGATCTTAGCACTGCTTCACAGTTTTTGAACTTTATTTCTGACTAAAGCAGAAGACTGTTTTTCAGAACTCTCAGATCTCAGCTACTTTTCCTATAAATTACTCTTGTCCCTGGGTACATCACTTACCTCCTTTCATATTCATCTCTTTAACAAAACCATGTAACACATGCTTGTATGCCAGAGGAGTGGAGAGGCTCAGCTCATTATTTCAGAACTCTGAGCAGAAGTAGATATCAAAACATGAAGGCTTTCTCTACTAATTAGGGCATCAGCCTTATTTATTCAAGTGATGACATGCTTTTGAATGAACTTTGGAACTTCATGTTTCTATCTAAGCCATGCTATGTAGAGAGCAGGAAAAATCTTTCTTGCATCTTCAGTATTTAACAATATGACTGCACTGATGACATAAACATGGGTCTGTGTTTCACTGTGAAGAAAGTCAGTGTTACAAAAGCAACCTGTGGACTTTGTGTCTGCAGAGGGCTTACCCTGGCACAGTTGCTTTGCTGGCATGGTAAGGGGAACAGCCCCTCTGCCCCTGCCCTCAGCCCTCAGCCCATACTGGAAAGGCTTTGGACCTTTTTACTTCCACTGAAACCAAGCTTTTTGGGAGCACCAGATCAGCATATATGCTGTGCATAGACCTGGGAAGTTCTAGACTTGATGTATCAAAGTATGAGAAGCTGATTATTCAGTAGAGATTTTCTTTTTCTTTCTTTCTTTTTCTTTTCTTTTTTTTTTTTTTTTTTTTTTTAAGTACTAGAGCTGTGCAGATTGTAAGGAAAACTTCTTAGAAAGCTAGTTTAGAGTAGCATCTGAAACATGTGATTCTTGGAGCCTTCAGAGACTTCTGCATTATAAAATATGTGCCCAGCCTTCCATGAAACAGCGGCGCATGGAATATCGACTACTTATAGGTTTGATTTAGCTAAAGAACACATGTTTTACAAAGGTATCCTTTTTTGTTCTAACATCTTTTTTTCAAGTGGTTGTGCATCCACCATGCTGCTTGGTAAATTCAGAATTAAAGGGAAAAGGACTTCACTTCCAGTTTGAAATTTTCTGACCTAAACTTCCAGCCTCTGGACATGGCCACGAGTCTTCTGGTTCTGCCTGCTGTGTGCACTCAGTATCTGCCGACCGCATCCTCACTGCTCAGCTGGCTGGCGGTCTGGGAAACACTGGTGTTCTAAGGGTTACTGGATTACAATTGTTCTCTGCAAACAAAATTCACATCTGTTCTGACAACTTATTTCAGCCTAATGCAACTTGAAAAGGTCGAGATTAATCCCAGAAAATCAGACTTCTATTTGAAAGGCCAAATCAACTTTAATTGTAACACATGGCTATTTGTATTGGCGTTTAGCTGCAGCCGTTTGTTTATCCTTCTTTCCATTGGTATTATTTGTTTCTGAGCTCGCTACTAAAGCCCACAATGCAAGCTGAAATGTTTTAAGTAACATAACAAAAATAACAGCTGACATCTTTCCTTTTACAGGTTTCCATTGACCTAGGGTATTTTGTGTGCAGCGCTTTTATAACTTTTGTTTTAGTCTGGGGGGAAAAATCATAGAAGGAAATGTTGGCTCATTTTATAAAGATTAATGGTGTCTGCTGTACTTTCACACACCCCTCTAGCTTGTTGGCTTTACCCATCAGAGCCCAGGGAGGATGAACCACTCGCTCTGGAGTTCTGCCTCCTATCAAACTTTGACTTGATGGCAGGAGCTAAGGGGTTTAAAACCCCTTTGTGTTACAGCAGTTGCAAGCTGTGGTTTTGTGTGTTGGTGAGGTGACTAACAGGAGCACCCTTCCCTTGGCGTGGGGGACGGGTTGGTGTACCACCTCTCTAACCACTCTGCCGGCTCCCGGCAGCTGCTATCAGCTCAGCCATCGAGCCATCAACTGACATCTGAGCTCTCCGATCCCCCCAAAAGTGACAGGACAAGAGAGACTCATTTGGCAGTACTTTGCTCTTGCTGTTTGGCCTGGAGAAAGATACTCAAAGTGGTAAGATTGTTTAGCAACAGCTGGCAAGCACCCGGGTGCGAGCCTGATTTTCAGACATGACAGGCACTTACAGGAATGTTGCCAGATACAGCTGTTTAAAAGCCTTAATAAACAGCAAGTCAATACTAATCTTTGCCAAATTAATCTTTTCCTTGACAGCCCATCAGAGCAATTATGCTCAGACTCGTTGTAAACACACAATTGTCAGAAGGTAAGGATCTTCTCTGCAGTATACTGTTGATTTTTGCACACACCTTGTTTTCCAAATAGGAAGGTTTCCTTTTCTTTTCCCCTTCTTCTCTTTCTTTTTTTTCCTCTCTTATTTTATTTGCTAGCCAATTACATGTTTGCCAGCTTGGTATTAGCCTGAACAAAATTTCATTGTAAAGTGTCTATCGCAGAGAGCCCTTAATAGAATGTGAAATGATGACAGTTGCAGGATCCATGCAGATGCACATTTGCTGGTGGGTTTCTCTAATTAGGCAGTAACTGTGACAGACTCTGAAATGTTACAAGTCATTGTTCTCACTTGTCCTCTTGTTGGTGGGATAAGAACTACATTTGAGTTGTGATTTAAAGTGCTGCTGGGTAATAATAAAATACATGACTTTGCAAAGGAAAGCAAATGCTGCCTGCAAGACCTGACACAAAGCACCTCCTGTTCTCCAAGGTGCTCAGCACCTCCTGCAGCACTGCCAGCACACTGCTATACTCACTAAATAATATTTTATTTAAACATAAAAGGGCTTGAAGACACCAGGTAAATAATTAACGGGGCAATGGTTGTATATCTGTCTATCTATCTACACCTACACCTGTATCTGTATCTATATATCTATATCTATCTACCTATCAATGGGAGTTCTGGGGAGTAATTCCTGTATGGGTTACATACAGCTCTTTAGTTCCTTCTCACAGTGTGTGCAAAACAAGGATTTTTTTACCTACTGTGTTTCCCCAGAGCACAGAAGGAGATCTCTCTAGGTCTGCCATGTTTACAGGATCAGGTAAGAAACAGGCAGATACAGTCTTGGAGATGGTAGTTCAGGTTGAGATTAAGTCTCAGAAGCTTGAGGAAGGTGGCAAAAGCATGTTTTGCCTTCCAGTAATGAGTTCTTATTGTCGGATTTCCTGTTTACGGCGAAGCCTTGCAGGGAATATTTGGCGGAGACGCCGCTGGAATCAGGAGCAGTGAGATCAATTCGGTGAGAGAGAGAGAGAAGTGGGCACGAATACATTACATTTCATTGTGAATGGCTGGGGCCCTCCATGAATACATTACTTACTGCCTGTGGGTGAATGTGGGGGACAGAATCCTATAGCAGGTCCCTTTGAAGAGCTTCTTTGGGTCAGAGGCAGCAGCTGGATGGGATTTCTGCTCAGACCCCCATGGGTTTGGTGATAGAGACTGGGACTCACATTGCCAGAATGGGGCACACTGAGAGCAGCAGTAAATTTGAAGAGCCTTTCCTTTTCAAAACCTCTGCTTACCTTGGGGCAGCCAAATGGGATTTACATCTTACAGAGTGCATATGTTGCTAACCTTTCATTGTGCCTACCACTGTAAAAAAATAATTAAAAAAAAATATTAATTTCAATTACTGGAAGACATTATTTCCCTGGTTACTATCACTTTGAAAAATGTCTTTATCATATTTACTTGCTGTTACTGTGTTGCTTCAGCGTGTAGGTTGTTTCATTCCTGTGTGCTTTCTCATTATTGTCATTATGACAGATGGTGACTTACAACCAGTGGCTCGGGTATGTGTGTTATTCTGGTGCCTAAGCCACAGCACTTCAGTGAAGAACGGGGCGTACCCTCATGAACTCCAGTGGAGTTTCACCTGCTTACAAGAAGATGTCAACCTGCTAGGCTCCATCCATGGACAAGTTGTGTCTGCCAATACACAGCTGAAAACAAATAGCAGACTGCCCTTGACCAGCAACCATTGCTTTTTCCAAAGGCCAGACAAGAAGAACTGACATTTACGCGTGGAAGTGGGATCTTTCCTTTGCAACAAAGTGGCATCAGCATAACCCTGGCCAAAACTGCTGCTCCTCCAGCACAGCTACCCTGTTGGAACAGGACCCAGGCACAGAACCACACACAAAGCACTGGCTGGGTAAGGTGCTGTATGGTAAACACAACGCAGGCTTCCCTTCTTACAGACTGAGAGACAACAAATAGCCAGAGGTTCATACAGAATAAGTATTTTATTCATGATGTATTTTTTTTATTTACATTAAAGTTTTCTTGTATTTTGAACTCCGCATGGATACCGAAATTAACAACTTTATGTGACTGCGCACCTGCTCTAAAAGAAATGAAGATAACACAGTTCTTTTCCATAAAAGAAAAAGAAAAACTGCCTGTCAAAATCAAAGCTGATTTTTCTTGTCCCCAGTAATTATGTTCTCACTTTAGAATTAATATGAATGGAAAATGTAGTTTACTATAATATAATAAATAGAAGACATTGGGTAATTAGTAGTGCTGGTATATTTCTAAAGTACTAAACAGACAAACAATAAACTGTGAATTTAATCACAAATTCTCATACAGTTTCAAGACAGGAAAATTAGAGCTCTCAGCTACAGTCATTTGAGTAATCACATCTGATCTGCATTATTTATTAGTTATTACATGCCAAGTGATTCCGATTGTACATTGCCTGAAATCATTCAAAACCAAGCATGCCTTTGTTTCTGTTTTGTTTTTAAAGAAAAATCAGTGGCACTGCATAATGTTAATTTTATCCGAGTTGCTTGCTTTATTTCACATAGAAAATACAAATCAGTAGTAATCTCCATTAATTGGACAGGCATTTGGGATGAAATCCTCCAGAAATGTAGTTTCAGAGCTATCCCTGATCCAAAACATTGACAAAATACCTTCTTTTGTTTGTTTGTTTGTTTGTTTATCCCTTTCCCTGTGGCTGTGAACTTACCTTTCACTTTAGGATGTATTTGTGATACACTCCTTAAAACTCTGTAGGACATTTTGAATGTATAATAACATAGCTGAATCATATTTGGTAATATTTCTGTTGGTAATGTTTTTATTCCACTTGACTAATTAACCAAAACTGATGAAGTTCCAAGAAGCAGCATTATGCAGTTTTATTCAGTTAGTTTTGTTGGTTCAAGTCTTAGTTTTGGGCAACTTCCTGCTACAATGCTTTAAAAGGGGAACTACCTAAAATGCCTTTTTAAATTTTTTTTTTTAAATTTTCCCTTAACAACCAAAGAAATAGAGAAATAAGTATTGGTTACCTTCATTTTCTGCCAGTAAAGCAGGTTTGGTCTTATATATGTCACTGTAAAAACTAAATAAAATATTCACATCAGTTGTGAACAATTTGTGCCAGCAAAAGTTAAAGCGTCAAAGAAACTTCTTTAAAATGCTAACAAATTTACTTACAAACACCTATATTTATTATTTCATAAATAGGCGCAACAGGTTCCATAAAAAAGATTAAATACAGACACAGTATGAAGAAACAATAATACATAGCCATATGTAAAGGTTATAATTTAGCTGTCTCCAATCTGTTTCTGCATCTAATAAAATATCAGGTAAGCATTTGGCAGTTTTATACATAAAAGGACTTAAATGACATTTACTAACCAGTACACATAAAGTGATTTTCTTTAAAAAAAAGAAGCATTTTTTAGGCAGTACAAAATAAATGTGTTGCTCTTTATCAACATTAGGTTTTTTTCCCTAGTTTTTTGTGTTTATTTCATGCAACAAAGCCAATATTTTTAATTAATATCATTTGGGAATATTTTACTTTTTTTTCCTCCAAATACTTTGAAAATATAGAACTATTAGTCAGTTGTTTAAAAATGAAGTAAAAATATGAATGTTTGCCAATTTAACCCTTATTGTGAAATCAATAAACTGGAATGAGCCAGTTTCAATTACAATTAGCTACAAAAAACATTCACATTTTATACTCTAGGAGAGTGTAACATAGATGCTATTTACAAACTTGCTATGACTGCTACATCAAGCCATTTAAAAAGTCTTTAGTAGTTTCATATAAACACCCATTATGAAAAACCAATGGAAAATCCAGGACTTTTATCCGAGACATCTACAGTTGCTAAGGCAGTTACTATCGCAGCACTTCACAGCAAAAACCAACATAAAATCTGAATGGTCCAAGTTTCCTTCAGGGAAGAAGAAAAGCAATGTCCGTTAAAGGATCTCAGGGTAGGGATGGAAAAGGAGGAAGAAAGAGAAAAAAATTTTTTTTTTGGGGGGGAGGGTGGGGAGAGGAGAAAATGAAAGAAGCAAGACTATTTTTTCCAGAGTGGGTGACCCACAAGCTCAAATAGTCCTAAGTGCTTAGCAACTTGTATTTCCTAATAAAATGCAGAACTGCCTTGACTGCATAAAGCAATCCATGATGAAAAGACTCCCCTGCATTCCTCAGTGGAAAGGAGAGGTGTTTCAGATTTTCAGGTAAGGTACAGTGCTTTGTCCCTCTGCATGCCCCTGTTCAAAGAGAAGAAGAACAAAGGTGATTTTAAAAAAAAATTGTCATTTTTTTTGTCCTGTTCTTCCAAAAAAAACCCCACAACCCTACTGCATGTCATTCATTCCAAGCATATCACTGAAGTATGGCTGCATTACCAGAGTAATAAAAAGAAAAATCTTAGTGCTATAGTGGCATGTAGCTACCCGGAGACCTCATCTAGCTCTAAACTACACAGGACCGGCACATGGGTTTAAGCCCTGGTTTGGGATAACCTGCAGTAGTGGGCTGGTAGCACTGACTATCCCTCCCTCACAAACCATGTAGGTACAGCTGACAGTTTAGCACAGGTCTCCCAATGATACTCCATCAGCACCTTAAAGATGTGCCCACTTCCTTAGAGGGCAGGAGAGCTTAGCTACATGAACATGGGTGCCAGCAACTGACATCTCTGACCTATTTTATCTAGTAGTAGAGCCATAGCCAAAAAATGATGGTTGGCAGGTTCAGGTAAGCACATGGAAGGGAACACAGAAGCTTCTGGCAAAGCCAAGTAGACCAGCTCTCTGCTGGAGACTAGGCTCTACGGGAGACCTTCCACCAACGCGCTATGTCTGGCACACTTTTACATTCTGTTCTTGCTGGGTTCCAGCTTCAACTGAAGCATAGCAGTTCAGAGCAAAAGAAGTCGTTTACTGGTTTCTAAATTGGAACAGTCTGTAGAAGTCAGAAAAAACATATAATGTAAAGCAGAAGAAGCATCACTGATGGGGCTTGGTTCACACTGCAGAGTTTTTCTGGGAGAGGCTTTACTCTTAATCTCCTGCTTCCTCACCAAAACCCAGGCACCACTTATGTTCTTCCACAGCTTTACAGTTTACTTTGTTTGCAGTCCAAGAGCAGCACAGAGCAGTTTATGCCAGTGCTATAGCAAAGACAGGTTAAATCCATGCACACAGATTCACACAGGCATATCTACACAGTATGTACAGGGTCTGCTCAGAGAAAGCTTCTGCTGATGGAAAGTTATGCCTAGTGGGCACCAAGAGGGCACTGCTGGGAGTGTTTGCACATTGTTTTTTCCAGAAGAGACCAGGAATCAAAGCCACAGGTGATTATGGCTTGTTTGACAGGGGACAGTCTATTCAGAGCTCAGTGTAAGTGGGTATAAAGGTCTGTGGGCTGGGCAGGCTCCTACGAGGGCCTGCAGCACAGATCAAGACATTATGGTGGTACAGCACAGGAGCAAGACTGTTCCACTGAATAAGTGGGCAAGTCATGGGGCAACAGTGATAGGTACAGGGGAAAGTGATGCTGCTTTGCAGGCTAGTTAAAGCCTGCCACAGTGTCAGCAGGTCCTAGTCAAGGTGTTGTTCTCAACTAGTAACCAGAAAAGATTTTTGTTCAGTTCGTTTGAGTTCCAGAAACAAAAGCAACTTTAAAACAATAATGCAAGTGAATTTCTTAGTCTGATCAAATGTAATGGGTGAAACTGGTCTTTAATTCTGCTTTGTGTTCATTTGTCTGGGTTAGATTTGACACTGTGGTAGCAATCGAGAGCTTTTATCTGCCATTGTCTTGAGGGATTCATGACAGGGTCAAGGGGAGGTTAGGCTGATGAGCATGTTCACAAGGCACACTAGGTATAATTTAAAACTCAAAAGATACCTTCTGTTCAGAGTCTTAAACGTTTCTAGACAGTTTTTGGGACAGTTACATGGCTCCACACAAACCATGCTGCAGAGGAGCTTAGGGTTTGAAGGGGCTACTAACCTTATGGCAGAGTCATAGAGTTCCTACAGGTATGGTGTTTTGGTTTTGGTTACAGTCATGTGATCTTCATGCCATTCTTTTCCATGTATCTTGTATCCCATGCATCACCCCTGCATCTCACTGGTTTGGGTTTTCATGACCCAAAGTAGTTTTCACTGACAGCAAGCTCTCCTCAGCAATGGCATATTTGGAGGAAACAGTTCATGCCATTTGCCTCTCAAGTAGGAGGTAATGATCTTAAAACATCTTTCCTACACCTTTTACTTGAGATTTCAGTTCTGATTTTCTAAGGAATCGAAGTTCTCTAAGACCAAAGGGTATCTGCTGTGATAAGGTGACAACAATGTCTAATAAACGTATGTATTGAAAAATTGTTCTCCCACAACAGCTAACTGCTGAATAAATACAGTGCCATCAGAGATGCACTTCTGAAATACTGTATGGAAACAGGCAATAAAGTTGTTGCCAAATTCTCTAGCAGATATTTGTGTCATGAACGTTCCTCAACACAAGGTGGCATTCACTGGCTGCTTACCCATTACTGCAGTAGTCATTATTCCAGTCCACAGTCTGTGCTGGAGGATTTCTGCACCCTGAACGAACATACTCCATTGCTTGGGTAACAACTTGTGCAGCTGTTGATGTTGGATTGATGATATTCTGATAGTCAGGCTGAAGAGTAAATCCCTAGAGGAGAAAGCAAGTACATTACAATATACGGAAACCAAGCAACAGGTTGGGTCCTTAGAAAAAAATCCCATACTGTGAAATGGTAGAATACTTTTCCAGGTGTACTTTAGGTTATCAAACTTCAAATAGAAAAAAAAAATAAAATATGTGTAGGCACTTTCTAAGTTTTAAAATCTTTCTTTGGTTTGAGAAATGAAACACTGCCAAATTGTTGTTAGCTATTGCACAGTTCACAGGATGGAACTAAAAGGGAAAGAGCAGAAACAATTCAAAACCAAGAGAACAACTCAATCAGCACTGTGGCAAAAAGGTCTTTTTGCTCCTTAGAGCTTCCATTTAGATTAAACGTAAGGATACACACTAGTCATTAATTCCCAGAATATGCAACTGAATCTTTTTGAAGGATGTAGGCAGCAGGTGGCTGACTGTTTTATTAGACTACACCTATTCACATATTGTTCTCAAAACCCTTTTTCTTCATTCAGTCACAAAGGGACCATCTGCTGCTTCTTTTATTTGTACTTCTCTCTCAACTAAACAGAAATTCAACCAAAGCTTTTTAACAGTTGTTGGACTAATGTAGTGAAAGTAGCAAAGAATAACTTGCTTTTTGAAACCAAGAAGACAAGGAACAAAAGTGGAAGTTACAAAGAGACATCTAACCTGCTTCCTGAAATATCTGTCATCTGAAGTCATAATAATTTTTAGCTCTTTTGATATACGAAAATGTTTAAATATTGTGTTTCAAAACCAGTGGAACAACTGAAATTTCAAGGCTGCTGTATCTGGTTCACCCTGTATAAATGTACATCATGTTCCTGTAAAGTTAGAAGAACTACATTGGGTAAAAGTATGGGAATGCTGTATGAAAGCAATTGATGTCTGTTGAAAAAAAACCACACAGCAAACTCCTTCCTGGGGCAAGGGCATACAATTCCCACTGAAGTTAACTGGATGTGTAGCTGTTAAATCAGAAACTAAACTCGACCCAAGGTACCCAGTTTGAAAACCCACTCCTTCTGGCTGAAGTCCACATATAGAATGGAATTAAAGCTCATAGCTTTTAGTTTTAAATTCTAGTCCATGATGTATGATCGCTTCCTCTCCACAGCCTTTATTAAGACAGAAATTTTGTGGAGATCTGGGTTTTATTTCTGCAGGCTTAGCAAGTCAGCCATGCTACCTTTGATCCAGATAAATGAGTATTCGGAGTTTTCACCTGCCCCCCCCCCCCCCCCCCCCCCCCAGCTCCCCAGCCACAGAAATCAGCTTCCTTCACATGTAACATGTCACTTTCCTCTTCACATCCCTCTTTCTTGGTGCATTGCACCCTGGCTCTTCCCCAGAGGTCCCGCGGGTGTTCTGCCCTGCTGTGCCTCTTGTGTACACTGTCACCTCACCCCACGCCTCCTGATCACAAATTTTAGCCTAGGCCATAAATGAGTGCAACTTTCTTCAATAATCTTTTCTGTACAGAGAATATCCCGAGTCACACTTCAGTACCTCAAATGCTTTTTGAAGTCTGACTTTGTCCCTGGTGACTCCAAGGAACAGAATATTAGTAGTGGGCAAGTTCACAGCTGAATTCTATATCTAGTTGTCATTTAACTTATATATTGTCCTGCTAATAAGGGAAAATAAAACCCATCCATGCGTAACACCCATGCTCTGTACACTGCCTTTTCACCTACACATCAGGCTGCCTAAACAATCCCCATGCCTGCAACAGATCCAAAGGAAACTCTGAGCAGACCTCCCAATGGCTTTCATCGGAGTTCTGGGTAATTAGAAGGCAGAAAAATGGGGTTTTTATATCACCATCATAATTTTTATACAAAACATCACCCATAAGGCCTTTCTAATTTATCTATAAGAGGGAACTAACCACAGAAACACTTCCTACCCTCAGGCACTCAGGTTTACCTTTGGTAGCAAAGCCCCCGAGCTATCTCTTATCGGTCTTTATGAAACAATCATATATATGAGAAAAACATGCTATGAGGCCAGTAGCTCCAGCAGGGCTGTGGCAAAGCATGCAAGTGAGCAGGCACAGACTCGAGTGCTCATGCTGCAAGGACAGTTCTCCCAAATCAGAGGAAGAGACCATCAGTGCAGCGTCTGTTCCATTTCTTCTGGACTTAGGACAAATAAATAGCTTAGATGTCAGAGTGTGGTCCTGTGGTTTAAATGACAGCTTGGAACTGGGTGGAGACTTATTCTCGTATCTTTTCAGGTTTTCTGTGTGACCACAGCCAAATTGCTTTGGCTCTCTTCCAGCAAAGCACACGTGCACGTGTGCTTGGACCGAACTGATACCTCTCATGTTAAGGCTGGGACCACGGATCCAGACTTAATTCTCCTATCTGCAAAATAAGGGGTAACGACACTTTCATCTAGCACCTGGCAAGTCTGTTTAGTTTATAACTGCCTGGGATTGGGGCCTGTTTCTTAGGACATGCTCACATGATAAATTTTAACATGGTGCAGAGATATCTGAGCCAGGTTCCAGCTCCAGAAGCAGCGGAGCTGCTGCAGCTCGGCATTCCCACTGGGGCTAAGGGTTACCAGAATACCAGCAAAGTGGGTGCTGGAGAGCACGCTTGTTAAGGCAAAGTAATTAAAGAAACCTGAACTCAATATGAAGGACTGATAAAGTATGGTGCTGTTTCAGATGTAAACAATAATTACTTCAGCTCTTTCATCAACAGAAAAAGCTCTGGAAATACAGATCTGTACAACAGAAGGAGACAGCCTTGTACCAGGCTTGTAGTAAATATTTGCGTATTATTTATCTAAGCCCTTAACAAACAATGATGAAATAAAAGTGCTCAGAAAATGAGTACTTCGAGGTCTAATTAAACAATGCTGAATGTTTTTGCATTGTAATGCTCAAGAGAAAATCATCAACTGTTTTGCCACATGCCTAGAATTTTAAATTTCATTTTCTTGTTCCAGATTGAAATAAAAATAGGGAACTTGATAAAGATTAATTTGATGTCAGGAGGGACATTTGCTCTTTAATTAGATTTCTGTAGCCCTAGCAGTTTCATGGTGCCACTGTAGCAAGTCCTAAAAAGCCTGCAGCAGAACTAAACAGTGATCCTCATCTCCACACTTTACTGGGAACTAATTTCATTTCCTGCCTGTCTGGAGAGGTATTTTCAACAGGCATCAATGTTTTTGTCTTCACAACTGATTTATTCATCAATCTCAATGTGATATTTTAAACCTTTAAATTACATCCAAATCCTAAAGCATCTGTTTATTACACAAGGAAATTGAAAATCTGTCTGTGTGATATCATACAAAGATTTTTCCTTAAGGTTATAAAGGAAGTTGACAGATATTAATGATTTTTTTTTTCTCTTGACCTCATTCGAAGACAAAGCTTAACAAAAAAGAGGAAGAAATCTGGACAAATACAGCAGGTCCCTGAGTTTACTGTATATAATATATGCCAGAAAAAATGAGGCTATTATTTTTTGCAGGCTATGCAATCATCTTGCTGTATACATTTATTTTCTAAAGGAAAAGAAATACCTAAAACTAGACCAAAATGAGTTATTATTATTTTTTTTTTAAAGTGACATACATTAATCTTCTGCTTCTTTGTTATGCATACACTTGCAGCCATGGTTACTAGACATTAAGAGTCTAGTTTTGCTTGCACTACCTGTGAACCAAAGTGGGACAGATTGTAATGGGACTCACCATCCCACCCAATGCCTGGGTGAAGGATTTTGGGCAGGGAAGGAGATGCTTGCAGTAGGGCTACTTAGAAGGGTTCCTTAATGACTGGGCATATTTGGTAGGGAGTGAATCCTTGGTCTCATCACGTTCCACACAAAGCAGCACAGTACAATGAGCTGAAGAGTGGAGTATGCTCAGAAAGCACAAATGACTGTGTGAGTAGGGCAAGGAAAGAACAACTTTGCAAGAGAAAAGGTTGTAGCTTCAGACACTGTTTTAGCCTGAACTTTGGAGAAATCATGCTGATTTGAATGGCAAGGGTTAAGATTCAGACCATCTGATCCCAACTAAGTAATAATTAAATACTATGTCAAACCTAAGAGTCAGACTGGATAGAAGCAACTCTGCATCAGTTAAAAAATTGTACAGTGATAGAATGGTCACTTCAGCTTCTAATGAAAGAAAAATCACGCTCTTCTAATCCACTGTGATTTTTCCAGTGTGTCAAAAGTGGATGAAAGAAAAACTGCTACACATTGGATTTAGACTTTAAAAAAATAAAACTTTAACATGGCTTTAAAAAAAATAATATTTTTTAAAGATACAGTATATTTCAAAAATAGAAGTTAAATTTAATAAAAATCGGTATTTAATTTAAGTATCAGAGTAGAACTAAATGGTCTGTTTTTAAAGTGTAAAGCATTCACACTGTAAACGAGCACCCTAAACGTCTACAGCAGTGCCCATTGTTTGATTTGTTCATTAACTGTTTTGGAAAAAAAAGGAAAAAGAGACTAATTTGTCTACTTTTCAGAAGTTACAAAAAATATTTAGATAACTGAAAATAGAGAAGATTGTTTAAAATAAATTTTAAAATATTTACTAATGCTAGGCATATGACCCAAATGCTGATACTTAAATTTTACTTTCCCTTGTACATTCAGAACAATTTGGATGCATTGCATCAGCTGCATACTCCACAGAATTAACTGATTTTAAGGCTAACAGAAATTGTCCAGTAACTGTGGACTTTTGGCTACCAGCACTTCGGATCTTCGTGATGTGCTGTAGTTTTTGTGGACTCCTGGAGGAGTCTGCCCTTCTCCAGCTGGCAGTCTCTCTTGGTTTGGCAGCTGCACACATGCAGGCAAGGACTTCTGGAAGCAGAGGAGGACGTGCTGTTCCCTGCGGAGCTGATGAAGATCAGCACATTGTCCTGGCAGCAGTGGGGGCAGAACTCTCTCCACAGGTCAGCAGTTCTCATCAGTCCCTCCTCAAAGTTACACACAGAAGGAGAGTTTGTGGATTTCATGCACAGTGGTTTTGGAGAACTCTGTTCCTGCCTGCCAGGACTGAAATCTCAATCTTTATGTAATTTTTCTTGGATCTGGCAGTCCTACAGGTATACCAGATGGTCTTTGATAAGAAACTATCCTCCCTCTCCTGGAGAAAATGAGTAACCAAATCTCCCTGAGGCACAGTGTTAAAGCGAGGGATCTGTACAGAGCAGGGATTCCCAGAGCCTGCTACAACTGAGCATCACACTAGTAAGCCACGAAATATTTCACAGATGGATGTTGGGAAAAAAAGGGAAAAAAATCAGAACCCACCATCAGTGGGAGCCATGACAGCTGCTTTTAACATGTCTACAGCACAGCTGTCTGTTTGCAATGGTGGTGTCCAGCCAGGTGAGTCTGCGAATGCCTGCAGTAGAAGACTGCTAGGAAGCTGTTGGCAGACTTACCCTGCTCTTGTCTATTAAGCTTCATGCTGCAGCATCACATGAAAAAATTTACCTTATTTTTTCTTAAAATATATTAGTCTGTTTGGTTTGAGCAGTGGGGAGGTTTCCAAAAAGGAAAATATCTCCTGTTGCTAGTCACACTGTAGGGAGTGGGATGTTAATTAGTTTCTGTTCTTGCTGCTTACATAAATTAGATGCCCGCTGGAGTCTTTGGAAAAGGCTTAGGGTGGCCACACCTTTAGCATGGAGGAAATCAAGCAGCTGAGGGAAGACAAAGTGAAAAAAAGTTGAATTAAATGCAGTTATGGCTTCTGCTTTACCAGATTACATGTTTTCCCATTCTTCTTGGCTGTCTCTTTACGTAGCAGAGTGGTCTACACCGTGCTGCTGGAGACTGCACCTCGCATCCAGAGTCCTCCTTCCCTCTGCACCATGGGCCAGACATACAGGGTGATGCCTCTTCTTTGTCCTCATTGCTGTTGAGTCTGTGCTGTCATCATTTGGAGGGCTTGCGTTTTTTTCCCACCACTATGTCTTTGCCTCTTTAACATGCTCTGTGATCAGCAGAGTGCTCAGTTCTGAACAGAGGGCACAGCAGAGCTTTTTGACAACTAAGTCAGAAAGAGGCCTTTACTTTCAGGTTATAGTTTCTGGATTTCTTGGTATTTGCCTCATGGTAGCCAACCTGTCCTCCATGCTCTAATGCAGTAAAAAATCCTGGGGATAGTGTTTTCTAAAATTTCTTGAGTATGACTAGAAAAAGTCACACCTAAGAGACGAGACAGGATACCACTGTTCTGCTCTGTCATGGCAAATCATGGTGTAGTTAGTAAACCTGCTGCTGTAAGATTTAGCATACTTTTTGCTTTGTCTCTGCCAACACCACTTTTTACAAGAAATGGATCCTATATTTAAACTCAATTCACAAACTATGTAAACTGTTGTATACTAAAAAATAAAATAAAATAAAATAAATATTACAAATATTCCAAAGTGAAATTACACAGATTTTCCACAGCTCAAAAGTTGTGTTACTTTGAAACAAAAGCATGACTGTAAGAGGTAGAAACTGGTTTGCAGATGTTCCACAGTGCTCAGAGAAATGTTGTTAAGATTGGCAGTGTAGCATTTCAAGAGGTAATAAGCACCTGTCACCTTGAGTGAAGCTCAGAAATACCTCACCTTGGTATCTTCATTACAAGCATCAGCCTTTCTGACTAAGTAATAGAAGTTGGTAAAAAGTATTTTACCTAACCTTTCATGAGTTTAACAGTAGTCAGCAGAAACACAGAGGTACAGCATTTTTTACTTTACTGTACTTGTACTTAGTAAAGCAAAAGTATCATCGTGGGTCTACATGTTGACTTCTAGACACCTGTTTTCTACAAATTAGTATCCTGTGTTTTCTCTTAAGTTATTTCTCTTGAGAAATAACTCAACTGCATGCCAAACAGCTCACAGATGAATGAAAGTACTCTCAAGCCACTGACGCACACACCACACGCTACAAGCGTGCAACTTGGTAAAATAAAACAACAGAAGATTCGTATTATCTTACCTTTTTTGTAGTATGCAATGGTTTGGAATACTGCCTAAGTGTTTAGATTCATATAATAATGGTGATGTTGTATGTATACATATGTAAGTATCTAACATCTGTGTTGCATCTTATGCTAGCCCCTACAGTACTATTAATTAATAAATAAAGCCAGATTTTCAAATCTGTTCAGTAAATTACGCCTATCAATGATACTGGAAAGACATAAGGGGTTTGATCTTCTGTAGTTCTGCGCTGGACAACTAATGTACAACTGACACTGAGCTTGGCAAATGAACTGAACTTGGAAGACCGAATCACTTTGCAATAAAAACTTGCTGAAATATAACTACACAATCTCAATAGGCTGCTGTCACAGATATCGTTTTTCGTGTTTGTTGAATGAACCAGGGTATTGCATTGAGTCTCTGTTCATTGCTTTGTCTCTCATTGCTCTGAGCCTCCAGGTTCCACCAGGATTGCATCACGCATAGGCTCTCCAGACAGACTCTCCTGGCTCACCAGTGTAGGACTTTCTCTAGCTAATTCTAGCTGCCCAGGCTTGGGGTTAACTATTGTGTTTCTCTGAGGCTCAAGCATGGGCTCTCCCAGGACACTCACACCAGGACGCTGGGTTTCTAATTAATAGGAAAACCTTCAGAAATACACAACAATAAGATACTCCACATCTGTGTGATCATAAGTCTGTTTACGCTGATCGTGAAAAATTGGACTAGGAAAAAGTTGTAAACATTTTACAAATTTTCCTTCCTGTCTGACTACTCCAAATTACTCTTGAGACTAAGATCAAAGTCTCTGAAAAAATCCAGATCATCCTAAGCACACCTTGGTTTACCTTCTGAACAAGTAAATTTATCAGTCCAGATTGCTTGCAAATCTTCTCCCGCTGTGCCCCCCTTTGCAAAATTCTTTTCCTGTTGAATTGTTCTCTCAGCTAGAAGCTATATTTTGTGTTCAGATATTTCCATCTCTAAAGACCAATCTTGAGATGAAATGTTTCTGGCTTGGAAAGCAAATGCAAATGCCTTGTTAGCGAAGGTGAATTTATACAAACATTCAAAACATGCAGCAAGTTCATGACTACGTATTATCAACCAGAACTGACAAGTTTTGTGTATACAAATTTTGTAGATTCTTGCAACTCCATCAAAATTTTTTTCATTCTAATGCCTCTTTGCAAAGCAAGATCTTACAATTGATAGTCACATCTCATGCAATACAAAAGGAAATTTTCTCTCATGAAATCACCAGAGTTAATCTGCTCTAACATCCCATAGACCTGGGCCTAAAACCCACAATACTATGGTTGGCCTGCATTAATTCAAAACTCCTAGGAAATGTATTGAGCATCAACTATCTAAAACACAGAATGAGGGAAAAAAAAAAAAAGAAGAAAAGACACCATATCGGGATACTGGGCAAAGCCCACTTATTTCCAGGAAAAAAAAAAAAAAAGAAAAAAAGAAGAAAAAAAAGGTACATTTATCTGGCAAAATGAAGTTATGAATACAGAATAAGCTAACATTTTTGTTTTCACTTCATCTAGCATGCTTAACACAGCCTGTGTCGCTTCATGTTCCCTCTGACTGTTCCATGTCACAATCGGCACCAGGATAACAGCACAAGCTATAATCCTATCTTTTTCTAGACGTGCCTGCCTTTTGTTTGTAAAATGTTTCCTGAAGATTTAACATATCACTTACATTTCAGGGTACTGCCAGATTTGCAGATGGATCTATGGACACACTTCTATTTAAAGGATGCCTCCGAAGTTTGGGGGGGAGACACGGCTAGTGTTCAGAAGAAAGTGATGAACATTGCTGCTAGCACAAACAGTTCCACTGAAGTTTCCCATCATCTAGGTAAACCCATTCATTCATTCTTGCCCTTGAAAGACTAAGCTCTCAGACTATACTACCCCAGTTTTCAAACCCTGCAAAATTAAAGCTGAGCCATAGCTCCAAATCTCCCTCACCATGTCAACTTCTGGATGACTTCCCCCACCCTCCCCCACCCCCCAAAAAAATATTTCCCCAGACAACTGAAAAGCTCAAACTTACTTGCTGCATTGTAGGTGAATGTAAAGCAGACTGGACCTGCATTGGTAGCTGGTTTCCGATGGGCTGCTGCATTGAAATTGGCTGGTGCTGCTGGATGTTGAGATGCTGGTGCAGGGGGGGGCTGATCTGAAGAGGTGGCGGTGGGGACACAGCCATGTTTGCTATGGAAACAGTCACTGGCATTTGGTTGTTAGGCTTGGGTGCTATGTTACGGGGGATATTGGCATGCATGGCAGTGATGTGAGGATTCATTCCTGGTTGTTGTTGGTAGTGGGAACTGAGGTACAGTGCAGAGTGAGCCTGGGTGGGCCCATGAAACACTGACTGCTTTGAATTCATCATCTGAGGTTGTGGGGAGGCTTTGACATCAACAGGTTCACTGTAGCTCTGTTGAGAAAAACAAAACACAGACAATACTTAGAAGCTGCAAGACGCTGCTGTTCTACCTGCTGAAGTCTGTTTAAGAGTCACATCATGGGAAACACATATCTGGACCATAAAATTGTCCTTGGAATGAAGTTTGGTTATTACATGAGAAAAAAGAATCCCTTTTACCTTACACTTTTCTCTTCAACATTCTAAAAAAAAAAAAAAAAAAAAAAAAAAAAAAAAGAAGCTAGCTCCTCTGTTTCCTGGCCTAGCCTGACATTTTGCTTTTTCCAAACTTGGAACTGGATTCACTGACCTAATAACCTACACAACAAAGACAACCAAGCCTGTCACATCTATTCACATAAACAGCCGCTACTATTGTCCTAAAATCTGATGGCCTAGTTGAAAAGAGATTCAGGAGGGTGGGTTCCAGCAAAAGTCTGCAGTGATCTTTGACATGCCTTGTTTTCCCAGCTGCAAACCAGGGATAAGAATTTCAGTGTCCTTTACCATATATGTTGATAACTGCTAATAGTGCTTTATTAGTTAGCTAACATCACGAAG
The DNA here is from genome assembly GCF_023634085.1 of Falco cherrug. NCBI lineage: Eukaryota > Metazoa > Chordata > Aves > Falconiformes > Falconidae > Falco > Falco cherrug. The sequence goes on along the minus strand of NC_073699.1, from coordinate 46,935,923 downwards.
AGGCTAAACCCCATCCACAGTTGTTCTATTGCACTGAGTAAAGGTTGCTAGTTGCTGTGCCCATACCTTCATTCTGAAGTATTCCATGCTGGCATGCTATCCAGCCCATATCAAACATGTTTCATGAGCCATGCATTCAGAAACGTAATTCTGAACAATTTCACCTTTAGCAAGACTTCCTTTGTTAATCCAGTTCATAAAGTTCTGAGAATTCTGTTTAAAACTGATGTCTATATAAATGCTAAACTGTGTCAGACACAGGTAAGCTATTTTGCTAAAGCTGGAAGAATACTGCACAGAATATTAGAAAATGCACAGATTTTCAAAAACATTTTGGTCTACCCTGATTTCTTAAAGCTGCTAGTAATAAAAACTTTCCATAAATGAATGTGAATTTTAATAATACTCTTTTTATAATATTTATAACTTGTTACATTTGATTTAAACTCAATTTGTTAAGTTATTTTCCATACCCTTGTTTTCTTAGATCTTCTAAGTGCTAACCCTGTGTGCTCAAATAGATGATGATAAAAAATTAAGAATTAACTCCCATGAGCTTATAGGTGGGAATCATAATTTGCAGTTAAGTCATACTGGGATTAATAGTCAGTGAAAGGTGAAACATGCTGGAAAAAAATGGCAGAAATGTCCCTCTGGAGAAAGAAGTCACTTTGTCAAAACAAGGACTGAAAGATGCATATATGCCCTTATTCTGTGATTTCCATGTCATGTTTGCTCAGTTTACAAGTCAGAGTAAGTTTCATGTTACTCTCAGCACTCCAGGGGCGGTAAAGTCTATTTGTATTCTTTCTGAAGGATGTACCATCACCAACAATCCGCTGACACGCGCGTTACTGAAATTGCTTCATTATATGCTATGAGAAAGATGAGAAAGATAACTTCATTTTCCCTAAGTATAGCTGCAGTTCTATTAGCAAAACCCCATTGTTTTCTCCAGTAAACTAAGGACAATTAAATGAATATGATAAAATGAATGAAAATCTCTGCCTCTGTGGATCAGCCTGGATCTGTTCCCATGTGGGTGTACACGTGTGCAATATGTATTATACGCATCTTCGCAGGATTCAGATACAAACATAAAACCCCACAGACAGTATATGATGAAACATGAAAGTAGGTGCAAAATCTGCCAGTTTTTTGGTATTATTTTCAAAACACTGAACTAATGTTCATGACGGCATGAGAAATTTCCCCCCTTCTTCCCAGCTGTATTTTTAGGGTACTCGCGTGAGTGTGGGAGCAAAGACTGGAAGGTTTGCTGAAATTCAGAGAATCAGAGGAAGGTTTACTAATTAGCAGCATGGTCAGGTCCCTCCTTTTGAGTGTCACAGGCTCTTTACACATTACAGGAGGTGCATGATGTGCTCTTTCTTGAGAAACTTGAAGTTTTACTGAGAGCGTCATTCCCTCACAAAAACAGCTTGCCTTTCCGTGATGCAGCTGGCAGGCTCTATCTGGTCCTACCAGGGGTAATTGCTCCTGAAGTGTCTAAAGGCAGATCAGTTAAACAATTCCTCCCGGTGATGAAGTATCAAAGTGCCTTTGTGGCACTTTTTGTGACATACATACTTATATTCCATTTGTGACTGCAAAGATGCTGCCATACACCTCTTTAACAAAGATACAGTGAACTGATTTAATTATTGGGTAATGCTGAGTTCACACATAAGTGGTGAATGCATGGCCCATACTGATAAAATTACAGACAGATCAGATAGTTAGTATCATTTAATACTTCAAATACCACACTATCTTAAGAGGAATTGTATGGTCTCAGGCCAGAGACGAGTAACACTTGCTTTAGCTCTGAGAGAGCATCTGCCAAGTGATCAAAAGGAATCATTCCAGTTGTCTCAAGCTATCAATTAGCTTTCTATATGTTTCACTACCTCCTGATCCAGTGAAAAGTACAACACTTCAGTTTCAGACGAAGTATTTTGCTGTTGCTTAGGATACTTTAAATCATATGTGATCTGAAGTCAAATTGTCCAATATCAGTATAAAACGCATCAATATTATCAGTTACTGGGATCTTGATAAATGAACCCATTAACTGCACTTTCAGCTTTTTCTAAGGCTCGTTCAGAAACACAGATTTTGTAAGTATTGCTGAAGCTAATGGAATAGGTCATGTCAAATATTTTGGCTCTGTTATGCCACTTTAATGTGAAATATACTAAGGTGTGTGTGGGTAGATATATATATATAAACACACTCACATATATACATGCATAGGTCATACTATCATTTCAGGCACAATTACTGCTTTCACAGGCTTGAATGGGCACTGCGTCTGTCCAGTACATCATTGGACAGTCTTAGAGAAGGACTTTTGTTGTTGGTAAAACTAGGAATTAAGAAATAAAGAGATTTCATTAGCCAGTATGAACTTCAAATGCACAGTCATGTTCCCTAACTTTGCAGGTTGAAATTCAGTCAATTTTTTCTTGCCTTATCAAATGAGAAGAGCACAGAAATAATTAAAAACCCCCAACTCTTTAGTTAATTAATCTGCCCAAAACCAACACAGACAATTTACATCTCTAATTTTTGGCATGAAGTTATAGGATACAATTAATATACAGATATAGGCAGTGGAGACCAAAATTGAAAATCTGTACACACAGGCCACCAAATATTGAAGCTTACGATCTCCTACATGCAACAAGTTCTACTAGACATGCAGTGAGAAAATATTTAATTGTTACTATCAGAAGTATGGTGGTCTAGACCCACCACTAGAGGGTGACAGAATATTATATTTAGTTAATGGTAGGCAGTGGTATTGTATGCATACATTACCGAACATACACTAGGACCACAAACTAGCTTTTGTTGACAGTCCTTTATGCTCTTTGAGTGGCTTCTCCTTGTTCTGGAGCTCAAGTCAAAGCCTTACTCTAAATCTTTCAAGTTCTTCAGAGGCTAGTAGTAGGGTTTCTTATGGATCTGCCTCTCCACCTAACATCATCATCTAATAATGGTTACCATTTTAAAAGAAAACAGAAGTCGAAGACACTGTAGGTAGGCCAAAGCAATGGAATGCTGCAGAAAAAGTATGACTGCCCTTTAAGAACAACACAAAGCCACATTTTTTTTTTCCTCATCAAAATCTATTGTTTTACTAAAACACAAAGAAAAAGAGGGAAGAACATTTTGAAATACCAACAGAAAGAGAATGAAAGTAGAAGAGAAATAGGAAAAGGAAGGAAACAAAATAAATGCTACTGTAACTCTGATGATAATGAATATAATTATATTAATTAAAAGTACTGGTGCATGACCCTCAGTCCACAAAATTATTCTACTGCTATTATACTTTCAACAAAATGTGTGATGATGCAGATGTGAGTGGTATTCTTCAGAGAAAGTGTTGAGAGTTGATCATTTTGCACAAAGATTGGGAAGTGCTGAGTTCAGTTCTTCCCTCCAGTTTTTACCAAACTCATGCTCTTCCTTCCAAATCTAGAGCAAAACAAACTTTCCCATCCACCTTGTACTCCCCTATTGTGTGCCGAAACTCCTTATGCATAATTGCCAAATTAAAGACTTAAATTAGGTTAAGGGGTTAAGCATTGCTCATCCAGCTGTGCTATTCTTTTCTAAGGAGAACTGCCTTGGGACTAATGGTCCTTATGACAGACAGGCATAGGGCAGGTGTCAATTCCTTAGAGGAAAGTGACACTGGGATTTCCCTCACCCCAAATTGTCCATTCACTCCTACAGCTGAGAAATGATTTTTGGTATGGACATCCTGCTCAGCTTAGTGGTGTCAAACAGCAACAGCCTGTTGATGATATTCTGGCATCTCCACAACTTCCTTTGGGATATAATTTTACTTCCACTTTGAAAAGGTGCACCTTAAACCCTCACCTGTGTATCTGGCTAACCAAACAGCCGTTGAAACCTACACATGGGTTTTGATTCTCTTTCTAACTTGTGGCTGCCTTCTGGCTGCTGTTGGTTCTCCTGAGCCCACCTCTGTTGGAACATAAACAACATCCATGTGACTGAGAGTAAATCAAGGACATGTTTTAACAAGGCAGTACTCTAAGAGCTTGATCCTTTAGACTACTGAATTTAATGGGAAGTCTTCTATTAACTTAAATGGAGTTTGGATCAGAGCCCAACACTGTTACTTCAATATTAATGAAAATTTTCATGTATTTCATGAAAAGAGGTAGGACTTGCCTAACAGAGGCTGAGAATCATTCCCAACTGATGAGCACTACTTTTGACCTGTGTTTCTTCAGAAGCATACCTAGAAATTACAACTGCCTATACTGACCTCATTTTGCTTTTTTAACATGCTAATCCAGTTATTGTTAGAAATATTGCCAGGAAGGAGGACTGTATAGATATGTATGTACACATACGTATGTTAACATCTTCAATTTACATACTGTATACATGCTTTATATTCAGCATTCTTATCTACTATAGCATATGATGCCATAATATATAGGAATTAAATAAATATTTTTCAATAAATTCATTCTACTAAGCAGTGCTCAACTGATATTGCTGTTTGAAATATAAAACCAAAAAGTCAGTGTTGTCTCAAAGAAAACGGAGTTGTTCAACTCACAGAGAAAAAAGTTGTTTCTTTTTCTTACTCTATTGATTTCACAAAATTAGCTAATGATCAAAGCCTTTCAGTTGAAGCAATATAATTTCAGTCACTTACAGACCAAACATTATCACAATACTTCTCTATTAACATCAGCAATTAAGCTTTCCTTTATAGTAAAATAGTCAGGAAATACATTCAGTATGTTCACAACATTCAGTAGATGCTCTTAGTACTATTGGATGCCTAGGTGTCCTCTAAATACATGCTAAGAGACCTCCTCAGGGGCAAAGACATCAGCCTCATGGCCAATACGGCCAGCATAAACTTTCTATCAATGCAAACAGCTTTACTTGTGGGTGAACATAACCTATTCCAACCTTTGAAGATTTTTTTTACACAGCCAAAATGGTGTAACATAGATTTATTTAAAATGGAAAACAGGTGCTTCTCTTTAAATGAGAAACAAAGCTTTGGCATCCTCTCTACATAGAAAAGGAACATGTACTATGTGAGCATTTCATAGGGTAGAAGAGTTTAGCTCAGCTCCAGTTTTACACAAATATTTATCAGAAAGCTACATAGCTCCTGCACTGTCCCTTTTCATGACAGTGCCACGCATACTTCTAGTGACTGGTGTCCGTCCTTGAGCCACACCGAGGAACTCGGTTTGTGGCCTCCATGACCAGAATGAAGGCTACATTCAGGTAACAGCAGTGATTATGTCAGCTGGTATCAGGAAGGTCCAGGCTGTGACCAAACTTAGGCAGGCCTGACTCAGCTTTAAATGAGTTATCTTCTGTACCGTGACATTAAAGGTAGATAGGAGGAAATTGGCTGAATATTTATGCAGCTCCTACAAAGCTTACCTAAGCTTAAGTTTGCATCTGCTGTCTTTGCTGTCTCTTTGGTGGAAGGAACATCTTGAATTGTTTATTCCTTCTCTCAGCTTTTCTGTGTTCACATAATCCTGTCCATTTTTAATGTTTTTGACATTTTAGGTCACTTCCAAACCCAAGCCTGTCTTTGAGAAGAACCTCTTCTTCTAGCCTGCATAGGCTTAGCCATTTTATTAATACTCCTGTGGAGCTGCTTATGAGAGAATGACTTCTCTGCAGCATTTTCTCTTTCCTGCTTAGCTCTTTAACTCCTTTAGAGATTCCTTTGACTTAACTCTATACACTCTGGTAGAAAACTCATATGCATACTTGCAGTACAGCTGTCTTCCTACCTAAGTCACAAGAGACTTAGCAAACGATGTTTCGTACTTTGTTAATTCCAGTCACCTATTGCAATAACAACATCTGGGACTCTAGAGAGTTCAGAAAGCTTTCTGACACATTCTTGATGTTTCAGAACAAAGGACTAAGCCATGGGTTGTCATCTATAATTAGCTGAGGTGGCTCAGAAGAACATCTTCAAATCTAAATATACATTTTGTCATCATCTTCAGGGGATTGTCATGGATTCATTCAGGGTATGTAAGTAAAAATGGATGTTTTATGAATGTAACCTGGGTACATGTGATAAAGGATATGCAACTTTAATTTGATACAAGTGTTTTAATTCCCCAAATGGAAGCACTAGGCTAATAGCAAAATAGAGTTTTATTAAACTTCAAAACCAAACACAGTTCCTTGCTAAATCAAAATCTGGCTTCTTGCAAGCTTGAGACATTTGTGCCATTTTTGGCAGAAATTATGTGAGAGCAGCTATCTGTTATTGCACTGCTGAATGTAAAGCTTCACATGATTTAGCCTCAAACTGAATTCATGGCATTAACTTAAATATAGATTGCTCTACATTTTCAGCTGCAGTAGGTAGTTGGTTTCCTTGCTAGAGAAGATGGTTGGATTTGTGTTATTATTTGATTAGACAATATTTTATAAATTTATATGTTCACTTAGCAGATACTCATAGAAATCACATATATAATTTTATTTATGATTCCTTGAAAATTTCTGACTACATCATAGTAACTCTAGAAAGAATGAAAGACAGAAGCTTGAAGTACCTGCTGTAAAAGCCTTACATTATAGTTTTCCCAGACGGGGATTCTAATGTTTAATGGAAAAAAGGTAAAAGCTGTATATGCATGTCATCATTCAACATCATGTCATCATTCAACAAAAATAACAATTTTTGTTATTGTTTTAAGGGAAATATTGCCAAATGCCTTGTAGCACTTTAGTAGCTACCAAAAAAACCCCCCAAAACATCAAACATAACCATATTTTTTATTTATTCTTTCTTTGATGCTTTCACTGAGAACAGACTAAATTGTTTTATAAAATTCCAAAACATCTGCATGGACTCAGGCTAGATGTAATATAGGAATCTGTTGTCTCAAGAAGCAGAAACCAGGTGCCTTTCTGCCAACAGAGAAGGGATGCTGCTCTCCTTGTATGCAATAACCAACTGATTAAAGCACTGACCAGGAGACCAGACAGTTCAGTCACCTACTCTGTCAAGACTTACTCAGAATTTTATTTCTAGAAAAAATGTCCTAAACCGCGTCAGCTGCTTATTTCAGGGAGGAGTGAGCCAGGATACAGTGCTTTCATATTTGAAGCTTGGCCACTAAGCAGAAAAGAATTTCAGATTAGTGGGCTACAAAAGACAAATTGTAGATAGAGCACACCTGGTCTCCATTTTGCTTTTTACAAGTAGCTCAAACTTTTTCCTGTATATTCCACAGTGAGCATATACATATACTCATGTACATAAAGACTTGAATCCCTTAGACTGTTCAACTGTATTACAGATACAGTGGCAGTGCAACAGATATTTTGGGTGCCTGGAAACTCTGGTTACAAATTGCTGTGATAATGGCATTAAGGCAATGTCAGTCGTACTAGATATGAACTTCATTTTTTTAATGAAATTTAATTGCAAGGTGATGGGGTAGGAAAGCCATGTCTGTCATATACTTCAAGAAGCAATTTTACATGTCCAAAGGATTTGCACTGTCCGCAAAACTGGAAAGTGCCCAATGCACTTGCTGCAATGTCAAGTGAGGACACCACTTTGACTCAGATACAACACCAGTTTTGAAATATGCTCGAGTATTTTTAATTTTAGTAATATTTTCCTTGCTGAGCGGTTTTAGCTTCAGCCATAGCTGCTACAATATATCTGTATGAAACCTGAAGTTGTGTCACTACCCAGAGAGAATTAAAGATTCATTTAGCCAGAGAGAACAAAACGGGAAATGTCTTTGCACTATTCAAACAGTTACACTTATTTAAGCTGCAATAAACAATTGATAATTGTTTAAGCTGCTATAGTTAATATACATATATGTACCACTTATATGCACTTATACATTATGTATGTTAGATACATAATATGCATATATTGTTATATAAATGTATGTAGATGCACATATATAATATATGAAAGCATTTAACATTTACTCATATATATATTTATTAAATATATGTATTTGAAAGATGCAGCAAAAAACTCTAATGTCAGCCAGAAAAAAGGCTGGTTAAGCTAGAAAAAGTGCTTGTTTTATGAAAAAGTAAAAATGCAATTCACAGCATTTTATGTGATGCTGTACAAATTACCAGATACCAGAGACTGCATTTCTGGACCTGAATAGTAGTAAAAGTTGCAACTAAGTGCAAATATAAAGACACTTGTTTACAATGCAAAGCCTTAGTCAGTACTATAAGCAATATGGCAATCTGCATTACAGAAGATATAATGCTTTGTAAAGTGATTTTTACTTTACGTATCAATTCCTACACACATGAACAAACTCAACAACAGCCCCATTAATTTCAATCATTATAAAAAAGGAGAAAATGCAGGTAATAAACTGATAAATTAAATGGAGATTAATGCATAACTGACATATTTACACAATCATATGTTTGCCTTCTTTACTGGGTGGTAGCCCTATTTTATAAAGACCTCACTAAAGCATTTAGAAGTGTACTAGAGATGGGCTTGCAATCCTGTTACTGAAGTTGCTGGTGACACGTCCACCCTTTTCAATTATGATTTTGTCAAATAACACAGTCTTAAATTATACATACTGGGTGCGCAAGTGACTTTTCTGTGCATGTGTGGGTGTGTGTGACAAACTCCAACCAGAACTGCTAAGCTTTGTCAAGAATGCACCCAGAGGAAAGCACTGTATGCCTCCCAAAAAATTTGGGTGCCCTTCCTTAGGATGTAATGGCAGAGGTACTTGACATCTGGAAGGGACAATGACAGATGGTGTCAAAGATTGATATCTCATCTTCCCATGAAATCACACTCAAATTTATAAATGTGTATCATCTGAGAAAGCAGCTGAGGCTGTTCCTCCACATGGTATTGGTTGCTGTATATGATGAAGAGCAGGTAGCCTGTCCCTCATGTTCATCTCCAGTTTCCTTTAGTATGCACCCATGGCTATGAGTGTATGAAGGAGAAGTGAGGATGCAGAGGACAAGAGAAAGACGGGCTGAAGTAAAGATTTGCTGTTGGGGAGGGGAGGGGAGGGAAGGGGAAAAAAAAAGAAATGGGAAAAAAAAAAGAAACAGGGAAAAGAAGGCAAAGGGCTGAGTATTATGGAGAAGCCCACCATCCCAACCTGATACTCCACTCCCACCTCAGAGCTTGGGATGAAAACCAACATTCCTGAATTTCGTTATTCTGCTGTCAGGCAGAGGCTAAGAAATCTCCTGGCAAAAGGAGATTTACCCCATTTCTCTGCAATCTTCTATTGTGACCATTCCAGCATCTGAAATGGCCAAGATGGGTGCAGTGGATTCAACTTCAAGTCTGGTCTACTGAGGTATAACATGGCATATGTTCATTCCTTTGCTTTTCAGAAAAATGAAGAGTTGCAAATAAATGCAGAAAAACACACTAACTCTCACATACAAGCCCTACAATCACTAGTTGTTTAAAAACTGGCAATACTTTATGAAAAAAGTGGCGTAATCAGTGTTCAAAAGTTAGGCAAGTGGTAGAGCCATGCCTTAGGAGGTGAAGCACCTCCTGAACTAGAGACAGGGGACCCAAGCAATATCCCTACCCTTGCCAGTTTGTGCCTGCCTCTTCCCACAGGCAGAGTCCTCTGGGAGGGAACAAGGAAGAAAGATCGATAATTGGGTAACTCATCATTTGGATAGCAAGAGGGTGTCCTGATGTGATGTGAAGCACAAAGAACATCTTAGAGCTGCCAGCCAGCTGACCCTGAAGTCACTGAAGCTCTGCTATGAACATGAAGGGTGTAATATTGGTCATATATTCTGAAAAATTAAGTTCTAGATGTCCCTAGCACGACAGCCAAAATTACTGAAAACCTGATTTCACAATGATTTAGTTGTGTTTGAAAATACGGACAATACAAACTTCCTGCTCCAGAGTATTACTGAGAATTTCTTTACTCTAAAACACTGCTGGGAAGAGCAGCACAGAAAATCCTACAAAGATGCAAGGTTAAACAACATGCAGTAAATACAACACAGGAGCATCCAGGGTGAACACCTGATTATAAGCATATGAAATGAGACTCACACAGAGTGAGGTATAAAATATAAAACATATCATGTGAGCAAATTATTAATAATGTATTAAAGCATTTTTGGAAAAGGTTATGTTACTTTTGGCATGTCTTAACTTTTGAGAATGAGGTTTTGACGTCTTAATATTCTCTAAAAGCAGCTTTTATGGATGGTAATGTAACACATGGATGTAACAGACCACATGGACTCCAGACAATCTTAATAATGTATTATATATATTTCTTCATGCTTACATGTTTGTCTAAAGAACTACAACTCTTCTGGTGCCATATAAATATTTAATAATAATTTAGAATATACTGATATATTACATCTGGGTATTTTACATCCTTATTCCAAAATGGATTTGCTTTAGTTACATGCCAGCTCTGTTGGATTCATTGAGCGTGTTCATGAAAGTAAGCAATTAGTACTCAGCTTCATTAGGTTTACATTTTGATATTTTCCACACTAGAGGAAAACATGACATTATGGGCAGAATTTAAATAATTGCTTAAAAGTTAAGAAAATGCTTCAGTGCTTTTCTGACTAACAACAAATTTAAGTATTTGCACAGATAGATTCATGTACTGAACTGATCAACAATCTTTAATTTTTTTTTCCAAATAAAGCCCTCAGAAAATGCCACAGTACACTTTTTTCTCTTGCCAAATAAAATAACCCCAAAATTAAAATCTCATTTTTTACATGTGCCATTTCAAAATTAAGCTATATAGTGTTATGTAAACAGTCCATGATGTGCTGAATAGGGACAGCCAAGTTATTTTCACAAGTGAAAAGATGACTTCATGCATTTCTTCAAAACCTATTGGAATATTTTGCACTTTTTAGATCTATCTTTTGCTACTAAGCAGGCTATTTAAAAAAAATAGTTTGTGTGGTACCCTTTCTGAAGGCAATGAGTATTTCTAGAACCAAACAGTCCTAAAACAGAGATTAAAGATACCCTGTCATTCACTTGACTAAATGCATTAGTATTTATGATGGTAGCTATAAAATTAAAATGCATAAGACACAACCCCCCAAAATGAATGAGGTTACACCCATATTTCAGGCTTTTAAATTTAGAACAAACACTGACCAAATACTAAGATAATGTAAGAAAGATGCATGAAAGGTCCATGTATGACTAATCATATAGTCTTCCTCTGAAAATGTGTCCAAATTAACAGAGAAGTATAGTGCAAGACCCAAAAAATATTCACAAATAACAAAAAGCTTTATTCATGCCATATATGCCAGTCCTTCATACTCCCATCTTTACCACTAAACACATTTTATTTATTTAACAAAAAAATACCCATATTTGTTTCAGACCCAAACATTGTTTTCAGATCCAAAACCAATGATTCTAACTGGTATGATTCTGAAGTTGCTCGATTGGTTTTTCATATTGACACACTGCAGTAATTTCTCATTCTTCTGTATATTTTAAAGTTTATAAAAAAATTTATTAGAGTGTATTACAAAATTATGGGCACTAAGAATGTTTGTACAAATCAATTTAGTACATCAGCTGTGTACTGGGGATACACTGGTGTGTTCCAGTACAAAACCCTTATGGCCATCTATGCTGGGCTCACACGAATTGCTTGCTGGATGTAAAATACAAAGTCACATTTTTTTTTATGAAAAATTGCTATGTGAGCTGAGCTTGACTTTGACTGATTGGAGATTACAAGGTAAAAAGCAGTACTTAAAAAAACCCCAAACAACAACAAAACAAACCCCAACCAAAAAAACCAAACCAAAAAACCACAAAACCAAACCAAACCCAGGCATTTTGTGTATGATTTTTTTTTCCCCTTACAGGTATCATGGCAGGTACCTGACATTGCATTTGTTATATTGAGGCTTTTTTACCAGTATATCCTTCCTCTGTTGAACTGCAGTGACACTCCCAGCCTGAAGAAGTGCTGTCCTTATGACCAGAAGGGGAAGGATACCTTTTCATGGGGAGATGACTGTGTTTACTGAGCATTTGCACCTTAAACCTGAGTTTAAGGTGATAACAAACAAGGCTATTTGCACTAAATACTGTGGCATTCAGCACCATATAAATGCTGAAAATGGTTTGCAATATGTCACTATATATATGTGTGTATATACATTATGTGTTACCTTGGATACAAGGCTTGCTCTGTAGGCAGCTAACTGCTTCAGATATTCCTTCTTGGCAGCTTCAGTTTTCTTTTTGTATACCTAAAAACAAAGAGTGTCACATTGGTAAATTAATCTGATTTTGTTTTTATATATCACCGTGTGTCTCATGCATCTTCATAAAGTCTTTCTAAGTAAACAGCCTTTCCCCCTCATATTGCTTAGAGTGAAATAATAAACACCAAGTATTGTAAAGAAAATATTGTTCCAACTGTGAAACACCCTTTAACTACCCAGCAGTACTGAAAAAACATCTCTCATAGCATCTCATAGCATCTCAGGTTTAATTGTTCAAAGTGAAGTGTGGGGCGTACTTTTAAATGGGACCTTTAGGGATGGGGAAGGCAAGCGTGGGCCTCTTCACTGGCTTCCACTTGTGAGACAAGTTAAACCCTCCAGGGAAGATGAGAATGTGCAGAAAGACATCTGAGCTAAATGAAGGAGATGACAGCACCACACAGATCAGCCAAGAGGTTTTCTCTCTTCCCCGGATAAACTGTTGGGGGCAGTCAAAGTAGCTTCATGGAGCTGCTAAGGATAATAAATGTTAGTCATTATTCCAGTCTTGATCCCATATCAGTCTAATTAACTTCTCAGAAGCATGGATCTATTTCTGCACATTTCTCTCAACTCAACAAATTATTTTAAATGTGGCATGTGCACAATCTCATAATAGATTAAAGAGCTTGGAGAAGCACTTCGATTTTGCCCAGATTTCAAGATCAAAGATGATCTGCAGAGTTAGGTAGGACTTCATAGAACTACAGATGATGTTAGCAAAGCATACATAGATATCTGTGACATAGAATTGAAAGATCACAGGAGGAGAACCAGTTTCTGATCCACGGAGCCTTGCTGTTAGCCATGTCAGTGACAGATCCGGGAATAAGTCAGCATTTCTCTTTGCAAGTATTATCACAAGTTTCTCACTACTTAATGTTTTGGGTTTGGTTTTTTTTTTTTTTTTTCCCCTGAAAGAGTAGATTCAGGAGTCATACAAGCATCTTGGCTTCATGTAACTAAGCAGGATTGACTGTTAGCCTCCTCTTTGCAGGGGAAAATTTAAAAACCAGCTAAATGGAAGGTTTAAAAGTGAGGGAGACAAATAAAGGGAAAGGAAATTTAATTTTTAATTGCTGTTATATTTCATAATTTTTAAGTCACAAGCCAGAGGTTAATTCATGTGTTCCTGGACATCTGGAATTCACAATATTGCACAAAATGGAACTGCAGCTTTGAGCCTCTGCTGTCCAGTTCCCCAGCCAAGTGCACAACCTGGGCACCTGTGGAAAGCCTCATGAAGATGGTAGAGACTACCCACCTTCCCCCTCCCATTCCACACTGCCTAGTTAACTGAGCTATTGATTAAAAGGTAAAAGATAGGCAAAGCTATTTATGACAGTTTTGGTCTGTTCTGAATTCCACAGCTGGAAAACACACACGTACATCTCCTTCCCAGAAGGATAAACTTTGTGAAACTTTAAAGTGATCTCTTTTGATCTTCCAATGCTCCAGTAAAACCAGCAGTCCTGTAATGGAGAGGAGTGAACACACAGAGGACAATACAGTTGCAGACTACAAAATGAGAGTGGTAGTGTCAGGCTGGAAGGATCCAGCACAACACCATTTTTATAAAGAATGTGCTCAAGACACTTTTTTTTTTTCTTTTTTTTCCCCACTGAGGCTTTGCTTTCAGAGACAGAACAAACCTCAGATACGGGCTGGTAAAACTCAGAGGCTGCCTAAAAGGATTAAAGATTTTGCTTCCCAGGGAAGCAAAAGATCATAATGGAAACAGAGAAGTCTTAGACTTCTAAAATTGTAAATATAAAGACAGAGAGGAAAAAAGATTGGTTTTAACTGTGCAACTGTATCTGTGCACCCTTGTAATTTCTCCAGATTAAGATAAATATAGAGTGTTGGTTTATCTCCTATTGTTTTGCAAAAAAAAAAAAAAAAAAAAAAGGTAGCAATTTGCTTTTTAAGTTGTAATCGCTTGTGATTATTAGGGAAATGTAGTGTTTGCTTTGAAAATGAATAAAAAAATAGTAAACAATCTGTTCCTAGCTGCTAAAATGAATTTAGCTTGACCTACAGAACAAAGACTGTTATACTGCTTTGTATATTGCAATGCTTCTGCATCATTCTGATAGCCAGTTTAAAAAACAGAGCTGAACAAAGAATTTTACACAGAATAATGATCTTCAAAAGATCATGTATCTACTACTTCCACATTGGATTTTATTTTGCATTAAACAAATATAAAAAATACACACTGCTGCTGTGCTCTTACAGTCAGACCATATTGAAAGAGTCCTCTGGGACCTGACTTTCCCTCAAATAGTCATACTGCACTAGGTTAACTCAATAATATGAAACTAACAGTAATTCTGTAAAACTCCATCTAAAACATCACTACTTCATAGGAACATCATCATACAGCCATTATTTAATTGTTTCCTACCTATACATCTACCGTGTTCAGTGTACACATGGTCTTGCCCTCTTTTCTTGGGTCTTCTGGTGAGCCAATAATGAACACTACGTCTTCCATGGTAATATAAACATTAACCATGTAATAGAAGGTCATTATAGTCAAAAAGTCCTTAGTGGATGGGGAAAAGTTTTTGATGACTCCAGCCTGCTTTGACGTTTTGCATTGGTGAGAACGGCCCCTGCAAGCTGGCTTGTCTGGAGGGTGGTCAGCTCACCCCACTTTGTGCTTCTAAGGGCATCGGCATGTCCTCTGAGGACAACAGCTTGAACCCTCACTGTCTATATACTGTTGTCCTTTTGAAGATGCCCACTGTTCAGGTCAGCAGGCAAGTGGGCTGACGATTCTCATGCTAGTTTTTGAAATTCTGATTGGTCCTCGCTTATATGAAAAATTAGGGTAAGTCCTGCCTGTCTGCGGAGCTGTTAGTTTTCATGAGTATCAACAAGGTCTGGCTGTCAATATTTTTCTCCAAAGGCAATTGAATGTGGCCCTGGCAGTGGGTACCAGTTTGCTGCCTTTGTGCTAGGCTGCACTTGTACTGGGTGCTTATGAAGGCAGGGGAAGTGGGGCACATCCGCATCACTTGCAGCAGCACCTCAAACAGGTATGAGCAAGTCAGCTGTGCCTCTCAAACTCTTTTTTTTCTGCATCTGTGAGAATTTTTAGCCCTCAGGCTTAAATAGTTTTGTGTTGTAGTAAGTATAACGGACTTGCATCCTTGCAGTGCTTTTGGGGAGGAAAAAGGCTGTGTTGCCATTCAAGTGTGCTCTAGAAAATGGCTGAAGCTCTTTTGAGTTTCATGCTTAAGACAGTGTCAAATTACGAAACACATAATTTCCAATAATATATTTAACATTCTTCCCGTATCAAGAAGCAGGCTTCTGTTCTGTTGCTTGTCTATGGTGTATAGTGGGAATATTTGATTTTATTTTTAAGACCTCAGAAATCTCTTATAAGGTCATTTTCCCATCCTCCATCAAGCAAGCAACAATTATTAAATAAGTAAATTGACAGGAGCATATACTTATGGAATTAAGTCATTTCTATCTTGCTTTAATTCAATTAACATGATAATTGAATGTCAACTGATTTTCATTCAGGCAGTAAAGGCCCATTCTGATTCAGCAGCAGATTTATTTCTTCACACAATATTTTATTTTCTGTATTGTCCTGCTTGTGGAAATTGAATGTTGGCAGAAAAAAACATCATTTCTGTATATGCAGGGTGGGTCAGTTTAATTTATTCTTATTCTCTTCAGCTTGTTATAGAAACCCCAAAACACCAAGATTACATTCATTTGTCTACAAATGGAAGCTGCTGGCATTATTTTCCTACTGTGCTTCACGAATGCAAATTTACACAGCATAATACACAGGTCCGTCCTTATTTAATTACATTTCTGAAGTGCACCCAGTAAGGTAGCTTCAAGTTTCCTTACACCGTTGAGCAAATCATGCAACAATATAGAAGATACTTTACAAAAGGAGTAGGTATGAAACTCTACTTTGTGCATATAAGTATATGCGATAGCATTGGAATTAGGCCACCAGGGAAAACGGATGCCCTGGGCTCTACTATGGTAACGTCACAGCCTGGTACCAGCCCCTAGGTTCCCCAGGCTGACCATACCTGTGGGCTACCAGTACTGTAGCAGCCTACCTCAAGGGCCGACTCTTTTTATTAATAGTGTTGCACAGCCTTAAACGGACTGCCCCAAAGTTTCATTTGGAGATAGAGTGGTTGTGGGTTATATAGTTAGCCACAAGCACTCACAAATACGAGGTTTACTGAATTAAAACCACAGTAGAATATCTGCATTTCTGTTTTATGATGCCAACTTCTGGTCATGTTTTGCTTTATGTATTTTAACTGCTGCTTAGTTCTTGTCTTCCTGGATCATAAATTCCTTGAGGCAGGTTTTGTGTCTCCTGTATTCTTCTACGTGTTGGGTAATATGAAACTCATGGCTGATATATATAACTGAAATATACCTGTAATGCCTTGAGCCAAATTTTTGTTCTGGTTAGTTGTCTTTTCCCAATGAACTTCCTCTCAGCTTGCTTGTGAAGGAGTATCAACACAGTCACAACACACTATGCAGCAGGACTCCTGCCCTGTCCCATGAGGCTTGCACCCTTGTTCCCTTAGGGGAACAGATGTCCCTTCTCCTAGTCATCGTCACAAGAGCCAAAAAAGGCACTCAGTCATTTGCAAACGTCCCCAGTTTTGAGTATCAGGTACTAATGGAAGAAGACATCAGTGACCACAGCCCCCTTTGATAATAGAGCTACACTGACTGATGATCTTAGGAGAAAAAGAGACTTTCAGAATTTGTGCCTCATGGTAGTCTAAAAAAGCTTTGTCTCCTAGCTGACAAAGCACATTACAAAGAACCATGCTGCTTCCCTAGCTTTGCCTAAATAGCTGGTACGAGGATGACAAAGAAGGGGAAGTTTTCAGTTTATCTTGTGGATGTCTCCTTGGAGCTGACACTTGCAAGAAAGTTATGTTTGTCTTTTTAAAGTGATGTAAAGGTGCCCACATTTGTTTTGATGGAAGTGTTCCATAACCATCCCCCCCAAAAAAATAGTACATGCAAAAATAGCAAATCAAAAAGCAACACAACCGATTTTGTCTCTTTGGTCTCTGCAGTGTTATTACCCATGGGAATGTCATTTTCACAGGCTACAGTTACAGGAATGGCATCTGATAAAATACAGTAGGCTGCAATCCAGAATTAAATTCCACATTCAGATTGTCGTTCCTGGCCCTACATACCTAGGCTCATAAAGAAAACTTGTATTTTTTCCAAGTGGGAGACATATCTCTAGTTTTAATCTTCTGATTTTGCAGCAAAGGCACCTAGAGCTGCACACGCTCATCTAAAATATGGAGAGAGATATTCCCACAGCAGTCAGAAAAAAAATTCCTCAGAATTGCTTAATGGATACTGAAATATGTTACCATTTGATTTTTAATCTAGGTACATACAGTAACAGAAAGAGGCCCAGGGCTAGCTGTATGGCTCAGCAGTCTCTTTGACTGTAGAGCATGAAAAAGACACTGATGACATATTAGAGGCTTAGGGGAAAGGATTCAGTCTTTCTGGCATGCAGGGGAAAGATCACAGGCCAAATTCAGCTCTAGCACAAACAGTGAGACTCGATGGAGATCACTGGAAATTGCAGCCGTGTGCACCAGGCCTAGATTTGACCTTGCAGGCTTGATGCTTGCAGCTTACAGGAGCAAGGCTGCACGTTTTATCAGAACCACATTGGATGAAACTTAGGCACAAAAAAAATGACATTAAACACATGATTTATGTGGTGATTATTTGCACTTGCTGGTATTCTTCTTTAAAAAAAAATAAGATTGTGAGCTGGAATGGAGCATAATAATTGGGCCTAAATCCAGTTTTGTGCGCAAATGATTTAAAGCCATGTTCCTATCAGGCTCAAATATATGGATAAAGGGTGGGGAAGAAGAATAAGTAGAAAATTAAGGCAATCATTTATGCATGTTGCTGCAGCAGTACTTGGAATCTGGGGTGCTTTTGGCCCAGCTCCTTTCAAGTGCAACAAGAAGGCGAAGTGCAGTTAAAGTCAACGCTCTTAACTTGGCAGCCACGTGCGGTATTTATCTGGAAGCTGTGTCCATTTCATGTAGCAAATGGATATTAGCAATTCACCCTGAGCAGAGGGGTGTCTGATGTTCCCCATGACTTCAGTGCTCCTGGGAGGCTGAGGAAGACCAAGCTGCCAGGTGGGCTGGTAAGGGGGCCAGCAGACAATAGCCTGTATTACCCTATACAGAGTAAGATGCAGCAGCTCCTGTGGTGACCTCCATTAATTTTATTTTTTTTGTGGCACAGGGGAAGGTTTCCCATCCCCAGTGCACAGCACAGTCCTGCTCAGCTCAGCTCTAGGGGGGGAAGAGGGAAGCACTAGGTGCCAAAAGTCCTGCAGCAAGAATGCATGGCAAACAGGGGGCCTGCCACTGCCCGCTTCTGAAGTCAGTGGAAGTTAAGGGGTTTAGCATCTGGCTCTGTGGAAATCAAGGCAAAACAACAATCTGAAGATACAAATTTACATATGTACATACATATACATAGACATAAGTTTGCATTTGCGTGTACGCCTGCCTATTCTTGGCCCATTCATGTTCCAGCTCATTAAGCTTGCAGAGGAAGGGAGAAGGAGCAGACACCTGGGTGAGGGCCAGTTGTTTTAAATTCTTGATGCACCTGTCTAAAGGTGCAAAGGGTAGAGTGCAATTTCATTACAGAAATTTTTCAAGATAAACAGCTGATCTCCCAAACAAGCCTAAGATGCAACACTAGGGAAAGTGACTTTGCTGGTGCAAGTAGGTGGGAGGGGAGGTGTAAGGTTGCTGTCTGTGGTGCCTATTCCTGAATCCATTTTCCTTTAACACACTTTGGCAGTGGGCATTCACAGTTGTGCCTTCACTTCCTATTCTCATTTACAAAAATAAAAGTTAAATTTAAATCTTGCATGGTTGTTTATCTACTAAACTGAAGATACATTCTCATCCCCTTACAGGTGTGTTAAAGCTATTCCTTGGAGATTGCGTGAAGATAGCAATTTAAAAAAGGTCTTTTTTAATGGGGGGAACAAGAGGTAGGATAAAAAATACCTGCATGAGTATACGAGCATGAATAAGGGTGAACAAACTGTAAATTTATATTTTCAAAATGCTACTGACTATCTTGACCTGATGGTCTGCGTATTCTCTGGAGCTGTTTTGGCAGCCACACTGCAGTCCCCTGAGCTGTCTCACGTCCTGGCCACCTCACAGGCACAGCCACGCAACAAGAATGCAATGGCCTTTCCACCCATGGGATGAGCTCATTTGTCACATCAGGCAATGGGACAGCAACATGGCATCACACCCCAGGAGGGAGGAGGAGCTAGGTTAGGTTTTCCCGGAGGCCAGGCAGAGCGAAGGCCTCTTGAAACACTGATCTTGGATCCATTTAGATGTGACTTGTGTTGTCTCATGTCATGACAGAAGCTTTGGAGACATGAAGGGTTGGCCAGCATTACTTATAAACTTTCTTCTGATCTACCTGATTCATCCCAGCACTGGACAATGTGCTGCTACATCTAAAACTTCCCTGTAATCAAAAGAGAGACTTACAAAACACTGTTGTTTTTCATCCCCAGATCAGTCTGGGTTATTTTTAGTGACCAAAATAGAAACCCTTGAAAGCTTATGGGTTACAGTGAAAAGGTTAACTGCATCACAAATGGTGACACTAATGCACAAGGACTTCAGTTTACTTAAGTATTGGTAACATACAATCCAAGTTCCATCAGATGTTATAGAATAAGCTGCAGCTTTTATCTAGCGGGTCTTTGAGCACCAATGAGGAGTAAATGATTTGATTTTGTGAGCTCCGAGGATTTGTCAGTTGCCTCGTAAGTATAATTCTGGCTCTTCATATTCCTGCTGCTTCTAATTTAGCAGGACAGGCTCATAATTGAAGCAAATTAACTATTTACACTTGCCACTTCTACCAGGGGAAGAGGACACATCAGCAGGAAAGAATGAGTGGGAAATTAAATTCTTCCCACTTGTGTCAGATCTGCCCTTATATAAACACATTAACAGTAATTTCATGAGGCGTCAAACATAGGAATAAATACTGAGGGATAAAATAATGAGGTGTTGCTATTGAGCTGAACTGTTGCATCTAATATTACTGTGCATGAATTATGCAGCCTGAAAGAAGGCATATGTTACAGCACTCAAACAGTTGTTTCACCTGCTTCTTCCGATCATTAAGTTTTGGGTCCCCTAGGTGAATCCATCCTTCTTCCAGCTGTAAGGCCAGTGCAACATTTAAGTAAACACACAGAAAGACATACACACATAGACACATATATGCACACTAAGCTGTTCATAGGAGGCCAGATTTGTTCCTGCTAGAATTCCAGTTAAGTCACTGAAAAGTTACACCAGAGATTAATTTTGTTGAATGTTGAATAGACATTCAGTTCCATTTTTAGAATAATAGCACATTTATTAAGGTCTTTGGCTGAAGTTTTAAAGTTACATTAATGTAAACAAGAACATTTTGTTTGTAATTTGCCACATCTATTACAGCTTTACTAGGACTCCAATTAGAAACTTAAGGTTCATTTAGTACATGCACATCTGGTACTGATTTAAAATGACTTTCCTTTTTCATTTAAGGACAGAAAAATGACCTAAGTAGCCTTTTTACCCAGTTTGAACCAGCATTCTGTCTGAAAGCCAGAGACCTGACCATTTAGCATACTGAACTCTCTTTCCTGGGGGCTGTTTTTCTCCCCTTTGCAGTAAAAATGTGTGCAAAGGGCAAATATGTACATAAATAAGCTATAAACCCAGGATGCACAGAAGTATAGTACTGACTAAGGAGAAAACAGTGTTTGTGATCCTAAGAGAAGAACTAGAAAAGCCACTGAATATATTCCCTGTGCTATGGCTACAGCACTGAGGAGAATGCACCTCAACATACTACGGCTACAGCTGCTTTTCATTCACAAGTTTATTAAACTGAACAGTTTCAGAAAACATTTACAGTGAAAAATGAAGGAAAACACACAGTCCCTGCTTCTGATCATGTCTAATTATTGTACCAAATTCACAATTTGAGAAGAAACTATGACAAAGTCCACCATGACCACTAATGTCCCTTTAATTTCTAGACTCCTCTGTGTAGATAGATTTGGACAAAAAAAACACAGGCACACAGCAGCACTGTTTGAAAATGGCCCTTGTGCACTAAGCTATAGCATACAACCCAAAAATGCAAATGTCTTCATATGGTAAAATGAGAGTGGAAGTACACTAGCACCTCCTTTAATCTAACAAGTTGCAATATTCTCACAGTAAGACCATCTGAGTGTGATCCATTTCATGCATAACTTCCCCCTAAATTCAGTAAGGAACTCCCTATCATCTAGTTCACAATAACATTTCCTTTTTTGTCATTCAAATCCTGTTTTCTCAAACAACATTTTTCTAGTTTCTTCAGTTTGAAAAACATACGTGATTCTTGTACAAACCCTTTCCAGCTACACTCTAATATGTCAGGTTATCAAAATTTTGTTGCAAAGACTTGGACATACATATACTGCCCTTAGGTCATTGCTGTACTGAGTTTCAGTACCTTTATTTATTCTATGGTCAATCTTCAGGAATAAACAAGAATTCTATGCATTTCAGAAAAAGCTGGCTCAGGTCATGGGAACAAAGAAGATTTCATTTTGGCATGAAGACATGAAGTTATTCTTCTTTCTCAATAGCTGCATTATGTTCTACTTTCTGATTCATTTGTATTTACTATTTTAATAGTAAAAGGAGTTCCAATTCAGAAAACATAACTTGGAAACATAATTCTATTTAAATTCCAGAATAAGCATTAGCCTCCAAAACATAAAAGACAGAAGCTTTATGATAATTGAATCCTTTTCAGCAAGTAGAATTCATCAATAAAATATTCCTCTAATGATGTTATTGTTTCTTTATTTAACTATTTTTGAATTTCTGAAGCTTCTTCCATGCCAAATTCCAAATGCTACATTAATCATTTGTATTTTTAGAGTCCAATTTTCCTAGCAGATACATAGGTTTCCTAACAGTTACTGATGCTCTGGATCTGAAAAATTAGGGCTTTAAAATACAGACTATCTAGTCAGTTAAGATGTCTTGTAATCATTACTTTGTACTATTAGATCCCTAATGGAATAAAGAATGAGTTTAAATTTATTCTAGAAAATAGGATTGCCAATTTTTTTAAAATAAGGACTATCTTTTATCCTTTTTGTACAGTGCTAGATTAGAAAGGGCCTGGGCCTGGAGTTTTAACAATGTGCTTAATAGATGATAATGAATAGGCAAAATGAGTCAAAGAGCAACAAAGATATGCTAACCCAAACTCTTGGAATAATTGGCTTAAAAATCTAGTTGCAGCCATTTTTTCAAGGATGTGTCATTTGGATTCCATAACACATCATTCTGCTGTGTTCCAACTTAAATTAAGGACAACAGAGATAAAGAAAATAAATTTTGTTCTGCTGTTCTAGGGTAGGACTTACTCAATTATTGCTTTCAACCACAAATACAAAATCCAAGTATAGCTGGAAATTTAGGGTTTTATGCACTTTTCTTAAACAGAACTCTATGGAAAGACTTCATTTTTCTGCTGGTACCACTAACATGACAAGCTCAAAGGAAATGTGTGTTTTATAGTCTTTTAGCTTTATACCCATTACATGGTCTTGGGACTTTTATTCATGAAGTCAAGTTTTGTGTTGTAAGCAGAGCAAACACTATGGAAGGAAAAACTGCAACAGCCACAAATTAAGGGTCATTATGAAAAATGGTTGAGGAAACCAAGCACAAGTTTGCCTAAATAAATAATTTTTGCTTGGTTTCATCACTAGAGAGATGTAAGATTCACTAGAGAGACAGGGTCCTGAGAAGTCCAGGCCTTTCATCATTTCAGAAAAATTTGGATCCACAATCCCACGGATAAGCAAGATGGGTCCAAGATACAGATGTAACTACGTGGAGCACTCCTGAGATATATGTTTGGAGGTCCAGATTTCAACCCAGGGAGTGATTCAGGGCAAAGACCTTTCTTTGCAGTAGGAATCAATTTAGGCCAGATGCCACAGTCTATAATTTCTCAGCTTTGGCCAGAGGTCCTGGCAAAGCACAGTGGGGACAGCAGGCTGCTTCCTACACGTTTGGGCAGTCTGTTGAGCAGTGGCTGTTCCTGGTGTGGCTCAGCACTGTCCCTCCTGCTGGCTGGCAGGTACACGGGACAACAAGGAATGGCATCAAACCCTCTTGCATGTGAATTTAACCACAAGCATAGTCCCTATTTTTTCTGAGTCAAAAGTGAACACCCATTATCATGGTCCCAAAAAGTAAAGTTTGACTATGACAAAACTGTGGTACTGGGAGGTCTAAACAGCCTGTCAGATCTGGGACGTAACTTCAGCCTTTGCTGGACATACTAAAAAGGGGAGAAGAAAGAAAGAACACAACAAAATAAACCCAATGTGCTAAACCAAGTGACTTCTCTGATCCCTGCGTTTAGAAAGTTACCTTTCCTCCAGCTAAACCTTCCAAATGTTGACCTTATTCAATGGTGGATACTAGATGAATAAGAATTTTTTTTTTAGCTAGTTAGTCAATGAGTACCAAATCTTGAATCTTATTACACTGATATCTTTAACAGGGATCAAGATGTACCACCTACGCCATCCAGTTATTAGCAAAGTAAAATTTTTAAGCCTAAATGGTTTTACCTACCAAAAAATCACATTAAAATTTTCCTTTTAATTCTTAGCCTTATTAAGTATAATTTTGTAATAATAATATGCTCAGTGTGAATGAATGAGATGTGCTTTTGTCCCAGTACTTTTCTTCTTTCTGTGCTGGCATCATCTCCCACCCAGGTCTCCTGCAGCCAGTATAACTCTCACTCAGCATATCCTTTCCCTCCATATCTGTTTATTTCTTAAAGTTCTCATTTATTTATCTACCCAATCCATCCTGTTCACAGTTAGTAAAAATGCAACCAATAACAATAGAAAAGCAATGGTATCCAATAGCAAGGATGAATGGTATTTGCCAACCATCACCACATGAAAATGATGAGTTTCCAGAGTTGCCCACTTTTACATAACATCTGACTGACTTGGAGGGGTTTCTGCAAAGGTTCAGATCCAGCTCTGCTGGCCTCATTGCAGAACCAAGGCCTTTCCATGGGAGATGGAAGTAACTATGGGATGTGTTTTCCAGAGCCCACATGTATGCTGGAGGATACCCCAGAACAATGTCGATTTTCCAGGGTTCGTGCTAGGTCTCTCTGAGTCAACACATCTCTTAACTCTTTTCAGAAAAGCCAGGTGGGTTAGGGAGAAGATGTGAGTCCAGCTCCCCTTCTGGCATTGTGGGGCAGAGAAACATCTGCAACTGGGAGCTTGGATATATGTCACGTCCCACTGCACAGATACAATTTTTGGCAGCAAGGTCCTCTTACACACATTGTCATAGACAGGGCAATACCATCATAAAGTCTTGGGCCCACCAATTTTGGCATAAAACAATCCAAAATAGAATCCTAAAGCTTGTGCCACACTGCAAAACTAAAAAAAAACCCACCACTTTTAGTGGTTTAATACAGAAGAAATGAAACGATACTCTCCTTATCTCAGTCTCTTTAATTCAGATGCCTGAGATGGCACATATTCAGTTTTCATCCTGGCAAACAAAAGAAGCTGCCTACAGTGTTTAAGATGACCCTGATAACACTTTCCTGAAACAAAGAGTCTGAGCTACAGCACAATTTGTACCTGTTTTTGTTCTTCTCCTAAGCCGTCCCACATTGAAGCTACAATTTTAGAGACTTCACCAAAAGTAGCATTGGGGTTTTGGCCCTTGATGGCTGCTTGAGTGTCTCGAAAGAATAATGCATAGGCAGACACAGGCTTCTGTGGCTCATTTGGGTCCTTCTTCTTCTTCTTTTTGGGAGTTTTGGGTTTCTTTCCCATATCTGAAGCAGGTCTCTTCTCTCCACCATTGACCTGTAACATAAAATTAGAAAAGTACTATTAAAAAAGCCAATTTAATTCAGTCCATCCATTGTTACAGCTTCTGTGATACAAAGATTTTGGAATTTGTAAGCAAAAATGGAATTCTAGTTGCCATCTTTGATAATTCAAATGTTGACACCATCTGCCTTAGTCACATGTATAAAATTCATTATTTCAGATTATGTAACTTTTTCCCTCAAAGTGCTTTATATTTTCCTTTCATGTAATTGCTATAATCTCATTTATAGTTCATCTGTTCATCTTTACACCTTCTCTAAGTTTCATTGCTAACGGCTATAACATGCATATGACTAAATTCAAATGAAATTAGTTTTATTATAGCCTGACCACCAGTTCAACCACATGAACCACCTGCAGACAGCAGGAACACTGCAACTGGCGGTACACCTTCCAGGGAATTTGAAGAGAATCTGACTGTAAATAAAATTATTAAAGTTATAGACATTCCCCTACACACTTTCTAATTAAAATCTGAAGAACCAAAGCTTTCTCAATGCAGACAGTTTAGACCCCTTTCGAGGATCAGTTCTGATCCATCTGGATTTAGTTGCATAGTTTTTTCCTCTGCTCATGTGAAAGCAAATGGTTTGAGGAAAGGAGTGAAAAAGGAATGGTATATGAAGGAAAGTGCATGTGCATTATTTGTGCATCACCTGAAAAAAACCTGCACATGATCATTTATGCAAATTTGTTAAATGCAACTTCGCTTTTCCACTGAATAGCTCAGAGACCCTGATCACCAAAGCATCCTACCTTCCTAGGTGACTTACAAGCACATAAAGGAACACTGTCCTGATTCTTCAACAGATTGGAGCTCCACAGCAAAGCAGCTTCTCTTGATATGATCATTTAATTCTCTATACCTGTAGTAATGTGTGACTACGAGAGGATTCAAAGGCTTTTTTCTCTTGTTGACATGGCCAGAGTAATACACATCATAAGCATTTTGAAGTATGAGAAGTTCAATAGCATGAAAAGTATGCTCTAGGCTAAGGATCTAGTAGGCATGACTTTTATCACATCCTTGTATTATTATTTTTTAATAATGCATATCAAGTGACACAGAACACTGATGTTCAAATCAGTGCAACTGCATGAGGAAAATGGCTGGAAATTCTCATTTTGAGCAAAAATCTGTTTTTTTTTCAATACACACCACTTTGTGGTGTCCAGCAGGGCCCAGGTGACTACAATGAACAACCTGGATCTCTGTGGCTTACTAAGCACAGCAGTAAAGTGATGACCCCAATTTGAAAACAACGTTGGTTGTTTCTTTACCATTATGCTACCATAGATGCATCTTTAATACAAGGTTAATGGACATGGAGCCTATTGGCAGCATTTGGAAAATATGGAAAAACAGAAGCAGTGTGCTCCCATTACAAAGTTATCCAACTTTTAGTCTCTTGCTATTATTTCATTCTACAGGGTACACAAAACTACCAGTTAAATGGTAATTAACTAGGCTTCCTAGTTAATTTGGCAATACCAGTCTAAATTCTAGACAGTTCTGTGCAAAGTCCATGAACAAGGAGGCTTGACAACAATGTGGACTATAGTTAAAATTTTGCCTCTATTATTTACTGAAGTTTTCCTCTTTTCAGAGTGACAAATGAGATTTAAAAGTTCTCTGCATATTAGGATAGTAGATTACTTAACCTACCCTTAAACCAGGTGATATGCTGCAGAAACTTGTTTAAGAAGTCTTCTGGTAAGCTGTTCTGAGAACAGCTCTAAAATCTTATTCTCCGACCTGAATGATCAAGAGACTTCAAAAGCCTACTGTTAAAAAAGAGTACTCACAGGGGAAATTCTGTTTGTCTTATATGAAAATAAAAAGAATACCCGAATTCCAGTACTAATAACCTTGCAAATGGGTGAGATGATGGCCTACCTTATGCTCCCATCAGTCTATCAGCTTCATAGACTCCACTTCTAACCACCAAAGCAAAGACAGATGGGAAATAAAATAAAAACCATATATATTCTGCTAGGCATAGACTTGTGCCTCAAAATCCCTGGAGGTGTAGTTAGCTCATGGTAATCCACCTCCTGTCATGGCTTATTGCTTAATTATCGTGATGTATTTAACTTATTTATCACAAGAAAGCAATAATCTTTCACTTTAAAAAAGTGTACATTAACCATGTTGCACACATAATAGATCACAAGAATATCTAGTGTAGGATTTAAAACTATCAAGTAAGGCACATCGTTGATATCTAAATGCCCCTTGAGAAGCTGGAAAATGTCTATAAGCATATTTTAAATAAACTGCAATAGTACCAAAGCCTTTAATGGAGCTAGGAGAGCTGTTTTATGCACACTATCTTGCAGTAATCGCTGTAGTTTAAAATAGATTTTAATCAAGCACCATCTGCATAATAGGCTGAACAGACAACATAGAATTCTACTTATAACTCTTATCATATAAAGTAAATATTGTAAAACCTCTACCACATAAAGAGAATATGCTGCAGCAATTCCTTAGTAATTGTGTTTCCGTTAGTTAATTGTTGCTACTTGCAGTCCTCTCACTATCATCCCTCTAAAATGCATTATTTGAAATTCTCTCATAAGTGAAATTCAAATGAGTATGTAAGAAAACCCTGTTATCCATCTATGAAGAAATACATATTTGCAAACCAGTAATGCTTCCAGCAGCTCACTATTATGCTTGGCAATAACCGAATACATGTTTAAGGATCCAACAGTATGAATTATGGCAAGAATTATGTAAATGTAATATTCCAGTGTTGAGATGGTCAGAATAAAGTATGTGGTAAGTGGCCACTTTGTTTAGAATGTTTTTATAGTTACTTAAAACTATTGATCTTGAAGTTTTCTCTTTTTTCTTCTAACCATAGTTCCACATATTTGATTAAAAGAATAAAGGAGACTTAGGGATGTACACCACTTGCAGAAAAAATATCTTTGATCTGAGACTACATTTCATACTTCCACAGACCTAGCAGCTTTCTGACTGTATATACTGTATATTATGCTAATGTTGTCACTGATCTTATGGTCGAGCAACCTCAGCTGTCTTGCTTTTAGAGCAACAGTGTGTAAGGCAACTGAGCCCTCTATAAAGCAGCACCTTTCTTTTTTTTGTACAAGGGAATATATGACTTTTAAAGTCCAAAAGGCCTATATGAAAGAGCCTTTATGTGAATGAGTATTGCCAAAAAATATTTAGTAGCTGCTGCCATTAGTTCTGTGTATGTTGGACAAGGCTTACAACAATTTGAATATTTACCATACGATGAACATCCAAGAAGCTCAGTGCATGAACAATTACATCAGTTTGTAAAGTTTCCTTATGACTGGCATTTGGAAAATGTACATTAAGCTGAAATGGTAATTTCCTCCATGCATGAAAATCAGTCATTCACTAGGGATACAATTATATTTCTAGTCCAAATGTATGTAACGTACACATTTGTTCATACCTTTCTATAAATTCATCAAAGTCATCCTCTTTCTATAAATTCATGCAAACATGAACAGGACACTGAGATTTTTGTATTTTTTTCTCTAGATAGAAATAGGTATAGTTGTTAGGGACTTCTCTATCAAATCTGCTGTCAAAGGCTTCTTTCACACATAAGGCTGGGTGTTCAGCTGGCATAAACTAAGGGAGATCATCTGACACTGAGGTGATTTTCCCTTTCAAAATGTACTTTGTCTTTTCGATCAATGTTGGTACACGGGCAAACATCTTCTCCTGCTGGTTCAATAGGGAGAATGTCACTGTTGCTGTTAATAACATGGCGAATTCAAAGGGAGCTGTTTTTCACACAGTCCTTACGGCAGGAACATAGAATCATAGAATAGTTTGGGTTGGAAGGGACCTTAAAGAACATCTCAGTGACTTCATGAAGCTGCTCAAACGTGTGAGCTCCAGCAGCTACTACATGACTGCAACATGTTAATTCTACTGAAGGACTAACTAGTGAGCTCTGGCCCTAATCTATTAAGTAATACCACACATCTACATAAAAGTTTATAAAACAAAGAGAAAACTGCAAATTTAGCAAAGTTACATTCAGGTAAAAGACAGAGGTTCCCACAAGAGATGGAACGGCTGCTCTATCTCTTCCTGGCCCCGTCCAGTACCTTCTTTCACTGGGAAGAACATTTCTGGAGTGAGAAGGACCCTCACAGGCCCCTCTGAGAGAATGTAATACTGTTGTGCCTGGGGAGAAAGACTGCACTGAAAGCTGGTTTGTTCTAAATATTTGCATCCATGCATTGGCAGCTTCCAGGAAGAGCAACATGACAGAAAGATACACAGCAGAGGAGTTTCACTAAGTTCTTATGCTGATTATTCAAACCCTGTTGTCTTCTATGGAGGGAACTACAGCAGAACCGCTGCGTTGGATCAGGCATGCCAGCCCA
The DNA here is from genome assembly GCF_023634085.1 of Falco cherrug. Classification (NCBI taxonomy): domain Eukaryota; kingdom Metazoa; phylum Chordata; class Aves; order Falconiformes; family Falconidae; genus Falco; species Falco cherrug. The sequence goes on along the minus strand of NC_073699.1, from coordinate 46,906,108 downwards.
CTCATGGTCTTTGATGGTGGCCAACTTCAGGCATTTTCATGAAGACCCAAGACATCCCATAGAAGACAGGTATGGCATAATATGCCCCCACCAAGCTTACAGTTTAAACCCTACTAGCTGAAGACAAATTTAAGCACTCTGTCATTATTAACGAAATTTAATAGTCTTTACAACTTTTCTCTTAGCAGAGAAATGATTATTATTGAATTTTCAGGCAATGTATCAATTTCAGCACACCAAATTTAATTTTGTGTTGTGTCTTGTGCCTTTTTTCATTTTTTTCTGCTTAGATGGATCATGAGAGAATTTTAAAGAGAGGTTTCTAAAATAACATGGCCTGTTAAAAAGTTGAACACTATGTAAACTGGCTTACACAAAAAAAGGGCTAGGCTTTACTTGGTCTGCAGTGCTTAGTATTTCTTTATTGAAAACATTAGCTTCAGATGAGTACTGTCTGCACAAAACCACATCTGTAGGTTTTTTCTAGCACAAAGTGTTGCAGTGAAAAAGTACAAGAAAAATGTAGGCTAAATAACTGAAATATTGGTTAGAAGCAGAAAGGACACCTTAATTATTTGAGTGGATGTTTTCTCCAGAAGTTTAGAGCATCTTGCACACTCCCACCAATATATGTAAAAATATTAGCAAAGCAACAGGAGTAGGAAATAAATTATTCTGAAAAAGTAAAAGCTGCCTGGAATTATTTTTACATAGCTGTATTCTAAAGTCTCCCTCAGTAAGAAAGTGCTCATTTAAAATGTATGAATTATTCAGTAATTTTTAAAACCTAAAGTTTGTGAAATCACAGGAAAGTCCTGAAATAAAACTTTTGAATCAGAATTTATTCAAAATGTAGTAGAACATATGTCTCCAATTACATGATTATTTTATAGCTTGAGGCATGAAAAACAATATAATATGAAAACAAATCAGACTTACATTTCTTGACTGGATTATACTTCCTCAGTGACTCACTATATGTTTTCTTCACATTTCTTGTAAGTCTGCAACTTTCCCCCACAAAATATGGCCATTGTACACACTACACTACAGGACTGCTCTAACACGACAGCTATTTTGCAGTGACCTTAACACAGAGCTAGAGGTTCTCAATTTCAATATGCTCTATTCCTGGTTTATGGGATGACTTTGTGCTAAGTTCCAGGTTTTTTTGTGTCTCAGCTTTTGCGTTTGCAAAATTAAAATAATATACTTGTGTATTTTTTGGGTGGTTTTCAGGATTTTATGAGGTTTGGGAGGTTTTTGCATGCCAAACCTGCTATATAAATTGACATTTATCTTTTAAAGTAATTTATTATGTAAATGCATTATCACTTCATGCCTGTACCAACACTAAAAGGAAACTTAAATATGTCATGATGGAGTGTCGGCACCTCTCAAAGTATATATGCATAATGGGTCTTCAAGGTTTTCAAGGTAAGGCTTTTACAGTTCGTAGAGGATCTTTCTGTTCTGATTGCTATGGTGTTCTATTTACTCATCCTGTGACCAAGTAGCAAAGACTAGCATATTGTACAGACTGTTCATACTTTTTATAGCAGTAACTTGATCTTTAACTGGGAACAAACATCCCTTCTATGCAAGTGAGAATACTCAACCTTTATCTTAAAGACCTAAAGGAATGGCTATCCTTTGAGTGTTTTACAGAATTCCAGTTTGCTCTCATGAAGAGGAATGATGTCCTTTACTCAAGCTATGTGAAGAAATGACTGGAAATTATAAGTTCTGTATTCATAACCCTTTATTCACTTCAGTCAACCATGCATAATGTATAAAGTATCACCTTAATAATTGTGGCCATACGATTCATTTAGCAGGTCCTAAAATATCCACCATTTACATAGTAATCCTAGCATCTAAGCCTACCTTAGAGCTATCTTCTCCTTCATCTTCATGGACTGAACTGGATGGTGAAGGGGTTGCAGATTTGCTTCCAGGTGGAGAGGGCGAGTTGTGAGGAACACTGTTTCCACCCATATTCAAACCAAGCTGTGCACTGAGCTGGGACTGGTTAATAGTAGTCAGCTGCCCATGCTGCATCATTCCTGGCTGCCTAATATCTGCAGGTTGAACCCTTGGCCTCATGGTTGCCATCTGAGGATGGGAACTATACTGGGCTCCTTCTGTATTCCGTAAATCTTGCATCTACAAGAGGAAAAAAACTGTATTAAGCATATCACTAATAAAGAGTTCTGTTCCTTAGACCTCGATTGGCCTGATTTGCTATATAAGGCTTAAAAGAAATGGCAAATACTTCAATAAACATGTAAATACTGGAAATAAACAGAGTAAGGATATGATTGACATTTGCATAACACTGATGGTTATAAACTATTCGGGCTTTAGCCTCAGCCCATGGGAATAGCAAAAAGCAATGAAAGCTTGTTTCTTTACAGGGGGAACAAAAGGGCACTGCTTTTTGTAACTGCATGTAGAGTATTTCAGAAATGCTAACAAACAGGGACAGGTTTGCACTCTGAAGTTCAGAAATTGATCAAAACATGAATATCCTAAAAATTCAAAACAATTTCCAGATCCTACTTTTCTTCTTAGGATTTTTTTGTGTGTAAGCTTTGAATTTGGGAGCTGCAGTTTTCAGAACTTGAACATCTACTATTAGGTCCAAATCTATTTTGCCTGGTGTTGCCCAACGAGATACTGGAATTTTCAGGATTCAAACGAATGAGAAGAAGGATGCATTGATAGACTGATTAAATGATTTCTGAGTTGATTTGCTGCTAGGACATATATGAACGGAAAGCTTGGAAATCGTGGGATTGACAAATGAATCCATTGTGCTATGTGGGTCACCGCTTCTTAGCATTAACAAGACATACTATTTTAATGCAAGCAACAAATTCAGTCTCTGCAAGGATAAGAATTAAAAGCACTGGAGGATGAAACTCCTTTCTTGTCCAGAGGTCAAATGCACCATACACACACTACAGCAGATTGCCTTTAACATCTTTTCAGTATACTCACACAGAAACATGACAAATAGCAAAGAGTATTAGGGAGAAGCTCAGATTTAAGCTAAGGTGTTCTGTGGGTGATTTAAAATTGAAGTGTCAATTCAGAGCTGAAATGAAATAGATATAGTTGTCTCTCTGTGCATCAGACAAACATGCCGTACGTATCGAGGGGAATCTGACAGGAAGTACCATTGTGTAAGTTCCATTATGAAAAGGACATGCGTTAATGGTTCAATATATTAACATAACCACATTTATTCTACTGACAGTCTTTGTTAGACATGTCATCTGAATTGTCTAAAGATCACTCAGATTTTTTTTACAAAGTTTTTATAGCTTGTGACTTCTATAACCTCTCTCTCTCTCATACACACACTCCTATACATCACAGCAATCTGTAAGATACCTTTCAACGGGTAACACACAGAAAAAGAAAAGATAAACCTGTAACTTCACCTTTTCTCTTACTATTGATAGCATAAAAATATATCAATTTTAGGGACATAGTTTATGAGCTTGGGGATTGATTTTTGTAAAGCTGACTGGCTGGCAGTAAATCAAACTAATAATACCATTAGTTATGGCATACTTACCACTTTACATGTATGTGTGTCTCTGAAAAGCATTTGAAATGGATTCTGACAATGTGACATCACAATTATACCTGTATTTATATTGCTTTAGAAATTAATAGCTTTTGGTAAAAAAGGGTTGTCGATACAAACATGTTCAAGTTCATTTATTGACTACTAAAGCACCAGAGGAATAGAGACAGCACAGTGTATGAGATCAATCAAAGGCTGAAATTTGAATCCTGGCAAACATTTATATTTTTAAAGATTGCTACTGACTTCTTGTTCCCTTCCCTCCAGTATCATCTCCCCTCCTTGCCAAACATATTAGCCTTGAAAGCTATCATTATCTCTGCTTCTGGCAGACAACCCACATCAAAACGGTTGTGCCAGGGACGCTGTAACTGCTGCTCAGCCGTTTTGCTCTGGATCCAGCTGTTGAGCTGGGCAGCAGCTGGGGAAGGGGGAGTGGGAGTGTGGGCTGTCCCGGGCCCTCTCAGCCAGTGCTGGGTGAGTGGGCAGTGGGTGGAAATTCACCCAGTCCCTTGCGTGCTGGGGAGAGGGAGGCAGAACCCTTCCAAAAGCCCTCCCTTCACCCCATCTGTGGCGCTTGAGCCTCAGCGTGGGTGTGTGTCCTCCCCACGGTGCCCACCACCCAGCAGGGGCCGAGCCCACGCTGCCCCACTTGCAAATGCCTTGTGCTTTCGTGGGGTAGCACCATGATGGGGCTGGAAATAAACTCCCTCATGAAAAGCTGAACAAGGAAGACCACTTTTTAATAAGAATATGCATCCTAATGATTTTATGAACTGTAGAAAGGAAACAAGCACAATTTGAAACTCCTGACAACTCTTATTTAGAATGAACTTGCAGAGTATCTTCCTCTGAAAGCAGGGCAAAGGTTATAATTTTAATTACTCTTCCACAAGTAAAATATAATACAGTTGCTATTATTCAAATTATCTCTCCTTTATTAAAAACTCTTTATATGAACTTCAAATATTATCAGATAGATACTACAGAATATTGTGGTTTTTGTCTTTAAAAAATATATATTTTTAAACAGTCTGTGATTCACTTTTAGCCCTGTCACAGAACATTCTCTGTTTTCAGATAACATGACACCAGCTGGACAGTACGGGATGTATCCACATACACAACACATGTATGTGTCTGTGTGTATATATATATTTGCCAGACAACCCTTCACTAGTGAAATTCTGAGGACTGCAAAATGAGGTAGTGCAGTAGAAAAAACCCAGTATTTCCCTTTTCACATGAATTCAACTTGTCTTCTGAATTTTTAAATCAGATGAATACCAGGCTACTTTTACAAAACCAAGTGAGGTTTTGTAAAAGTTTACTTTGCTTACGGCAAGTAAGTTTGTTTAACAGTACATGTTGCCTTTTAGATACTAAGCTGGAAACCCTCACCTAAGGGACCTGCCTGCAGAGAACATACCAGTGCAAGTCCATTGCACAGAGCTATGGCCCTCACCAAGGAGGATCCACATCTGCAGACGAGGTTTCTGGCTCACCTCTCTGCCACGCACTGCAGAGCCTGTCTTCCCTCATCCTGTCCCTTCCTAGTGAAAAAAAGGGATTGTCTAAGAAAATGGAAACTGCTTATCCCTTGAATAAGAACAGGCAACTAACCATGTAACTATGAAAAGCTATGAGATTACACCATGGAAAACATGTGATGATGAACCTTCAGGTTCCTGAAGGATCAACAAACCAAGAACTGTTCCATCTTCCCTGTTGGGTTCAAGAACAGTCCCACTCATGAAAACCACATACTTGGGTCATTGCTGTCGTGTGACAGTACACTCCCGTTTCAAACACCGTCACTACCTGTCTCTGCAGGAGCAGTGGCACTATCAAGACACACTCTCTGTCAACATGCAGAGTATGACTAATTTCTTCTAAACTACTTCAAAATCAGAAGCTTCTTATTTCTTGTTCCTCCAGATGGAGTTTTACAAAACCCACCAATGTGTAGCTGTGCTGGAGCCATATTCACTATGCAGAAGCAATATTGCGAACACACTCCTGCTGAATGCAAAGCTGAATACAAATCCTGCTGGGTGGCAGAGCGCCAAATGGAAGAACAAAGTTAAAGAGTTTGAGTGTTACAAAGGATAGGGACAGTCTTAAACTGATGCCTTCAATGGTCTCTCTGATGAGGTAATAATGATAATATCTGGCACTTTAATATCAGTCTCCATCTGTCAGTTCCAGGATGTTTCACAACTTGGGTTATATTCAGCTTTAGAACATGATTGGTTTTATTTTGGTTTTACTAAAGGGGAAGCTATGATACATTTCTTTTCATGGCTATTTTTTTTTTCTGTTTGCATTTTGCTTATAAGCAGAAGCTGAGCATCCACCCATGTGTTTGACATAGTAAAAGCTACTAATTCTGAGGTGTATACCAATAACTGTTACGACACGTTTAGTGGAAAAACAGTACGGGGCTGTCTGGCTGAAAAAAAGCTCCTAATGCCCTGCTCAAAGCTTCTAAGGTAGTAAGAATAAAAAGCTAAAGTGCTTGAAACATCAGACCATCATTCTCCCCATCAGCTTAAAGCAAAACCAAAGCAAAGCATGCAATGCAGAATACAGTGATATCATCCCTGCACAGAAACATCTTACTGCAGGACAATGTGAATACAGTATCCTAATCACAGAAAATAGTGCTAGAAGGAACCTCAAAAGGTTATTTAGTCCAACATCTATCTCACAGCAGGATTAGCTATACCTAAATCATTCTGACAGATGTTTGTCTAACCTCTTCATAACCTCCCTAGGCAATTCTTGTGCTTAACTATCCTTACAGTGGAAAGGGCTTTTTTCTGTAATGTCTCACCTAAATCTCCTTTGTTGTAATTTAAACCTACTACTTTTTGCTTTGCTCCCAGTGGACATGCGGAATGTTTTTCTCCTTTACAGAAAAGTTGTACACACTAGAAGGGTATTATGAATTTCCTTTCAGTTTTTTCTTCTTTAGACCAAACAACTAAACCCAAAGATTGAAAGACTTTTTTCATATGCTGTGTTTTCTACACCTCTGATCATTCTTCCTCCTATCCTCTGGACTATGTCCAATAGTTCTTCATCTTTCTTGAAATATTGTGCCCCAAAGTTCACAAAATACAGATATTCTTATCTGACACAGCATTCAGATAGAACCCTTACTCTCTCACAGGATATAGTGTGTAGCCTAAACCCCCCCTAATTATCTGTCTTTTCGATACAAGCTGGTTAACACATGCAAGATGTAGAAAGAGCCACACTGCAGGACTCAACTAACATCCCAGAAGGTGGCATTAGGAAGGAAATAATTTTTGTCTGAGAAGCATTGGGCAGGTGGTTTCAAAAGGAGTGTGCTGTTAGCAAAATACATTATTTTTGTTATAATTAAGAACTGTGATGCAACATCTCTCTGAAAAGCTGTAAAAGTCCAAATTGTCCCTCCCTATTTAAATTCATTTATAATAAATGTTATCATTACATCAAAGAACAAAGACAGGTTGCCTTAATAGATCGAAGTAAATACAACAGGTCTAAGTATATGCAAGAAACACTGGGGATTACACACCGGTGATGAAAACATTAAAACATAAGAAAAAATACACAGGTCTTACTCACTGAAGCAAGTGGAGAATACATATCTCACTACCCTGGGCAAACTCGTATCAAGGCACAGCAGGCATTATTTCTATTACCCCATCAGGTCTTACAAGGTTTTTTGCTTAGTTTTCTACTAGCTGAGAGTTCTTATGAACATTTCTGATGGACACTGTGGAAGGTTGACAGTTCTTTGCTCCTTGTCTAAGCAGTCAAGGTAAGTCAGAGAGCAATAGCTTTTCATACTGTAAGAAGCTATATTTGAATCAATTAATTAAAAAAAAATATTGGGAGAAAACCCCAGGGGATCTTAAGTGTTATCCATAAAGATAACCACAGTGTGCTTCCTTCTTCACTGGTGTCACCCAACGGAGTCACCATGTAGGCATTGCAGACATTCTTTGGTAGGCAGAAGGTGTTTCTGTTATTAGTCATATTCTCACTCATATTCCCAGGTCAACTTGTGTCACTACCTGTACCATGTTAAATTTGAATGTTTGTTAGTTCCCAAATTATGCCACATTAAAAGGTAGCACTAGCCTCAGTTGTGCCAACCTCCTGAAAAGGTTAGAAATTTTACTGTTTTAATTTAGGTGTTTTAATTGCCTTCCACCATAAGCCAATGCACATCTGCAAGATGTTTTAGAGTGACACAGAGATGCTCATTAAAAAGAGAGAAAAAAAAATGGAATTCCTACATAATCACTTGACTCTCCAAGTCAAGGTTTCAAAAGAGAAGAAAAGATAAAATTAAGTTGCCAGACAGGTTTGTGAGAGCTGGCACACAGAGAAGGAATTGTGTTTGTGAGACCACATCCACCACTTATGATCAAAATAAACACTTGTGAAACCAAAAAAACCCTCATAATTCTTTTAAATGATTGAAAATGCAAGCAATATTAATCACACAATCAATCACAGCTAGGTTTAAACATAAAAGTGTGTAAAAATACAGAAATGCCCATGCAGTTACTCAGTGCATGTTGGTGGTTAAGATCCTAGATTAATAGCAACGGAATCTAAAGCAAACCATGCAGTTTCATGTGTTGGTTTCCAACATGGTGATGCTATTCAGTGAGATAACCTAAAACTCAAGATAACTTGAACATCTGCATTTGTACACCAGAGAAAAGCCAAAAGTGACCCCAATATTTAGAAGGCTGAAATCTGACAAGAAGTTTGGATTCTCTGATTAGAGTGGATAAAACTGGTAACTGTCATGTATGTCCTGTTATGAACGAAGGCTGATCAAACCCCAAGACCCACGTGCTATCAGATGTTTGTTTCCATTCAGTTAAAGCAGAAATCATATCTGCAAGCACGTCTTCTCTTAGCACATATATAAGAGAATGAGTGCTAAAGAAAGATCTGTTATGAGAGTTAAGGTTACTCTAAAATGACCACAGAGAACCATTCAAAACACATTAAAAGGAATAACTCAAAGCACCACTGAGCAGAGGAAGGGATGTGTGTTTTCATCATCTCATTTTTATAATTCTCTTCTGTATCAGCTAACTGCATAATGAAAGACTAAGTTTTCAAGTGGGTGTTTGGGGAATATTTTAGTGTTGTACACAAGTGTATTTTATATACTACGCCCAGTGCGTTTTCAGGATAAAATGAAAGGATCATTCAAAATTTCTGTTGATTAGGAAAACAGTTTTAAAATTAAAAAGCAGAAACCTCATATGTAAAAAGAACCCCAAACTAAAAAAACCATCCCACCAACCTATTAAATTTACTACTCTAATCTTTTCAAAATCATTCTGTTAAAAATTAAACCACTTCAGGTTGTTTTATATAGTACTGGTTCTGTAAGTGATCTTCAGCTCTTTTAAAACAATTATATACTCAAAATTCAACTGCAAAATTTTATAGCATGATCATATAATGACAAGAATGCAGCAATATACAGTTTCTATATTTCTCGGTACACAGTTAATTTGGGGACTATTAACATTCTTTTCTACTTTATGTTTTAATATCCTTTGAGTCACACAGGGCCTAGGTCTCAAAACTAATCATAAAAAACTACCAACTGCTATTTACTCTAATATAATAACCCTTTATTTAAAACAACATCCAATAAATTTCATTATAAGAAGTTATTAAAAGGGTTAAAAACCTATTAAATGTCAAAGAATTTTCCTGACTCAAACTTCTAATAAAGAAACAGAATAGGCTTTCTTTCTGAATTATTTAAATCTTTACTGACTGTGCACTGAACCATGAAATTAGAAAAGTGTTATTAGAAGTGTTCTCTGGTTTTTATAAAAGTTGTAGCATAGAATATATCAAACCACAGTCTTTAACTAGACTAGTTAAAGAAATAGGTTTTTAATCCTGAATACATGGTTTTCACTGATATAAAGGGTCATAATTAAAAGTCTGGCCTGGAAGCTGAAGATAATAAAATTATTATTACAGGAGCATACATGTTCATTTGGTATATTCTGGATGCATGTTTCCATTTTAATTTGGACACATATCTTCAATTTTGTTTGATCTTGCAAAGTCCACTAATTTGGACCCTCTCAGCAAACAATTAAGCTTTTAATAGTGACTCATTTTAAAGAATTAATGGTGAATAAGTTGCGTTATCTTTTTCTCTTTTTTAAAGTGTCTAACGCTTAACAGCAGGTATAGGTTGACAGCAGACAAATGAAATCTAGGAGATACAAGTCAAATATTCTAGCACACATCTCCCGATAACAGTATTATCCCTTCACTGCTTTTTCGCAAATAACAACAGAACCATTTTCTATTTCACCAGTTATTTACATAAGGAAAACAATCATGCATTTCACATTTATTTTAGTGATGCTAAAGAATTCCTGAGTCAGCAGTATATTCACAGGTTCACTCAAACACACCTGAATCAATAGCTTTTCATCAAAAGAAACGAAGTCAGAAAGACACTCGAGAGAGACGATATTGTCTCCCCTTCTTTTAGACAATAAAAGTAGAAGAATCCAAGGAACATGAAGCGATTAAGTCTAGGAATACAAACTAGATCCTTGGAAATGCTGTGAGCAGTGTGAAGCTGTGCTTGCTGTAGGGCAGGAGGGAAAAGGGGATGCAGGCAGCTACTGTCATCTTTGCAGTGCTTTGCTCCTGTGACTGACCAACAACACAGTAGCCAGTGTGAGATTGCTGTACCTTTGCTGGCTTCTGCTCTATTCTATTCTATCCTGTTCTATTCTGTTCTGTTGCATTCTTTACTGTGATGTTCACCACAACAGTATCAAACCAACCTCCTGCAGTGAGCTGGGCACGACTATTAGCTGTCACATGATGCTCCCTCTACCCACTTTAACAGACAAAGGTACCCAGACCACACCATCCATCTCTCCCTACCACAAAGTAAAGGAAGTTGTATTGGATACATTTATATTATTTAATTGTTATTTATCAATAACTTTTATTAATATAAAGCAGTCTGGAAAGTCTTTCTTGAATCAGTGTCACCCTCCAGCAGATGATTTGTAAATTTTCCAACAGATTTGCCAAGAGAGGATCTGGCCACATGAGAGCAGAGAGGGCTAAGTACAGTGCAGGGACAGCAAAGTTGTTATAGTTGTGTATCTCTCAGTGATGTCAGTGTATCTGCCACTGAATTTTGTCAGACATATTTTAAATATTTTATATGGTAGTGTTAATATTTAGAAGATTGGGTGACTAAGCTTTTAAATAAATAAATTTCTGATGAGATATTCATATTCATCACATTCAAAAGAAAGTGCAGCTTGCATAGTACTTAAAAAATGTTTAATTTGAAATTGGAAATATTAGAATTAGACTGAGATATTTAAATAAAGGTATTTAAGGATGTTTACACTTAGTAAAGAAAAACATGTGACTTAACTACAGTATTTATCATGTTAAGACTTGAATCCAGGCAAATTATTTGGGTATGCCAATATTTGTATGGTTAGGGCAGCACAAATGCAGTCATTTACTAAACTTGATCGGTGTGAAAGTCTTTGAGGAAGATGTTGAGAGCTTGAATGACCAAGTAACCCTTTGAATTCTAGTCCACTCAGGCTCTTATATTGTTTTAACAAGCTTAGTTTCAGTAAGGGATGGCTGCCCAAGCAGAAGCTACTAGACCTACACTCATTAACGACAGATAAAACAGGGAAAAGTACTGAAAGGTGAAACAGAAGGTGTAAGAGCTATAACCACAGATCATTCATAGTGACTCCATGCTGTATATCATGTTAGTTCATGCTCTGCCTCAGTGTTCATCTCCTCTTCAAAAAGCTCAACCCTAGATTTGCAATGCTGCATTATTTCCATGCACATCAACAAATTCTGGAACTTGATGGTGAATTTTGGTCTGCCTTTCTCACCATACACACTATGTGAAGTTAAAGGACAATGAAAGGTCAGTTCTTTCTAGTTGGCAAGTTTGGTCAAAAAAAATCTATGAGTCAGTATCTTATATAAAGAAAAAAGGTTTTCAGATGTGACTCATCTGAAATGCATGTCTGGCTAATTTGTGTCCTTCTGTGCCACCTTTAGTTCCTCTTTATCTCAGTAACTGTTGCATTTGCCTACCCCAATGAAGGTTTTGCTGCTCATCGAGTCTAATATCTTACCTGAAAAGCCATGTTCCCCAGGTTCAATGACAGGAGATATGCCTAAGTGCAGGGGATGTCCATGTGGGTAAAAGACAGCAAATTCCTTCTGGTTAGGATATCACACTAAACCAACTGTGGCACATGAAAAGTTGGTGCAATACTGGAGTGTCTTTTGTCTCCTAACTGTACAGGAAAACTCTGTAGGATCCGAACTGCATCTTATTTCAGTCCCAAGAAATACCAATTCCCTCACAAAGCTGCACTCTTCTGCTGCATCAGCTAGAACGAGAGATATTTGAAACATTGATTTAATTTAATCTGAATATGCTACTTCACTGTAAAAGGCATTTGCAAGGGAGCAGAGGCTGTTTCCAGTGTTGTCCAGCTGTTTAGGCACTGCACAGAAATAAAGGGCAGAAGGACCTCAAATGAAAATCTCTGTCCCCCAGAAGGTACAGAAAGGACTAAAACCTGAGACCGCTACATGCTGTAATTGTCTCATTACCCTCATTAGGCTTATGAGGCTTCCTGCTGTTCCACACAAACCTTGTTTCTGTTCCAATGTGATAAAAAAGTTGGATCATTGCAACTCAGGTACTGCAGGCAGATCTAGTCTGCAATTGTCCTTATTCTCCTACTTGAGCACTGTGATGAGGAACATCCTAGAAATTATTCCTGAAGCTGTAGTGTCCTGTTTGGGGTTGTGTTTTACAAATGGTGTTGTGAGTAAAACAAAATCTTCTACAGAATTAATAGTAAACCTAGTCTGAACATGAGTAAGTTTAGGAATGACTGGATTAGGGACGCTCAACTGGCTCAGAGTCCTGAAGGCTTATTAATAAAACAACACCACCGTTTAAGCAAACTATTTTGCTAGCCATTTCAGTCTCAGGTGGAAACAGTGGTGCTTTGCTAGCTCTTGCATTCCCATAAATAACAGTTGTACTAAGCCAAACAAACCTTCCTGTAAGTCCCAGCCACCCTGGTACTAATATGCATAGAATTATGATTGTGCATTATCCCTTGATTAACACTGATGTGCGTTTTCTGAAAACTAAAGTCATCTGGGTTTTGGGTATGCATTTTGTGGATTTCTGGACTCTGCTTATTTTCCTTGACAAAGAAGAACATCTTTTTCCTGGCTGATAGCAGTAGCCCTGTCACGGTTTGACCCCAGAAGGCAATTAAGTACCACATTGCCACTCACCCACTCCCCACACTGCCCCGGTGGGATGGGGAAGAGAATCAGAAAAGGTAAAATCCACGGGTTGAGATAAGAACAGTTTAATAATTGAAATAAAGTAAAAGACACTGCTACTACTACTGATAATGAAAAGGGAGATAACAAAGAGAGAAAGAGGAATAAAACTCAAGAAAAAAGCAACACAATTGCTCACCACCTGCTGACTGATGCCCAGCCAGTCCCTGAGCCACAACAGGCTCCCTCCAGCCAACTCCCCCCAGTTTAGATACTGAGCATGACGTTCTGTGGTACGGAATATCCCTTTGGCTAGTTTGGGCCAGTTGTCCTGGTTATGCTCCCTCCCAGCTCCTTGTGCACCTGCCCACTGGCAGAGCATGGGAAACTGAAGAGTCCTTGATTTAGGGTAAGCACTACTTAGCAACAACCAAAACATCAGTGTGTTGTCAACATTGTTCTCCTACTAAATCCAAAACACAGCGCTGTACCATGCTACTGGGAAGAAAATTAATTCTATCCCAGCTGAAATCAAGACAAGCCCCCCCAAAAATCCAGATCCCACAGGATTCTACTTTTTATTAAGTACAAAATCATAACAAAACCCATGATTTAGATTAATAAAAATGAGTTGGATGGTTTAAATTAAATTAGTGAAAGGATCTTTTACCAAATCTTCTTGTTGCTGTGTTGCAGCACCGTAAATTCTCAGCATGAGTAATGACACTAATGGAAGTTGAAACAAAAGGTCTGCAGAATGTTTAACTCAGATTGTTTTTCATACATTTGATCTTGTTATCAAGTGATAAACTTACTGGTATTTGTAAGTATATAGTCATAATTTTCCCTGCAATATAAACCTAATGCCATAGTCAAATATTGTGGATTTTGTAAATGTTAAGTACATGTGTTACTGCTAGGCAAGCCATTTTTTGTAAGTTATGAAAAATATGCTTGGCTCTCAGGGAAAAAGCGATTTAATGATATGCTAATAAGTCCATCATTCTTCTGTATTGTATTATTTACAATTTTGTCTCTAAAAGCTATTTAACATCTCTAGTGTAATTATCCATCTGCAGCTTGCCAAGTCCAATATTATAATTCTGAAACAAGAAAAGTCTCAATTATTTTATTTTCAACTATGCAGAAGATGAACAGATATCCAGCAGTCTCAAAAGATTAAGATCAGTAAATCTATTTTGCTTAGTGTCCCTTATATTAGCATGTGACAGAAGACCTTCCTGAGAACCTTCTTTTTAATTTAAGAATATATCTTTATTTTCCTGGTTTTGATATTTCTATATGTTGGATACCTTCCTTAATAAAGCCTGATCAACTTTCCAAAACAATTTAAGAGAAAAAAGCAAACCCCCTAATTTCTTGAAAAGGAATACTTTGGGCAATCACAACTTGTGATTTCTTTTTAAACTCATTATTTAGTCTACTCCTTCTGATCATAAAGCCTCTTATTGTCCCATTCATCTTTAGAATAAAGCAGCGACATCGGGTTGGCCAAGAAAATGTCCTTTTTCCTTTATCTTACAAACCTGTACTTTCAACATTGTCAAGCAGCAACCAGTAACTGGGGAAATGATTATTTATGACCATATATACAGTGATTTCACTCTATTCCTGCATGCCAGGGAAGCATACCGGAATCTGGGATAACAATGTGTTGTGATATAATACTTGCTTTGCATATGCTGACATAGATGGTAGCAAACCTCAAGGTACATCACCTGTTCTGTATAGAAACTACAGCAATACAGAAACATTTTATAATGAAATTTAGGGAGGAAACAATTGCCTTCTGCAAGGGAAAAGAAAAATGACTAAAGAAATTTACAGAACATGAGCTCAGGACATTAAAATAACCAACCATGAAATACAAGAACTTTCAAGCTTTGGAAAAGATGTCTTCATGGTGAAGAATGAGAAGGATACATAGTTAACACAGCAGATTAATGAAAGACCACAAAGTTGGGCTTTAGAGAGAATTTTTCAAGCTAGAGAAGGCTGTAACCACTGTGCATTCACAGTGATGCTGTCCAGAGAGAAGACAACCTTTCAAAGAAATGGCCCCGGTGTTTTCTCAGCATAGTCTCACAAGTCTTTTGGTGTTTAAGTGCTTTAGTCTGGATAAATAGTTGAATAATTTTAAAGAAAATCTGAAGTTCTCTAGGATTTTTTCCCCTTCCCTTTCTTCTTGGATGAGGGTCTAGCCATATTAATCTACTTCTAACTCCTACTTGGGACTATCTAACCTATTGTTATCTGGAGCGGAACATGATGATAAGTAGTAACATTCATACAGTACAAAACACAACTGCTTGCATTTTCCAGTTTTCAGGCAGCTGTGAGCATAAGTTTATTCTGAAATCACCAAACTCTTTTTGCTTCCCATATGTGAGAAAACTACTTTGGGGAAAAATTAGAGAAAACTGGTACCTAATAGAAGTGTTGTATTACAGAAAGCTTTTTAGAGTGAAATACAGTTACCGCTTTCATGATGGTTGGCATGCACGGAATCTACTTTACCACAGCTCCCTAAACAACTGTCGTGGTTTAACCCCAGCTGGTAATTAAATGCCAGGCAGCCGCTCACTCCCTCCTGCCTCCTCAGAGGGGTGGGGAGGAGAATCAGAAAGGAATGTAAAACTTGAGGATTGAGATAAGAACAGTTTAATAAATGAGATAAAATAAAAACAAAAGAACAATAATTATAAGAATAGTAACAGTTATAATGAAAAGGAGGGAGAAGGGGAGAGGAATGAAAACCAAAGGGAAGAGAGAAGATTAGTGACACACAGTACAATTGTTTCCCACCTGCTGACTGATACCCAGACAGTCCTAAAGCAATGATCAACCCCCCCAGGTATATATACACACACACACACACACATCTATCTATCTATCTATCTATCTATATTTGTATGTATACCAGGCATGGCATCCCGTGGGATGGAATACCTCTTTGTCCAGTTCAGGTCAGCTCTCCTGGCTGTGTCCCCTCCCAGTTCCCTGTGCCCCAGCAGCCATCCCACCGACAAGGCCTGAGAAACCAAAAAATCCCCGACCACACTGTTCCCACACCAAATTGCAAACACAGCACTGCGCTAGCCACCAAGAAGAAAATTAACTTAGTTCTAGTCAAAACCAGGACAGCAGCACACCCTGCCACCTCAGCACATACTGATAGGGGTGACGGAGGGTGGAGTGGAGTGGAGACACCGTGGCCAAGCTCTCCCTGCAGGAACGGGAACTTGATGGTACCACACAGCTAAGTCACATAGCAGTTGTCACATGAAGACTATATGAGAAGATGTCTGCTACTGAGCCAACCATTGTGGCAAAATCACTTTCCTCAGATGAACCTTGCTAAGTGTTTTATTGCTGCCATTGTGAGAATTTCAGAAAGATGGGACTGGTTTGATATATTAGTATATATAAATAAGTTCCAAAAGGGGTAATTTCTGTCTAAACTCCTGAATTACCAAACTCTGATTTAGTGTTTAACTATATGTTAAACAAATCTGTGCACAAGGTTTAGGTCAAGCTGACCTCTAAATTTGTTAAAAGTGACGAATGAAGCAACTTCTAACCGAGGGATTCAGGCTTGGGAAGAATGGGAAACAAAGAACGGATGGTGAAAAGAACACCGTTATCTGAGTTATGCAGAAAGAAGCCTTCAAGTGAGGAAAGTTCTGGCCACAAGAGAAAACAAGCTGATAAGGTGTTGCAATCCACTGACATCAACAGAAAATTAGTTGAAAGTAGGGCAAAGGTAATTGTGGCAGTGGGAGATCGTGACCACCAATTCAAATAGTGCCTCCGAGAGGGCAAACCCCCACGTGGGGAACACGCATAGTTAGTGAAAAACTTCAGCAGTGCTGCCGGAGGATGTGTGCTGATTTGCATTAAAAGCGAGACAATTTTGCACCAATCAATAACAAAAACATGTATGACTAGAGTCACTCAAGCTCTACTGAAATGTAAAGAAGTATAAAAAGTAAACAAAGGAGAAGTTAGGGAAGACTCCATTGTAACTTCTGGGATCAATCAATGGGCTGAACCTGTCTTCTCCCCCACAGGGATGCCTACTAGGCAAGAACTTTATTCTTTTACTAACTCATGCTAGCTGTTACTAGGTGTGTTGTTTTAAGCTTCTTTTGCAGTCAGTGTATTACCACTGGCAATGTTTGAACCTTATCCTGTCACAAACTTGCATTTTGTATAATAAAAATCTTCAGCTGAAGTTCACTTTGTATGTCTCTGGAAATTTGCATAGTTGTTATAAGGGATTTGACTCAGTGATGCTGTCAGCGGGGGTCCCTGAATAGGTCAGTCGAGTCACCCTCCGATACAGTGGGCTGTCAAAACGCAGGTAGCGGACAGGCTGGTTGGGCACAAGGGCCTCGTCTTTCTTGGGACACTGTCAGGCTGATCAAATATAAAACGTTTGAGAAACACCAACACCCGCCCCACCCCACCCCCCTTAACATGGCACCATACATCAGCTCTGCTGACAGACAGAAGCCTTGGTTCTAATTTTCCAGGTATTAATGGGTTAAATTCACATTAAAGTAATTGAATGCACACAAATTTTAGATGGGACCTATGTGCCAAGCTTTTACACTGCCAGAGAGTAACCCTGGAAGTTAACCTTGACCAGCCAAGTACTCAGATGCTACAGATAAGAATATTTAGCCATTAGAAAGATTAGAATTCACATAATCTCAAGATGACATGACAGAAGAATGTCCCCAAAACCAGAAAGACCTATCCACGCTGTTTTTTCTTGTTCACGTGCCACAAGCTGCCTTCAGACGAGCTCTTCATACTAGTGTGCCATTTGACCAGTGTGTAACTTTATATTGTGTCACCAAATCTCTTTGAGTTTCATTAATACTCTAGAATCCTCTACCAGTAATCATGAATTTTGTAACTACAGAAACTCACCTTATCCTCTCTTACTTCTCTCAGCAAAGCAATCATTTTAGTTACTTTAGGAAGAAATTTTAAAATGTAGTTGCCATGTGTGCAAAAGTATATCCATGACTGTTCACATAATTACTGCAATTATGAATGCATGTCAGGTAAATGTGCAGGCAAACTACCAGCTAAGCCTCTAACTGGTAATTTATGTGTGCCTTTACCCAATTTGCATGGGCAATTTTCATAATTACCTTCCAGGTTCAGTACATAGATCTCAGGACTCAGTTTACATAAAATCTGGCTGAATAACTAAAGAAGGACTGATGAAGGATGTACGAGCAACTAGTGCAATAAGGAAATTAGAAGCATATGGAAAGAAAATAAACTGAACAAATTCAGCTTATGCATTAGCCTTTTTTTGCATTACATTTTGAAAGAAGAGAATACAAGTAACGTACTAGATAGGTAGAGTTCCTTCATTTATCCTTCCTTCTGTTTTCAATATGAAACATACTCTTTCTGGTAGTCCCAAAGCACCATGATTTTCAGACAGACAAGCTACATAGGTATACTGTAATTTACAGTAAGTGAAATTGTCATTTTAAGTGTCTAACTCTTCATCTGAAAAAAGGAAAGGAGTTCCTCATGAATGTAAAGCCAAAACAGGGCCCCAGTGGTGTTTACAGTCAAGCAATTGAATGATCTTACAGCTGTTCTCTTTCTCTGAAGAATAAAGGAAGTGTGCTGCATTTGACTGACAGAGGCATTTCAACAAATCATACTTCTGTTGATACTCTTAAAACCATATTAATAAAAAATCTTGGCTTGTTTGTTTTGCTTTTTAAGAAGACAGGAGAATAAAAGCATTTTTGAATGAAAAAGAAAAACATACCTAGATACTTTTGTTAACCTTGATCATCAACTACAAAAAAGACATTGGCATTGCTTTTACATTCTAGGTTTCTAAAGAGAACTGCACCAAAACCCATAAAAAATATGCATGTGTTAGAGAAAAGGAAGGATCCTAATGTGCCTTCTATGATACTCTGTGAAAACCACATCCCATTATGGAAACCTTAAAATCAAGCTCATGTAGTTAATTACTTCTACGCATTTATAAAGTTAATTTTAAAGAGTTTTAATGCTTTACATCTGCAATACTTAGGAAACTTTATTTAAAAATTTAAAAAAAAATATATTTAAATGTAGAGAATTTAGAGATTTATTTTTAGAATTCTGAGCTGCTTTTGCACAGTGTAATGCTGTGGTTCATCTTTATGGTACCTGCAATGGACTGCTTTTATTCTCATAGTTAAGTAAACAGCATCTGCCATATGAAGTGTGTTTTTTTAAGATTGATTGTTCAGATATAGTCATATACAGAATACTTACTCCCCATGATAACTCCAATTAATCTTCTTACATTACTAAATTTTACTCCTGCCAGCATTGTAGAGTCAACAAAACCATAGAATACTAAGTGAGGCTCTTTTCTTGCTAAGAAATGGTAAACTGAACTCTTCAATGAAGTCTAGATCGATTACCAACCTCTGACATCTGAAACAAACCCATCCCAGCAAAACTGAGAGAAAGGGGTTGAAATATAAGAAAAAAACCAGCAAATCCCTGCTCATAAGTAATACTTGATATGTCTTAAAAGGAATGCTGAGATAATTTAGTTTGAAAATTACTGACACATGATAAACCTTGCTCTATCAGTGATATGCTGTTATCATACTGTATCGGTGGTATTGTAATGTTTTGAAAAATAACTGCACTTTGCAGTGTTTAAAGTAACAGAAGCTAAATCTTATGTTTTAATGACAAATATTTTGCATGTAACTACCACTACTAGTAAGGAATTACAACAAAAAGAAAAACCATTATGAAAAGAACCAAAGAAGCCGTGCCTTTTTCATTCTACCCTGAGGCCTAACATCCTCTCTCTTGCTCTGGAGCTTGGCAAGCTGTCATTGTATCCAAAACAGTTACCTTAATTTAGTAAAAGACAACAGGAGACTTGTAACCAATTAATCTTGTCATATTTGCATAGAAGGTTAGTAAAGTGAACACAGTAGAAGTATTTTAGAACGATAAGCAAGTTATCAATGTGATGCTCAAGTTTTTCAACTTTTAATTCATTCTGTAATTTTAGGACTAGCAAAAATAAACACGCTCAAAAGGCAAACAGGAACAATACAAGGCGTTAAAATTAATTAGATACTTTTTCATTTCCCAGTTGAAATATAGGTGAGTGGTTGTGGCAGCATGTAACTACAAGACATACTTTTCAGCTTTATCTCATTTTCTAATTATTTTGCTTTTAAGTTTTTTCCCCCAACACTTATTCCATGCTATTTAATAACATGATTATTATGACAGTATTCTAGAGTATTCTAGGACTAAAATTATGGAATACATGGATTAAAATCCTGAATCACCAGAGCATCACTTTATTGGAGAATTATATGGTATGTCTACACTTAGTGGTTGTCAGTTCTGATAATCTCTAAAGTCTGACTGGACCACTGTGGCTGGCGACTACTGTGAAAATATTTACTGACTTTAAAGAAAATATTCTGACTTTACAGAACAATTTAACAAGACATCCCTTCCTTTTACTGCTATCTAGCAAATACCGTAATTAATATTGTAGAAAGTACAACAGGAAATCCTCCCCTTGCCCTGGCAGGAGCTATCAGAATCTCCAAAAAGCTGAATTTGGGTAGCCCTGTGTCTGAGAATAGTTCTGTAGACTAATCTGTGATGCTTTCTAGCACACAGACTCTTATTCAGGGACAGAAAAAATAACATTTTTTTTTCCTTTGACATTGGCAGGATCCAAACCACAGCTATTGTTTCCCTATATATCTTGAAATACTGATCTTAATGATTTATTTGCATAATATGTGGACATCTCATTTTCATAACTAATTTGGTGAAATGCAAAGTGCTTACCTCTCCCACACAGAGCAATAAATCCATTTCTTAAAGAACCAGAACAAAAAAAAAGTACTTTAAATCTACATTTTGTGATTTCAATTCTTGTAACAACAAAATTACTCTTGTTTTCCTATGGGAAAAATAAGTATGTTCCAGTACTTAATGCAGTTAAATTAGGAAGATCATCAATACAAGATGATATTTAAAAACATGTATACAGTAATATATACTGATGGATAGATGAGAGATGATTAAACTATATCCCACTCTGAATGTAAGGAAAAAGCAGATCTTTAATAACTAAATTAAATCCTGAATTTAATGAAGAATGCAGCAGGTGTGATATAACTGTGCATTTTAAAGAGAATTTTGTGATGTTGGAGTACAGCTTTGATGCCACTTACACGAGGAATAATAGTAAAGTACAGTAAGCGGAATTATAACACAGCTTTCAATTTCTGTATTAACTCCTGAAAACTAATTTATGTAGCAGATGTTCACTAAGTGCCACGCTACTTAGCCTTCTAAAAACTGCTGAATGGAGCGGCTATACCTAATCGCTATCCTACTGTTTTCTAATTTGTTCCTCCCCAACTGCAGCGCATAGGCTGACCTCAGTGATGTACCCATGTGTCCTTCTCAGAGGTGTGGATACATGACATATGGCTTTGGGCTTTCCAGTGTAGTTCTGAGACGGCAGGTCTGGCCAGTCAGCTTGTGAGCATTTCCAAAGCTTGATCTTATCTGACACACATTTAAGAAGCAAAACCTCACTGAATTGCACACAGATCAAGGAGCTAAGCTATAATTTGGCTCCCAAGGCCTCAACAAGTCAGAATCAGAAATGTATGAACTGCCATGCTATAACATACCAAGATGATCCCCCAACATAACTCACATTTACACATATACATTGATTTCCACTGCTGCATATGGGTTTGCTTAACTTTAATATTAGTCTAAAATATTGTGCAAAACAAGGCCTTGTGCTTTTGACTCCAAGCGACTGCCGCTGGTGCCCACCTCCCGACTTCTGTTTAGAAGCAGGACTATTCTCACTGTCAAAATTTTAAGTCCAAAGTTGCTTTTCCTGCCTCTTTGGAAGATTGTGTTTCGTGTATATTTCACACTAGCACATTAGCAGCACCCTTCAGACACCAAATGTGAAGCCATGTTCTGGTTACCACCAAGCTTCACAGTGAAGTAATCAACTACAGGTCATGGTCCAAATTAACCCTGGGAGAGCAGGAGACTTCACACATCTCCAGAAGCACCATGTCTGCCTCTGGCACTGTCGCGTCTGAAGCAGGCGAGAGGTGATCTCTCCTGTGGGTGCAATATACCCTCTCCTTGAGACATCTGAGAAAACATATATGTTGGTTTCAGCCAGACCTCAAGGGACATGGTAGCACACATCTGCTGGAGGGTATTCTTACCTCTTTTCCTCCTGTCACTTTGTGAATCCATACAGTGTTACAATCTATCATTAAACAAGCAATGTTAAGCAACTTCCTTTCAGACGGATATATTAACAAAACCGAAAACAAAACCAAAACCAGTAACAAGATCAAAGTTCCGACCTCAGTGTAGAAATTCTTGCAATGCCAATATGGCCTTGCTTGCCCATGTCTTCATCAGAGGATATGAGTAAAGTGAATAACTTCCTAGGTTTGTTTGATAAAATTTCTTTAGATTTTAATTTCTGTGACAATGAATGTGCTTCTGTGGCAACTGAAATTCTATCATTTTCTTCCAGAGTGGAAAACACTGAGCAGAAGAAATACAATGTTATGTGTATGAAGGTCATATTTTGGATATTTAATTTTGAAATTTAATTTCAAAATTCAATTTCTTTCTCTAGATCATTACATGAAAGTCTAGAAGTATTCTTCCACTTATTCATATAACAACATCTTCAAAGACATTTTAATAAAATCTATTTATGCCTTGAGTTTGCAATGAACATTTGGTAATGGTAATTATAGAACTGTGATAACTAAAAGTTCAAGATGACATGATTGGCACAATAAATAATTGGTTCACTTCTACTTAATCTACATTAATGTAAACAATAAATCTTCTCTAAAATAAAGATTGTGTGAATCTTCATTTATCTTTTATGACAAGAGAGCAAAGGTTGTAGCTTAATGAATGGAAAGAAGCAACAAGGTTAGATTTAAAAGCCTCAAAGGTCAAATTTCTGACATCTCTGAACACTGAAAAAACCTAACATGGTAATTACTATTTTGGTCAAGTCACTGAGGTCTATTTTTTATTTCAAAAAGTAAAGGAAAAAAACCACCAGAACTCAGGAACTTAAGAACCAGCACTTGGTACAGATTGTAACATATTCTTTCCCTGTATTACAGACTCCTTCCATCACAGAGGAAAAATAAAAGATACAGCAATAAAAATTTCATTTGAGAACACACAGGTTTATCAAGAAGCCAGTGTATATCTGCACCTGGTAAGTGTTTAGGTAACAAAGCAACAAGCGGTCTCTCCTAAAACAGGGACACTGGCTAATTTTGAATTTAAAATTCCTATTCATAAATTACCCCAGCTTTGGTGAACTTGCAAGTAGTTCTGAATTTTTACAGACAACAGGAACATAGGCACTGATAAAAGGTCCAGAAATCCACATAATTTTATTTTACATATGCATTGATTTTTGCCCAAATGGAAGACCTCTGTCATCTAACAGGGTTATTTATAGATTCAAAGAGTTGATCGGGGTCATTAATTACAATAGTAAACTGATCATCATTCCAATAGGATTTGACAATGGCATTTTTTCAAAGTGGATACTAACGTATTGATGCCTCTGAAGTTCATTACAGCAGTAATAAATCATTAGCCTCCAGAAAATGATTTATAAGTTGGTTAAAATACATTAGAATGGACTGTCAAGCTACTCTATTGAGATGATGAGGCTGGTACTAAAGAGGATTTTTTTTCAGGTTCTCTAACCAAAATGGTGATGACTCAAAGTAATCATATCACAAAGACAAAAATAAAACAAATCACTGTAATAATTTACTTTAATAGCATGTTTCAATCTTCATAAAAGGGTGAGTGAATTTTACTTTGAACTGCTAGATACATTCCTTTTATTCACTGCTGGCAGCAAACTCTTAACCTACAAAGCTCCGGTACTGACCCCAATGATTATATTTGTGTTTACTTTAACCAAAAGAAGTGTACTGTGTGTGTAACTATGGTTACTCTGCAAGGGTGCCTGTGTAATAACAGTTTATTATAATGTATAAGTAGCCTGTCAAGCATACAGCACTAAGCCGTAAGATTAGTAATGATAATATCACAAGAAGTATATGGGCCACAACTTGATACTCAGACTGTTTATATTATGCAAATCTGCTACTATATTATATACACCACTGCTAGTTACTACTTAAGTAGCTTAACTACAGCTCAGACCTATCGATATGCAACTACAGAATGTTTTTACTTTCACATATGCTTTTAATTAATACCCATTTCACACAGAACAATTTATTCATGTTATTCAGAAACCTTCACATTGTGAAGCCCAACACTTGGTCTCATGTTCCTCTGCAACGTTACTGCAGCAGTGCTAAAGGCTCTCTCTGTTAAACAAGGCATCTTAGCCAGTCCCCTCCCTGGCTAATGCACACAACCTCATTCACAAAGGGTTGTGCAAGCCTAGTATCTCATGTTTTTTTCGTTCCTGCTTGCCATGAGCATTGCATGGCCACACAGCACAGGAAGTCTACGTAAACACCCACACCCCCGCAGGTCAAGGCAGGATCATGGTCCTGTCATTTGGAAGGGCACAGGCATTGCTCTCTTTCCTTCCAGGGCCATGCACAGGATGACAAAGATGGGTTGGAAAAGGCACAGGTGGTCATGTTGCTCCTTTGACCTATGTGCTGACTAGTAAAGACAACACTTGGATAGCCATGAACGCTATAGGGTCCAGCACCACCATGGCTCTGTGTTTCCACAAAAAGACTCTAGGTAGTGCTCTGTGAGCTGCTGGGACCAGAGTGACTGCACAGCCATTTCCCTTTCCTTCTTCTCTGTCATGGTTTGACCCCAGAAGGCAATTAAGTACCACATTGCCACTCACCCACTCCCCACACTGCCCCGGTGGGATGGGGAAGAGAACCAGAAAAGGTAAAATCCATGGGTTGAGATAAGAACAGTTTAATAATTGAAATAAAGTAAAAGACACTGCTACTACTACTGATAATGAAAAGGGAGATAACAAAGAGAGAAAGAGGAATAAAACTCAAGAAAAAAGCAACACAATTGCTCACCACCTGCTGACTGATGCCCAGCCAGTCCCTGAGCCACAACAGGCTCCCTCCAGCCAACTCCCCCCAGTTTAGATACTGAGCATGACGTTCTGTGGTACGGAATATCCCTTTGGCTAGTTTGGGCCAGTTGTCCTGGTTATGCTCCCTCCCAGCTCCTTGTGCACCTGCCCACTGGCAGAGCATGGGAAACTGAAGAGTCCTTGATTTAGGGTAAGCACTACTTAGCAACAACCAAAACATCAGTGTGTTATCAACATCGTTCTCCTACTAAATCCAAAACACAGCGCTGTACCATGCTACTGGGAAGAAAATTAACTCTATCCCAGCTGAAAACAGGATGTTCTTCTTGCACAGCAGTGTGCCTAAATGTCAGAAATAAGCCCCAAGTGATTTGTCTTTACCCATTTGAACAGTCCTTGCTTGAACAAGTAGCTGTTACACAAGGGGCCCTTCAAGATTAAGTACATTAAAGGCTTGTCTGTATTGCCAGGAATAAAGTAAAATAACGTCTTCTGAAAATACATGATAAGAATTATTATGAACTCTACAGAAGACAACACAATAACATGTTATCCTCTCAGTGTAATTCAATTATAACTGTGCATTGTATAATGGCCATGAAACATTTAGGGCCAGATATTCAAAAGGCCAAGTCTGTATGTTTACAAGCTCAGTTTTGTGTTTGCAGTCTGAAATGGGAGGAGTTGTGCCTCTATCTAAGTAATCTGGCTTTCATAAGGTATCATTAGAGGTAGAAGTACTTCAGAAATAAGAATACCTGGAAACAAAAGAACAAGATACTCTGAATAATTTTGAATAATATAGTTAACATCCCTAATGTTATAAGCTAATTTCTGTATTTGCTGTGGAATCTCTACAGGCCAGCTCTCCTTTCCTTAATTTGTAAGGAATCCCCCACAGAAAGATGACAGGTTCCTTTGAATGCAGAAAGAGAAGGGTGGGCATGTAGTCAAACTTACAGAAGGTTGGGGGATTTTTTAATTGCAAATTATAAATGCCATTTTGAACAAAATGGAGCTCTCAGACCAGCCAACATGGATGGGTAGAATTAAAACATCCCACTGGCAATTTAGTCCCAAGTAAGCATTCAATGAGAACCAGAAAATATAACCTTAAAATATGATCATCTTACTCTTAGTTAACATTTCACTGGTGTATTTTAAAAAGCTTTTCCTCCGCAGAGGCAAATGGTAAAATAAGGATGCCAAATGAATAAATGAACGCTTGCAGATTTTAACAAAGAAATCACCAACTAACTAACCAGCACAGAAGTCTTCAAAAAGTCATGGAAATATGTTTAAAGACTTCTAAAAAATGACAAAATCTCTATTAGAAAGGCCAGTAGAAGATGTATATTAGATTATATTTGGAACCAATTGATGCCTATGTTTTGGAACAAACCCCAGGTCTTTCACATTGATATGAAATTATATCTCACAAAGGATGCTTGGAATATCCCAAGTGAAGAGAGCACTTTCAATACTTGGTAAGTATAAATCAGCACAGAACAGAACAAACTACTCATGGCCAACACAAGTTCAATAGCATGTAACAGCAATTTCCACTTATTCAAGACATGGCAACTTGAAGGCCAGGGAATTATCTTTAGTACGATTAAATCATGTAAATCACACCAATCTGTACCTGGTAGGAAAACTTCCCAAATTTTGCTTTTGTGCTGCTGCTGCATGCAGATAGAATGTTAGCAAAACAAACCTTCCTCTTGGCACTCTGCTTATGTCCAGTCTTTGCAAATGCATCTGTGGCTTTTCTCAATTCCTGCTACTGGAATGCTCCTCCAGCCAGGGGTGAACAGTTTAGTGGGCTTGTAAATATGTACAAAGACCAAAGAACAGGTGCAGGCCTCATCACATGAATTGTAAAATCTTAACAAAAATATCTTTATATACAGCAGGAAAAATGGCAGTGGCAAAAAAAGGAAATAGTCTTGCTCACTGGATGAATACTTCCCATCAAACAAGACAATAAATAACTTGTTTGGATGCCAAAGCCAAAGTTCTGGTATGGACTGAGGTTGAAAACTCTTCAGTTAAACTAAAATGGAAGCAAAGAGATTAAATGCCTCCCCGTGCTCATCCGATGTAAAGCTTTTGTTACTTTAATAAAGCTAAATCAAAGAACAACATCTTATGCATGCTCCTTATAGCACCCTTCCGGGGTACAAGAAAATACTACCAATAGAAGAAAATCTGAAATTAAGAACTTCAGGACTAACAAAATACAACTGATTTCCCTAGACCTAAGAGTACTGTTTACTTCCTCCAGCAGACAAATGTATGAAGAGCTATGTGAAAAGATACTCCAACACATCTCCTGGCATCAGCAATGAGTATCAGCAGTACAGCATTACATTATCAGCATTACAGGACAGATTTTGGACAACTCTCCAGCCGTTCACAGTGCTTCAATGCATCCCACCACTATGATATTCTCCTTCGTGAACCAGTTTGAAGGATCTCCTTCATGGGCACATTTGATTTTTATGCTTCACCCCATGCATTTTTGACTGCCATGTGCTCCTTTCTGCTGCTGCTATAAACCTGTAGCCCCGCTTTTTGAACCGTACTAGCAACAAGGAGGATTTTGGTTACCCTGTCCTAAGCTGGCACTTCTCTTGATGGGGATTCCCCTGATACAACCTAAGTAAAGGAGGGCTGGCCCATGAGCAGAAGTGCATAGGTGTATACCAGGACATAGCGTAGTGCTAGTGTGGATCCACAAAGACATAGTGCAAAGACTTGCATGTTTTTATAGTCCATTCTCTACAGAGGGGAAAATTCTGGCCCTTTATACTCTTCTGTCTAACACAGATGTTTAACACCACCTTCTTCAAGTGGGATATGCACCTGCAGTGGTTGGGTGATAGACATCTTTCTCAATCTGCTCTGGAAAAACCGACAATGAATGAAGATGAGAAATCCTCGACTAAGACCTGGGAAGCAGAGGCTGACACAAATCTATGAGCTTTTTTAATAATATCTGTATTGTTTGGTGGTGTTTTTTTCCCCCTACTCATATAGATACCACAAAAATAATCCTTCAACTCAAATTCGGCAGTGAGGAAGAATACAGAAGTATTCTGCTTTCTCAAACAAAACAAAACAGGTATAATGTTAAGTGAATGCATTAACTTCACAATGAGAAAGGTAAACCAGATAATTCATTTGTACAAGGGACCCATAATACAGGAATAGTAAGTACAAAAGACTTTTCACATACTGTACTTTTAATCCCACCGCTCTATTTTACTGCACCTTCCAAACACTTATTAAGCCTTGGTAATGCAGATAAACATCTATTCCCCATTTCAGATAGAGAAACTGAGCCACAGAAAGAAATTTCTCCATCAAATGTAAAACCCAAGATAAAAGCACTTCCTTGCACAAGGAAGGTCCTACTCAAAGTTCATCAGAAGCACTGCAAGCTTTTTCAGATATTTCAATGGGGTATAATTCATGACCTAGAAGACCTAGGAGTAGCTTTCTCTGTCAGTCATTAAGTCCTTAATCTGATTGCTTCATTCATCAATCACTTTAATCTGTCTGTATTTTGGGCTTCAACCCTCTCAGAGGAACAATGTGGATTTCATGGAAATGTTAGGGAAGCATGAGGACTTCTCTGAAGGATCCTTCAGCAGTTCACCAGAGACATCATGTCCCCATCCTGTACTGCAGTAGGCAGTAAGGTTAAAGATGGAGATAGATACCTGTTCTGAAAACGTCTTAACATGGTCTTTTCAACTAAAAGCAGGTTTGCAGACTGCGTACACTTGAAAACCTGAAGTGTCAGGGTGGGAAATCAAGCATGCAAGACCTCATGTTATCACTAAATGCTCTTCATTATTTTTTTCCATCTTTAAATGGAAAGGACAGAATTTCACTTGATTTTATCTATTGGCACTAAGAAATCATATTTTTTCTCAGATATGTATATATGTTTTTGTTGACTGTAATGTTAATATGAAGGCAGAATTCAGTTCTATACGAAATTTTTAAATTCATGTTGTGACTGTGGTATTCTCCTACTCTGCAGGTACATGAGCAAGTATAGATGATGACTATGATTCAGATTTCCTAGTAGCTGGATGTCCATCTAACTACTTAAAATGCCACCTATAACTGTTTGGGCAATTTAGAGACTCATAAAAAAATTGTTATTGTACGCACAAAATAGACACACAACATATACAGACTGATACTAAGTTCAAATATCAGAATCCAATCCCATTTTAAAATAAAATGAAATATCTGAGTAGGTAAATGGCCTTTATGCTTATGCCACACACAACTACTGTCTGTGTTTTGGAATAGCAGCTTTTCAAAACTTTCCATGGGCAGTTTTTTCTGTGCCTCTGCTTCTGACATTATATCACTTTTTAACCCATACCCTCAACCAGGTTTGAGATTTTGGTCAAAGATTTTTATCTACCCTGTGTCTCCTTCTGATGCCTAACTTACAACTAGTCTTTTTAGCTAATATTTTAAAGGACTTAGCATAAACCTAAATAGCAATTGCAGAGACGATAGGAGAAGGACTTGTCTTTGACTAAAATTGGAGGTAAGAGCCTTAATTAGCATATGTGTTTGCAAGAATTGCACTGAATACGATAATTCAAGGATTCTTCATTCACTAGTGAGAATAGAAAAAATGTATTATCTACCAAACAGCACTCACTGCCTCTCTGATCACCACCAAGAATTTCCCAATATTTTCTGGTTAGTAATGCAGTAATGCAGCATTTCTTGGCATGTCTGTGCAAAGTGAAAAGCATATCACAAGGTGGTTTTCTTGGCTACAACATTCCCAACAGACTGTAGCATGTGTCAACAGAAAAACCAGAGTGACATGCCTTCCACTTTAATCGACAGATATATTGCGTGCCAGGAAACAGCAAAAATATGCTTTTTAGTGTAACTTCTAAAAAGATCTCTAAAATTTGATCTATGAAACAGTTGAGCAAAATAAACCATGTTCACTTATGATGAGTTTGACTGTATTTAGATTACTTATTATATAAAAATCATTATCCTTGATATAAAACTGTCACATATTAAAAAAGACCCTATATGCAGATAAAGGTTCCCCAGAGAATGTCTCAAACCCACACCATATTCCAGAGCCCTGTATATCATATTTGGAGCTTTTGAGTTAACCAGAAGTCATGCAAAAGTACATGTAACCAGACAGCTCGTTATTGACTTTGTTTCTGAAGGAGGCTTATGTACATTATTTATACAGGCAGCTGTAAGAAATAGAGTGCTCTTATGCAACATGCTCTACATTTGACAGATTTGTACAAAAGTATGCAGTGGTTATGTCTGCATTTGGTCAAATCACACCCTGTTTTTATTATATTAATGCAAAAATGCATTAGATGTTGCTGTGATATAACAAGTTCTTTTGGAAAAGAGCTACAACCAAAGCACTGCAACAATTTTGTGATTACTGCTTCACACACAAATGTATACTTTGAGTCCTTTTTTGGTGCTATGTATGTCTGGGCATGTCATAAAATCAGCCTTCTCTACTGCTTTAATTTTGCTCATTGCTTAATAGCAACTGGGGTTTTGCAACAGTGGATAGTTCCTCATTCAATAATTCTTGGTGATGTGCAACGACAGGAGTGACTCTATGTTCTCCAGCTGGCACAACTGTACATTTTCATAAATTACATTAACCTAATTCCTTATATAATGTAGCTGTGAACAAGAACTGCAGACTTGGAACACTACCTTTTTCTACAAAGCATGAATAATGATTAGTTCTTAGGTGGGCGTGTGCACATTCTTGTTTTATTAGATCAGTCTTACAAAAGAAAGATTGCACCATGAATACCATGATTATTTTTAATGTACTATAAAAACCTGGCAAAATTGCTGGCTACCTGAGGTTAGGAATTTATCATATTTTAAACTTAATTTTATCACCCCAGATTTATTATCTTTTTTAAGTCAACATCTACAATATATCCTAACTACAATGTGGGGAATCTTACTCATGGGTCAAATTTAAAACCTCTACTTGCCCAACCAACCTAAAATATCTGAATATGCCACTGCAGCCGGTCGGGGGAAAAAAGGCCACAAATCTTAATTTTGAAATACTTGCCAGTCATTTGAGATGTTCTGTAGGACTGCAATTCCTTTTCTAAACTGCTATGAATTTCAGGTGTCTGTACAATTTTGAGATTTTCATACAAAAAAATCCATAAACTAAATCCTCCAGAAGATACTGAATAGTGGAACAGAACACAATAAGTAATATTGCTACTAAATCATCGGAATCACAAATGGAAAAGAAACAAATATCTGTTCTACAGGTATGAATGGAAACAATGGAACATGGTAAACGAGCATGAAAATATCTCCTTGAGAAGTAGCATTATTAATCCACCAGCTTCAACTGAATAATCTCCTCATAACACCTTAATACTAATAACAAAATAAATTATCTGTTTAAATGGAACATTTAGTCTGCATTCAATTCAGTCTTGTCATGTTGACACTAGTAAGTTAATAAACAAGTGGGTATTAAATTAGAATATCGGAAAAATATACACTACTTGAATCATCTGAGGGGAAAATACATATTTTCTGTCATTTAAATTGTTAAAAATCTATTAGACAGTGATATCACAGCAAATACACAACTTCGATATGCTCTAATTCTGTGCAATTTATGAGATTTAAGCAAATATCAGCGAGAGTTTTAATTTGGATCTCCCAACAGCTAGACAGGATTATTGTGAGTGTAATAGTTTTATGTTCAAGTGGGATTCTGCTGTATTAAACTCTTTGTTAAACAAATCAGCCAAGCTCTCTCTCTGGAATTTTAATTTGCACCTTTGTAGATGACCAGTGTTTCACTTTTAATGTTTGATTATCAGCACGGACTTTAAAGAGGCAAGATCTTAGCACTTAATATGAGTTTTCCTTCATCTTCACTTGAGTGGAGCTATATTTTAGTCCAAAAAGGTTATTATTGCCTTTAGTTATGTATCTCCCAAGGCATATCATTTGCAGTAAAAAATTCTCTGTAAAAAATGTTGCCATGCTGTCAACTTAACTGAAGTCTGTTTTCTGTTAGACTGCCAATGTTTGCTATTGTGTTAACTGCAATAGCCCCCTCCGTCACCAACAGCAGTCAATAGCAGTGCTCTCAGCAGCATCACCAGAATCCGTCTGGACACAGAAATACAGGTCTAAAACTTCTATGACAAGGCAGCTCACTGCAAAACCCTTCAACTTTTTTAATGCTGTCTTACTCTGATTCCTTCCTGCCAGGTAGCTAGCACAAGAATGAGACATCTTATCTCATGCTGACTTATAGATTTGCTTTCTTACTCCAGTTCTAGTCCAAAATCTGAGAAACACTTCTAAGCCAAGAAGGACTCTCCATCCCCCTGGCTCACCAGACATTCTACTCAGCTGCCAGTCAGCGTGCAGACTGCATGCACATGACCTCATTTGCTTTGCTAACAAATGCAACAGTGGCTCCAGGCTGCACCAAGAACTCTGCACTCGTACAGATGGCAGGGCACTCGCAGCAGGTCGTGATCTACTAATTCACCACGCAGCAGCAGGGTTACAGTTGCTTCTCACCCAGGTGTTTGCATGGGAGTCAATGGAACTATTTTCACCAGTAAAGTGAGGTCTGAAGCCTTTTAAAAGATCTTTATTAAATAAGAACAATTTTGTTGCTGCCTTAAGTCTCACAAGGAAGACTAAAAGACTGTAAACTAATAATAATCACTTTAGTATTTGTATGTGCTACAAACCCAAAAAGTTAAGTTCTGGCTCCAAACAATTCTGTGTAGAAGCCTGTTTCGGTCTCATCCAGCCAGATGCATGTTCTAGATATTCAGGAATGGGCAGGTTTAACACTCTCTCTTCGGATCTCCCTTTGTCTCACATCCTGACCAGACAGTCCAATTCTCAGAACATACTGCCAATAAAAGATTAATCACAACTGATGTATTCCCCTCGCCTCAACGTTGGTTTCACCGTTCTGGCATTTTCCAAGAAAAAACCTTTTCTGCCAAAAATGTTCATCCATCTCTGGCTGCTACTGAATGCCTGGAGAGTCTCAGTGGAAAATTAAACATCTCCTCATTGTTGGATGGAAGCCTACAATGAATGTATTTTTAGCACAGAAACAAGTAGTGAATGCTAGGTATGAAAGTGCAACCACTTCTGACTTTCTCCATATGGAGCCATGGCTACCATACCGTGTGGGCAGAGACGGCAACTTATTTCACTCATGACGAATCCACGAGATCAGTTCCAACCCTCTCCCCTTTTATTCACCGCATATTGGCTAACAGGCTCAAACTTTCCTTCAAAGGTAAAATTTGTTTAAGTCCTAGCTAATGTCACTCTTAATTAGAAATGGGTAATGACATACCTTATATAAGATTTTATTCCCGACTTCAAAAGGAGCTACCTAGGTTTGTTTGGTGTCTTTACTTTGAAGAAAATGTCTTTTATTACTTATTTTAGTACAACACATTAAAATCAAATATCTCCTGTAGCAAAACGATTCAAGTCCCTGGAACTCAAATAATTTTCTAATAAAAAATGCATGAGACAAATAAATGCACTTTATGTTCCACAAGAAAAGGCAGTTTCAACAGGCTAATGCTCAGAGAAAATTCATTTTATCAACCAGCCATTTCATTCTTTGGTGCTGTTACAAGCTCCTCGCGGTTGCTAAGCAACCATAATTCATCGTACCTTTTAATGGATACTCTGCTACTGCTGAGAACATTAAGGTGAAGAGAATAAATGCCTTGGGTGAATCTTGAAATCTTTCATTATGCATGTCATTCTATTTCTGTAATGCTATAATGCTGAAATGTTTCAGTGGCAGGAAACTGAGTTGTGGTAATTGCATATTCCACTCATATATGTTTTGTAAGCAGAGCAGCACGTACTTGTCTAAAATGAGCTATTTCTAACATGACTGAAATTGGACTTTTCTACTTCTAAAGGTAGTAAATAAATCTGAGGGGAAAAAAAAGAATGAGTCTGGAGTAAAATGTCTTGAAATTTTCAGCAAGAGTGACAAAATCCTGTGGCATAAATTGAAAGTAATCAAACTGGCTTGATTGTAACACACAGCAGTATGTGAATGTATGGTACACAATTGAAAATGCAAAAAACACAATAAAGAAAGCATATATCCTCTGCAACTTCTATCTTTTAAAAACGTGTGACATTCAAAGACAGATACACGTATGCTAGATCAGGCACCTCCCTCTGTATTATTAAAACAAACCTCAGGTTTCAGCTGAATGCAAATGACAAATACTACGTACATTTTCCATCTCGTTGTTTAGGGCCTTTTCTCCTCTTGAGAAATACTTCCTTATACCAGCCAAGGGGGCACCGGTATGAACACAATTTCATGATTAGGTTTGTATTTTGCAAATAAATAGTAAAGACATAATAAGGTAAGACAGAGTGCTCAGAGCCTTTCAATGATGGATAGCACTACAAAATCCTAAGGTTTGTTTCTATTGGTTAAACCTGCATTTCCAATCCTGATTACCTTCTCTTTCACACCTGTGTGTACCAGGTGATGTGCTCTTAAAAAAGCAGCTATATGCAGAGAAGATGTGAACTAGTTTTTCCATGTTTTGAACATTAGATTCAGGTTTGTATTTAATTTATTTCAGCAAAAAATACAATTAGCTTTGCAGAGAAAGTGGTTACCTTTTTTTCTATGTACCTTTTAACTTCACTTTCCTCTTTACGTGTCTGGGCTTGTCATTGGAAAAACTAAGGGACAAGCAATATTTTCAGGTCTCCTCCTCAACCATTTACAGTGCTCCCCTACCAGAGGCTGGTGACCTCAAACTCATCCTGAAGCTGCACGGCAGTCATCCTGCGCTGTGCAGGGAGGACGAGTCAGAAAGCTTTTATTGTCCTATCTGCTTTGAAGTTGGACATGAAGGACAAAGTTGAACCTTTTGCTTATCCTATCAACTGTGGTTGAGGAGCAGTTTAAAACTTCCTTTGCTAATCTGCTATTTTCCTTACATGACTGCTGAATTGCTGAGTATTTTGGGGATACAATTCTTTCATCACATTGCTGGAAGCTGGAAGACCTCTTTCTCTAAGAAAACTTTTGAAAGCTGCTCCTTTGGATGTTGCATATATGCACGTAGATGAAGACATGAAACTCATGGGGTTGCCAGATGGAGCTGGAGACTTTGCATCAATCTACTCTGCAGTGACTGTGCTTGAACAGCACACGGGGAAAACAACACATAGTAGTAACAGGAAAGAAGGAAAGAGTTGAGGGGTACCAAACCAGGGACAACGCAAAATTAAAATAAAAGCATAAATACGTCAAATCAAATTATTTCGTTCCATTTTCTCTTCTTCTCAAGTATTCATAGAACTCCACTTTCCACCAAAAGAAAGCATACTTGACTTCTGTCTCCCCTCTTTTCCTCTCCTTCCCTCCTTATTCTTTATTTTGCCTACTACTAGTGACAAGAAACAAGAATGTATGCTT
Organism: Falco cherrug; assembly: GCF_023634085.1. Taxonomy (NCBI): domain Eukaryota; kingdom Metazoa; phylum Chordata; class Aves; order Falconiformes; family Falconidae; genus Falco; species Falco cherrug. The sequence goes on along the minus strand of NC_073699.1, from coordinate 46,870,390 downwards.
TATAACCACTGCCTGATTATTCTCCAGTAAAGACAATGTTGCCTTTCCTCAAACCGCTGTTTCCTCCAAAAATGTCCACCCGAGTAAATGGGTGAGATAGAGGAGCAGTAGCTTGTCTGTCTGATTTTCAAATACTGTTTCACACTGGTAAATGTAATTTGTTAATGCAAATCACTCATTCCCTTCGCTTCAAGCATCTGCTATGTACAGTTTCATTAGTGGAGTATGTGTGAACTTGAAGAATGGCTCAAAAATTGTGCCTCCTAATGATTCCTCTTGTTCTTTTCTGCTGTGTAGAGGGTAGTGATCCCACTGAGTAGCTACAGCCTGGAAAAGTCTTAGAAGGCAGAACACTGAACCACTTCTGACTTCATATTTTCCTACTTAGGTTATCAAAACTATGGGAACAAACAGTGGACTTTCACATGGGAATAACAGATGTGGAGTCTTCTTCTTCAAAGCCTTCCTGAAAAATATTTTGTCACATTTCCTGGAATCACTTGATCACATCTACAGAAAGATAGAGGGAAATCCAAGGCTTTTTGTCAACTTAAATTGGGGTAATGTCTTAGGTGCAGCAATATGATGAATGATGCTTCTTTCTTTCAAAAGCCGTATCACTTTCTCTGGAAACATTTAATTGTGAACAGATGCGTGATTATGGTTGATCAAACCTACAATTCCTAAAGTTAAGAAAATTTATGCTTAGGTAATTCCACATTTCTGCTGGTGCAAACCTGCTTTGGCCAATGTCCTGCAGTTTTAACAAGTATCAAAAGTAATATAATAAAAGAATGCAAATTTAATGTTTTAAGCTACATTGTGAAGTAGAGAAAGAGGATACTTAATATCGTTTATCAAAGTAGGAAGCAAATTGAGACCTAACCACTGGAAGGTCACAGCCAATAACATTTCTGCAAATAGAAATGGGTTGCAGAAGTATCAAATGCAAATTGCTGTTTGCTGGAGAATTTTAATAGAGTTCTACGTCACATTATAAAATGTTTAATTGTAACCCCATTTTAATAACACCATCTGATTAAATGAAAAGACTCCTTGCTGATTGCAATTACAATCTGTCAAACTGCATATTTATTTACAGTTTGGTTTCCTAAAACCATAAGATAAAAAAAGGAAACTATTCGGCTTGTCAGCAAACTATAATTATTGTGTATCCTTCTGTCAGTTTCTGCATAAAACTTTTGGTTCTAAAATGGATCTAATTATAACTACAACAACATTTTTATAAATGCCTGCTTTCCCTTCTTTCTCCTTTCCCTCCCTCCTTCACCAGTGAATTCTTTGTTACAAACTCATGAAGAAAAACTTCCTCCAAGTAAGCAACATTTGTTTCCCTATTTTATCTATTCTATCCTAAGTTATTGTTAGAATACAGAAGACTCTATTCAATGTAAATATTATTTATGGCAGTGCACCTTCCTAGCAGTGTACTCAAGCAAAGCCATGGGATTAGGACTCTATTGGTTTTTTTCTGCTTTGGCATTAATGTCTTGAATATCAGCTGAGAAACTCTTTCCAAGTATATCATGCAGCTCATCTTCTGCAAAGTCTATTTATAGTAATTTATAACCTTTCACAAGAAACAATTTGCCAGACAAACAAGAAATGAGTCCAAATGTCTGAACACTAGTGTATGTATCAACCAGTTACAGGAATTACATCTGAAAGAAAGGTCCACTAAATCATCCAGCCCATCTCCCAGCCAGTGCAGGATTTTCCCACATGTACATGTTCCAGAGCTTTAACACTACCTGGCAGACTATTCAAATGTCATTACAGGTTTTTTTTCAACCTTCACCCATTACTTACTTTTACCCCATTACTTGCAGCGACATTCCTTAAGTACCATAAAGACTTATTCTTTCAGCCTAACTTTCTAAGTAATGGATGATGATAAATAAATATAATATTGAAAATATGCACATAAACAATTTCATAAAATAACACACTACAGTTGAACCTTCAAGAAGAGTTATTTTTCTCAGTGTAGATAATGGACTAATACAATCTGGATCATGATTACATGCTAATAAGATTTGGGAAAAGCTGATTATTTTTCTACTGTTTCTTAAATGGTCAAGTCAGTGTGAACCAAAACAGTCTGAGTCAATATACATCCTCTTGATTACTTCCTAGCTGTTCCATCAACATCTATTACCTATCATTCATTCTTAGATAACTATACGCTTAATAAATATAAATATATACATATATAAGCACATTTTTAAAAGAAAAATAAATAAGACACAACTGAAAAGATTAAATGGTCTGCATTAACCTCCACTGACTTCTGGGGTTTGTGTACACAGTGAAGTAGGTGAATTTTTAAGGTTGAGGACCTGTACACAGAGCTTGCCTGAGGAGTCTGTGCAGTTGCCATTAAAGGAATTCTCTAAAAAATAATGTAGACAAGCATCTGTCAGAAATGACAAACATATGGAGTATCCTGCTTTTGGGGAGATGACCTTTTAAAGTCCTCGCTTGGACTAGATTAAGGGAGGGACCTTAGGGTTCCTTCTGGACCAATTTCTGTAATTTGGTAAGTAACACAACATTAAGGCTGCACTGAGCCAGGATCCAAGAGGTTGGGCTACTCATGTAACTTTTTCTTGCAGCACAGCTTTGGTATGCTGTCTTTAATTATATTATAATCAAAATAATAAAAATTGTTTCAAAACCGCACATGAGATGATATTTCTTCTCTTCAGTCTTGTTACAGCTTGCACTAGTTTTCCAAATGTTACAAAGAAAACCATTTCAGAATTGTGATTGCAGACTGTGGATCATTATTGATCAAAAATCTAAATCTGCACATTTTATGAACAAATGAAAGCATCTGCTATAAAGCTATCCTCTGTTTCTGCTGAAACTCTGGGAAAGACCCTGCTAGAGTTGGACAGGATCAACATTAGGACAGAATATTTCTGAAAATCCCACTGAGGTTTTCATCCAGTCACAGAGCTCTGAATATGCAGTTCAGAGGCAGAGGCCATGAACAACAAAGTTAGTGCAACAATGCTGGCCCCAATTAAAATTACACAGGCCAGGCCCTGGGCAAAGAACTTTCCTTCCATGCGTTTTCCCCTCCCTGCATTCACGAAAGCTGATGGCAAATGAGAAGAAACATGCGTGCTATGCGACCGGCCCCTAAGGCCTGGGACCAGGAGCATGGGGCAGTGGAGCATCAGACTCCGTGGTTGAAGAGATACTTCACTTCTCCCTAGAGCTGACTGCACTTCAAGGGTGGGTGAAACAATCCTCGCATCATTTCCATGGCTCTTAAATAAGTCTGCTGTATCAGTTCCAGGTTGCATGATAGCTTAAAGGTCTTGACTATCATTATATGCAATCACCGTAATTGCCTTATATTAGATGTGTAACACATGGCAGTTAATTCCTGCCTTTATTACATCTGAGGACTTCTGCTAGTTCTAATATTGGAAGTTGACTCTCACCACACTGCTGCCCACTTTTGTGTTGCTGATCACCACACATGAAATCAGGTCCTGGTAATACTTTTGTTATTATGGGTCCCACAATGTAGAGTCATCTTCCTCTCCCTTAAGATCTGTCTCTTTCAGCCTTTTTCATCTTGGGACTCATCTGTGTTTGTATATTGTGAATTACATTTTACTGGTTTTTTCAATAAAGTAAATGTCATTCTATTCTACAATATAGTACTTGACAGGTATGAGTGACTGACATTGCAAATATCTATTTGTACTGTTATTAGTACATTAGCATCTTAGCTAATTAGCGACTACAAAGCACTTCAAGATACAAGACTGCAGAAGAACAGAGTGCTGCTAGCATTATTTTTCAACTGCTGTGATTATTTTTTCTAGAAAAAAAACAACTTTTAAAAGTTTTGCCAGTGGTTATTTCACACTGTATACTTTCTGTTGGCCAACTTAAGCTGTACTTAATATCCAGATCAGCAGTAAGCCTATTGCACTAAACACTTTTTATGCTACTTCATAAGAAAGGGGAGTGTAATAACATTCATTAAACTGTGATCCCACACTTGAGTATTAGGGCGTGTGTAGGAAACTGAAGCTTAGTTACTGAGTTAATCTCTGAAACTCTTTATGTGTGAATGAAGGTAATCTTAAAGTATATTAGAAGGAAGTCCAATTTCTGAATAAAGTGTTGCATTCTCATCAAGGGCCTGATCCTGTAAATTCTCCACACAGAGGGCTTTTTTGCTAAAGAACAAGAACATCTAATTTCAAACTTTTTTTCAGCTTTGATCACTTGTTTAAGGATGAAGTGAAGGCACCTGTAGCCCAGTATCACCACTGTCAGGAAGTGGAATTTCAAATAAGGGATATGGAGTAACCTCATCTAGCCATCCGTTAGTTAGGCCATGTCTCAATTTAGCAACTAGGCTACTTCCTTTATTAACTCAAAAGAGCAAAGGTGATATTATTAAAGTTACTGTAAGACACTGCAACCTCGTGTGTAACCCAGGGGTTTGCTAAAAAATTTCTATGATGCAGCCATTGCGGTATGCTTATTAGATCTCTTGCATCTATGTCAATGATTTGGCTTTAGTTTCAGTCTGTTTAACGTACAATGTGGATCCACAATCTGGGGGAAAGGGCGATGTTGCAGATGCTACATCCTGTCTTTTACATTCCCTTTCCAGCAGAGGGCTTCAATGATTAACAGTGATAAATACCTACATACCTATATACCTATATATTTATATATATGCACACCTACATATATTCATATATATAGGTATATATGTGTGTTCATGTATAAATGTGTATGTATGTATGTACCCTGAGCACTGCAGTCCCACATCATCTCCAGGTCAGGTCAGGCACACAGTGTGCCACGTGTGTACCACACCACCTGTAACATCTCCTTTGTCCCTTTTCCTTCCCTGCAGGTTGGTTGAAATAGGAATGCTGGCTACACACTGGTAATATGTAAGATAAACTGTAATCCCTTTGTTCAGTTGACTTTAGAAGGAAAGGGTTCATTTTTGTGGGTTTTGTAATTGAAGGATATGTACCAGCATGCCTTAGAGGTGTTCCCTGTTCCATAATGCTGCTTTGCTGCCACTGCATACTTTCAAGTCCTTTTTGTAACTGTATCCATCCATAACATGCACAGAAAATGAATTAAGAACATTCATTTTCATATCTTTATTGTCCAAATATAGAGGCAGCAGCATGTACCACATGCCATAAATGTAGGTTAAATATGAGTGAAGCTACAGAGATCCTAAGTTGTACACATATGGCTGAAGTACAGCATTACACTAGCAGTGGATGTTAAGGATTTACATGCTGTCCCTGGGGAAACCCAACACTGGAAAGGGCATTTACACAGACCTTGTCTAAATGAACAGGGGGAAAAACAGAGGGGCAGACAACAATCTAAAATGAATCTTCATGTTATTGAAAGGATCAGGGGAGGAGTAGACTCCTTTACACTTTAAGCATTTAATTGCATTGAGAAAGAACCAGGGACTAAAATAAGATACTAGTTATTTTTTACCGATGATCATTTCTCCAAATCTCAAAATGCTACCAAGTAGAATTTTTTCTTCCCTTCCTGCTGCAAAAAGCAGAAAACTCAGAGAGTGATACTTAAAGTTCTGTAAAACCATTAAAACAGACTAAAAGCCTGTGAAACTGTTAATTGGACCTTTCAAATTCCTTCAACTCAGAAAAACCAAAAAAGCCAGCAAAATGGGTTTTATCCCAAAGTGAATTAAAAATTTTCCTAAATATCTATGACTGTACATACACATGACTAGGCAAGGAGAATTCACACTCCATTCTATCAGGTGACACTGGTTTGAAACTCTGGGTTGCTGGTGTCCCAGCCTTCAGCAGAGTCATGTTAGCACACCTGAACTTCCAGCATGCAAATGGTAGCTTGAGTTGAGACAGTGCATGCCACAGTAGGACTGGCTTCGTCCAGACAAAATACCTTTCTACTCTCTGAACAAAATGGATTGAGATGATGAATGCAATACAAATCCATGATGGGTGTGCACTCTTCTCAACTGCTTTCAAGTTTCAAGGAATGCAAATGCATGCGTGTAAATAATGAAACAGGTGGAAGGAGAGGCCACTTCACCTGATGCACAAAACTCTCCCTTTCATCTGCCTTGTGGGCTTCTCCTTCCTTTTTGTCTTCACCAAAGCATCTTCACTGTTTTCAAGAAATACATTTCACTTTATTCCATCTACAGGCCTTAAGATCACTATGATTTTTTTTCCAAAGACTGAATCTTCAGAAACATTTCATTATCTTGCTGTTCTCGACAACTACATGCAATGTTAAAAGCAGCAGATTAAAGTCAACAATCTCTGCTGCTGAAAACCCTGAATTTCTGACATTTTCTGAGAGTTATGTTTTCTCTATTTGCATACTCTATTATCTGTTTTGTTTGACACTCAGCTATGATGCTGTTTATGCATTAATCACTCCTGTGAGTATTTCACATGCGAGGTGGTGTATAATCTACCACCCACAACTGAAAGCTTTCTCTCTGCACCACATTCATCATGCCTTAGCCTGAGCCTATCTGGTTAAAGTCTAAGAAACAATAATTAATACCACTACACATATTTTCTTTCTCACTTTTTTATGTAGCAAATAAATTCCTATCAGATGATAGTTAACTGCTGTGAAAGAAGTTCAGCAAAGCATTTTCTACAGAAGGCTGTTTTCAAAACTAAAATATGCTACCTTGTTATTTCCTCTTGAAATTATACTGAAGTTGTTTTCCTACTGAATTTGTGAAATACATGAGACACATGGAGTATCAACAACCACACTCAAATAAGCAGAATGCTGTATTTCCCAACTGACAGTAAATCAACAGCTGAATTGGCAATCTAAAAAATGAGACCTGGAATTATTCTAAAAAAGGGTTCTGGTCATTTGTGTACAAATATTTTCCTACAGTAATAAGCAAATATTTACTCGCTCTATCTAAGTTCATGAAAAACACTACCCACAAATACTTTCACAGTGATTCTAATACTAGCTGACGTCAAGAAGGTGGGTTCATTGATAGCCTGCCCCACAGGGTGCTTTCTTCCACTCTGCTGATTTTGTCTTGGGAGGGAAAAACTCTAGAGGTCTTACCAGCTAAGGTGCTACCAGTGATATTCCCCCTACATGTATGCATGGACTAATGTTTACTGCCAAGAAGCTCCAAGGGACAATGAGAGCCACGGGAAGGTTCTGATCCACCTGCTGTAGTGGGAAGGTCATTAGACCAGTCCCAGACAGTGCACATCTTTTTGAGAGATACCTCATCTTGATTTCAATCCTCAGGTACAGAGAACTAAGCACCTCCCATAGTACATAATGTAAATGCTAAATCTCTATCCCTGTTAAAAATGCGTGCTTTGCTTCAAATCTAACTTTATACAGGTGTAATTTCTAGACATCAGATATTTTAATGCTTTTTTGTAACATGGTGAAGAGCCTTCTGCTAGCAGATATGCAATTTGCAGGTTTTTAAAAATCCTTGATCAAGTTCCACCTTAATCAGCTCTTCTACCTATGCTTTCTGTTGTCTTTCTGACAAAAGAGTGGAGCAGACATTGGAAATAAGGAAAGATAAACATGATGTCCCAGAGTCCTTGATGGAATAAATCATGTTAGTTCTACTGAAGACAATAAAGTTATGCCAACTGACATGAGCTGAAGATTTGGCTGTGTATCCCCATGGTTAGACTGTTTGACAAAACATACATTAACTATTGTAACCTTTTGCCACACAAAGCTTATTTCAGAGAAAATTCAGCTTGTAATATATGTGGGTTTAAAAAAAAATAAAAAAGGGGGGGAAAAAAGATATCCTGTAAGAATACAAAGTTGCTTAATAAGATAAAAAAAATAAATACTTTAACACAAGATGTTCCATGACCTTAGCTTTATTATTTGGTGGTTCTGATGGTAATAACTCACTGCAATAAAATTTGGGGTAGCAGCAGGTCTGTGTAGCATAACAGTAAATTTTGATGTAAACTGAAGACCAGAGCCTGGTAATGAGGCACAAATGTGAAGTATTCACCAGAGACTAAAAGTGTCTTCTAACACTGGCATGCAATACAAGCTAGAAAAAAGTACCCAAGTATGATTCAAATCTCAACATTTAAGTTAGAAGGGGAAAATCTTTTGTGTTGTTATGGAAGTTATTCATCTTGTTCATCAGAAATAAAAAAATTTCTGTTTGACTCAGTAGTTTGAACTAACACCTAAAGGTGCCAAAAAAAATAAACCATATAGGTCAGCCTCAAGATGAGTCATGAATACTGAATTTAAACTAATATGTATGAAACTGGTAAAATAAAATCTCTTAAATACATCCCAGCTACAACAACAATAACAACAAGCTCTTGTACTGGATTTATTAGCAAATGTACTGCGAATAAGAAATACTAGCTTCATTCTACCTGAGATGAATAATGAAAAAAAAAAAGTAGCTGTCTGCTTTCTTCCCAGTTATACAGTGCCACATTTTGTTTAAGATATTACTCTCTCATGGGCTGCATAACTAAAAAATAAAATTCATGAAAAAGTGTAATGCAATTGTTTGGGTTTTGATGAATTGGGGCATAACGTTAAATAATTATTCATTGCTCTTCTTCTTCTGTCAAAGTGTGCAAAAAAACCCCCAACAACCCACCCAAAATTTTTATTGCTTTTTTTAATGTATATAAGGACATGGCCCATTGTGTGCATTTTATTTTAAACTAATGCTTCTATTATTCCATATCTGAATAATTATAGCTGACATCATCTACTCTTCCGTGTCCTAGAAGATCTTTAGCTCTAGTCCACTCTTACATATTTTATGCATTACATGAAATAGAATACCCCAAGATTTTGAAAATATTTATTTTAAAAACAGCAATGAAATTGTCTGTAATCACATTTTCTGCTCTGCTTTGAAAGCAGTATTATTCAATATGCCAGTGGTCTTTTCCATAAAAGCAACATATTAGAAATTCATGCTGCTCTAATACATCTGAATTCATTGATGTACTGCACTCCCTATAGACCTAAAGAAACATTTTTGCTTCAGTTTCATATGTCCTGCACATTACCTACTGATGTGGTGGTTGTCAAAACAGTTGTACAGTAGCCTTTGAATTCAAAGTGTGCCTTGACTGTATACTAAAAATGACAATAAGCTTAAGTATATACATTATGCTGGCTTTTGTTGCCAGCACAAGAGCATTTGGGAAATAAATCCCCTGATTTTATTGCCTTTTAACATCTTTTCCACTTTAAACTTCAAACCCAGAAATTTGAAGCATTTCAAGAAACTAAAAATCTTTTATTTCATTCTTGTAAATTTTCTATAGTGTACCATCATAAGCCACATTTTCAGAAAGGTCAGCACAAGATTATAAATGAAAGCATTCAAAAATAGGGGTTTTTTTCCCCTATGTAAAAACAGCACTGTGGTTTTTAACCCTGGTTTCTTGGAGAAAAAAGCAATCATCTATAGGATATACTAAAGAAGCTGAAATGTCTGTAATTTTGTTGATGCCATGAACACACAGTAAATCTCATTTTATAGAATACATCCAAAAACATTTTTACAGATAAACATATATTCTCATAGGGATGGTGTATACATGCATTTCTTTGCAAATGTTAGAAAGGTATTTCTTGCAGTCCTTGGAGTATTTCAGGAAAATTCATGCAAAGAGAAAAGTGCTGGCAGGTCAAGCCCCAGCTGGAACTGTACCAAACCTACACAGGGCTACCTTGAACTGTAGTAAATCAGGAAGTGATCCCTATTCCATTATATAGGAGCAAACATGCCTACAGGACCATGAGTACATTTTCATTAAACAGCTCTATCTATATCTAATTGGATCCACTGAAGTAGGAATAGAAGTCATGTTCATATTAAAGGAGGACTTTAGAGAGCTCCTACAACTGGCTGACCATGCTGGGCTGGACTGTGTGTTCACACCACCATGTGTCACATTCTGCACAAATTCTGTAGACTCCTGAACCCTCAATATCCAGATGTAATGAGCATCTAAAGAAATCTGTATGTGACAGCATGGTATAAAATAGTGTACGTGTGTATGTCTGTATATGCCTGTATGTCATCTAAGCAAATAAGAGAAACACACAAACATAGAAGTCAAAACATGAACTGACAGCAGAATAATAAGAAAGAGAAATTTTAGTGAAACTTTTTTTTAAGTAGTGGGGGTGCAATAGAAGTCCAATCAATTAAAAAAACTTCAAAGGCTAATTCCAAATTTAAGTACTAGACACAGTAAATGGCAACAGGAAATTTTCATCTCCCAGCACTGTAAAATTTTTCAGAAAGAATTCCCACAGTGTAAAAAATCTGTAAGAAGCTGATCCCTAATAAGAATTCACTGAGCTCGTAGCGGGCTCTTATTGTGTGTGTTTAAGCACCTCCACAGAGGAGAATTCTTACAGAGCTCGGGGCAAATCCTGCAATCCTTACTCAAAGGGATTTCATCTGCAGCTTGGAGGGAGTGCTGCACAGTATGAAACCAGGACTTCTAATGGGGGGAGATTTGAAGGGGTTTTAGGAGGTCTACATCCTCAATTTTCAATCTGTCCAAAATCATATAAATCCTCATCTCAAAACACCTGGTAGGTGAGATGAAAGAAAAATGCTATACTCAGTGTACAAACTATTTTCTGACTTTGTTCCTGAGCTCACCGTGTTTTCTTTCTCTCATTTGGCTGGCATTAATTAATGCTTTTTCTATAAAACACCAACTGAAAACCAATCACTAGTTCTAACAGAGATAAAAAGAAAGGTATTATTGCTAAAATACCAACATGGGTTAAAAACTGGTTAGAAGGAAGTATCTTGAAAGTAAAAAAAAAAAAGATCAAATTCAATCAGAGGCACATCTCATTGCAGCTGAATTTGTCCCAATATAAGTAAAATTTGCTGAAGATGTGAAATTAATTAGAGACAGAGAACAGCCAACAGATTCATTTCTAAGAATAATTTTTCTAAAAATACTCATTAATGCCCTGAAAAATGAGGCGAGATACGTGGTTTCCAAATACACTAAGCAGTAGCTGATACACCAGAAATTATATGGCACCAAGGGTTTAGACAGATTAGAGAAACTTATACATTATGTTCTATGTGAGGCAATATAAAAGTGATTTAGGCAAGTACTTGTTAAATGGATCAGTTTGATGAGATAGTAAAAAGGAAACTTAGAGAGGAGTAATAACAAGAGAAAAGAGTCATACTGAAGAAAAAATGTAAAAGGTTCTGGATTATAAAGAAGACCTTCAAAGCCAAGTAAAGAGTGCTAACTCTACAAAATCCTCTGTCTCTTCATCAATGGAAAGCAAAAAGGACAATGGGGCCATTCTATTCACTGAAAAAGTTACTGAATTCACTGAAGAGTTAAATTATCTGCCTCAAGTTAATTTTTCTCAAGTTATCGAATTCAAATCAGTGGAACTATACTGCCAAACAGTGTTTGAACTGTACAAAATCATGGTGTTAACATCCTAACAGTTGTACTAACATGAGATGTAGCTTAATCCCCTTGACAGACAAGACAGCTTGAGTTAAAACTATTGCTAGTTAAGAGGCCCTCTTGTGTGCAAAGGGCATGCAAGTTAGGGATAACACTTGACTTAGCCCACGATGCTTCAAGGATCATGCTTTATTTATTGAAAAATTCTCAGAAATGACTGTTAAAATTTACTGCATATTTTCTTGATGTCTGATTTTCATTTTTTCTGATCATTAAGTCCCAATAGCAAAATTACCTAGTTATATCATTCAGCTTTTTTGTATTTGCCCTCGATACAATAATTCACTGTGATGCTCTACAAATTCTCAAGGCCCTTTGTTCAGAGCTTGTTGCAAGAGGTTAATGTGGAACATCAGAGCTTAAAAGAATGCATAGTTTTGAGCCATAGTCATGGCTCAAAAGAGGTCAATTCAATGAAATACTGCGTGTCTTGACTGGAGTGTCAAACATCTCTCTTACTTTTTCAAGTCCTACTTATAGCTCTGATTCTCAGAACCCCACACAAGATTTAGCTCGTGCTCTTTAATACATGCCATCAGCTTTGTAGAAATGCAAGCAAAATTAAAAACATTTCCATGATGTATATTTATATTTCTCTATGAAAATCTGCCTCTCCCCCTCTCCTCCCAATACTGAACATAACCCTGGGGTCAGATTCTGACCTCAAACACAAAGCGTGCAACATCCTAGTAAATCAATAACAACTAAGCAGCACATAAGAAGCCAAGAGTAGCCCCCCTGCAGTACAGCTCATTGGACATCCTCAGAGGGAATTCAGAGCTCCTCAATATCAAGGCAGCTTTATTTTAATTAAATTGCAATGAAGCCCTGTGACAAGGCAGATTTTTGTTGTAAACTGTTTTCCAGACACCACAGCCCCTGTCTGTGAGGTTGTTAGTTTGAGTGGCTGATGGGGAGCTGAGCCTAGACCCCTCAGCCCCCAAACCTCCACATGCTACCTCAGCTCCCAGGCTCACCGCAACCGTATTATTATTATTATTTATTATTATTATTATTATTATTGGTAATGTGATGGGGAGCTAACAAGCTGGAAACCTAAACAGCCTTGGTCCCTAAGCACAGAGCTGGGACACAGGGCCTTAAGCCTCTGATCCTTTGGTGAGAAGCTCAGACCCTTGGATTGACAGATCCTTAACTTTGTCTGTCTGGATCTGCAGTTCCTGGGCAGCCCATCTAGCAGAGTGCCTGAAGTCCAGTGAGTGCCACACAATACTGGGTCCATCCTCTTCCATGGGTTTTTGAACTCTTTGTCTTAGAATTGTACATCTAGTTAAATAATCTTTTCTGGAGCTGCTGTGCAAGAAGTATACTAATTATCTGTAGAGCCCACTTGAAAATGTAACATGTAAAGTAGCTCTGCAGTTGTTGCGAGCAATTTAACATTCAAAGAAGTGATTTATAATATCAGGCTTCCCAAGATTACGACCATAATGACTATCTGACAGACTTTAGAAGCAAATCGTCCAGTCATTTCAATTAGATTCTGGCTGGCTAAGGACTGGGAACTGTAAAAAGGCTATAAGATTTGGCCTAGAATCAGAAATAACATTTGCTGTTTTCCAAACGTGCAGTAAACAAGGAAGGAGATATTAAATTTTTGTACATCTCTCAGCACATGCAAATGAGAATGGAAAGAGCCTCGTCAGACAAACACAGAACAACAGCCATCTGGACCCAAACCCTGCTCCAGCGGAAGTCAAAGCCTTGAGCCTCCTTTTGTCATGATCTACATCTGTGTAAAGTGGGAGTAATTCTACTCAGGGTGGTGGGTAACATTCTTGTTTTGAGGAACTCAGCTGTAACCCCCCCACTGCCTCTGCTGGGGGCAGGATATGACATGGGAGTGTGATGTAAAATTCAGAGTCAGGCCAGCTTGCTCCATGACTTGGGTGGTGCAAGTGCTGGTCCCTCAGAGGATTTCAAACAGGTCTGTATTTTCAAAATTTCACAACTTAAAGCAGAACAAAAGGGAAAGATTAAAAATGCTTACCACAGAGAGGGAGTTGGAAAGCAGTGTCCCATCTTGGCCAAGCATGTTGGAAACTGTAATTTCAGGTAGATCCATGTTTTGTGGGTGGAATGGAAGGAGGCCGTTGTGGTTCATGGGATGACACAGAGAGTGGTACCCAGACTCTAACTCGTTCAAGTGCACCAAGGAGTGGTCAGGCAATGATGGAGGAGTTATAGGAGGTATGTTAAAATCTTCACTTTCAAGACTTGGGCCAGGAAAAGACTGGAAAAAAAAACAAAACACAAGCAAGCAGAAAGTGCTATGAAAATCATATGAATACTGGTCAAGAATGATAATAAAACTCATAAAATAAACAAGAAGAGACCAACTCACATACTTCTAAGCAGGAGCTTCAATTTAACAAAAAGAATATTTTAAACACCTATGTATTATAACAATGGATTTTCACCATTATGTATGGAAGAAAAATTGCCTCTAAGGCATAAGAATCTCTGATAGTTTCACAGCTTCCATTAGAATGATTTTTTTAAAGAAGCTGAATTCAAATAGATTTCAAGGGTTCTATTAAAATTTTCCAAGAGTGTTCATCTAGCTGAATACTTTTTTCATAGGAACTGTGGAAAAAGGAAGGCAATTTACAAAATTAACATTGGCTCAAAGTCATTCATAAGACTCCCTGCTACTCCTATCAAGAATTATATAGTGAAGAAGAAAGATACTGCTTTTAGGCTTACAGGAGAACCATACATTTGTTCTGCTACAAAGAAAAACCAATAAATACAGAAACAGTACATACTTTGTGTTTATAAAAATACATTTATGGTGTCTCAACACCACTGATTTTTTCTTTCTTAATCTATAAACGCAATGATACATAGATTTTGTCAGTCATCTAAATGAGTTACTCCACAAAGCAACTGTTTAGTCTTTTGTTGTCCACTGCCATTAAACCATCCAACTCAATCTGATCCAAGGAAAAGCCACAGGCAAAGTCAGAGCAACACACCAAGGTGGATAATTGCTATTATTTGTCTACATTCCTTGTACAGCAAGTAGGCTCATTTGGAGGATAGAGGTGGGTATACTTATATTTCTTAAAGGAGAAAAGGTGAGCAGGATTAGAGACATGATCCAAATCAAGAGTTAAAGGGATCACTTGCAGTGGTTCAGCCTGAAAGCCTGCTCTGCTTTTCTGAGAACAGCCACAGTTCTCATCTCCTTTGCAAGTGATCAGTCTTTGCATATCCCACACCCGCAGTCACAAGGTTTATAGCACAGAGACTACTTCCACCCTTCCTGCCCTTCTGCAGCAACGCAGCCCTGCTCTGAGTGCTGCCTCTATTACTTCTGGAAAAGCAACGATTTAAATACATTCTGCTCCCACAAAGTATCTTCAGAAAAGATTAAAATGGATGCACAGTTTCAAAGAGCAGTTATTAGAAGAAAATGTTTTCCCCAATACGAGTTTGTAAATGGAGGACAGTATGGTATATGAATTCATGCAGAAGGACAAGAGAAGAATCAATGGCCAATTATAAACAAAGGGGTTCTTCATTAGTCATTATAGTAACAATGTCCTCCTGATGCCTGAGGTTACTCTCCTCTGTACGAGCATGGATATAAAAACTTAAATGAGACCAACAACAAACAGTGTTACATGTTTTCGATGAGCTGCTCAACACAGAAGAACCTACTGTAGTGCACATTGCCATAGTTTTGGTTGCTTTGTTTCCCAACAAGGTTTACACCTGTGTTGCCAGTGTCTTGGTATGAAATAGAACAGGAAGGCTAGACTGCAAAGGCTAAAGTAAAATCCCAAAGAATGAAAACAGCAGAACAGGGAGAGGAAAAGGTCTGGCAGTGTCATCACCAGCCTTATGTGTGAGGACTTTTGATTCTTCCACTGTTTTCCAGCTGTGTTTCTCACCTCCAGCAGAGGAGTTTACTCTCCCCTGGCCCCTGCCCTCTCCTTCATGGGAACTTGGTGTGAGTGTGCTGCCATTCGTGAGTCGTATTTGCCCCTGCTTTTAGAAGCCATGACACAGCCACCAGTGGAGACATCTCCAAGGGAGGAAATACAGTAAAAAAAGACCCTCACTAAATGGTGAGGAGACTTACACATGACAAAGAGAAAACATGGTATTTATTCAACCACAAATGTATATACTGTGTAAAAACAAATAAAAGTATTATGGACACTTTATAGTGCCCTCAAACTACGGCCCGTGGGCCAGATACGGCCCCCCAGGGTCCTCAATCCGGCCCCCAGTATTTACAGACCCCCCGCTGGGGGTTGGGGGGGAAACCAAGCAGCCGCAGATGACTGCCTGCCACTGCATCCGCGCGCCGGCCCCCTGGTTAAAACGTTTGAGGACCCCTGGTGTATACGCTATTTGCTAATTACTATTATATGAAACCAATCAACGATGAAAAGAAAGGTGTCTGTAGTGAACTTAAAGTCTAATACCACAATAACAAAGCAGCGAGGGACAGAAATGAAGGAAGGGCCAACACCCTTAATGCTCTTCTGGCCCAGTGCTATCCCACACAGGTGCAGTTGGATTTGGTTACCGTCATTGTGGTGAGCTTAGATCCAGGTAACCTACAGCTACCAGGAGGGCTTCATGAGCTGTGAAAAGAGGACACTTTGTGTGCAACACTATCTTTTCTACTGTCCCCAAAAGCTGATGGCCTCAAAAGAATTTTGTATCCCATGATTTTGCAGGTACAAAGAAGTGTTAACATCTGGGTTTTTTCTCTCTCGCTGTCCTACACTGAAAATACCTTGTGCTGCATGTTTGCTCAACCAAGATGTCTCATCACCTTCTAGAGGAGGAAGAGAGATCTGCCCCGCTGTTTTTAAGCAAGACTAACACAAGAGTCTACAGCATTCTCTCACCACTTCTTTAACAAGAAGAAGCGACTTCAACTTACGTTTGCTACTAAAAGCAAATATTCCTAAACCAAATACTGACAGGCTGGGTGTGCCTGCACCGATAATATTGGAGGCATTCAGGAAATCTGCTTAATTGCACACACCCTTTTTGCATGCCATGTGTCAATAGTCCAGGTTTTACTTTAGTTAGGCTTTGATTTGCTGTGTTTCAAATGTGTCTTTAACTAGTAACACTTCAAAAAACGGTGGAAGCAACTGAACTGCCATTAGGACACTAACTGCGCTTATTAAAAAAGAAGTAAAACACTAGTAGCATAAAACTCCATAACCCCAGTTGCATCATGTGTAACTGTATAATAATATTATATGTATTATATGGGCTAAGAATTTTAAATAGACAGTTGCTTTCTGATTACTTTTAAAAAAAAATCACACCATGATTATTGCTTGCAAACCAGTTTGAGTGTACTTGATCCTACATCACCTACCACACCACTGTCCACTACACTTGCATAAGCTTCTTAAAGTTGTGGGAGTAGTGTAGCAAAGGTGATAACGCACCAAAACAACAAAACACTTGTTCTTCCTATAATGTTTTTTCTTTTATTTTCTTTTTTCTTTTTTCTTTTTTTTTTTTTTTTTTTTTTTGAGATGTAAACTGTTGTACTACAGAATCCAAGACATATGTTAACAGTATGGGCAGGTATTTGAAAGTATCTGAAGAGCACCTTATTCACCTAACATTTTCAGCTGGTTTGGTATTTCCATACTTAATATGTGTGTATTTAACACATACTTACATAACTTCCTTAGGGAAGTTACTTCAGCAGGAACATGACAGTACTGTGGTTTGTCTTGTCCGGCAACATGGTTCAGATGCTTGTAATGACTTGGCACACCGGCACGTCAGAAACCAAAAGTCCTATATACTTTTGGAGCAAACTCAACATACCCCAGAGACAAGGCTGTTGCAACTGCGTGTGGAGGGAAGGAGTAAGGAACAGGACGTATGCTTGTCCCACCAATAGCAGCTACAAGATTCAAACAACCGCTCCTACTCCTCTGCCACCTCTCCCCTTGCCATTGGGAAAGCCTTCTTATGGAACCATCTGGAGTCCCTCTGACGCAACTGAGTCAATGCTGGCCACAGGCTTTCCTGGAATGTCGTATTGTTACCCTCTTCCCCAAAAGGACATTTCAGGCAACTCCAGCACAAGGACAGGCTCAAGGCTTTCCCTTGCAGTGAGAAGTCCAACTCCCAAGACACTCATAATCCTGTCCCAACCCCTGGGCTTTCTTAGAGCATCTCTTCTTCCAGCCCAAGCCATTTTATCTGGAATTTTTAATGAAAGGAGTTATCTACCATCAAAAGCATTTGGGAAAGCTACATACCCTGTATCCAATTACAATTCATAAGTACAGATCATAATATTAATAATAAATGGTGGCCTGTAGCTTCAGTTTTGTTAGGTTTTTCTTTGGGGGTGGGGAGAAAGATTAGGGGTTTTGCACCTCCCATCCCCCCAAGGTTTTTTTCCTTCATAGTTGCCTTTATTATCAGAAGGACTTTCTCTATTCAGAAAGACACAGAATAGCTCCTTTTCATTCTACTGGTCACAGAAATACTAGCAAGCTCGCCTTTTCACTTTTGCATCAAAAAAGAGTAGCAGTAAATGCTTTATTTACTTTACTACAGAGCTACTAGGAACTTTGCCAGTGGTTTCGCTTTCATCTCATGACTGTGGGAGTGGATGAGGCGTTTATCAGCTCTTCAGTTTAGGGGAACTTGCTGGACCTTTATTACATTCCAGAGAGAAAGCCCTCTGCAAAGTAACACCATTAAACCCACTGCATAGCACTGAACAGACACAGACTTCAATTTTAATTTACTATTAAGAGGATTTTTATTACACCCGTATTTATTACAAACAGATTTCAGATTATTTTGGATGGGAGCTACACAGTGGGAACCTCAGAACGAAGCATCCTTAAACTTGTGCTCTTTACAGACAGGAAACTATGAAAAAGGTTTTTAAATCAAAGATGCCTTCCCAAATCTAAAGGACAATATTCTATGTTTCTGGTTATCTATTTGTGATATTTCTGCCTGAAATTATGGAAACTTCATAAAGCAGATGATTTTTGAGACGCCCACTCTGAGATCAAGAGACCTTATTATCTATGCCACCTTAGCCCATAATTTTACGAGAAAAGCTTGCCAGGATAAAATGATACAAACACTTAACTTTGATTCACTGTCAACCCAAGTCCAAGCTTTTGTTCCTGGACAATGACCTTGTTGGTCCCCTTCAATTTATCTTTTATGCCACTTAGCCTGGCCAAATCCAGCAATAAGCTATGAAGGGGGGCAAAATGGTGTATGTATGTGTGTATACATCAAAAGTCAGTTATTTACTTTATCAACATGTAACTCAAATTAGAGATAAGCATCCTGCTGCACCAATAACACACACACACACACACACACAAATATCTAGCATTTATTCTCCAGAAACTCAGATACTCGTTGCTACCAGAAAAATAAGGGAAATTCTTGCACAACCTGCTGCATAAGAATTGAGGAAAAAGGAGTAAGGAGAAAGAAGGAAATAAAAATAAAGCCCCTGTGCTTAAGTACTTTACAGTGATGACTGCATAGTGGCCAGAAAAACTTACTTATGTTTCAAAATAATTTTAATAGAACTTTAAAAAGTAATCGGAGCAGGGAAACCAAAGGAGATACCTCAAACAGACTGACCACAAGAGGCAGCAAGCTTTCAAATATCCAAGGTAAATCCCTCTGGAAAGAGCAGAACTGTTACTGTACGACAGTACAGAAGACAACATGCATTAAGTAAGTCTAATTTGTGTGCTCAGTGGTTATGTCAGTCACCATGCATATACCCAACAGACTCTGGTATTAGCAACAGTTCCTTAAAAATTGGGAATTTGCCTATAGATATTTAATTTAAATGAAATGAATGGCACTGTCAACTATGTAGAGCGTGTCTTAATTTTTCATTTGCACCAAGGCTCTGCATCTGAACTATGGAA